>NC_138780.1:32137298-33337298 GCF_965119305.1 Pelophylax lessonae
TCACTTTGCCTGTGAGGGGCTGACTGCCGACGTAAATCGTCGTTAGGCTGTCGGCAAGTGGTTAAAAAAAAAAAAAAATTGAACACTGTTACATGAGAGCAAGTGCCAGAAAAACACAAGCAAGTGGCTATAGTTGAAAACCAATCATTTTCCTGCACCTTCGAAAATCCCAAACCTGAGTACATTATGGATAAAGGCCTTGACTTAAGCTGTTTGGACTTTCGGATGATTCCAATAAAGACACATCCCACTTTTTTGCTGAAGGGTGATGGTTTTGGAGGACGCAGAGATCTGAGTTTGAGCTAAAGTTAAGGCCAATGTATGTTTTGGTGACTTCTCTTTTGGGGTAGTGGTTGCTATTTTTTTAACTGACTGCTTTCATACGACCAAAATGTTTTTATTCCTGTATCAGTCTCAATCTCTGAAAAAAATGAAGAGTGGAAAAAACAAAGGAGGCAGGGATAGAGATGAGAGAGTCCTGCATAGTGTAATTTCTTTGGTCTTTCCTAGCCACAGGAAAGTATTGTGGAATGACATAGGGTCAGGTTGAAGTAAACAATTGAAATGATATGCAACTTGTTGGACGAACAGTTCCAGCCGAGCAAAAGTTTGCCTTTTTGCCCATTCGGGAAATACACAAATTTACAGGTGCTTGGCGTGATGTTCGCCCGCTGAGCGCCCCACAAAGCACTGCACGCCACACAGTGCATTCTAAGGCCCCGATTGGCTGTAGCAATTCACTTGACCACTGGTCAGGTGCAGGGCTTTGCTCATTCAGGGCACAGAACACTGTCAGAGCCATGATTGGACAAAGTCATGATGATTTTGCTCAATGCTCATAGTCACACCCCACACTATAAAAGGTTCCTTCCCACTGGAAACTTTTGCAGTGTGTTGTTGGAGTAAGACAGGGCAGGGCTCAGTTTGCTACCAGGGAGTTAGTGTGTTATTGTGACTCAGTGTAGAGTGTGAGTATAGTGTGAGTACTGTATAGTGTGAATATAATGTGTCAGTATAGTGTGTTAGTGTAGTGAAGTGTTTAACACAGCATTACATAACATTAGTGCTGTATACAGTTGCTGTATATCTTTTTTTAATTTTGGTTGCTGCATATTTTTTGTCCCCTCCCTACTCCTCTTTTTTTTTTAATTGTCAACTGCAGTTTTTCTGACTGCGACACTTGTGTTTTATTATTTTTTTCTTTTTTTTTTTATAGTTTTTACATTTGTCAGTGGCAGTCCTCAATTTAAAGTTCACAAAACACCAAACTTTTTATTCAATAAAATCCATCCAATCACACATTTCTCAGTTCCTATTAAATTTGGATATTAAGCCCCCCCCCCCATCCCCCTGTCATGTCTGGGAGGCCAACAAGAAGAGGCAGACATTCCCAAGGAACTATGAGGGAGCCAGCAACGTCTGTGTATACAGACAGAGATGGACGTTGTCCGTCCTCACGCAGCGCACATTTGTCCCTGTTTAGTGATGTTGCCCATGCTATCTAGCCACAGTATGCAGAGGAGGTGGTGGACTGGCTTACTAAACCATCCTCATCATCCTCATCCTTTTTGACCCAAGCTGACACTAATGCAGGGTCCACCGCAGCAGCCAGAGTGGCTTATTCTGCCCGCTTGTCCACAGCTACTCCTGCCATAGCCCAGGCATAATGCATGGATGGATTAGCTAAGTTATTTGAACATAGTGTCAGACACTTTCTTCTTGAGGATTCACAGGCATTACTTGATTCTAATGTTAGTTCTGAGGTAGAAGAAGGGAGGAACATGAGCCTACAGAGAGGGGAGAACACTGATAAACAACAAATTGGTAGTCATCTTCCCACAGCCACAGTGTATTGCCAAATTGGCTCCAGTGATGATGAGGTTGGAGGGGGTGATGATGATGATGTGATTTGGGTGCTGGATCGAGCAGAGGAGGAAAATGAGGGGGAGAAACAACCCCAACAAGGCAGGATGTCCTCCAGGGACAGCCATCATGGAAGAGTAGAGCAGCCACTCTATTCCATCAGATTGTGGAGATGTTATCTCCCGGCCCACTTCCCACAGCTCAGCTGTGTGGGCCTTTTTTAGCACATGTGAAGCAATTCGCACTGTTTGCAATTTGCAATCTCTGCTGCAAGCAGATCAAGCGTGGCAGAAACATCAGCCGTTAGGATACCACATGCTTGACAAGGCATTTAACCTCCCACAACTTTTCTCCTCCTCAATCCGCACCTCTCTGCCACCCACATGCCCAGTGTCTAAATTTCAGATTGTCCAAATTGATGGCATTACAACTCCTGCCTTTCCATCTGTTGGATTCTGCATCCTTCTGTGAATTTGCAAAATGTGCTCTACCACAATGGCAGGTACCTAGTCGCTATTTCTTTTTACATTAGGGCCTTCCAGGTCTGTACCTTCACATGGAAGGCAATGTTTTGGCATTGTTGGGCGAAGCAGTCAGCAGCAAGGTGCACATTACTGCTGAGACATGGTCCAGAAAGCAAGTGTCATGGGTCTGCCACCTAAGGGTTAACTTAGTGCAGACTAATTTCAGTAATTGGCAACAGGCTGCCTAATTTAAACACCTCAGCAGCACTGTGTCTTTGCTGTCTGATCTGCAGCTTTGCCTTCAGTTCTGTTCCTGTGTATGTATTGATTCCTGTATTGACCTGGCTTGTCTGACTTTGTTGCTGTCTCCAGTCCTGACCCCGGCTTGCCTTGACTCTGCTATACCTGCTTCCTGCCTGATATCCTGCTGCCAACCCCTGCCTGTACACCAACTACTCTCTGCCTGCTGCTTGAACTGTATTTGATTACCTGTGTCTGAAACCAGCTTGTCTGACCCTCCTCTAGTCTTTGCCCATCCAGCTCCTTCCAGTGCCTGGAGACTCTGTCCTGTATCCGCTGTGCATCCGCACCTCTGTACCTGCTTCTTCCTGCTGCTCAGCAATTCAGCCGTGTTCAGTGACTTATCAGCTACTCTTCTCAACTGCCAACAGAAGACCAGCGCAGGCACTCTTACCTCACTGCGCTCTCGCATCCACTGTTGCAACTCCAGTGGTGCCCGAGCCAGGGCTGTACGAGAGGTCTCCCTCTGCACGTCAGGCTCTGCTACAAGGTACGTGACAGCAAGGTCAGGAACGATTTCTTTCATTCAAAGTACACTGGGTAACTCTGCTTGCAACTGGGAAGAATGCAGGACAGGACTAAGTGCTGGAGCTTGTTTTGCCGTAACATCTCCATACAGCTAGTGGTGATGATGCAAGCTCTATCAGCTCCACCCCCTCCTCCATGCCCTCCTCTGCTGAAATGTTCTATGAACCACCAGTAACCTATGAGAGGTAAAGAGCTATTCAATGAGTCAGGCTAAAAGATGCCATGCAGTGCTTCAGCTGGTCTGTCTAGGGGACAGTAGCCACACTGGAGCAGAGATTCATTCAGCTCTGCAGAGGCAGGCCCAGAGAGGGTTCACGCCATGGAAGCTTGAGCTAGGAATGGTGATGTGGGGTAATGGAACGAATCTTCTGTCCGCCCTTTGACAGGGAAAGCTGACACCATGCCTGGCAAACATTCTCAATTTATTGGTGAAGTGTTTCTTAAACAGGTACCCAGGGTTGAAAGATCTTCTAAGGCAGGCCAGAAGAGTCTATTGCCATTTCAGGTGGTTATACACAGTCAGTATTCAGTTTGCTGAAATTCAGCAGGAATTCCACCTGCCCGTAAACCACCCGATTTGTGACATGCCCACCAGGTGTAACTCAAATTTGGTAATGCTGCAGTGGCTGCACATGTAGCAGAGGGCCATCAACGAGTACCTGTGTGAGTATGGCAGTTTTGGAGGCACTGAAGCAGAGGAAGAAATACGCCAAACCTTAACAGATGGTTTTCAGTCCTCAGAAACCATGGGAGTAGTACATTTCTGGGAGGAGGCAGTTCCAGTTACGGTATTTCTCAATGACCCCTCTGAGGACTCTGATTCTCATGCCTCTGAAAACTTGTGGTGCATGGGCTTCATTATTCTTCAAAGCCTGAGAAAGGACCTGAGAATTAGTGGAATCAAAGAGAAGGATCATTTATGTTTGGCAACCCTCCTTGACCACTGTTACAAGGGAAAAGTCTCGGAAATCATCCTGCCCCCTCCCAGAGCAAGCATAGGATGAAATATCTTGAGGACACCTTAAAGTGGAGCTTATGGAGAAGGGAGCCACCTCAGTGATGCTTTTGAAAACATTTTCTAGTCCTCTGCGCTCAGGGCTGTTCATTTCAAGATTCTATTACCAGCGTCTGCATCATATGGTGAAAGATTATCTAGGGGCAAAAACAGACATGGAGAGCTTTCCAGTAGACGATCCACTGGATTTCTAGGTTAATGAGAACAGACCGCTGACCAGAACTTACCCAGTATGCAATTGAGCTGCTGGGCTACCCTGCATCTAGCATGCTTTCCTGAATGGGCATTCATTACTGCCGGAGGTTTTGTGACATTTAAAAGAGCGCGTTTGTCCACAGACTCCATTGATCAGCTGGCATTTGTCAAAATGAATAATTTCTGAATTAGCAGCAGCTATAAAGCCCCTGATACTGATGTCGCTGATTAAGTGTTATTGGGATCTCAGATCTCCGCAAGACTGTCTAGGCTGCCTAGCTTTGTGGTTGTTGATTTTTATACAAATAAGTATAGGTTTCATGGGCACAATTAACATCCAAAGACCAATTTTTCCACACCTGTTTGACAGGTGCAACACATTTCAATTTTTTACAGCAAGGCCAAACCTTGCTTTCATAAAGAGTTCATTTAGAAGAATATGGGGTGAAAGCCCCACCAACACCCAAAGACCAATTTTTCCACACCTGTTACTTCTATTCAAAGTCTACGAAAGAGACACCAGACTTTATCTAAAAAAAATTGTACATTGTACAATTCACATAAGGCTTGCTCACTGTGGCGCAAAACTTTGTTATTTCCATCAAAAGTTTGGCAAAGAGACCCCAGAATTTATCCCAAAAATTTCTAATCTTGTTCTGAGTGCACTAAAATGTAGCCTTATCATAGAGACTGGCTCCTCAAGCCATTGTTTACAAAATAAAAAAAGCTTGAAGGGAAAACCAATTTAAATGTATCTTTTTTTTTCTTTATAAATGTCAATTTTGCTGCAGCACATTCTATACACGGTACAGATGCGCTATTTTACAGGCAGACTGAGGGGGCCCCCTAGGCACTATATTTAAAAGCAAATTTTCATTTTTATTGTTTCACATTAAGCATTATTAAAATAACTGTTCCTTTAAAAACAATAAAGTTTTTTTTGCATGTCCCCCAGAGCATTACCCGGGCCCCAAGAACTTGCATATAAGCCATCAAAATGGGGACTTTTGCCAGTCCCATAGAATGCAATGGGTTTCGCAGTTCGGATCCAAACTTTTGCGATGTTCGAAAGTTCTGGCCCAAATTGAATCGGGGGAGTTTTGGCCCATCTCTACCTGTCAACAAGCATATGGAGAATATCTCAATCTCCATGCAGATCTTTCTTTTAGTGGATGATCACAATTAATGCTTATGGAGAACCAGACCTTAGTCTCTCAAAGTGGGCCATGTTAGAGTGGTTGATAGGATGTGATGTTCCAAAAAATGGGGTCCCAAAATGCCTAATATGTAAAGGAGACTGGTATTGGTGAATTTTGTGTATGTAGCAGATCATTAGAGAGCTCATGTGTCCACTATAAAATCCATTTTTTATTGTAGTTAAATTGAAATACTGTATAACATATTCTATGGCTACCTGGCACTTCTTCAGAACATGTTTATAAAGAATGAACCACCCTCATTTAAAAAAAATGAATCATTAAAGTTGTTTGCCTGTTTACTTTTATCAGTGAACAATAAAGGTATACTTTTAAAGGGCAATAATATATAACTGATAAGAGCAATATTTTCCATCCCTTTTTCTATTCTATGTCCTTATTGTTTAAAACCTTTTAATGAAAAGTTTCAAAAAATATTTTAAAATTGCTGTTTTGGTTGTCATATTATATTATTTTATATATTAAATTATTTTGCAAAGAAATTGTAATTAACATCCGTAGCACTGGTCACAGAAGTCTTCTATTATGAATTATAGAAAGGCCAGCAAATATCCAGTTGAAAATGAAAATTATTAAAGATCTGAACTAGATTATCATTATCACTGGTCTAAAAAAAAAAAAAAAGCAAAGCATTTTTTATTGGGGAGAAAATGAAATGTAATAATAATAAAAAGCAGAAGGTAGGAAATCTCTCTAAAATGTTCCATACTGCTGTCAATCTTATAAAGTGGTTGTAAAGGTTTAAGGCTTTTTACCTGCATGCATCCTATGCATGAAGGTAAAAAAACCTTCTGTGTGTGGCAGCCCTCCCTAATACTTATCTGAGCTTCATTTCAATCCATTGGCTGAGACAGCAGTGTGAGCCATCAGCTCCCGCTGCTGTAAATCACAGCCAGTAAACCAATGAGGAAAGAGTGAACCGAGGCCACTCTCCATGTGTGAATAGACACACATAGCAGCGTCTAGTGAGTGAACCTGCTCGGATGTCCCCATAGCAAGCTGCTAGGCCAGGAGCACCGGCGGGGGACCCGAAATGAGGAGGATCAGACTTTTTTGTGCAAAACTATTACACGGTGGTAAGTATGACATGTTTGTTGTATTTTTTTTTTTTAATCTGCCTTTAAAATCACTTTAAATAAGAATTATTCTTAGGTTTCTCTGACAGTGAAGATATGCCAAAAGATCCATTTTACAGTTTATTAATAAAAAGACCTTCAATTGTTAACAAAAAAAAAATCAATGTAATGGCAATGCCAAGAATGGTTTGAGTTTAGGATTCCAGAAATTTCTGGTGGCATGCCTTTGCTTGGTATTTTTAGTAAATGCAGTTTCAGACCAGAAACAAATAGGTCAGAATACCTGCAAAAGTATTCAATAATAAACGTTTATTAAAGAAAATTCAGTAAACAAAACTTAAAAAATGGAGGGCAACCCATTTAAACAAACTGACACAGGGGCAGAGGCACACCCCTAACAGAGCCCTGATTATGTATTCAGAACTTGATTCTGCTCATTCATGGGTTGGAAATGAACCCAACCCATTAACAGTTCATCAACATAGTGAAGTGTTTTTGGCATTGGGCATTGGGCCTGATGTGGGTCTGCCATTGTTACTGATTACCTCTCCAGCCAATGTGAGCTGCGACCCTGGGTGTGAGAACTGAGACATTGACAACTCCGGCATCTTTGTTTTGTGCTTTTATTGTAGATAAAGGGGATGGGAGAAGGGAATGAGTGGGATACTCCTTTAGGCTTAACTAGATACACTTTGGGACTTTATCCTGAAAAATGTCCGTTAGCGCTGCCTTGACGCCAGCTGATGCCAGCCAGCGCTCACTGACGCTTGGAACACACTGTAACTTGACAAAAGTGCTGAATCCTCGACTCTAGGTCCAAAAGACTCAGGACTGTGAAGCAAAGAACTACTGACACTGCTGCAATGCAAAGTCTCTAACCACTCTCTCCAGCCTGGCACTGACTGGAGGTAGCTTGCTGTGAATTTCTGTATAGTTGCAACTCTCAACTGGGGCTCTGTACAATTCAGGGCCCAAACCGCAGGCGCCCCCTTTACACTTTAAGCTCTTGAGGGTCCACTGACTATGTACCCCCTTTACTACTTCAGAGTCCTCAACCTAGGTACCCCCTTTGCAGCCAGCTGACACTGGATCCCAGAACCTCCTCCAGAGTGGTCTCCTCTAACTCTTCAGGCAGACCCCAAGGGGCAATCCTCAGTACTCACGACCTGTGTAGGAGGAGAGACAGCTGTTCTCTCCCTCCTGGGACTCTGCTCCCACCAAAGACACCGTGTCACGCACTTCCCCCAAACTTATACCCACTCCCAGAATCCTTTGCAGCATATTCTGCCTTCTGGGGTAGTTACAAGCCTGGTTGTGTCCCCTGATTGGGTTTCCTCCACTGCCCTATCAGAAACCACTTATAAAGCCAGTGGGGAGACTCCCCTCTCAGGAGACACACTTGGAAACGATGACAACCTACCTAGCAAAAAGAAACACGGCCCTGCTGTTAGGCAGACAAGGCCCACTATGAACAAGCAAAAAATTGGGGGAGCAAACCCTGAACATGTATATCTAAAGCCGGTGCAGCTATGAACCAAGCGACATGTATATTAAAAAAGAATAGCGCACACATGCTAAAGAAATGACTATCAAATATGGAGACAATCCATAAATAAAAATGAGGATTTGGTCCCACCATATGGCCATATCGTGCTCAAGCCCACCACTACGTCAAAGTACCCCATTTTCAGTGGGTCCTACACTATCCATAAAAAAGGATGAATCCAGCCTCTCTAACCCTTGGAGATAACACTTCTTGCTGGGAGAGATGTGCAACTGCACTACAAGGGACTTCTCCTATATCTACTTGATAGTGGACACTAATAGAGTACAGGTTCTCTCCCTCCTGGGACTCTGTTCCCACCAAAGACACTGTGTCACGCACTTCCCCCAAGCTAATACCCACTCCCAGAATCCTTTGCAGCATATTCTGCCTTCTGGGGTAGTTACAAGCCTGGATGTGTCCCCTGATTGGGTTTCCTCCACTGCCCTATCAGAAACCACGAATAAAGCCAGTGGGGAGACTCCCCTCTCAGGAGACACACTTGGAAACAATGACAACCTACCTAGCAAAAAGAAACATGGCCCTGCTGTTAGGCAGACAAGGCCCACTATGCATTTACCTAGCACCTACCTGTGGGTTGCTACAGAAGTAATCCACATTTTAAGCATCAAAGCAACCAATTACAAAAAATACACTTCCTGGCCTTAGAACATCGGTCAGGTGGATTAAGAAAGTTAATAATGGAGGCTTTGTTATATTTTAGCTTCTTCACTATAAAAGGCTGTCAGTGTGGGTTGAAGTAGATAGGGATGGTTGACAAGCTGTGATTAGTAGAGTTAATTGCAGCTATATAGTATTGCATTAGTGTGAATTGTAGTGCAATTGGCTACATATTGTTGGATAACTCCCAGTTCAGAGACCCAACAGTCCTTTCTAAGACTACCTTTTTGTGTGTGTCAGCTACAACTGCAGCAGCTGCTTAGCTGCCCCCCCCCACCCCTTTTTATTGTTTTAATAATAGATAGATAGATAGATAGATAGATAGATAGATAGATAGATAGATAGATAGATAGATAGATAGATAGATAGATAGATAGATAGATAGATAGATAATAGATAGATAGATAGATAGATAGATAGATAGATAGATAGATAGATAGATAGATAGATAGATAGATAGATCCTGCGCAAGTATGCCTATACTACAATAATTTACTTGCCCACAATTATTTATAAAGGTCCCATTAAAAAATGAATCTATTTGGCCCTATTTAAATTTAACTGAATCCTATAACCAATACAATTGCTTATAGGTATATAATAGATAGATAGATAGATAGATAGATAGATAGATAGATAGATAGATAGATAGATAGATAGATAGATAGATAGATAATATATGTAAATAGTTGGGGTTTAGTGTACCAGGGTTAAATGGTAGGAACATTTTTACTAATATTATTTATTTTGTTAGGGTCTTATTTATTTTCAGGGTCCCCAGTGTACAGTTGCTATTGACGTAGGTGACTTTGTTTGCAGCAAGTCATTGCATACTGGTGTGATACAGTATTGTACTTGTAGAAGCACATCTCATTCCCCTTTTGCCATTAAAGTTAGGCAATCCCCATTTAATAATAATATCAGGCAGGCCTAAAGGAAGAAGCAGACGTTCTGAATGTTAAGGTAGTAGGGGGCAAGTAAGTTCTGCAGGACAAAGAGATGGTCAGGCCCCACCATCTTGAGCAGTTGTTCTCAACTTTAGTCCTCAGGACCCACTAACGGGCCAGGTTTGCAAGATAACTGAAATACATCACAGGTGATATCATTTGCTGCTCAGTGATTGAAGTATTCTAGTCTGCATCCCCCCCCCCCCCCCCCAAGGGAATAATTAAAATCTGGCCTGTTAGTGCGTCCTGAGGACAGGAGTTAAGAACCACTGATCTAGAGGGCCAGCATAGGGCCATGCTCAGTAGGGTCAAGTGTAGACTTGAACCCCATCATAAGTCTCCAACACCCACCCTGCTATCGCCAGTAGCATTGATGACCAGAAATGTCTCTTCCACAGCTTCTGGAGCATAATAAAAAATCATCCTTGAATTCCCTGCCACTGGCTTTGCAATTGCTCTTATTCTAACTTGTTGAATCAGCCCCCTTTAAACATAGCCTGTGCTATAACACAGTGGCAGATACTCAGCCACCATTTTTTTGTCCATTATTTGCACAATAGGCCATCCCTGCTCTCCACTAATATGTGGGAGGTAATGTGCCCATATCACTAGACCATGCTGTCAGTGGCAGGGTCCACATGACCACAGACATGTGGTCCAGAAAGAATTGGCAGAAACACATGTCCTTCACAGAACAATGGACACACAATTTTCTGGAGGCTCAGAAGGATGCAGGAAGGGGCATACTGCTGAAGCTGTTAGTGCTGCTGCATGTTTTATGCCTTGGTGTTTGTTAAAAGTGAGGTCACTTGTCACATGTACCCCCCACCTCCTCAATGGTCTCATCCTCTGACTCTTCAGAACCACAAGTACCCCCAAAGTACCCCAGACCCTGAAGTATCAATGCTGCATCCACCTAGGTGTGTATAAATGTTTGTATGTCCATACTTGTCTTTAGTGTTGAAAAATAAGGGAGTTTATTAGAGTGTTGTATACAGGCATATACAGTTTTAAGTACACTCACTTTACGTACACTCGCGAGTACGGACACAGCCTGGTCAGCTTGGCATGGCATTACTCCCAGTTTTTAACATTGGCGTCTATGGGAAATCTTGGTCAGCTTGACATGGCACTACTCCCAAACCATAAGTGACAGGGATACTAAACTTAGGGATCAATGTGAGGGGACCCAGGACTACAACATATCCTATTTGTGGCCAGCCAGCTTGCCTAGGAAATGAAAAAAGGTATTGCTTCACTTTAAGTACATTTTCGTTTTACATACATGCTCTGGTCCCATTGTGTACTTAAAAGCGGGGTATGCCTGTACATATATTTTACCAAATTATGTATACAACCCTTTTTTTACATATGGTTTGGTCCTGTACTTCCCTTCACTCCTTCTGGATGGCAGTCCTGGCTGATATTAACAAAGTCACTAACCCTCGAGTTGGACCCCAAACAACTTTAATTGAATATTTTTGAAGATTGAGTTATGGGTTGTTATGCTAAACTGTTTATTTGTGATGTCTCCTTTTATGCATGCAGGGAAATACTCCCACCCCACCAACAGTCACTGCATGGAGCTCTACCCTTAATTCTTTCTTACCACTGTATAAGCTTACTTTTAAAAACAGAAACTGCCAAACAAAAAAGTTTGACAAAATATGGTCTGACTGGATAGACTCATGGGGTTCTGTTGAGGCTAATGTTTCTCTTCCAAGGTTAGATAAAGAGCTTTAATTCTGTCCCTATATCTGCCTGGGGAGTCTGCCCCTTCTTCCCCCCCCCCTCCCCCCACACACACATTCTCTTGCTTTTCTGTTGCTGGCTCTTCCTCCTTACTTTCCTTCCACTGCCCCCCCCTTCCCATCTCTTCCGCCCTTCCTACTTTCTTACTATTTTCTAGATTCATCATTTCCTGGACATTCCTGGTTCTTTTGTCCTTTTGCTTTTTTTCTTTCTCTTTCAGTTTTGGCATGATGCAGAGTTTTTGGTTAGGAATAGTTCCATTTAAGTAAGGTACCTGTGGTTGGTTTTCGGGAGTCTTCACTCCTACCTACTGAATATGCTTATTTTATGTTCTTGTTGGATATCATTTGTACTTTTATTTATTAAAAGCTCTATTTGTTTAAAAATTATATATCTGGTATGGATTTTGGAGAGGACTCCTTGCCATTTTTTTTCTTTTTTGGCTTTGGGTTCCCCTTAAAATTTATACCAGACCCAAAGGGCCTGTTATGAATTGTGGGGAGCCCCCACGCTCTTATTCTTAAAATTATTTTAATTTTTCAAGCTCCTTTGTCCCCAGCTGACAGTTGAAGGAGCAGAGTAGGGAAGAGTTATATAGAGAAAAACTCTCATAATGGGACTTTTAACGGCAACATATAGTTAAACATAGTAAGTTGTAATTTTGAGTCAACTGTTAAAATGATCCAAAATCTTTATTGTTGTAACAAAAATATAAAAATGTATGTTCATTACTTAATAGTAAAAAAAATTATTGCACAATTCCTAGTTAATCTCTAGTATTCTCTCATTTCCAATAGATAGCACCAAACAGGAAATTCAAGTGATAGACTTTTGAAATCTATTTTCTTTTTCTTTTCTTCTTCAGGGGTGCATAAACATTGCAACGGTACTCACCATCACTGGGAGTGAAAGACAGATACATAATGGTTTGAATTGCTTCAAATGGGTTCTGTGTTTACACTTATGCTAATGTGTATTGTACTTCAATGTCAGAGACAGGATCTCCCTATTGTTTGTGTATTGAGGTGTGATATGGATTCTGTTAAGCCTGTCTGTCCCATTGTAAATTGTTAATGAACCCACATATTGTTTCTGTCCAGATGGCTAGATAATTAGTTCAGGTTAATTCTATTTCTGTATACAATTTCATCTGCATATGATAATGTAATCAGGCAACCCCTGACCTGATGGGGTAATTGATCAGGAGGGGGATGTGCTCATGTGTGTATTAATTGAGTGTGAAACTGTTTAATAAAGGAGAAGGTTCCAGTACAAGCTTAGTTGTCAGCTAGCTTTGTATGGGGCGGCTGGAAAATGTGATATCTATGTTCACGACTGGGTGGTAGCCGTATACTGACGGAAGTCCACAAGTACAGTGTGGGTTGTGGTTCTGTTACAAACATATTTAGGAAAAGAGGTTATCTTCTGTGTAGCGGTAACTAGACATTTATGTGGATAATCAAAAGTGCTGGTAGGGCAAGTATCATTGTAAATTATTCTCCAGATGTCAGACGGGGGTTGCAGGGGGGAATAGAGGCCGGCGCCTGACCTATGATTTACTGGGGTTGGGCAAGTCACAGCAAGCACATGTTATGTGTTATAATGATGTAAATGCCTATGAGGTGCAAGCAGTTTTTCAGCATCAATGGTTTCACTGTTATCAAATATTTGGGTATGAACCTTCAAATGGAACGAAGGTTATACCATCTATGTTGTCTGTCTGATTCAAATATTTGAATGTACCAAATTGAAGTAAGGTGAGTAGTCAAAAAATGTCCTGATAGATAGGAACAATCTTCTTAGAAGTAGAGCCTCCACTGTCTCAGGTCTAGGAAATAGTTTGTGTGGATTGTGGCAAAGTCAGATGCTAACTGAGAATAGGGAAGATGACGGCAGGTACTGACTCCTTAATAACCAGCATCTCTGCTGAAACTGGCACATTAGTTTTGGTTAGGTGCCAAAAATTATAGCATCTCTTTTTTGTTTGATTCTGCAAAGAAGAACATGCCATAAGTATTACAGGATCCAAATTATGACGAGTCTATCATAAAAAATAGGTTCTTTTCAATGTTGAAAAAATGGAGCATGCCCTTTTAATAACAAATAACATCTACTAGTTGGTTTTCAAGAGAAACAAAAATAAGTTGTTTCTATTCTGTACATATGATAGTCACTTGCATATAATTTGCATGAATAAGAAAGAAAAACCTTTGCTCATTGTCAATCTCTCAAAGTGACAACCTTAACCACTTTAAGAACGGAAGGATTTGCCCCCTTCCTGACCAGGCCACTTTTTTCAACTTGGCACTGCGTGACTTTAACTGACAATTGCACGGTCATGCAATGCAGTACCCAAACACAATTTACGTCCTTTTTTTCCCACAAACAGAGGTTTCTTTTAGTGGTATTTGATCACCTCTGTGCTTTTTATTTTTTGCGATATTAATAAAAAAAAGTGAAAATTTTGAGAAAAAAGGACATTTTCTACTTTGTCTTTTAAAAAATATCCAATATATTCAATTTTTGTCATATATTTAGGCCAAAATGTATTTAGCTTTTGACAAAAAAAATCTCAATAAGTGTATTTTTATTGGTTTGCGCAAAAGTTATATCGTCTACAAACTATGGTGGAAATACTGGAATTTACGCAGCTTTTACTTTCTACCTGCCTATCTCACTTCTTGAAGTGCTAAAATGGCAGGGCAGTACAAAACCCCCACAAATTACCACTTTTTGGAAATTAGACATCCTAAGGAATGAAAAGAAAAGAGAAGGCGCCTGGCCCTTTAAATAAAAGATTGTTGAACCTGCTGCCCTTTTAATTGTAATAAAACAATAAATAGGTATATATCATAGGTAAAAAGGCGCTGGTAATCTTAATATATCACGTGTTATAAAAATTAATAGGTGATTTAAAGTGTAATATATGTGATTAAAAATTGCTACAAATATATATATGATCTACTATTGGTGCAATTAGCAAAGAAAAGTGCATACCAGTGCAATTTCAATTCAGAAGTGTTTGTGCTTCTCAAAGTAAATTAATCCACAAAGGTGTGGACCAGTGAACCAATAAATAGATATATAAAGAATTCCATACAAAAATCACATAAGAAAATATAAAAATATAAATATATAAATGTGCTCCAAGTAGTGTTTAAAAGTCCAGGCAATAGCATGCAATCAAAATTGTGCTTGGTGGATTCTTATTAATCCCTTCACAGTGCTCCAGGTGCTGGGATGTGACAACCGTCAATTAAGAAGTGCTTGTGCTTCTCAAAGTAAATTAATCCACAAAGGTGTGGATCAGTGAACCAATAAATAAATATATAAAGAATTCCATACAAAAATCACATAAGGATATATAAAAAAAATCACATAAGAATATATAAAAAAGTATAAATATATAAATGTGCTCCAAGTAGTGTTTAAAAGTCCAAGCAATAGCATGCAATCAAAATTGTGCTTGGTGAATTCTTATTAATCCATTCACAGTGCTCCAGGTGCTGGGATGTGACAACCGTGGCCTCTTACCAGCTAGCAGCAGGTCAAAAGGACCCCCAACGCCTGTGATCCCTTTATTGGGTGGATCAGACCTCTCCTCGATTGCTTGGATCTCTGGCTCCTATATTACTCGAGTTGGACCATGTAGTCCCCCCATACACATAAAGATATAGAAGAACAAATAGCCTCCAATAGTGAAATACTGTTTTATTCTCCAAAAAACATACACTATAAGGTGACAATTAGCCTCTTACTATTTGTTGTGCCCTCCTGGCACTGGGCAATTCGGCAGTACAAAATCGTTTTTTTGGGTCTTAGGGTCACTGCCTGAGGACGCTCGTTAAGCGAAATGCATTGTGGTCAATACTAACCCGGAAGTAACACACAGAGGCATTCGGAACAGAGGCTGGGATACACATCCACCGCCGCAATACAAAGAAAGGGGGAAAGGAGATACAGGGTGCTGCAGATCCCCGGACAATATCTTCCTAAGACCCAAAAAAACGATTTTGTACTGCCGAATTGCCCAGTGCCAGGAGGGCACAACAAATAGTAAGAGGCTAATTGTCACCTTATAGTGTATGTTTTTTGGAGAATAAAACAGTATTTCACTATTGGAGGCTATTTGTTCTTCTATATCTTTATGTGTATGGGGGGACTACATGGTCCAACTCGAGTAATATAGGAGCCAGAGATCCAAGCAATCGAGGAGAGGTTTGATCCACCCAATAAAGGGATCACAGGCGTTGGGGGTCCTTGTGACCTGCTGCTAGCTGGTAAGAGGCCACGGTTGTCACATCCCAGCACCTGGAGCACTGTGAATGGATTAATAAGAATTCACCAAGCACAATTTTGATTGCATGCTATTGCTTGGACTTTTAAACACTACTTGGAGCACATTTATATATTTATACTTTTTTATATATTCTTATGTGATTTTTTTTATATATCCTTATGTGATTTTTGTATGGAATTCTTTATATATTTATTTATTGGTTCACTGATCCACACCTTTGTGGATTAATTTACTTTGAGAAGCACAAGCACTTCTTAATTGACGGTTGTCACATCCCAGCACCTGGAGCACTGTGAAGGGATTAATAAGAATCCACCAAGCACAATTTTGATTGCATGCTATTGCCTGGACTTTTAAACACTACTTGGAGCACATTTATATATTTATATTTTTATATTTTCTTATGTGATTTTTGTATGGAATTCTTTATATATCTATTTATTGGTTCACTGATCCACACCTTTGTGGATTAATTTACTTTGAGAAGCACAAACACTTCTGAATTGAAATTGCACTGGTATGCACTTTTCTTTGCTAATTGCACCAATAGTAGATCATATATATATTTGTAGCAATTTTTAATCACATATATTACACTTTAAATCACCTATTAATTTTTATAACACGTGATATATTAAGATTACCAGCGCCTTTTTACCTATGATATATCCTAAGGAATGACCCGAGAGGCATGTTGAGCTCATTGAATATTTAATTTTTTTGTCACAGGTGTCACAGTTGTTTAAAAAAAGACTAAATAAAAAAAATTGTCATTGAAATGATATATTGCTCTCGTATGCCATGGGTATATGTGTAATTATACCACAAAATACGTTCTGCTGCTTCTCCTGAGTACAGGGATACCACACGTGTAAGATTTTTTGGGAGCCTAGCTGTGTACGGGACCCTGAAAATGAATCACCAGTTTCAGAATTTCAAAGGGCGTAAATTTTTCATTGCACTATCTCACTACCTATCATGGTTTCAGAGGCCCTGAAATGTCAAGATAGCACAAAACCCCCCCAAATGACCCTATTTTGCAAAGTAGACACTCCAAGCTATTTGCTGAGAGGCATGGTATTATTTTATATTTTGCCACCAGTTTTGGGAAAATCACAAAGTTGTCACTTAAAGATAAATTGCTCACACATGCCATGGGTATATGTGGAATGACACCCCAAAATACATTCTGCTGCTTCTTCTGAGTACAGAGATACCACATGTGTGTGACGTTTAGGGAGCCTAGCTGTGTACGGGACCCCAAAAACCAATCACCGCCCTCAATCTTTCTAAGGGTGTAAATTGCACATTTTACTTCCTCACCACCTATCACAGTTTCGGAGGCCCTGAAATTTCAAGATAGCACAAAACCCCCTAAAATGACCCCATTTTGCAAAGTAGACACTCCAAGCTATTTGCTGAGAGGCATGGTGAGTCCATGGAATATTTTATATTCTGCCTAAGTTTTGGGAAAATTACACTTTTTTTTTTTACACAAAGTTGTCACTAAAAGATAAATTGCTCACACACGCCATGGGTATATGTGAAATGACACCCCAAAATACATTCTGCGGCTTCTTCTGAGTACATGGATACCATATGTGTGAGACTTTTAGGGAGCCTAGCTGTGTACAGGACCCCAAAAACAAATCACCACCTTCAAGCTTTCCAAGGGCGTAAATTGTACATTTTGCTTCCTCACCGCCTATCACAGTTTTGGAGGCCCTGAAATTACAAGATGGCACAAAACCACCCCAAATGACGCCATTTTCTACTTTTCGAAAAGGGGTCATTGGGGGGAGGGGGGGCTTTTGTGCTGTATTGGCATTACATTGCCTCCAAAACTGTCATAGGTAGTGAGTGAAATCAACAATTTACACCCTTGGAAAGCCTGAAGGCGGTGATTGGTTTTCAGGGTCCTGTACTCAGCTAGACTGCAAAAAAGTCTCACACGTGGTATCCCCATACTCAGGAGAAGCAGGATGTATTTTGGGGTGTCATTTAAAATATATTCATGGCATGTGTGAGAAATATATCACTTAGTGACTACTTTGTGTAAAAAAAAAAATTAAATTAAAAAATTATTTTTACGAAACTTGTGGCAAAATATAAAATAATCCATGGACTTACCATGCCTCTCAGCAAATAGCTTGGAGACCTTTGCAAAACGGGGTCATTTGGGGGGGTTTTGTGCTATCTTGAAATTACAGAGCCTCCGAAACTGTGATAGGTAGTGAGGAAGTAAAATAAGCAATTTACGCCATTAGAAAACCTGAAGGTGGTGATTGGTTTTCGGGGTCCCATACACAGTTAGGCTCCCAAAAGGTCTCACACATGTGGTATCCCTGTACTCAGGAGAAGCAGCAGAATGTATTTTGGGGTGTCATTTTACATATACCCATGGCATGCGTGAGCAATATATCATTTAGTGACAACTTTGTTTAAAAAAAAAACAAAAAACAAAAAAATTGTCATATTCCCAAAACTTAGGGCAAAATATAAAATACTCCATGGACTCAATATGGCTCTCAGCAAATAGCTTTAGGTGTCTACTTTCCAAAAAGGGATCATTTGGGGGGGGGGGGGTTGTTTGAACTGTCCTGGCATGTTATGCTTAATCTTAGCCACACATCACCCACTCTTCTAACCACTTGGAAAACCAAGCCTTTTTGTTTACATGAAAAAATATTTTTTTTTACTAGAAAATTACTTTGAACTCCCAAACATTATATATTTTTTTTTAAAACAGAGGCCCTACAGAACAAAATGGTGAATGTTACAATTTTTTTGTGTCACACGGTATTTGCGCACAGATTTTCCAAATGCAATTTTTGTGAAAAAAATAATTTTATTTAAAAATTGAATGCACAAATACACTATATATTTCCTAATTGCTTGGTAAAATTTAAAAGATGATCTTATACCGAGTACATAGATAGCAAACATGACATGCTTTAAAATTGCGCATGCCGTGCAGCGGCAACAAACTACGTACATTTTTAAAAGCCTTTAAAAATCTTTACAGGTTACCACTTTATGCTATTGCGGTTTACATATGACACTAGACCGCCGCTTGCGTGCGCCTTTGTGCACGAGCATGGGGGAACAGGGGGGCTCGAATTTTTTATTTTATTTTATTTATATTGCTTTTGTATGTCACTTTGACACCTTCCCTTTCATTTTTTTTTTCTAATCTTTTTTATTGTTATCACAGTGAATATCCCCTATGATAGCAATATGTAGTGAGAGGTACTCTTTTTTTTAAAAAAAATGGGGTCTATTAGACTCTAGATCTCTCCTCTGACCTTAAAGCATCTGACCACACCAAGATTGGTGTGATCAGATGCTTTCCCAATTTCTCAATGGCGCTGTTTATTTCTGGCGAAACTGACGTCATTAAATGCTCGTAGCTTCCGGTACCTTAGGCCATAGAGATGATTGGAGCCATTCTTGTTTCCAATCAGCTCTATGTTCAGATCATGGAACCACCAGCTGCACTCAAGTTACCCGGTGGGACAGGAGAGCCAGGGAAAAATCGCGGAAGGCGGCGGCGGGGGGGGGGGGGGCTTTCCCCCTCCGACTACTTGTAGAAGCAGTCTAGCGGCTAATTATCTGCTAGGATCACCTTTACATGTAAGCTGACCGCTGGCTGTAGAAAACGATACCAAGGTTATGCCAGGATGATGCCTAAATCTGCAGGCATCATCCTGGCATAACCACTCAAAGTATCAGTACATTGCTGGTCCTTGTTTGGCATATATTGTAGTTTTTTTTTTTTTTTTTTTTCATGCAGCCTGTGGGCTGAACGAAAAAAAGAGAACCTAAAAGATTTCTTCATCCACATCTCCGCCATAAAATGTGTAGTATACCCATCATTAGACCGCCCTAAACATCCACCCACTCCAGAAAATGATGGGAATACAGGATGAAAGCCACGTATGCCTGTTTTTTTTTTTTTTTAACTGCGGTGGTGAAATCGCCTCCTACAGCGCTGCCATCATAGATTTCCATAAATTCTGAGCGCAAACACTGTTTGTGTCAGAATATATATAAATCAGTGTGGCAGCTGATGGGTGTACCTGCAAGGCAAACTGGTTAACAATAGAATAGAAATAAAACATTACATTGGTACCTGAAAAGTAAAAAATGGTTACTAATGAAAAACAGTACAGAAGAAGTAGAAGAGCAGAGTAAGAACAGAAAATGAACTCAAACGACAACTATTTTTGGCTTTTTTATTTTATGTTTTATTATTTTATTTTTTTTTTAACTTTTTTCTCCATTTTTATTTTTTTTTACACTTTTTTTTTCTTCAACTTTAACATTCCTGCTTAGGGTCTCTCAAAATGATGATAGCCATTGAACATCTTTCGAGACCCTGTGTAAGTGTGCCCTAGACTGTGCCGTGCTGTACCCTATGCTAATACTCCACTAGTGTGTGGTCGCGTTCAAAACAGTCCTTGATGCAGAGACCAGGTTGGTCAGGACAGGAGGGACAATAAATGCAACTGTCAAGCCTAAATCCGCGCTTCCTACAGATACGACATCTTCTTTGGGGTGGTCTTTTGGTAGGGGTACTCGGGAGGACATGCGGAAAATGCCTCTCATGCAGCCGGCTTACTGCATCTGGTAGGGGAAGTTGGGCAGGAGCACCTCCTGGATACAAGTAGGCACTGATGATCTCTTCCTGGAATTGTGGAATTGTAGGAAGGATCCACTTGTCCTGACGCTTTGTATAGCACAAAGGCGTTCAGCAAAGCCAATTGGAATAAATAAACAGACACTTTTTTGTACCAGCGTCTGGCCTTACTGGCAACTATGTATGGGGACAAAAGCTGGTCATTCCTCCCATATTAAGGTTATATTCGTGGACACAGAGGGGCTTCTCCAAAACACCAGTTGCCGTATGAATTTTGGACCGTCGTGTCTGTGTGAAGGGAGAACAGAACCAAAACATTCCGTGTATCCCTCCACTTCACTGCAAGCAATTTGTCAGTTTTCAAGCAGGCTCTCTCCCCTGACTAAGACTATTACTGCACTTGCCTGGGTGAGGTGGGGTGGGGTGGGTGTGGGATGGGCTGGGCGCAGGGGCTAAAGGCAGGTCAAAGATATTGATCCGTTCAGATACTATAATAGTAATAGAGGTGTTTGGTGTGTTTATGTGTGTGTGTGTTCAAAGGGTTAACTAATATTTCTAACTATGCAGTGGGGATCTGCACTGTCCTAGGTTGACGCTAGCGTTAATGCTAACTAATGTCACCTGTGACACTAATGTAGTGATCAGAAAAAATGGATCTTTCATTGGTCAGAACCGATCACCAGGTCTAGTCCAAAAAATCATTGGCCTGGACCTGATTACTGATACCGAATCACACCATTGCGAAAACTGGGGGCTCCCAGAGCCTCGGGAGCGAGCGCCGTACATTTACAGCGATTCGCCCAGGAGAGGCTGCCTGCCGCAGTACATCTGCGGCAGGTGGTCGTCAACAGGTTAATTAGGTAACAGCAAAACACTGGTACCTAAATACAATACCATTAAAACAAATAAACCAAAATTGTGTTGTGCTGTACCTTTAAGCTAAAATAAAGATTTACAGAAAAATACCTTTGTACAGAACTGTTTCTATATAACATAATCCTGAAAACAATATATTTCAATATCACTACTGTGTGCTTAAAGCTTATAATACCAGTATTATCAATGAAATGGTGCAAAATGATATGGCAAATAAAGTGGATAGACATTATATAGCAGTAGTGGAAAAAGCTCTTTCAGCATGGATGCTCCAAGTGCAATAACACTATCTGTACTAATACTCTGGTTGGTGGAGAGCCATAAATTTACACTGGTGTAGTAACTATGGGCTAAATTTTGTGATGCTACACAATTGGCTTCTCCTCTCTTCCCTTCTTGTGTACGTTTATGGTGTCTCACTAGCTGGAGTATTTGTCTGTACTGATGGTAATATTAAGCTTGGAGCATCCATGCTAAAGGACCTGTTTCCATTACTGCTAGCCTGTTGCTCTGTAGATAGATAATAAATTGCAAGGTGGTCTCCAAAAAGTATGTAGACACCTTGGAAATAAAGTGGTATTAAAGGCTCAGTCGTTATATTTAAAAAATAATAAACATGTCAAACTTACCTCCTCTGTGCAATGATTTTACACAGAACAGCTCCGATCCTCCTCTTCTTGGGTTCCCTGCTGGCGCTCCTGTCTCCTCCGCCACTGAGTTCCCCCATAGCAAGTGGCTTTGTGGGGCACTTGGGCACTTGTGTTTGCTCACTCCTTTCTCCTTACAGGCTGTGATTAACTTTGACCCAATGAGGAGGCAGAAAGTCAGGAGAACAGCTGCTCTTGTATACAATGCTGGATTGAGATTGGGGTAAGGTAAGTTTGGGGGGGGGGGGGGATAAGCTGCATACTGAAGGCTTTTTACCTTTAAGCATAGAATGCATAAAGGTAAAAAACCTTTAGGCTTTAGAATAACTTTAACTGGTTTTCTGCAGTAATTTGCCAACAAATGTGATCTGGTCCTCATCAGTCACAACAATAGACAACAAAATGTGCTAAAGTCAATAACACAAAAATTCTAACTTATCATGTCTTTTTTTTAACATACCCATTAAATCTTCACATTGCTGGAGGAAAAATTAAGTAAACCCAAATACTATATAGATTTCAAATGCTACTAATTACCATTCCATAAGCATATTTAAAAAAAATCATGTTGAATTTCATCTGGCAGGGGAAAAAAAACCTAGAATACAATCTGCGGCTCTCAGTAGAGATAAATCACAGGGGGGATTAGCAGCACCAGATATCAAAAAATATTACATTGCAGTAATAATTTCACAAATGTTAGAGTGGACAAAAACAATCTCAGATAAAAGATGGGTGAAGATTGAAACCACATTAAGTAGAACACAATTAAAGAAAAATACTTGAATCCCACCAAAATATAGGGAAATACATGAAGATACACACAAAATAACGAGAGTTGTATACAAGATCTGGGATATGATTCATAGACAGGCCAGATGGAAATGTAACTCTCTTTTAATACCATTAGAAGGTACAAAATATTTTGCACCAGGAAATAAGAAACAATTTGGTAATTGGGTAAAAAACACGCAGTTAAAACAAATATATAGTGGAAAGATAAAAAAATAATATATAGTGGAAAGATTAGGTCATATCACAAACTTAACACTAAGGGTGGAAACATAATAATAAAGTAATGGAGATATCTACAGTTAAAACATTTTGTGAGATCCCTACCTCAACCTAGTCGATCTGAGAAAGAGCTGAACCTTGTGGAAAAGCTCTGTAACCCAATAACAAAAATAAAACATAGTATATCTCAAATAAACATAATGCTAACTGAGTTGATAGGCCTGAGGAAACCTCCTGTAATGGATCAACCGGCACCCCGACCTGGTACCTCCATTGACGGATGCTCCTAGTGCTTTCCGAGGGCTCCAAGCACTCCATCAGACACCATAACCGCCTCAGACCCCACAAACCACCGCAGCTTGGTTAGGGTCTCGCCGTCTCCTACATACCCTGGACCAATGACAAGGCTCCAGGTTCCCGTGGGTGAACCTCTCTTTCCCCAGAGAATGCAGCAGAACAAGCTGTTACACAAGCTCTTACAAGAGCTTAGTGATTATCCAAGGGAGTATGGAGGACATAGCAATCTCTTGTAGGCGATTTCCCCAATGAGAGACAGGACTCTAGATTGAGGGTGAACTATATCTCTTTATTGAACAAGTAACCAACTTTTATACCGTTTTCCCCCACAAGGTTATCGCCTAGGTGGACCTTGTTGAGAACAGGTCCTGACATTAACAATCCAATGAAAACAGAGTTTTACACTCCCATACAGTGTACACAAAGATATACACTGTGGGACAATCCCCCCTCCCCCTTAGCAGCCAATCCACCTACACATATACTGTACATCCCATAATAAGTTTATCTGAAGGCAGACAGAACAAGAGAGGTCATTAACATTTAACAATGAGACAGGTAATCTTTAACGCAATACACATTCCATTTCAATACACACACAATAGGGAAGCGTGCCTGGCATGCAGGGACATGGAATTACCACATTATCTAGGAGTCAGACTTAATGGCAATTATTTATAACAGTCTAAATCTCCCAGTGAAAAAATAGGATTAAATCTTCATATTTCTATATGAAGATATTGCTGACAAATATTGCTGTCCCATCTGAAGCAATTCAAACCATTAAGTATCTGCTCCTCACCTCCAGTGACGGTGAATACTGTCACACCTCCATTCATAGAAATTTGGGAAAAAGAGATAAGATCACGTTTAAAAGAGTATGAGCTGAATGCTATAAAGAGAGCCGTACATTACTCTGCAACAGATGTGAATACCATTGAAATAAACTATGAATGTTTATCAAGATGGTATATACCACCGGTAAAACACATAAATGTTATCCAGAGAAATCGGAGTTGTGTTGGAGGGGTTGTAAGGTGCAAGGTACAATGTTTTATATCTAGTGGGAATGCCCTAAGATCTGTGAATATTGGTTGAAGGTACAACAATATTTTAGAGAAATTACAGGAATATACATCACGGATGATCCATGGGCATGCCTATTCCACAAAACCTCAATGAGGTAATAAAGAATCCATGAGTAACATATAAAGGCTTGAAGACATCAGTGGAACTGGCAAACATCCCTGTTACTGAGACTACCATATGTCTTTGACTAGGCAGGTGTTCATGGCAGAACACAATTGAAGAAGCTGCTGCTCTCTAAAAAAAACATTGCTGTGTGCCTGAAGTTTGCAAAAATTGCAATGCTACTGTGAAAATGTTTAGTGGACTGATGTAACAAAAGTTAATGAAATTACCAACAGGTGCACTAGATGGGCAGTGTGACAGGAGTCACTTTAGGCATGGGGGTTGTGGACCCCAAATTCCTTTAGAGAGGTTGGGGGGCACCATACCCAGCCTTATGGGGGTGACTTAAACATTGTCCCATTTGGTAGTCCAACCAAATATGGTTGGACTACTTCAAATGGGACAATAATATGCATTAACCATATCTCTCAGGAAATATGGAGATCTATCTTATTTCTTTACACTGTCAGGCACAGGAAGTGCAGCTCCTAATTTGGGCATCCAGGAACTAGGAGAGACAGCATTGTCTGCTAATCATTGAAGTGCTTTTGTCTAAAATAGGGTCTGAGACAGCTTTTCCATTCACCTATTGTTAAGTGTGCTAATGAGCCCACCTGTCTGTATGCTAGGGGATTTTATTACACAGAGTAATGTGTATTGGGGATCGTATAGAAACCATTGTGTGATGTGGTGGGGGTATCTGTGTAATTAAATCATGTTGTATTCTCAAAGTGTATATAAAAGTCTGAAAGTTGGTTCAATAAACAGTTCATTCTGGTTTCACTCCAAAACTTGTGCTGTCGAGTTATTGGGGTAACTATAGCCAGAATCACGGATCCTGTGTTCCAGAGCTTAGGAAGCAGGTTACTGGCGGAGATACCCAGTCGGTGGTGTCCTGTTCCGTCACATTGGTGGCAAGCGCTGGGATGCTTCCTGCAGTCTGGGACATCCAAACCTCCACCGGGATCCAAGATCGGGATAGCAGACTTTGGTCGCTACAACGGAGATATGGACCTGGCATCAGAGTTCGAGGGGGTGCTGCGGATCACCCTTTCAGTATACCCCAAGACGGTGTCTGTGGATCAATACCTGGAGCTCAGGCAGCAGATTTGAGTGGGGCTCTGGATTGGAGGCCTCCAGCTTGCTGGTATATACCAGGGAAAGTGCTTTCCAACCCCAGGGGAACGGGCCAGTGATCAATGGAAGTTGCGGATGGTATTCCTGGGAGAACGGCCCCAGGAGCAATTGCTTTCTGATTTGGACAGGCTGGTCCAGCAGGAGATAGAGCTGGACAATCAGTATCGGGCTCTGCAATGGCATGCAGAGCAGAAATATTTAGGAGAGACATCAGAATGCTCTCTGGAGGGATATGACTTTGGTGGCCCTGGATTGCTGTGGGAGAGCCTTACAGATGCGTTTGTGTTTCGGGATGAAGGGGAACCCACCCTTGAGAACCTGCAAGAATACAGAGAGGCTATGCTCTGTCTCACAGGGGTCTCAGAGCTTGAACCTGATCTAGAACACTTGCTAAGGAAAGAACAGCTTCTGGAAAGGGCATACAGGAAACTGCTAGGACACGTTCAGCAGCATGCCTATGAGTCGGCAGTGGAAACTTCGGAGATAGCTGTTCCCAAAGCTAAAGTGCTGACAACAGGGCAGAGCTCTGCTAGCCTCTGCCCAGCACCAGTAACATCTTCTGGATTCCACAGAAAGGAGATGGTGAACCTCGATCCCCAGGCACCACCAGAGACTGGGGATTTAATAGACTTTTCTATTGAGGAGGAACAACCCGGGGAGACTCCTGCAGAACAGCTCAAGTCAGAGCATGGCGCTGTGGACCCCTACATACAACAATCGGTGGCCCTGAAGGATTTGTGCAAGGTCACCGATGTTTCAATTTACTTCCCAGTGGAACAGCTGGCAGCTGGGCAGAACGCTACTGGCCTCTGCCCACAACAGTCTCCCCTTGGTTGGAGAGACAGTACAGACTGGGGGTACTGTGAAGACCCACCGATGGCAGGTGGAGATGGGACCGAGGTCTCTCTACCGGCCCTACAGGGAGGCTGGGCAGCCGGCCCAGGCCCCCAGCTACAGCAGGAGTTACAGGGAGCCAAAGGTGTCGTCCTTCCTTCCCAGCAGCAGTGTACCTTCCAGGGAGAGGAGACAGCTAATCCTTCTCCCCAACCACAGGGAGAAAACAGACCTGACCCCAATGGTGTAGATGGGACCGCGGTCTCTGCACCAGACCTACAGGGATGCTGGACGGCTGGTCCAGATCCCCAACCTACCCTGCAGGAATACCAGGAGGAGGAGGTAGGCAATCCCTCCTCTCTACAGCAGACCCCCAACCAGGTTCTCGGTGTAGTATTCACCAACCCCAACCCAGCAGAAGGGCTGGCAACAGAGCAGAGCGTTGATGGCCTCTGCCCTCAACTTACAAATGATGGATTTCCTGAGAAGGTGGATGAGACTACAATCTCCACCTGTATACCCCAGGAATGCTGGGCAGTCGGCAGATCCCCAACAGCATGAGGGAGTGGGCCCAGCCACCCTGTCCTCTCTCCAGCAGCTGAAAAGA
Organism: Pelophylax lessonae; assembly: GCF_965119305.1. NCBI lineage: Eukaryota > Metazoa > Chordata > Amphibia > Anura > Ranidae > Pelophylax > Pelophylax lessonae. The sequence continues at coordinate 32,164,422 of NC_138780.1, forward strand.
ATCCTGGGAGAAGGGCCAGTTTGTGCTTCTTCCCCACGGAGGGGATGTTCTACAAGAGTGACAGAGGTTGGCTGGGTGAGTGACATTTTGTCCCGGACAATTTGCTTGTGGTACTTTGTGGGTGCAGACATTGGAGGACTGGAACTACGGTCTAACTTCGAAGTAAACCCGTTTGGGGTCTCCTTCTGTGTTAGTCTCCTGCCGAAAGGGGAGAAATGTGACAGGAGTCACTTTGGGCATGGGGGTTGTGGACTGGTATGTTTAAGTCACCCTGCGTCTATTGTGGATGCAGGGTGACCAAGAGGGTGGTGAACACTCAGAATATGGTTGGACTACTTCAAATGGGACAATAATATGCATTAACCATATCTCTCAGGAAATATGGAGATCTATCTTATTTCTTTAGACTGTCAGGCACAGGAAGTGCAGATCCTAATTTGGGCATCCAGGAACTAGGAGAGACAGTATGTCTGCTAATCATTGAAGTGCTTTTGTCTAAAATAGGGTCTGAGACAGCTTTTCCATTCACCTATTGTTAAGTGTGCTAATGAGCCCACCCGTCTGTCTGCTAGGGGATTTAATTACACAGAGTAATGTGTATTGGGGATCGTATAGAAACCATTTTTGATGTGGTGGGTGGATCTGTATAATTAAATCATGTTGTATTCTCAAAGTGTATATAAAAGTCTGAAAGTTGGTTCAATAAACAGTTCATTCTGGTTTCACTCCAAAACTTGTACTGTCGAGTTCTTGGGGTAACTATAGCCAGATTCACCGATCCCGTGTTCCAGAGCTTAGGAAGCAGGTTAATGGCGGAGATACCCAGTCGGTGGTGTCCTGTTCCGTCACAGGCAGCAATGAGACAACCTCCAAAACAGGAATAGTTTTAGGGCTCTATTCACATATAGGCCTCTTGGATCGCGGGCAGAAGTTTTACGATTCTGCCAGCGATCCAGAATAATTGTGAATTGCGGGACACCAGTGCTATTCCCATGGCTTGCGATGGCACCCCAAAGGCAGCGCGATTTTACACAAGAACTTCTTTTGGGGGACAGGGATCCCACGATTCTGTTTGCGTGATTTTACCGTAAATTTGTCGGGTGACAATCGCGACAAAAATGAGCCGCGTTTGGGGTCCCATTGCAAGTCATGGGAATCGCACGGGCGCCCCGCGGTTTTCAATGATTCGGGATCGCAGGCAGTTTCGTGGCAATTATGCTCTTGATCCAAGATGCTTATATGTGAATGGAGCCTTACAGGTGGAGGCCACTTAAAAAATTTTTCCTACTCATTTTTTCTGTTTTTCACTAGTTTTGCATTTGGCTAGGGTCAGTGTCACTACTGGTAGCATGAGGCGATACCTGGACCCTATAGAGGTTGCACAGGCAGTCTAACTCCTCCAGGATGGTATATCGATACGTGCCATTACCAGAAGATTTGCTGTGTCTCCCATCACAATCTCATCACAATCTCAAGAGCATAGGGAGGAGATTGCAGGAGACAGGCAGTTACTCTAGAAGAGATGGACAGGACCGTAGAAGATCCTTAACCCATCAGCAGGACTGGTATATGCTCCTTTGTGCAAGAAGGAACAGCATGAGCACTGCCAGAGCACTTCAAAATGACCTCCAGCAAGCCACTGGTGTGAATGTCTCTGACCAAACAATCAGAAACAGACTTCATGAGGGTGGCCTGTGGGCCCAATGTCCTCTAGTGGGCTCTGTGGTCACTGCCCGGCACCGTGGAGCTTGATTGGCATTTGCCATTGAGCACTAAAATTGGCAGGTCCTCCACTGGCACCCTCTGCTTTTCACAGGTGAGAGCAGGTTCACCCTGAGCACATTAGAGATGTCCCGAACTATTCGCCGGTGAACAGTTCCCGGCGAACATCGCTTGTTCGCGTTCGCCGCTGCGAGCGAACATATGCGATGTTCGGTCCGCCCCCTATACTTCATCATTTAGGCAAACTTTGACCCTGTACCTCACAGTCAGCAGACACATTCCAGCCAATCAGCATACCCTCCCTCCCACACCCTCCCACCTCCTATAAAAAAGCAAGGGCAGCATCCATCTTAGATCATTCTGAAGCAGTGTGTTAGTGCGAGCAGGGAGAGTGCTGCTGCTGCTGTTAATAGGGACAGTTGTTAGATAGTGTTCTCGGTCCACTCCTGCTGTAAGGACAGCATCCTGAAAGCACCCCAAAAAAGACCTTTTTAGGGCTGGTATTTCAGTACATTTTTATATATATATATATATATATATATATATATATATATATATATATATCTATTGTGCAGTTGCCTGCCTGCCGTGTGTGAGAGGCCACAGACCCACCACAGACTGTACTGTGTGCACACCATACTCATATCGGGTGGCACAGTACCTTGCAGTTTAAAAAATATTTTTTTTTTCCTCTGTCATAATTGCAGGTGCCTGCCGGCTGCCAGTGAGTGTCAGGTCCACAGAGTGTACTGTGCCCACTGCAGTGCCCACCACTGATTTATACGGTGGCACAGCACCTTGCAAATGAAAAAAATATATAATTTTTATAATTGCAGTTGCCTGGCCTGCCAGTGAGTGTCAGGTCCACAGAGTGTACTGTGCCCACTGCAGTGCCCACCACTCATATATATATATACGGTGGCACAGCACCTTGCAAATTAAAAAAATTTATTTTTTTATAATTGCAGTTGACTGGCCTGCCAGTGAGTGTCAGGTCCACAGAGTGTACTGTGCCCACTGCAGTGCCCACCACTCATACATACGGTGGCACAGCACCTTGCAAATTAAAAAAAAAAATATATTTTTTATAATTGCAGTTGACTGGCCTGCCAGTGAGTGTCAGGTCCACAGAGTGTACTGTGCCCACTGCAGTGCCCACCACTCATATATACGGTGGCACAGCACCTTGCAAATTAAAAAAATATATATTTTTTATAGTTGCCTGCCAGCGAGTGTCAGGTCCACAGACTGCACTGTACCCACTGCAAATGGACTGTTTGCGGTTGTTTGCAGTGCGTTAAACGGGGAGTTTGGTGTGTCAGAGTTTTGTCTGTCACTGTGAAGCGGGCGTAACCCTACACTACCTGATCGATACAACATCATACCTGATCGTATACACACACTGGATGTTTTAAAGCACGTTATTCCAAACAATTTAGGAATGTTAGGTGATTTATGCCCTTTATGGATTAAAACCCGACTCTGCGTCAACTACGTAATTTTCCATGGGAGTTTTGCCATGGATCCCCCTCCGGCATGCCACAGTCCAGGTGTTAGTCCCCTTGAAACAACTTTTCCATCACTATTGAGTCCCTGTGGGTTTTAAAATTCGCCTGCCTATTGAAGTCTATGGCGGTTCGCCCGGTTCGCCTGTTCACAAACATTTGCGGAGGTTCGCGTTCGCCGATCGCGAACGGCAAATTTTAAGTTCGCGACATCTCTAGAGCACATGTGACAGACATGAAATGGTCTGGAGAAGCCATTGAGAATGTTTTGCTGGCTGTAACATCGTTCAGCATAACATTCATAACATTCAGCCTGTAACATCGTTCAGTCGTGGTTCAGCGATGGTTTGGGGAGGCATATCCATGGAGGGACGCACAGACCTATACAGGCTAGACAATGGCAACCTGACTGCCATTAGGTATCAGGATGAAATCCTTGGACCCAATGTCAGACCCTACACTGGTGCAGTGGGTCCTGGGTTCCTCCTGGTGCAAAGCAATACCCGGCCTCATTTGGCAAGTGTATGCAGCCAGTTCCTGGAGGATGAAGGAATTGATACCATTGAAGGACCACCACACTCGAAGGACCTAAATCCAATAGAATTCCTCTGGGACATTATGTTTCGATCCATCCGATGCCACCAGTTTGCACCTCAGTTTGCTCAGTAGCTCAGTGATGCCCTGGTCTAAATCTGGAAAGAAATACCCCAGGACACCATCCATCATCTCATTAGAAGCATGCCCCAATGTTGTCAGGCATGCATACAAGCATGTGGTGGCCACACAAACTACTAAAGACCATTTTGAGTTGCTGCACTGAAATTTCAGCAAAATGGACTAGCCTGCTACATCATTTTTTCACTTTGATTTTTGGGGTGTCTTTCAATTCAGCCCTCTATAGGTTGATAAGTTTCATTTTCATCAAACCATGTGGCATTCTTTTGTTACTAGCACATTACCCTGTCCATACCAGTATAAATATCCAGCATGATATTTTTCATAGATAGATAGATAGATAGATAGATAGATAGATAGATAGATAGATAGATAGATAGATAGATAGATAGATAGATAGATAGATAGATAGATAGATAGATAGATAGATAGATAGATAGATAGATAGATAGATAGATAGATCCTGCGCAAGTATGCCTATACTACAATAATTTACTTGCCCACAATTATTTATAAAGGTCCCATTAAAAATGTATCTATTTGGCCCTATTTAAATTTAACTGAATCCTATAACCAATACAATTGCCAGCAATAGAAAAATGACTCTTTGTTTACTTGCTATATGCAAATGTAATATTATGCAGTAATTAAGATAACCCATTTTGTTTCTAATAATGATTCTAAACAAAACATATGTTGTCGTTTATTCACAACTCTAAAGGGAAATCAATCAATGCTACCATTTACATGCTTATGTTTTTTACAAATTGCCATTTTTAGATACTTGTCTCAAGTAAAAACATAATTGGTCTTAAAGTGATCTCTTGTGCAATAAGTCTTCAGGGCCCTTCTCAGCTTGTTTTCAAATATACTGAATATGTACTGAATATATTGCTATATAAACACTATATGTGCATTCAAACATTACATTCACATGTCATTTTCTGCTATTCAATTAAAGATTGTCATCATATGCTCTTTAATCACAATTCTGCTTTTAACTGAGACTATGGGAGATCATTTTCCAGTAAATATGAACTGCTTTACACACATTACATTAAATAAAAATAGTAACCTGTAGATAAATTCAACAAAAAGCTGGCAACTCGGTACTTCTTCTTAAAAGATCCTTTATTGATGCACAACAGCAAATACAATGTCCATCGATGCTTAGCGTCAATGGATATTGTATTTGCTGTTGTGCATCAATAAAGAGCATTAATGTATATTGTATTTGCTGTTGTGCATAAATAAGCATCACTGGGCATTGTATTTGCTGTTGTGCATAAATAAGCATCAATGGGCATTGTATTTGCTGTTGTGCATCAATAAAGGATCTTCTAAGAAGAGTTGCCGACTTTTTGTTGGATTTATCTATAGTGGACTGGTTGGCCTGAGCACCGGCACTCTGTCTTCACATCATTTATATTGCAGTAGAACTTGGGTGAGTTTTGTATATAATAGTAACCTGTGGTTTACTATGATAGTTCATACATTGGATCCATCCATCTCCCATGCTGGATTCCCATTCATTGTTTTCCTGGTCAAGGAAGCCATGAAGTAGAAGTGGACATCTGTTTTTTTTGCGATAGGTTAGTTCCAGAACAGGTAAAGAACACTGAGGTTGATTTACTAAAAGTGGAGAGTGCAAATTCTGGTGCAGCTGTGCGTGGTAGGCAATCCACCTCAAACTTCAGCTTGTTTAATTGAGCTTTGACAATAAAAACTGGAAGCTGATTGGTTACCACGCACAGCTGCACCAGATTTTGCACTCTCCACTTTTAGTAAATCAACCCCAATGTATCAGAGGGTTCTCCTGTGGTTATATAGAATGGGATAGGGATAGATTGTCAATGGGACCTATTCTATTCTGGTAACTCTGGGTGTTGGTGAGTAAGGAATTCTGCAAAAAGTAGTCAAGATTCTTGCAACTTTAAAGTATCAGTAGATTCATTAATTTAAAAAAGCAAATGTGTACAGTCATTGCTTTTTTTACAACCAATACTAAATCACATGCAAGGAAAATAAAAAAAAGCATCACCTTTTTTTTTTTTTTTTTTTTTGCTTGCACATGATTGGATACTGAAAGTCCGCAGAACTTCCACTCATTTACTAAGCTCTGGAGCAACCAATGTGCACAGTCTATTTGCCTTTAGTAAATGAACCCCATAATCACAAGATAATTCTCACCATGAATTTGGGAGATGATTGGCATGACCAAAAACCAAAAGTTACCACAACAACAGCAAAATTCAGTTGTGACATACTGTACTGTATATTTAATATTCCCGTTAGCCAAAACCATCACATTTTACCTTTAATAATAATTTTCTATAATTTATCTTTACAGGGATTCTGCTCTATGAAACAAGATTTTAATAAGACCATGGTGCAGGAGTTTATATTAGTTGCATTCTCCAGCTTAAAGCAGCTACAAATATTACTGTTTCTCTTTGTTTTGGTGGCATACATCATCTGTATTACAGGAAATATTACCATTATTGTATTAGTTAGAACTGAACCCTTGCTGCAAACTCCGATGTATTTTTTTATAACTACATTTGCTGTTCTTGAAATTATGTTTGTGACAGTTACTATACCTAAGCTTCTGGATAATTTGATTTCAGGAAATAAGAGGATCTCTATCATTGAATGTTTCACACAATTGTTTATTTTCAATGGGTTGGGTATGACGGAAGGTTATTTGTTATTAGTTATGGCCTTTGATAGGGACTTGGCTATTAACAATCCTTTGCACTATTCCGGTGTAATGAGGAAAGAGCTTTACACTACATTAGCCATGGCACCCTGGGTAGGTGGTTTTGCGATTTCTTCCTTGACTACTGGTTACACCTCCCAGCTGAAATTCTGTGGGTCAAACCAGATTAATCATTTCATCTGTGATTTAGCTCCGCTTCAGAATTTGTCTTGCTCTGATACTTACATGAGTAAATTATCCACAACACTGGCAGCTATTCTTACTGTAATTTTCCCAGTCATCATTATCATAGCTTTCTATGTTCACATTATTAACACCATCCTTAAAATCAAAGGCACTGAAGGGAAACAAAAAGCCTTCTCTACCTGTTCCTCTCACCTTATTGTGACCAGTCTTTTCTATGGAGCAGGTCTTGCTGTGTACATCAGACCAACTGGGAGTGAAAGTGACAAGTTTCTTGCTCTTATATATAATGTTCTTACCCCATTCTTAAACCCTTTCATATATACTTTGAGGAACAATGATGTGAAGACAGCAGTAAACAATCTGATACTGAAAAAAATAAATTTATTCTAACACCCATAGGGCCTGTCCATTGTTAATGTGATGAAAAAATAACCACACAGTTATTTCAATTTAGGACAAAATATATGTAGTGTAGATGTGGGTCTTATGCTTCTATAATTTGTATTTTAGGCATTTTTTTTTCAACAGTGGATCCACCCGCTGATCCCGTACTGAGCTTAGTGGAGTGGTCGGATGACAGGTCTGTGTTCACTCCGCTCTATGGGCACCCAACTGCTCCCCAGTCCTGCCAGATGGAGGGGAATGGAACCTCTTCTGTTGATTTTTGCCAGATTGGATCAGGTAGCCGGGTGTAAACAATCACAAGTCCATTTACATCCGAGTGCCCAGAGAGGAGAATGGAGGGTCCGTTGTCCGAAAAACAGACAGGTGGAACCGATTAGACCTCTTGTGTGAAAGGGGCCTTTCTCTGTGATTTATTTTAGTGGTAAATTAGTTCTTGGTGCTCTTAGTTTTTCACCACAGATTCACACCTATGCAGTTTGCTTTTGAGCATTTTTGCAATGCTTTTTGCTGTGCTTTTTGCGTTTTTTTACCATCATTTTGCCCCGATTTGCAAAATAAAAAATTAATGGGTCTTGACGCTGCTCTAAACTGATGGTTGGTATCCAGTGGTGGGATTCAGCCGGTTCGCACCGGTTCCATAGAACCGGTGGCTAACTTTCTGCAAGTTCGCAGAACCGGCTGAATCCCTCTGCGTGTCTGAGGACGCGCAGGACAATTGAATGTCCCGCGCTCGGGCAGACGTGGTGGCCGGGGGGCGGAGCAGTGCGCCCGACCCGCCCATTCCGTGACAATAGCGAATGAGAATTCGCTATTGTCACATGATCCTCCTCCTGGCCAATCAGGGAGCGGGTCCTCCCGCTTCCTGATTGGCCGAAAGGCAAACACCGTGCCATTGGACGAGGAGGAGGCGCCGCGGGAGGACTCGGAGACGCGGGGAGCCGACTGCGAGACCGTCCGTGAGGTAAGTGCATGGGTCTCGCGGGGATCGCTGGCACTCTGCAATTGGGGGCAATGTTGTGGCTGGCGCTCTGCAATTGGGGGCAATGCTGTGGCTGGCGCTCTGCAATTGGGGGCAATGCTGTGGCTGGCGCTCTGCAATTGGGGGCAATGTTGTGGCTGGCGCTCTGCAATCATTGGGGGCATGCTGTGGCTGCCACTCTGCAATCATTGGGGGCAATGTTGTGGCTGGCGCTCTGCAATTGGGGGCAATGCTGTGGCTGGCACTCTGCAATTGGGGGCAATGTTGTGGCTGGCACTCTGCAATTGGGGGCAATGTTGTGGCTGGCGCTCTGCAATTGGGGGCAATGCTGTGGCTGGCGCTCTGCAATTGGGGGCAATGCTGTGGCTGGCGCTCTGCAATTGGGGGCAATGTTGTGGCTGGCACTCTGCAATCATTGGGGGCAATGCTGTGGCTGGCGCTCTGCAATTGGGGGCAATGTTGTGGCTGGCGCTCTGCAATTGGGGGCAATGTGGCTGGCGCTCTGCAATTGGGGGCAATGTTGTGGCTGGCACTCTGCAATCATTGGGGGCAATGTTGTGGCTGGCGCTCTGCAATTGGGGGCAATGTTGTGGCTGGCGCTCTGCAGTTAGGGGCAATGTTGTGGCTGGCACTCTGCAATTGGGGGCAATGTTGTGGCTGGCACTCTGCAATCATTGGGGGCAATGCTGTGGCTGGCGCTCTGCAATTGGGGGCAATGCTGTGGCTGGCACTCTGCAATTGGGGGCAATGCTGTGGCTGGCACTCTGCAATGATTGGGGGCAATGCTGTGGCTGGCGCTCTGCAATGATTGGGGGCAATGCTGTGGCTGGCACTCTGCAATCATTGGGGGCAATGCTGTGGCTGGCGCTCTGCAATTGGGGGCAATGCTGTGGCTGGCACTCTGCAATTGGGGGCAATGCTGTGGCTGGCACTCTGCAATGATTGGGGGCAATGCTGTGGTCACTGTGCATTGAAAGGGGGGCACGCTGGTCTCTCTGCATTGAAAGGGGGGCACGCTGGTCACTGTGCATTAAAGGGGGCATGTACACTGGTCACTGCATTGAAAGGGGGCACGTTGGTCACTGTGCATTGAAAGGGGGCACGTTGGTCACTGTGCATTGAAAGGGGGGCACGCTGGTCTCTCTGCATTGAAAGGGGGGCACGCTGGTCACTGTGCATTAAAGGGGGCATGTACACTGGTCACTGCATTGAAAGGGGGCACGCTGGTCTCTCTGCATTGAAAGGGGGCACGCTGGTCACTGTGCATTGAAGGGGGCATGTACACTGGTCACTGTGCATTGAAAGGGGGCACGCTGGTCACTGTGCATTGAAAGGGGGAACGCTGGTTATTCTGCATTAAAAGGGGGCACGCTGGTCATTCTGCATTAAAAGGGGGCACGCTGGTCATTCTGCATTAAAAGGGGGCACGCTGGTCATTCTGCTGGGAAAGTCGGAACTGGTTACTAAAATTTTTGAATCCCACCACTGTTGGTATCCCCACAACTGTGCTTCAGTTAGTACATAGTGAAAATATAAACTGTTATAACAAGGGTATGATCTGTAAAGGTCTTATTAATATAACAAAGCCTAAGATTCTTGCTAATTGAAAAGTGTCCGTGTGCTCCAAAGTGCTATGCGTGCAAAATTATATTTGTGTTTATCTATATAAAGTGACTGTGTGCTTAAAAAATATTTTTATATGAGATAGCAGTGTTTAAAAATAACACCTCTGATAAGAGTTTCTCTAGAAGTTCTCTACATACACTGTTCCAATATACAATATTAATAAATAAATAAGTGTAAAGGTAGTTCATATGTATAAATACAAATGTATACATGAAAAAAAAACTAATATTAAAATTCCATCAAATATAAGTGACAAGTGCTCTTAAAATGCCATCAAATATAAGTGACAAGTGCTCTTCACAATGTTTCAAAACTTAAATCTGTGTTTACAGTGAACAACCAGTCCCAAATATCAATTGTAGCGTATCAGCCAGTATAGTTGAAAGTGATATTAATAGTTCTATGTTGACAATTAAAAGTGACAGCTGCTCTTCAAAAGATATTACGTGCTTGCCAGTGCTCAAGTAGTGCTCCCCCGATGGTCCCACACTCACCAAAAAGCAGTCCCCTCAAGGGGGTCTCAGGCCTTTCAACAGTATGGTGGTGTCCGGTTCTCTCACTCAGGGTCGGTGTTCCTCAGGTTTATCTCATTAGCATGGAAAGACAATACCAATACCCCATAGTGTACTAGTAAAATCTATTTATTTTTAACATATCCACTTACTAATCAAACAGCCATATTCAGAGATCTATGTTCCGTATACAGGATATGCGGGTTCCGTGCATTCCACGGTCCGTATCTGGAAGTTGCTGGAAGTGACGCAATGACCCTCTAGGCTCTGCCCTATGTGTTTTGTCAGAATGATGTCATCAGGAGCGGCGCCATCTTGCTGCACCTCCAGCTTATGTGTTTCCATAACCTAACAACCCAGAGTTACATGGCATGGCAGCCATATTCGATTTTGATAATAAAATCTTTGGGCTTTAGATAAACAATATTGTAGCCTAGCAACCGTATGCCGAAACTTTATTGAATTACATGTTCCCCCACCCTCGTTTTAACAGCCCATATCGAATTAATTAATGTGGCAGGTGAACCTCCCTTAATACACGCTGTCTACAGGGTGTGCTGCTGTTACAATATATTATTAATATGATTACAAAACCAATACATCCATTTTATTATAGTACATAATTAATAAAATTAATTAGACCCAAAAATAAATAGTAAAAGATATATAGATAAACGAAAAATGAAATAAATGAAATATAAAAATAAAATAAAAAAACAATTAAAATATGAGATGGAGTCCATAATGTAGTCCTATACCAATTAATGAGTAATAGTTCTATATGTTAAAATGTAAAATTTAGAAAAGAAAAATAGTTTAAAATAGTCTCTCCCTATTTTTAGTATTGGAGGTATTTAATTGGAACTTTTAGGGAGCCAGGACTCATGCAAATCCATCTTGTTTTTTTACTTAGGGGTATCTGGGGCCTAGCTTCTCAGAACCCACTATCATTTGATGTTAGTATAAATATGTAATTCTCCATATTAAAATGTATATGTAATTCTCCATATTAATATTAAAATGTATATCTATATCTATATAATTATATATATATATATATATATATATATATATATATATATATATGGGATAAAATTGTTTTCCCTTATGAGGGACCTAGATTAAATAAATTGGAGGTGTTAAAAACTAGAATAATTATGAATTTGTCTCTTTTATACTTAGAAATATTTTAGGGCCTGGTTCCAAAGAACCCTCATATTTTACTTGCAATAGCGGTTTATACCCTATCATCGAATAAATATTATAAAAATACTTTTATGGGGATCTCCGAAGTCCCCTCGAGTTATTAAATAAAGGAGCTATATATATGAATATATCATTTGTAATTTAGTATTAGTGGTTGCTCAAAAAGCAATTGAGGTCAATGTCTATATTTAAACCTTCTGGTTGGAGGGTATTTAACAAAAAGATCCATTTTATTTCATTCTGTGAGACTTAATACGTTTATTGTACCCCTCCAGTGTCCCTTGATCCTATCTATTCCAAAGAAGGTCCTGATCCTGTTAGTGTTTCTCTCTAAAATGTCTAGACACGCTGTGTTTCAAACCTTTTGTAATGTTTTTAATATGTTCTTGTATCCTAACATGTAAAGGTCTTGTGGTTCTCCCTACATACTGTAATTTACAAGGGCACTCTAAAATATATGTAACATAAGTTCTTTGATCTCATATTCTTTCCCTTTTACCAAGGAGTGTTTTTTCCTTGATTGTTTGCTGCTTCTTGGGCACACTAAACATTTTTTACACCTAAAGAATCCTTTTATTTCTGGACAGATGGTAGTCTCCTTTGGGGGGGTTCACTACATCGTGGACAAGTTTATTCCTAAGATTTGGTGCCTTTCTATAAACAAATGTTGGGCCTCTCGGTAGATTTTTTTTTAAGAGTTTTATCAGATCTTAAAATACCCCAATGTTTCCTTATAATTTTTTCCAAATCCTTGTACTGCCTGCTAAAACCTGTAATAAAAGCAAACTCCATTCTGTTATTTTTTTCTTTAATTTCTCTTTTTCCTTGCAAAACGGTCTCTCTAGCCATATTACTTATTTTCTCTTTTAGATTTTCTAGTTATCTCCTATTATATCCCTTCTCTGAAAATCTTTCTATGAGGACATTGGCCTGGTTGTCATAGTCAGTAGAATTGCTTCAATTTCTCCTTATCCTAAATAATTGTCCCTTGCGTATATTCCCTATCCATTTTGGATGATGACAACTATTTGTTGTAGGGATATATCCATTGCGATTAGGGTTGAGCGAACACCTAGATGTCCGTGTTCGACGGGTTCGGCCGAACTTTAAAAAAAAGTCCGGGTCCGTGTCCCGGACTTTTACCGAACTTTTCCCGGACACCGAACCCCATTGAAGTCAATGGGGACCCGAACTTTAAGGCACTAAAATGGCTCTAAAACACCAAAGGAAAGGGCTAGAGTGCTGCAAATGGCAGCAAAACGTAATTAAGAGCATGGCAAGTGCTCTGCAAACAAATGTGGATAGGGAAATAACTTAAAACAACAAAAAAAAACAGAAAAATAAAACAATGTTCTTCTTCATCTCTGAAGGACGAGGCCCATATGGAGTAGGAGGGAGGTTGAGGTGGTGGTGGATGTGGCGGTGACTAGACATATGCCGGTTTTCGGTAATTCGATATATCGCGGTATTGCATAGCCACGGTATTGTTATTGTGGCATTTTTAAAATACCGAGTTTCTCTGTCAAGTCTGCCTGACTTGTGAATTGATACATTTCAGTGAGCTGGATGACTCATTCACTCACTCAGCTAACACCTTTCAGCATTAAGTCTCCTAACTATAAACAAAAATGATTACATTTGTATCTTTTCCTTCCCTCTGCCAGGGAGAAAGGAAGTTTAACCTCTTAAAGACTGGATCTTTTTCTGACACTTGCAGCTTGCAAGTTAAAATCAGTTTTTTTTTTGCTAGAAAAGTACTTAGAACCCCCAAACATTTTATATATTTTTTTAGCAGAGACCCTACAGAATAAAATGGCGATTGTTGTAATATTTTATGTCACACTGTATTTGCGCAGCAGTCTTTCAAACGCAATGATTAGACTTTAATGAATAAAAAAAAAAAAAAAAACGTAACAGTAAAGTTATCCCAATTTTTTTTTTTTTTGTTACACAGAGAATCGTGAGAGAATCGTGATCTTTATTCCAAGCTAAAAAATCGTGATTCTCATTTTGGCCAGAATCGTGCAGCTCTAATAAATATATATATACACACACACACGCCTAGCAGCCCACATTACATTATTATATAGCCATCAAGCAGTGTCTGGCCTACCTGGTGATGACTGGTCCTGGCGCTCTGATCCGATGGCCTGGTCTTTAAAGGGGCAAATCCTTGCGATCCAGAAGTGGTTAAACCTGCAGGAGGACCGGTGTTTTTATCTATTAATGACTTTACTATTGCTTTAGGCCTGGTTCACATGTATGCGGGTTGGTGGTTCACATGTATGCGGGTTGGCGGTTCACATGTATGCGGGTTGGCGGCCCACATTTGCACAGGCATAGCAGCCCATTGATTTGAACGGGCTGCTATGCCCTCATTTTCCGCAGAAAAAAGGTGCATGCAGCATTTTTTTTAAATTCAGTGGCCTTGAAATCCATCCTGCTTTTGCACCATGCGACTAACCTGCAGTTCCTGCTCTGGCAAGCTTTCTGCATTTTTTGTATACGTGGGCACGGCATTTAAAAATAAACAGTTTGCGTGTGCAGCAACGGCAGGTAAGTCGCATGGTGCAAAAGAAGGATGGATTTCATGGCCACTGCATTTTTTTAAATTCTGCATGCACCTTTTTTCAGCTGAAAACGCAGGCATAGCAGCTCAAGCCCATTCACATCAATGGGCTGCTATGCCTGTGCAAATGTGGGCCCCCAACCCGCATACATGTGAACCAGGCCTAAAGCAATAGTAAAGTCATTAATAGATAAAAACACCGGTCCTCCTGCAGGTTTAACCAATTAATGACTTTACTATTGCTTTAGGCCTGGTTCACATGTATGCGGGTTGGGGGCCCACATTTGCACAGGCATAGCAGCCCATTGATGTGAATGGGCTTGAGCTGCTATGCCTGCGTTTTCAGCTGAAAAAAGGTGCATGCAGAATTTAAAAAAATGCAGTGGCCATGAAATCCATCCTTCTTTTGCACCATGCGACTTACCTGCCGTTGCTGCACACGCAAACTGTTTATTTTTAAATGCCGTGCCCACGTATACAAAAAATGCAGAAAGCTTGCCAGAGCAGGAACTGCAGGTTAGTCGCATGGTGCAAAAGCAGGATGGATTTCAAGGCCACTGAATTTTAAAAAAATGCTGCATGCACCTTTTTTCTGCGGAAAATGAGGGCATAGCAGCCCATTCAAATCAATGGGCTGCTATGCCTGTGCAAATGTGAACCACCAACCCGCATACATGTGAACCAGGCCTAAAGCAATAGTAAAGTAATTTATAAACAACACCTCCTTCAGGTTTAACCACTTCTTGACCACAAGGATTTGCCCTCTTAATGACCAGGCCATCGGATCGGAGCCGAGCGCCAGAACCAGTTATCACCAGTTAGGCCAGACACTGCTTGATGACCTATTTTAGGCCTGGTTCACAGAGTCTGTACTGACTGACTATATAATAATGTGCATAAGTGAACCAAAGCCCCTAAATTCAGCAATGAAATTGAAGTGAGGTGGAAATTTAATAATTTAAATTTAATAATAGAATACCGTGATAATACCGTATACCGTGGCAAAACCTTAATCAATTAATCGCAGCATGAAAATCTGATACCGTCACAAGCCTAGCGGTGACATAGGCGTGCGCACAGGGTGTGCTGGGTGTGCCTGGGCACACCCTAATCACCTAGGGCACATAGCATTGCCAGTGAGGAGATGGGAAAGATCTCCCTGGGACCTGCTCTGCTCTATTTCTCCTTGCCTACAGGTACATGGCCCCGATACATTACTCTCCCTGCTGGCAAACACATGCATGTGTATTTCAACTTTGGGGTGCACACCTTAATGCAATAGGCTGCGCACACCTATGGGCGGTGTAGGTGGAAGCGGCGGTGGAGGAGGACCAGGGCCGGATTAACAGCATCATGGGCTTGGTGCTGAGGATTTTGAAGGGCCTTAAGGGCCGTGCCTTGCCATGCACCCAGAGGAGGAAGGGTGCAGCCATGCATGCCTAATTCAACATGGGATGCTGTCTCTGAAGCCCATAAACACATCCATGCATCGCCAACTGTCCCTCCTTGTCCGGCCTTCACGCTGTGTGGGGAGGTTCTGAGGGTGCTGCCTGGGGAAGCGAGCATAGAAGCCAGACTTCTGTGTTTACAAGTGACAGAAGAGCGGTAACAGTGAATATGGCCAACCCGGGGCCTATATAAAAGGTAGGGGCCTGGAGCTGCAGCTCCAATAGCCCCTACATTAATCTGGCCCTGAGGAGGAGGACGAGGTAGCCAACACTGCTTCTTTTCAAAAATTTTAAATGAGGGTACACCCCAAAAGAGTGAGAAAGAGCAAAAATGGAACAATGGGTGGGTAAGGTCGGTATCCATTGCTATTCTGCATAAGGTACGGAAAAGTCCCGTGGGATCCATGCCTGGTTCATTTTAATGAACGTGAGCTTGTCCACATTGTCTCTGGACAGGCGGCTGCGCTTGTCTGTTATAACGCCCCCAGCCGTGCTAAATACCCGTTCAGATAATACACTGGCTGCAGGGCACGCCAGCACCTCCAAGGCGTAAAGGGCAAGCTCAAGCCATGTGCCCAATTTGGAGACCCAGAAGTTGAAGGGGGCAGACCCGTCATTCACTACATGTAGGCGTGTGCACACATACTGCTCCACCATGTTGGTAAAATGCTGCCTCCTGCTAAGACGTTCCATCTGAGCTGCTGGTGCTGCTGTTTGTTGTGGCGTGCTGACAAAGCTTTTCCACATTTCGGCCATGCTAACCCTGCCTTCTGAGGTGCTGGCGGTGCCCTGGTTGCGTTGGTGACCTCCTCCTCCTCCTCCTCTGCCTTGTGCTTCCACTGTGGCCCCGCTGTCAGATGGGAATGCCAGCAGCATGGCGTCTACCAGCGTGCGCTTGTACTCGCGCATCTTGCGATCGCGCTCCAGTGAGTGAATTAAGGACGGTACGTTGTCCTTGTAACGGGGATCCAGCAGCGTGGCCACCCAGTAATCAGCACAAGTTAGAATGTGGGCAACTCGGCGGTCGTTGTGGAGACACTGCAGCATGTAATCGCTCATGTGTGCCAGGCTGCCCAGAGGCAACGAAAGGCTGTCCTCTGTGGGAGGTGTATCGTCCGTGTCCTCTGTATCCCCCCAGCCACGCACCAGTGATGGCCATGAGCTGGCCTGGGTGCCACCCTGCTGTGAACATGGTTCCATCTCCTCCTCCAGCTCCTCCTCCTCCTCATCCTCCTCATCCTCCAGAACTGTGCCCCTGCTGGACAATTGCGTCCCTGGCGTTTGCGTGTGCAGGAACCCACCCTCGGAGCCCCTTGCGAATGACTGCCCTGAAAGCCTTGGAAATGTTACCTCTTCATCCTCCTCCTCCTCCTCATCCTGTGCCACATCCTCTTCCATCATCGCCCGAATTGTTTTTTCAAGGAGGCATGGAAGTGGGATAGTTAAGCTGAGAACGGCGTCATTGCCACTGGCCATGTTGGTGGAGTACTCAAAACAGCGCAACAAGGCACACAGGTCTCGCATGGAGGCCCAGTTAAATTAAATAGCGGAATAGAAAATATGATCCAAAAAAAGTGTATGTATATCACACGTACACAACCACACTGGGCCCCAATTACTATTGTTTGTACCCCTAAAAGGCTAGATGAGGAGTAGGGGGAGTATGGAACAGGCAGCACCCTCAAACCTTCAGAAGTATGAGATGAACCCCAACAACTTGGAAAGGTGGATCTCTCTCACACGTACCGACACAGACTATCCCGCAATTCAATTGATCCTCAAAGGTTTTTATTGAATAGCGGAATAGGAAATATGATCAAAAAAAGTGTATGTATCTCGCACGTACACAACCACACTAGGCCCCAATTACTATTGTTTGTACCCCTAAAAGGCTAGATGAGGAGTAGGGGGGGTATGGAACAGGCAGCACCCTCAAACCTTCAGAAGTATGAGATGAACCCCAACAACTTGGAAAGGTGGATCTCTCTCACACGTACCGACACAGACTATCCCCCAATTTAACTGATCCCCAAAGGTTTTTGATTAAATAGCGGAATAGAAAATATGATCCCAAAAAAGTGTATGTATATCACACGTACACAACCACACTGGGCCCCAATTACTATTGTTTGTACCCCTAAAAGGCTAGATGAGGAGTAGGGGGAGTATGGAACAGGCAGCACCCTCAAACCTTCAGAAGTATGAGATGAACCCCAACAACTTGGAAAGGTGGATCTCTCTCACACGTACCAACACAGACTATCCCCCAATTTAACTGATCCCCAAAGGTTTTTGATTAAATAGCGGAATAGAAAATATGATCCAAAAAAAGTGTATGTATATCACACGTACACAACCACACTAGGCCCCAATTACTATTGTTTGTACCCCTAAAAGGCTAGATGAGGAGTAGGGGGAGTATGGAACAGGCAGCACCCTCAAACCTTCAGAAGTATGAGATGAACCCCAACAACTTGGAAAGGTGGATCTCTCTCACACGTACCAACACAGACTATCCCCCAATTTAACTGATCCCCAAAGGTTTTTGATTAAATAGCGGAATAGAAAATATGATCCCAAAAAAGTGTATGTATATCACACGTACACAACCACACTAGGCCCCAATTACTATTGTTTGTACCCCTAAAAGGCTAGGAGTAGGGGGAGTATGGAACAGGCAGCACCCTCAAACCTTCAGAAGTATGAGATGAACCCCAACAACTTGGAAAGGTGGATCTCTCTCACACGTACCAACACAGACTATCCCCCAATTTAACTGATCCCCAGAGGTTTTTGATTAAATAGCGGAATAGAAAATATGATCCCAAAAAAGTGTATGTATATCACACGTACACAACCACACTAGGCCCCAATTACTATTGTTTGTACCCCTAAAAGGCTAGGAGTAGGGGGAGTATGGAACAGGCAGCACCCTCAAACCTTCAGAAGTATGAGATGAACCCCAACAACTTGGAAAGGTGGATCTCTCTCACACGTACCGACACAGACTATCCCCCAATTTAACTGATCCCCAAAGGTTTTTGATTAAATAGCGGAATAGAAAATATGATCCCAAAAAAGTGTATGTATATCACACGTACACAACCACACTAGGCCCCAATTACTATTGTTTGTACCCCTAAAAGGCTAGGAGTAGGGGGAGTATGGAACAGGCAGCACCCTCAAACCTTCAGAAGTATGAGATGAACCCCAACAACTTGGAAAGGTGGATCTCTCTCACACGTACCAACACAGACTATCCCCCAATTTAACTGATCCCCAGAGGTTTTTGATTAAATAGCGGAATAGAAAATATGATCCCAAAAAAGTGTATGTATATCACACGTACACAACCACACTAGGCCCCAATTACTATTGTTTGTACCCCTAAAAGGCTAGGAGTAGGGGGAGTATGGAACAGGCAGCACCCTCAAACCTTCAGAAGTATGAGATGAACCCCAACAACTTGGAAAGGTGGATCTCTCTCACACGTACCAACACAGACTATCCCCCAATTTAACTGATCCCCAAAGGTTTTTGATTAAATAGCGGAATAGAAAATATGATCCCAAAAAAGTGTATGTATATCACACGTACACAACCACACTAGGCCCCAATTACTATTGTTTGTACCCCTAAAAGGCTAGGAGTAGGGGGAGTATGGAACAGGCAGCACCCTCAAACCTTCAGAAGTATGAGATGAACCCCAACAACTTGGAAAGGTGGATCTCTCTCACACGTACCAACACAGACTATCCCCCAATTTAACTGATCCCCAAAGGTTTTTGATTAAATAGCGGAATAGAAAATATGATCCCAAAAAAGTGTATGTATATCACACGTACACAACCACACTAGGCCCCAATTACTATTGTTTGTACCCCTAAAAGGCTAGATGAGGAGTAGGGGGAGTATGGAACAGGCAGCACCCTCAAACCTTCAGTATGAGATTGTGTTCACTGTACCCCACAAAGATTGAGTTCACTGCACCCCACAATGATTGTGTTCACTGCACCCCACAAAGATTGTGTTCACTGCACCTCACAAAGATTGTGTTCACTGTACCCCCCAAAGATTGTGTTCACTGCACCCCACAAAGATTCTGTTCACTGTACCCCACAAAGATTGTGTTCACTGCACCCCAAAAAGATTGTGTTCACTGCACCCCACAAAGGATTTTGTTCACTGCACCCCAAAAAGATTGTGTTCACTGCACCCCAAAAAGGATGTTGTTCACTGCACCCCAAAAAGGATTTTGTTCACTGCACCCCAAAAAGATTGTGTTCACTGCACCCCACAAAGGATTTTGTTCACTGCACCCCACAAAGATTGTGTTCACTGCACACCAAAAAGGATTGTGTTCACTGCACCCCAAAAAGATTTTGTTCACTGCACCCCAAAAAGATTGTGTTCACTGCAGCCCAAAAAGATTGTGTTCACTGCAGCCCAAAAAGATTGTGTTCACTGCAGCCCAAAAAGATTGTGTTCACTGCAGCCCAAAAAGATTGTGTTCACTGCAGCCCAAAAAGATTGTGTTCACTGCAGCTCACACACAGAAAAATGGATGTGGATCACTGACACCTGCCTATCTCCAATCCCACACCACACAGCAATATCGATTGTAGTTTGTAGAACACAGTTTCCCTAAAATTCAGCAGACTCTGTCCCTAACAGGATTGAGAAGAGATCGTAGATCAGGATTGAGTGCAGACCCCACCCCCCACACAGCAATATCGATTGTAGTTTGTAGAAGACACTGACCCTATATAATTCAGCAGACTCTATCCCTAAAATGCCTACAACTCGCCCTGCCTAAACACTCCGACCTGTCCCTCAATTCTATCCGGACACAAATGGTTTTTTCCTGCCTATCTTTCCCTAATCAGCAGCCAGCACGTTGATGTGTGCTCTGTCCCTGAATCTAAGCAGCATAATGACGCCGCTGCGGCTGCCTCGAACTTATAAAGACTTGGTCACATGCTTCAGACGGCCAATCACAGCTACTGAGACATTTGCAGGCATGGCTGGGATGGCTTAAGGCACACCAGTTAAACGATTGTTGATTGGCTGTTGAAAGCCCGCCATGAAAAGAGCGCCAAAGCATGCAAAACCCGGAAATAAAACGACCGAACACGGATTTTTACCCGAACATACAGTAAAGTGTCCGTGTCCGTGTTCGGGTACAAAAAATCCAATTATTCGGTACGAACACGAATAATACAGTCCGTGTTCGCTCAACACTAATTGCGATCTGTTTGTTTAAAGAAGGTTCTTGTTCCCAATCTCTTATTGTTCTTGTAAAGTTGGAGGTCTAAATAATTTACATGCGTGTTGCTCCAGTCTCCTGCAAAGGTAATCCCATAGGCATTTTGATTAATTTCCTCAAAGAATTCTTGTAGAGTTTCTGTCGTACCTTTCCAGATAAGTGCGATATCATCTATAAATCTTCGATAAAATTTTAATTCCTGTTTTGGGGTATTGAATATTTGCTCTTCTTTCCAATTGTTCATAAAAAGGTTGGCCACACTTGTGGCATATTTAGCTCCCATAGCCACTCCTTTAGTTTGTACGTAGTATTTCCTTTGTACCAAAAATAATTACTGGTCATGGCCAGGTTAAGCCCGTCAACAATATACTTGATTTGTTCATGTTTTAGGTCCGTATTTTTCTGCAGCGCCCATTCCACTCCTTTCAATCCATCCTCTTGCACTGTGTTCGTGTATAGCGAATTTACATCTATTGTAACTAATATTTCATCTTCCTCCACTGTTGGATTTTTTTTTATCTCTGAGATGAGTTCCTTACTGTCCTTTAAATAGGATTTACCCTCTTTTACAACTGGTTGTAAAAATTGGTCTAGGTGTTCACCTAGTCTTGAAAATAGTGAATCAATGCCACTGATAATTGGTCTTCCCGGGGGGTGTTTGTTGGTTTTTGTGTATTTTGGGCACAAATAACCGGTGTCTTGGCAGCCTCCAGAATCAGATACTTTGCCTCCTTT
Source organism: Pelophylax lessonae (assembly GCF_965119305.1). NCBI lineage: Eukaryota > Metazoa > Chordata > Amphibia > Anura > Ranidae > Pelophylax > Pelophylax lessonae. The sequence continues at coordinate 32,185,975 of NC_138780.1, forward strand.
TTTGTTAGTAGTCCTTTGTCTCTGCTTTTCTTCACAAAGGCTTTTAACTTTTTTCATATATTTTCTTTGGGTTATTGCCCAATTTTTAATATGTGCCCTCCACTTTAAGTAATTTCTCCATTTCTATATCATAAACTGCCTTATTCTGAATAACTAACCATCCTTCTTTATCAGCTGGTCTGATTACTACTTTCTTTAAATTTTCTAGGTCCTTAATGGTTTTCCACACTTTTTCATATCTTTTGCTTTTTATATTCACTTGTTTAATGTCTTCTTTCACCATCCTTTTGAACACCTCTATACTATAATGTCCCAGATTTTTGGGATTAAATGAGGAGTTATTTCTTAACTTTGTGTGTTGATATTCTGTGTCCCCATGAATAGTTTCCCTCTTATTTTATAAGAAATATAATTTTTTAATATTTAACTTCCTAGTGAATTTTTGAAGGTCTATATATGTTTCAAATGAGTTAAGATTTTTTATCTGGGGCGTATTTCAACCCCAGATCTAGGATTCTCTTTTCCTCTTCACTAAAATCAATGTTACTCAGATAAAAAATTCCTGCTCCTAATAATATTCCCTTCTTCTTTTTCTTTCTCTTTGTCCCCATTGCTTTCCTCTGGTGCTTTTCTTCCTTGCCAACCATACTGTCTCGTGGGGGGGGGGGGGGGGAGGGTACGGTTCCCTCCATTCTTCTTCTCAGTTGGGTCTTTTTTGGTTCCAATGATTGTACCCGTGTTGTGGATATCCATTCCCTTGATATTGCCAGGCATTGCTGGTTCCCTGGTACCTTTGGGTATTTCTTCCTTGGTAATTCTCTTGTCCCCAGTTCCTGTAGGTTCTGGGTGCCCAGTGGTTCCTTGGTGGTCTTCCTGATTATTATGACATAATTAGTAAGCATAGGGAGAAAGGTGGAACCCCTTTAAAGGCTTAGCTGGGTTTGGTGATTTCTTTGGAGGAATTTTCTTATGGTTCAAGAAAGTTTGCACATTGATATTAATGTGTTTACTTTTTCTCCTCTTTTTTATGCAGTATACAAACTTGTTGCCTTTCTTATCAGCAGTAGGGATGATCGAACTTTTCAAAAGTTTGGTTCGACCAGAACACCCGAACTTCCCAAAAGTTCGGCCCGGATTTCAGAGCCCCATTGAAATCAATGGGACCCGAACTTCAGTAATAATAAAACACAATTTTGAAGCCCTAAAACCCAATAAATGCCCCTAAAAAGTGCCTAGGGTTCTGGGTCATGCCCCAGGGACTATTAATCACACAAATAAAGTTCTTAAAAATTGTCATTTTTGATAGAGAGACAATTATTGAAAAAATTATTGAAAAAAAAAATGAGATTAGTGTCTGGGGGGTCTAAAAAGTGTACCTGTGAAGTTTCAGCTCTGTAGCATGTCCAGAACCAGAAAAAAAGTTTGTTTGTATTAGAATTAATATAGAACAGGGATTTGGCTCCGCTATTTTCACACCTTGCCGGTTTTGTAGCAAGCGTTTTTTTGGGCATTTTTTTGGGGGTCTTTGGGTGTTAATTATTTCATATGGCCATATGGGTGTTAATTATTTCATTAGCGCAAGCATAGGTTTCTGCTATTTTCACACCTATATGTGTGTATGTGTATATATACATACATCTGTGTGTGTATATATACCCCTACACAGAAGTTCTGATGTTATGCCTGCCTCCAAAGACGCCCAAAAAATGCCCAAAAAAACGCCAGCTACAAAAACGCCCAGGTGTGTTTTTGCAGCAGGCGGTTTTTTTTGGGCATTTTTTGGGGGTCTTTGGAGGCAGGCAAAACATCTGAACTTCTGCATAGGGGTATATATACACACAAGCTTATATGTATTTATACACATACACACATATAGGTGTTATAGCAGAGAAGCCATATGGGTGTTAATTATTTCATTAGCGCAAGCATAGGTTTCTGCTATTTTCACACCTATATGTGTGTATGTGTATATATACACATACATGTGTGTGTGTATATATACCCCTACACAGAAGTTCTGATGTTATGCCTGCCTCCAAAGACACCCAAAAAATGCCCAAAAAAATGCCTGCTACAAATACGCCCAGGTGTGTTTTTGCAGCAGGCGTTTTTTTGGGCATTTTTTTGGGTTCTTTGGAGGCAGGCAAAACCTCCAAATACCCCTACACAGAAGTTCAGATGTCATGACTGACTCCAAACATGTCCTCAAAAAAGCCCTATAAACGCCTGCAGCAAAAAGCAGGGTGACAGCCATATGCCTGTTCTATAAGTGTTCTAAGAGAAACAATCTTTTCTATATAGCGGTTACCCTGACATGGAAGGGTTTTATCACCCTGCCATAGCAGTCAGAGTCAGTTAACCCTACACTACACTACGGTCCCCTTACACTTAACACTTTCCCTACAGAAACTAGATTATTAAATCTAACTATAGTGGAAAATAGTACCCTAACTACACTAGATATCCCTTTCCTCAAAATAATAATTGTTAAATGACACTTTGAAGCAGAAGTAACAGAACTGCTTCCACTCTCTTCCACGTCCCTGTATTACAATGCTAGGAATTTGGCGGAGCTATCTTATATACTGGGGGGCGTATTCACTAATGATTGACCTCTGGACCCCCTAGTCACTCCAATCATATTCCTAGCATTCTCCTGCCCCCTCAATTGGCTTTTACTGATGGTTCTGGTCCAATCACGGGCTTTTAAAGCCCATCTCCTGTCCCATTGCATTTTGGTCGGTTCTGGTTGCCGAATTCCGAACTTTTTCAGCAAAAAGTTCAAAATTCGGCTGAACCTCGAACAGCCAATGTTCGGGTCGAACAGATGGTCGACCCGAACCGTTCGATCATTCCTAATCAGCAGGAGACATAACTATGGGTCTCTGAGTAAAATCCCATTGTGATTTTAGAGGGGATTGTGGGAGTAAAAGGGTTAAACTTAAACTATTTTCTTGTTCTCCCATATTCTCTCAAATATCAAACAGCATATTCATTCTGCTATCACAAGTTTCTACAGTCAACACTGACTGTGTTTACAGAGAGGTCATGATAACCTGGTTATGATGATATTTAATGATTAGATAATAGTTAACGTTTCTAATGTTGATCAGAATATTCATGCTGAACTTTGATTATCAAAAGTTTTGAACATCTCATGATATATGTAAAGATGGGAGGTGATGTATCTGTCATGCTCTGATTGGATATTATGGAAGGTGGTATTGTATGTAATGTTCTGATTGGTTGAGAACTCCTCATCCACCCATGTTTTATCTTGCAAATAAACCCCAATACGCTATCATAAAGTTGGACACACTTTGAACCCATATGTCTGCGCCTTGTCTCTTCATTGTGTGACCTTGATATCGTAAGGGGGCCTCACTGGTCATTCAAGGTCAAACATAATTAAGATTGCCTTTCAACTTGAACCAGGGGGTGTTCCGCCCATCTATGACACCATGCAGATCTTTCTTTTAGTGGGTGATCCCAATCAATGCATATGGAGAACCAGACCTTAGTCTCTCAAAGTGGGCCATGTTAGAGTGATTGATAGGATGTGATGTGCCAAAAAAGGGATCCCAAAATGCCTAATTTGTAGAGGCGACCGGTATTGGTGAATTTTGTGTTTGTAGCAGATCATTAGAGAGCTCTTGTGTCCACTATAAAATAATTTTTTTATTGTATAGGTATAGCAGTTAGGGCAATGTGCACATCTTAAAAGCTGCCAATCGTCCCGACCACGTAAGTTCGAATTTCGCCAGAGCTTGAAGTTCTTTGGATAATTGGAGCCTAAAGGGGGAGAAGTTGGCCTGGAATAAGAGTGTTGTGGACCTGGTAAGGGTAATGCCTAGGTATGTAACACCGGTATCGGCCCATTTATATGGGAGCGATCGAGTAAGAAGGTTCCTGGTTGTCCCGTCACCTCCTAGGTCTAAAATGTTGGACTTAGCTTCATTTACCTTATATAGCAAAACCTCCCCAAATTCTGTGAGGATAGATTTAAGTCACGGAAGAGAGGTTGCGGGGTTCGATACCATCAGGATAACATCATCAGCAAATAGGCTGATGCGGTGCTCCTGAGAGCCGACGTGAATGCCGGTGACGTAGGGGTCTGCACGGATTTTTTGGGCCAGGGGTTCTATGGCTAAATTAAAGACAAGGGGTGAGAGTGGGCATCCTGGCCGTGTTCCATTGGTGATGTGGAAAGGTGTGGAGAGGGATGTGTCAACTAGAACTCGGGCTGTAGGATGGGAGTAAAGCGCCAGGATAGCTGCATGCATTCTGCCATGTATGCCAAATCTACGGAGCACCTCCTGGAGGTACCTCCAATGAACTCTGTTGAACGCCTTCTCTGCGTCCAAAGAGAGGAGCAGAGAAGGCGTTCTGGTGGAGTGTGCAGTATGAATAACATCAATGAGCCGTCTAGTTGCGTCGGCAGATTGTCTGCCCAGTGTGAACCCCGATTGGTCCTTGTGTATAAGTGTTGGTAACAGCGGCATCAGTCTGTTGGCGACTAGTTTGGCGGAATTTTTAATGTCCGAATTAAGCAAGGAGATGGGACGGAAGTTTTGTGGAGAGGTCGGGTCTTTACCTGGTTTGGGGAGGGTCACAATGGTAGCCTCGAGCATTTCTGCCGGGAAGGAGGATGAGGATGCGGCATTATTAAACAATGTGCACAGATGGGGTGCTAGTATGTCTTTCATAGATTTGTAGTAGTCGTTAACCAGACCATCTGGGCCAGGGGATTTCCCAGATGGCACTACCGAGAAAGGGGCGTTAAGTTGTGCAGTTTGTGCGGGTGTGAAGGAAGGCAGGGTAATGCCATCCAAGAATTCCTTAATGTGTTCAGGATTGGGGGACGAGGTCTGGGAATCTTTCAGGTTATATAGGGATTCATAGTAGCTACTAAAGGCGTTGGCCATGTCTCTAGGGTCGTGGAGCCGTTCGTTTGTATGGGGATGAATGATGGACTTGATTTTGTTTTTAACACGTTGGCCTTTAAGCCTGGCGGCTAAGAGTTTGCCAGCTTTGTTGCTAGTGGCGTAGTACGTGGCTTTAGCTTTTCGGAGATTTCGTTCGTAAGTGTCAAGGAGATGGGATCGGAATTCTCGCCTGAGTGTCAAGAGCCGGGTTTTGAGGTCTGTGGAGGGGTTAGAATGGTTCTGGGTCTCCAGGGAGATGATTTCCCTGGTGATGCTGTCTATAATTTGGGAGCGCTTCCTTTTCGTCCTACGCTGCAGTTGAACTAGTACCCCTCTGCTAAACGCCTTATGGGCATTCCAGAGAGTTGCGGACTCAGATACCGACCCCTGATTGTTCTCTAAAAATTCAGATTGGGAATTTTTTATGAAATCAACATTTTCTGGCTGCTTGAGAAGTGCAGCGTTCGCTCTCCAGGGTTTTTGAGATGTGGGTTTGTAAGTCAGCGAGAGCACTACACTCACTGGGGCGTGGTCGAACCACGTAATCGGGGCTATCTCTGAGTCCACTGCCCTCTGGAGTAAAGCCAGGTCAGACAAAATAACATCAATACGTGAATAAGTATTATGCACTACAGAGTGGTGGGAAAATTCTCTATCGGAGGGATGGTGGCACCTCCAAATGTCATAAAGGTCATTCCTGTGTATAAAGCCTTGTAAGGATTGGAGGCATCTGGTGGCGGTAGTTGAAGTGTCCACTGTTCTATCCGGAGGGAGGTTAAAGTCACCACACAGCACCAGGGGCCCTTTTGGACCGATCGGATTTTTGACATAGTTCTGTTCAGGAAGCGAATTTGGTGAACGTTGGGGGCATATAGAGAGACCAGAGTCACCGTAAAGCCATCTATTGAACATACAATGATCAGGTATCTGCCGTTGGTGTCTGTCTGTTACCAGGTTAAAGTCCAGATCTTTGTGTATGGCTAAAAGGACACCTTTCCTTTTCTTGGAGCAAGAGGCCATGAATATGGTAGGGTAGTCTCTATGGGTGCAAATGGGAGCATGCTTGTCTAAAAAGTGAGTCTCTTGGACAAAGACAATATCAGCTTTGTTCTTGACGGCAGTGCGCCATAGCGAAGTACGCTTAGCCGGATGATTCAGGCCGTTGGCGTTTACGGATAAGATTTTAACTGTCATGTGTGGGTGGAGGTGTTTGCGAGGAGTCGTTACTCACGGAACCGTAGGTGGTCATACTGTAGCCATATGAGTGAGTGAAGAGCTGGTAGCTGTTGATGTAGTCGCCTGTAGAGCTGTAGAGGATGCTTGTAGATCTGGGATGCCGGAGGGAGGACCCGAAGATCCTGGGGGAAGACATAATGTCTTGTGGTAGATCAAAGTCCATTACACCTGCAGAGGAGGGAGAGAAAAAACAACACAAAACTATACAAGACAAAACTATGCAAGACAAACAAGGAACACAGAAACTGAGGGAAACCATAGGCTGGAATAGCTGTCTCCAGTCGGGGGCAAGAACAGTTCAATAGCCAAACGGGCTAAACGCCACTTGACGATGAGTTGGAGGTAGAACAGGACCCCATGAAAAAAAAGGGGAGTAGAGAGAAAAAGAAAACTTGAGCCCGGTCTTTCAAGTGTCTCTTGCGGTGCGTTGAGGCATGGAGTGCCATTGTGGGGGAACTCTGCTTGGGGATATTTTCACTCCTGGGGGGGGAACCAGATCAGGGATGATGTCCCAAGAATGGAGCAGGGATATGCCCCTATCAAGTGTGGTAATCGTGTATGATTCTCCATTCCTCTCCACCAAAATCTTGGAAGGGTGTTTCCACTTGTACGGCAGGTTATGGTTGCGCAGAGCTTTCGTGATGGTGGAAAGTTGCCTACGCATGTCCAAGGTATGCTTAGAGAGGTCCCCAAAAATTTGCACAGCAGAATAGGGGTCAGGGAGGTTGCCCAAGGACCTAGCTTTGTTTAAGATGGCTTCTTTGGTTTGGTAGAAGTGCACACGGAGCAATGTGTCGCGTGGCACATGTTGAGGGAGAAAAGGGGGCTTTGGAACCCTGTGGATACGGTCAATCATCAGCTCCAGGGGAGATGCTCCAGGTAGGATAACTAAAAAAACATCAGTGGTGAATTTGTGTAGCTCAGCAGGTAGTACAGACTCAGGCATGCCACGTATTTTAAGATTGTTTCTTCTGGAGCGGTCCTCCAGATCTGCGATTTTAGCTTTGAGCCATTGTCGCTCATCCAGATTTTCTTCATGTGCCTCCACCAAATCGTTAACTGTGGTCGCAATCTCTGAAATGGAGGATTCTACTGTGTGAACCCTTTCCCCCGGGGAGAGTGCTTCAGCAGAGAATTTGGTTGCAAGTGATACAATGTCTGCCTGGAGAGAGGTATGGAGGGCATACATCATGTCCTTGAGAGCAGTGTCCATGATAGGTTGGCCTACAGTGGGGAAGGCTGCGAAGGGGGATGTCCCCAGGGAGATGGGCAGCAGGGGGTTACTGGAGCTCCCAGGCTTTGAGGCCTTGTCAGCGGATTCCAGCCTCATCTTTGATTTGGCCGGGCTCGTGCAGGAGGGGCTGGAAGGTGCAGAGGCGAAAGGAGAAAGGGTACCTGGTTGCTGGCTGTCAGCAGAGGCAGAGTCCTCTGGCAGGTCCGTGTAGTGTACCCGCTGCTTCCCCGAGGCGGCAAGGCCCGGAGCGCTGGCGCCATCTTGTCGACCACCTTGGGCCGGCTGCGGGAAGAAAGCAGTCAGTTTCTTCGGTCCCTTTACGTCCTTTCGTTTGCGGGACATAGTGGTGGGTATCTGCGGTCAGCTGGAGTCAAAGGCAGGTCGGGATCCTGTTCGGGTCGCTGGGGATGGCGCTGGATGGAGTCAAGCGATCCAGTGATGGAGATCAAGCGTCCATCACTGTCCCACGCTGGCCACGCCCCCCATTTTTTTATTGTAGTTAAATTGAAATACCATATACCATATTCTATGGCTTCCTGGCACTTCTTCAGAACATGTTTATAAAGAATGAACCATCCTAATTTTTAAAAAAAAGAATCATTAAAGTTGTTTGCCTGTTTGTTTTTATCCTAGAACAAAATAAAGGTATATTTTTAAAGGGCAATAATATATAACTCATAGGAAAAAAGATTTTCCATCCCTATTTCTATTCTATGTCCCTATTGTTTAAAATATTTAATGAAACATTTCAAAAAATATTTTAAAATTGCTGTTATGGTTGTCATAATATATTATTTTATATATTTGATTATGTTGCAAGAAATTGTAATTAACATCCGTAGCAATGATCACAGAAGTCTTCCATTATGAATTGTAGAAAGGCCAACAAATATCCAGTTACCTCAGCAAATTAAAATTAATAAAGATCTGAACTAGATTATCATTATCATTTATCTAAAAAAAAAAAAAAAAAAAGCAGAGCGTTTCTTATTGGGGAAAATGTAATAATAATAAAAAGCAGAAGGTAGGAAATCTCTCTAAAAATTTCCATACCGCTGTCAGTCTTTTAAATTGGTTGTAAAGGCTTAAGGTTTTTTACCTTCATGCATCCCATGCATGAAGGTAAAAAACCTTCTGTGTGCAGGAGCCCTCCCTAAAACGTATCTGAGCTCCATCTCAATCCAGCGATGTGCAAGATAGCAGCGGCTCTCCCAGGTCTCTTCCCCCTCATTGGCTGAGACAGCAGTGGGAGCCATCAGCTCCTGCTATTGTCAGTCAAAGCCAGTAAACCAATGAGGAAAGAGTCGAGCCGAGGCCACTCTCCATGTGGGAATAGACACACATAGCAGCGTCTAGGGAGCGAACCTGCTCGGATGCACCAATAGCAAGCTGCTAGGCCAGGAGCACCGGGGGGGGGGGGGATCTAGGAGGATCAGACTGTTTTGTACAAATACTACTTTTAAAATCACTTTAGATAAAAATTATTCTTAGGTTTCTCTGACAGTGAAGATATGCCAAAAGATCCATTTTACAGTTTATTATTAAAAAGACCTTCAATTGTTTAAAAAAAAAAATGCAATCAATGTAATGGCAATGCCAAGAATGGTTTGAGTTTAGGATTCCAGAAATTTCTGGTGGCATGCCTTTGCTTGGTATTTTTAGTAAATGCAGTTTCAGACCAGAAACAGAACAGAAACAAATAGGTCAGCATACCTGCAAAAGTATTCAATAATAAACGTTTATTAACCAGTTGTGGACCGGAAGGATTTGCCACCTTAATGACCAGGCCCTATTTTGCAATATGGCACTGCTTTAATTTAACTGACAATTACGCAAACGTGCAACATTGTACCCAAAAAAAAATGGACGTCCTTTTTTTCCCCACAAAAAAAGCTTTCTTATGGTGGTATCTGATCACCTGTGTGATTTTTATTTATTGCGCTATACACAAAAAAAGAGCGACAATTTTGAAAAAAAAAAAAAAAAACAATATTGAAGGGTCTGGTAAATGTGAACAGAGCGGTAGGAGAAGGAGCACAACAAAGGAATAAAGCAACAAAAAGTCTGGGGTAAGGGAGGGTATAGGGTTAGTGAGATATAGAGGGAAATAGGTTTTAAATGAAATAAGTGAAATATTTTTATATTTGACTGTATACATTGAATTGAAAATTAATACATTTTATATTGAAAAAAAAAAAAACATCATAGACTAATTACTTCAACAAAAGCTAATTGGAACCAGAAGTTTGCACACCTAGAGTTCAGTTAATGAAATTAGTTTGGAGGTGTGTTTTTAAGCTACTTTGATAAAAAAAAACTCAAACATTTTAGGATTGCTGTTCATAAGAAGCATCAGCTGATGTGAACCGTGCCTTGCAAAAAGGAGCTCTCTGAAGACATACAATCAAGAGTAGTTGATCTGCATAAGGCTGGAAGGGAATACAAACCATCCTCAAAATGTTTTTGCATCCATTAGTCGACAGTTAGAAAAATGTTCTATAAATGGAGACAGTCTAGTGCTCTGGCTATTCTTCCTAATGGTGGATGTCCAGCTAAGATGACTCCAAAGGCACAATGCAGAATCCTCACTGAGGTAATAAAGAACCCACAAGTAACATGTAAATGCTTGAAGACATGAGTGGAACTGGCAAACATCCCTGTTACTGAGTCTACCATATGTCTTTGACTAGGCAGGTGTTCATGGCAGAACACCATGGAGGAAGAAAAAAGCATTGCTGTGCGCCTGAAGTTTGCAAAAAAAGGGCATATTGACAAATTGCAATGCTACTGGGAAAAGGTTTAGTGGACTGATGTAAAAAAGTTAATGAAATTAACAACAGGTGCACTAGATGGGCAACAATGAGACAACCTCCAAAACAGGAATAGCTCTAGGGCTCCAGTCACATATAGCATCTTGGGTCGTGGGCAGAAGTGCCGCGATTCTGCGGGTGACCCCGAATCATTGCAAATTGCGGAACACCGGTGCTATTCCCCTGACTTGCAATGTCACCCCAAACGCAGCGTGATTTTGCCCAAGAACTTCTTTTGGTTGACTGGCGTCCCGCGATTCTGTTTGCGTGATTTTAACATAAATTCATCGGGGCAACAATCGTGGCAAAAATGAGCCACGTTTGGGGTCCCATTGCAAGTCACGGGAATCGCACGGGTGCCTCGCAATTTGCAATGATTCGGGATCGCGGGCAGATTCGCAGCGATTCTGCCCACAATCAAAGATGCCTATATGTGAATGGAGCCTTACAGGTGGAGGCCACTGAAAACATTTTCCCTACTCATCTTTTCTGTTTTTCACTAGTTTTGTGTTTGGCTAGGGTCAGTGTCACTACTGGTAGCATGAGGCAATACCTGAACCCTATAGAGGTTGCACAGGCAGTCTAACTCCTCCAGGATGACACATCAATACGTGCCATTGCCAGAAGATTTGCTATGTCTCCCAGCACAATCTTAAGAGCATGGAGGAGATTCAAGGAGACAGGCAGTTACTCTAAGAGAGATGGACAGGACCATAGAAGAACCTTAACCCATCAGCAAGACTGGTATCTGCTTCTTTGAACAAGGAGGAACAGGATGAGCACTGCCAGAACACTACAAAATGACCTCCAGCAGGCTACTAGTGTGAATGTCTCTGACCAAACAATCAGAAACAGACTTCATGAGGGTGGCCTGTGGGCCCAACGTCCTCTAGTGGGCTCTGTGGTCACTGCCCGGCACCATGGAACTCGATTGGCATTTGCCATTGAACACTAAAATTGGCAGGTCCTGTTTTTCACAGGTGAGAGCACGTTCATCCTGAGCACATGTGACAGATGTAAAAGGGTCTGGAGAAGCCGTAGAGAATGTCTTGCTGCCTGTAATATAATTTAGCATAATTGGTTTGGTGGTGGGTCAATGATGGTCTGGGGGGCCATATCCATGAAGGGATGCACAGACCTCTACAGGCAAGACAGTGGCAACCTGACTGCCATTAGGTATCAGGATGACATCCTTGGACCCAATGTGAGACCCTACGCTGGTGCAGTGGGTCCCAGGTTCCTTCTGGTGCACAACAATGCCCAGCCTCATGTGGTGAGAGTATTCAGCCAGTTCTTAGAGGATGAAGAAATTGATATCATTGAACGACCCCCTATGTTTGCCTGACCTAAATCCAATAGAACACCTCTGAGACATTATGTTTCGGTCCATCCGCCGCCACCAGGTTGCACCTCTGTTCAGGAGCTCAGTGATGCCCAGGTCCAGATCTGGAAGGAAATACCCCAGGATACCATCTGTTGTCTCATTAGAAGCATGCCCCGACATTGTCAGGCATGCATACAAACTACTGAAGACCATTTTGAGTTGCTGCAATGAAATTTCAGCAAAATGAACTAGCCTACTTAATAATTTTTTCCCTTTTTTTTATTTTCAGGGTGTCTTTAAAATTTAGCCCTCTGTAGGTTGATAATTTTCATTTTCATCAAACCATGTGGCATCCTTTTGTTCCTAACACATTACCCAGTCCATACCAGTATAAATGTCCAGCATGATATTTTTCCTCATTGAGATCTGATGTGTTTTCAAAGTGTTCCTTTCATTTTTTTGAGCAGTGTATAATATTTCTATTAAATTTGGATTATTTCTATTATTTGTTTTAAATATTTACAAAGTAATTTATAAAGGTCCCATTAAAAATATTCTATTTGGTCCTATTTAAATTGACCTGAATCCTATAACCAATACAATTGCCAGCAATAGAAAAATCACTCTTTGTTTACTTGCTATATACAAATGTATTAATATAGAGTAATTAAGACAACCCATTTTGTTTCTAACAATGATTCTAAACAAAACATATGTTGTCATTTATTCACAAGTCTAAAGGGAAATCAATCAATGCTACCATTTACTTGCTTATGTTTTTTACTAATTGCCGTTTTTAGATACTTGTCTCAAGTAAAAACATAATTGGTCTTAGATTGATCCCCTGTGCAATAAGTCTTCAGGGCCCTTCTCAGTTTGTTTTCAAATATACTGAATATGTACTGTATATATTGCTATATAAACAGTATATGTGCATGCAAACATTACATTCACATGTCATTTTCTGCTATTCAATTAAAGATTGTCATCATATGTTCTTTAATCACAATTCTGCTTTTAAGACAGACTATGGGTGATCATTTTCCAGTAAGTATGAACTGTTTTACACATTTTACATTAAATATTAATAGTAACCTGTGGTTTACTGTGATGGTTCATACGTTGGATCCATCCATCTCCCATGCTGGATTCCCGTTCGTTGTTTTCCTGGTCAAGGAAGCCATAAAGTAGAAGTGGACATCTGTCTATTGCGATAGGTTAGTTCCAGAACAGGTAAAGAACACTGAGGTTGATTTACTAAAAGTGGAGGGTGCAAAATCTGGTGCAGCTGTGTGTGGTAGGCAATCCACCTCCAACTTCAGCTTGTTTAATTAAAGAGGTTGTAAACCCACATTTTTTTTCACCCTGCAAGAGAAACACATAATGAGCTAGTATGCTTCTAAAATACTTACCTTAGAACGAGCCCCCGCTGTGCCGCCCGCTTACCTGTATGACGGACGACATGTCCAGTCGCCCGTCTTCCGGGATTGCGGCATCCGGCCATCTGAGCCGACGGTCACGGCACAGGGCTCTGAAGGAACGGCACCAGCGGCCGTTCCTTCAGAGCGTATGCGCCAGTGACGACACTGGCTGCATGTAAGGTAAATATCTTCTAAACGCAAGTTTAGGAGATATTTACAGTACCTATAGGTAAGCCTTATCATAGGCTTACCTAATGGTACAACTTGCAGAGGAGGGTTTATTTTCTCTTTAAGCTTTGACAAAAAAAACTGGAAGGTGATTGGTCTCCATGCACATCTGCACCAAATTTTGCACTCTCCACTTTTATAATGTCATTGCACTCTCCACTTTTAGTAAATCACTTTTAGTAAATGTATCATAGGGTTCTCCTGAGGTTAGATAAAATAGGACAGGGATAGATTGTCAATGGAACTCTGGGTGTTGGTGAATGGTGAGTGAGGAATTCTGCAAAAAGTCACGATTCTTGCAACTTTGAAGTATCCGTTGATTTATATATATTTAAAAAAGCAAATGTGTACAGTCATTGTTTTTTTTTATGAGGGGGGGGGGGGGGCATATTCTTCTTCAGGTTTCTGGAAAAATATTTGATTCAGACCAGTTTGTGTTAAAAGGCACAGCCGAGCAGGGGCAGACTGGCAACTTTCGGCCCAGGGAGCAAGTAAAAAGCAGAGGTCCATGGTGCAGTGACTCGGCCCCCCTCCCACTCTCCCTCTTCCCGTCCTCCTCCTGACCCCAATTTCAGGCTGAAGCCCTGCTCCAGGTACTCTCTACTCATGCGCTAAATCTGGGTTCCCAACCTGGCCAGCAGGGGGTGGTTTGGGGGGGGGGGGGCTGGGACAGCTCGGTTGGGGCTAGCCAGTGGAGGAGAGTTTCCAGTGGGGCATGGAACCGGCCTCTGCTTAGACACAGTTTACACCATCTATGCTGGGGAGGGAGGCCTTTGCTCTGTCCTTGTCTTCAACCTGCACTCAGTAGGTCAGTGGCGGGGACTTTTCTCTTCTCTCTACCAGACATCGAAGGCATGTCTGTGGAAGAAGCGGTGCAGCCTTTTTACAGGACACCAGAGTGGCCCAGGGGGCAATTGCCCCCCTGCCCCCTGGCCCAGTCCTCCCCTGCAGCCAAAGGATGGAGCACTTACTACTCTGCAAGCTCCTAATCATCCAAGGCATAAATGATTCAGTAACCAACTGAGCCCAATCTAATATATACCCATAGAACTAAAAAAAGGGGTGTCCCACAAAAAATCCAAAACAGGTTGGCTGCGCTCTTATATCTATGTTTAAATACAAATATTCTTCAAAGTTACAAGTATCCTGACTACTTTTTGTGGCACTCCTCACAGATGGACAGTTGAACAGATGCAGTACTTTTAAAATTTAATCCAGAATCGTGAATGAATTGTGCTATGAATATGCTATGTCATATGATGATGAGAGTACAAATTAGATGGTGAGAACTCTTAGTCCTCTTAGAGTTTACAATAAAGGAACATTGAGAAAGCCATCTTTCAGTCTAAATGTCACAATTTTAGATTTCTAATGAGTCTGCAGAGCCCCTTATAAGGAAACTATACTGTTTTTTTTATATCATCTATATTTAATATGGTCAGGTATATATGAAATTTTGCACTATTACTGCCTGTTAAAAAATGTTGTTTATAGACAGGTAGCACATATTGATATGTACATACACAAGTGAATGGGTTAAAGTTAAATGCAAATTTTTTATTCAATATAACAACCATGCTATACTTACCTGCTCTGCAGTGGTTTTGCCCCGATCCTTCTCTTCTCGAGTCCCCCATCAATGCTCCTTGCCCCTCCTTCCTGCCCGCCAGAGCAAGCAGCTTGCTATGGGGGGGGGGGACCTGAGCAGGCTCACTCCTGAGCCGCTGCTCTGCGTGTCCATTTACACACAGAGCCATGGCTCGGTCCCCTCCTCATTGGCTCACTGGCTGTACAAGCAATACTAAATCACATGCAAATTAAATAAAAAAGCATCAGCATTTTTTTTTTTTACTTCCACTTGATTGGATATCGGAAGTCTGCAGAACTTCCCCTCATTTACTAAGCTCTGGAGCAACCAAAATGCACAGCCTATTTGCCTTTTGTAAATTAACCCCATAATTACAAGATAATTCATACCATAAATTTGGGAGATGATTGGAATGACCATAAACCAAAAGTTACCACAACAACATCAGCAAAATTCAGTTGTGACATACTGTACTGTATATAGGTTTTCAATGAACCCAATTTAATATGGGCAAAAAGGTTAGTTGACCCCGCTCAAATAAAAGAATGTGCATTGCAAAAAAAGATCACATGAATCCATAAGTGATTGTGAGTCTCTTTCAATAGCCAAATATCTGTGTATAATTAAAGTCCAAATCTTAAGTGAAAAACTTTCCCTTCTCCCTTGTGTAGAATCAACCGTGTTATCACAGATAGGTGTAGCCTCCACCAGGAATCCTTCACCCGGGTCTTAAACACACAATAGCCGCTTACCAGAATGATTTGACCCCTATTACAGGCAGTCAAATAAGGCACCAGTACAACAAAAGGATTCTCCTCACTAGGTTAATCTAGATAACTCAGCGATCAGGCAGGCATATAGCAATCGGGAGAGACAACGAAGAAACTCCTCATGGTGTAGTAGATTAAATTAACAATTATTTAAAACATAGGTAGACTTACAATTAATCAATTCGCATTAGGCCAGTCAAACAACACTCTCGAGTGGTAATTCTGAGCCGGGAACGCCGTTCCACGATCCACCTGCTTTCCAGATGCCGGAAGTGATGTATTGCTTTCCCAAGTCCCAATGCGTTTCGTCAGCACGTAACTGTTGTCCTCAGGGGTCATCTAATTCAATATGCCCATTACCCAAAACCATCACATTTTACCTTTAATGATAATTTTCTAAAACATTTTTTTACAGGTATTCCGCTCTATGAAACAAGATTTTAATAGGACCATGGTGCAGGAGTTTATATTAGTTGCATTCTCCAGCTTAAAGCAGCTACAAATATTACTGTTTCTCTTTGTTTTGGTGGCATACATCATCTGTATTACAGGAAATATTACCATTATCGTATTAGTTAGAATTGAACCCTTGCTGCAAACTCCGATGTATTTTTTTATAACTACATTTGCTGTTCTTGAAATAATGTTTGTGACAGTTACTATACCTAAACTTCTGAATAATTTGATTTCAGGAAATAAGAGGATTTCTATCATTGAATGTTTCACACAGTTGTTTATTTTCAATGGGTTGGGTATGGCAGAATGCTATTTGTTATTAGTTATGGCCTTTGATAGGGACTTGGCTATTAACAATCCTTTACACTATTCCGGTGTAATGAGGAAAGAGCTTTACACTACATTAGCCATGGCACCATGGGTTGGTGGTTTTGCAATTTCTTCCCTGACTACTGGTTACACCTCCCAGCTGAAATTCTGTGGGTCAAACCAGATTAATCATTTCCTCTGTGATGTAGCTCCGCTTCAGAATTTGTCTTGCTCCGATACTTACATGAGTAAATTATCCACAACACTGGCAAGTATTCTTACTGTAATTTTCCCAGTCATCATTATCATAGCTTTCTATGTTCACATTATTAACACCATCTTAAAAATCAAAGGCGCTGAAGGGAAACAAAAAGCCTTCTCTACCTGTTCCTCTCACCTTATTGTGACCAGTCTTTTCTATGGAGCAGGTCTTGCTGTGTACATCAGACCTACGGGGAGTGAAAGTGACAAGTTTCTTGCTCTTATATATAATGTTCTTACCCCATTTGTAAACCCTTTCATATATACTTTGAGGAACAATGATGTGAAGACAGCAGTAAACAATCTGATACTGAAAAAAATGCATTTATTCTAACACCCATAGGGCCTGTCCATCGATCCATGTGATGAAAAGATAACCACAAAGTTATATATCAATTTAGGACATAATATATGTAGTGTAGATGTGGGTGTTATGCTTCTATAATTTGTATTTTTTTTATTGCATTTTTTTTTTTTCAGCAGGGGATCCACCCGCTGATCCCCTACTGAGTTTAGCAGAGTGTTTGGATGACAGATCTGTGATCACTCCGCTCTATGGGCACCCGACTGCTCTCCAATCCTGCCAGATGGAGGGGAACGGATCCCCTTCTGTTGATTTTTGCCAGATTGGATCAGGTAGCCGGGTGACTACAATCACAAGTCCATTTACATCCGAGTGCCCAGAGAGGAGAATGGAGGGACCCTCCATTCCCCTCTCTGGGCAGTCGGATTTAAATGCAGGATATTGTAATTGTAATGTGGTTGTTAAAACTTCATCTCCCTGCTTCTGCTTCATCCATTCTTTGGATCTGTGCTTTCTACCCACCTCCTGCTGCTACTCAGAGATTCCTACACTAGTTCCTACACTAGTTAACAGATCATTGTGAATTACTGGGGAAACTCTGACATATGGAAACAAAGCCCCTCTGCTCACCAAAGATAACCACTAGGGATGATCGAACGGTTCGGGTCGACCATCGGTTTGACCTGAACATTGACTGTTAGAAATTCGGCCAAATTTCAAACTTTTTGCTGAAAAAGTTTGGAATTCGGCAACCAGAACCGACCAAAATGCAATGGGACAGGAACTGGGCTTTAAAAGCCCGTGATGGGACCAGAATCATCAGTAAAAGCCAATTGAGGGGGCAGGAGGATGCTAGGAATGTGATTGGAGTGACTAGGGGGTCCAGAGGCCAATCAGTAGTGAATACGCCCCCCAGTATATAAGATAGCCCCGCCAAATCTCTAGCATTGTAATACAGGGATGTGGAAGAGAGTGGAAGCAGTTCTGTTACTCCTGCTTCAAAAGTGTCATTTAGCAATTATTAGTGTGAGGAAAGGGATATCTAGTGTAGTTAGGGTACTATTTTCCACTATAGTTAGATTTAATAATCTAGTTTCTGTATGGAAAGTGTTAAGTGTCAGGGGGACCGTAGTGTAGTAGGGTTAACTGACTCTGTCTGCTATGGCAGGGTGACCAAACCCTTCCATGTCAGGGTGACCGCCATAGAAAAAAGATTGTTTCTATTAGAATTGGAGTAGAGCAGGATAGTGGCTTCGCTACTTTCACACCTGGCCGTTTTTGTTGCAGGCGTTTATTGGGCTTTTTTGTGGACGTCTTTGGAGGCACTAATGAAATTATTTGCAGGCATAGGGCTACGCTCCTATTACACCTGTATGTGTGTATGTGTATAAATACATATATGTGTCAACGCCTGTGGTTGGGCTTCGACGTCACGCGTATAGGGGACAGAGCCTGCATGCTGGAAGCTGTCTCTTCCTAGATACCGTTTATGCTGATTGCTATGCGCTTTGGAAGCGCCACCTTTGTGAGTACCATTCCTTTTACTCAATAAAGCGGTTTACTGCAACCATACAGAGAGCACTAGATCTCTTCCTTTGTTCCCCTTTTATGTCTATCAGTGAGAATCCCTCTGGAGGTGATAGGCTATCCATAGCCTTTACTATCTGAAGGTCCCTGTGTATATACAACGCTGTGATTGACCCAGCAGTGGGTCTATAGTGGAGGTGAGAGACCAATTCACCTGGTGGTGGGATTGCACTAATCACGAAAGCACTAATTACGTTTTGCACAAGATTCTTTTGGACACGTGGATTCACCATTTATTTGATTGATTGTATGGACATTGGAACATGTATGGACACTGATTTTGGGTTTTATTACACTATGTGTGCATATGACTGGCGCAACTCTACTTTTTGGTTTATATACTGATCATCATTGCCCTTATTATTAGTGCAGCCCCATCAGTGCAGCATATCAGTGTGCACCAGTGCAACATATCAGTGCCCATTAGACTACAGGGGTATTAGTGATTAGACTCCAGAATGTGCAGTTTCAGTTGTCCATATCATGTATATTTTATGTTTCTTCTCTTTTACTGATGATTCATAAAAAATGATCTGTTTTTATCAATTTATCTGTTATGTGTGTGAAGTATCTATCAAGTCCAAAAACTGGGGAACCTCTATATCAGTGCCCATCAGTGCTGCCTTATTAGTGTAACCTCATCATTGCCCATCAGTGCAGCTTTTCAGTGCCATTGGTGTCACCTATTAGTGCCTACCAGTACTGTCTATCAGTGCTGCATATAAGTGCTGCCTCATCAGTGCCCATCAGAGCAGCCTAATGATTGCCCATCAGTGCAGTCTATCAGTGCCCATCAGTGCTGCCTCACCAATGCCCTTCAGTGGAACATGACTGCCCGTCAGTGCAGTCTATCAGTGCCCATCAGTGCAGCCTCATCAGCACACAGCAGTAAAGGAAATTTTATAACATAAACAAAGAAAAAAAAATGTTTCAAAATGTTTGGTCCTTTTTTTTGTTTGTTTAACAAAAAATAAAAAAAATCTAGTGGCGATTAAATACCACCAAAATCAAATCTTTATCTGTTGCTAAATGCTAAAAATGTCATATTGGTACAGTGCATGCAATTGTCATTCAATGTGTGAGAGCCCTGAAAGTTGAAAATTGGCCTGGTCAGGAACGGGGGAATGTGCCCTGAATTGAAGTGGTAAAAAAAAACATATCAGTTGCTTGTTGCTACCTGAACAGGTGAATAAGAAATCTTAGAATGCAGATACTTTCTTTATTTCTGTGGCAGTTGTCCAAGGGTTCTTTCAGATGGCACTCCATATCCACTGCCCTCTGTGGTAGATCACTTTTCAGAGGTTGGTAGAGCAGTAGCTTTCAGGTGTTCAGGAGGCAACCATGTCACTTCCTAAGCATCATAGCTACGGTACATGCACAGCTCCATCCAAGCTTGCAAAAGTAAAATTTAGAAACATTGAGAAAAAGTCCCTGACCCTTTTTTTTAAAAACCGAACCGCATGGTGCTGTGTGTTTTCTGATGTGTGAGCGATCAGAAGAAATGTCATCAGCACACCAAAGATTCCTCTAAAGGGACCAAAGCTTTATTTTCATAGTCACATGGTAAACATACAGCAAGGTTTCTGAGCCACACAGGGGCCCTTCGTCACGCAAGTTGTATTTGATTCTGATGTGTGGAGATGCCATGACAAATGAATTGCACCCCCATGTGTCTTCTAAGGAGAAGCATTTTGCCTACAGGTCCGGAATACGTGCAATTATGTACTGGTTCCCGATGCACAGATATGAACCTCAAGTATGAGGGAATGTGCCCCTCAATTTGGAGATATTTCCTAAAACTTCAGTTGTGTCTTGGGTGGATCAAAATAAAAACCTTGACAGAGATTTTAACCGTTCATTACTCCAACATATATCCAAAACTAAAAAAAAAAAAAAAAGAAAAGCTTTGACTACAATATATTTCAACAGTTTGTTATAAAAAAGCACCTAAACCAAACCGACATGTTGCAGCCACATCATTAAAATGCCATGTCCTTCTACAAACAAACCTGGAGGCATGTACATACTGTATCTTACCAGTGGCGGTAGTCACAGACTTGTGTATCCAGATTTTCCTCTTCTTCTTTGGATGGGAGGTTAAGCACTGTCTATCCCAAGAAAAGGACTGACTCTCCCAGTGGACAGCATGCACATGTAGGTTGGGTCTCCTGCAGATGAACTAATTTAAGCAAGCATTGCACTGTCCTGCAAAACGTCCAGAAAGACATCGCAATGAACCAGTGGCAATGACTCTCCTGTCCAAGACAAATGTCTGTGATAAGTAGTTTGGGGTCAGAAAACAGTAGGATTCTATTAGTGACACTGCTCTGAATATTCACCTGCATCACTTGCTTGGAAGTTTTCTTTCAGGATTTCTGGACATAACTTGGTAACAAGCTTTAGAATGTCTCAGTTTCCCATGTCAATCTATATAAACCCTACAAGCTTGTGTACTTGCATTCAGGGCCAGCTCCAGTATACGGCAGCTTGGGCAGCTGCATTAGGGTGTCAGAATGAGGGGGGGGGGGGGGCGGTAAAATTCAGCTTCATATTTGCAGATAAACATATTTGCACTGGCCCTGACAGCCAGTGGAAGGTTAGTAATGTTAGCCCGTCCTCTGTGAGGATGATGCTGGAACCAGCACACATCACATGCGGAAGGTGCTCTGCCATTTGCACATCCCAAAGGTAGGCATGTCAGAGAGCTGACAGATGGGTCTGGCCAATGACAGGGAAGCCAGCTCACTGGTTAATTCGGAGACTAATAAGGCCATAGGCTGCCAAGTTGACTGTCAGGGGAAGCTCCGTGTGTAGTGGTTTTACCACAGCAGTGCAGAAGCTGCTCAAAGTGCCGGCAGTGTCGGCAGTTCGGGGATCCAGTTGAGTCTGATGACAATCTGCACACATATACTTATCATCTGCACAGTGACTGTTCTGTCCATCCCCAGCCCCTAAATGCATAGAACTCATCTTCCATGTGCCTGAACTAGCTTTTGGAGCCTGCACAAACCCAGAGACATCACATGTTATCTGGCCAAATCACACACAGGAGCACTCTGGATAGACCAGCACATGGTGAGTCCGGCTGTCCGGGCATTGCAGAAACTGCATGGCAGAACAAAAAGCCCAACTGTCATCAGAAAACACAGTGAAGGGAGCAGACTGGAGTCCCCTGTGTGTACATGGGGAGGATGGGGGGTGTCACAGCTGGGGACCATCCTCTATTCATTCCTCTCCTGTCATCACATGTGTGCAATCACAGCACCTCCTCCATGGCATTGTGTAATGTGGCCTTCAATGATCAATGTCTTCCTTCAATAATCCATCTATAGTCAGCCACCCATTACATCTGTATGGGAGGTGGACAGGGAAGAGGAACCTAGTCAGAAGATACAAATGTAGTTTATTGTTCACATCTCTGTATTAGCCATACAATCTTATAATCTAACTGATTAAAACTCAATCGGATTAACAAACAAATTATCTTAGTGCTGCCAATACAACACATTCGATCATATTCTGTTCTGGCTGGTCAGTTAAGTTTGATCCAGATTCGATCTAGATCAATCAGAAGGGAAGTCATGTCCATTCAGTTGTAAGTCAGTTTGATAATTCTAAACTAATCACACATCAATCAAATAATAAAATTGAAGCATCTATTACCACCATTGCAATAGCAGAGTTATGCTTTGTGTGTGCAATATTATTTACTTTTTATATGAGATATACACATATGCATACATACACACACACACACCATACACACACACATACAAACACACACACACTCACACACATATAAATACACACTCATTCACTCAAACCCCCATACATATACAGTATATAATGTATACACACACACACACTCACACAAACATATACAAATGCATATATACACACATAAATTAAAAAGTTAATATTCCGCGTTAAGGTTTGAACAGTGTGGCTGCTGCCTAGCTCAGACATCCCACAGAAGTGAGATATGTAGAAAGATATGTGTAGGGAGAGAGGTAAAGGTGGCGCTGCCTCTTTCTATTGTGCAATGCTTAAAAAAATGGTAAATCAGCCAAAATGTGTATTGTCTCTTTAAATATAACTGAGTGGCAGCTCCTAATGACGTCACTCTGACGAAACGCGCAGGGCGGAGCTCGTAGCGTCATCACATTACTTCCGGTTTCGGATACTCCGGCTCGTGGAACGCAGGGCATGCCGGACACACTGTCCGACTGTATTCAAAAAAGGAAAAAAATCAGCGCTCGATTTCTGAAAATGGTGGACCACAGAAATACCAATAAAAACATGCAGATGAAATAGAGATAAAACCAATGTTGTGTGCAGGATGACTAAAAATATGAGGAATAAAAGGAATCGAGTATCCAAAGATAATGATCATGAAAGTTTGAATAATAACAATGTGGATAAATAATAATCATATATCAATCCATCTATGAAATAAATAAACGTTCATAACAATGCAAAATGTGCAAAATAGCAAGATAAGTGCTGAAGTGCTGATAAGTAGATAGATCAATAAAATGATCAGTGAACAATCAATAAAATAATTATGATGAAAGTTCTGGTAGTGCTAAAGATGCAAAGAAAGAAATAGCAGCTGTAGGCAGCAAATGGTGCTGTGATGTGCTAACAATAAATTAGCATATGAAACAAAAGGCCATGTGCAACTAAGCACTATAAATAAATGTGATGAAAGTGCTAATAGTGTTAAATAGTGCAAAAAATAATTAGCAGATGTAAGCAGCAAAAAGTGCTGTAGAGTGCCTACAATGGGTTAACAAAGGAAACAGAAGTCCATATGCAAATGAGCAATGTGCTCAAACAAAGTGCTAATTCATAAAAAGTGGTTCTAATAAAAGTTCATTGGTGATCCAATAAAAATCGCATCCGGTGACAACAGGTGTGAGTGAGGTGTGTCATCTTCAGGTGTGCATTGTTATGAACGTTTATTTATTTCATAGATGGATTGATATATGATTATTATTTATCCACATTGTTATTATTCCAACTTTCATGATCATTATCTTTGGATACTCAATTCCTTTTATTCCTCATATTTTTAGTCATCCTGCACACAACATTGGTTTTATCTCTATTTCATGTCCACGTTTTTATTGGTATTTCTGTGGTCCACCATTCTCAGAAATCGAGCGCTGATTTTTTTCCTTTTTTTTCCTTTTTGATTTATTTTAGTATGTTGTGATACTACTTAATTAGCTGCCGAGGAGGAGGTATAGGACTGGAAACAACTTATTTCTGGTTCTTCCGACCCCTGTAGGGGTTCAGCTTTCTGGTAAATGCGGACCTGAGGGGGGAGCACAGATGAATTCACCTATCTTTCACCAGTGATCCAAACTGCATCTTGTTGTTTATGCACAAGTCACTTTGGAATTGGGATCACTTACAGTATATAGACTTATGAAATTTTCTGATGTCATTTATGGAATTATTTGTTCATCGATTTTATTTTATTTATATCGGTTTCAGTATATTTATTTTTTGCACATTTAGCACTAAGAGCACTTTATTTTGAGTTTTATATTATTTTTGAGATTGTTTACACACATATGGATTCACGGATTCACTGTGATATATTTATATGTAGTTTCTATGCAATATCATATATGTGTGTTGTTTTGCATATTAGGCATGTCAGTACTTTATTTCCTGCATTATATACAATTTTCTTTAGTTGAGTGTATTTAACACTTGAGGGACAAGTATGAGGAGATATCTTTGTTTAGCACTTATATTTAAAGAGACAGTACACATTTTGCATGATTTACTGTTTCTTTGAGCATTGCACATTAGAAAGAGGCAGCACCACCTATACCTCTCCCCCCCCCCAACACATACAGTGCCTTGCAAAAGTATTCAGCCCCCTTGAACTTTGCGGCCTTTTGTCACATTTCAGGCTTCAAACATAAAGATATAAACTGTAATTTTTTGTGAAGAATCAACAACAAGTTGGACACAATCATGAGGTGGAACGAAATTTATTGGATATTTATTGGGAAATTATTCAGCCCCCTTAAGTTAATACTTAGTAGCGCCACCTTTCGCTGCGATTACAGCTGTAAGTCACTTGGGGTATGTCTCTATCAGTTTTGCACATCGAGAGACTGACATTTTTGCCCATTCCTCCTTGTAAAACAGCTCAAGCTCAGTGAGGTTGGATGGAGAGCGTTTGTGAACAGCGGTTTTCAGTTCTTTCCACAGATTCTTGATTGGATTTAGGTCTGGACTTTGACTTGGCCATTCTAACACCTGGATATGTTTATTTGTGAACATTCCATTGAAGATTTTGCTTTATGTTTTGAATCATTATCTTGTTGGAAGACAAATCTCGAACCCAGTCTCAGGTCTTTTGCAGACTCCATCAGGTTTTCTTCCAGAATGGTCCTGTATTTGGCTCCATCCATCTTCCCATCAATTTTAACCATTGCCCCTGTCCCTGCTGAAGAAAAGCAGGCCCAAACCATGATGCTGCCACCACCATGTTTGACAGTGGGGATGGTGTGTTCAGGGTGATGAACTGTTTTGCTTTTACGCCAAACATAACATTTTGCATTGTTGCCAAAAAGTTTGATTTTGGTTTCATCTGACCAGAGCACCTTCTTCCACATGTTTGGTGTGTCTCCCAGATGGCTTGTGGCAAACTTTAAACAACACTTTTTATGGATATCTTTAATAAATGGCTTTTTTCTTGCCACTCTTCCATAAAGGCCAGATTTGTGCAGTATACGACTGATTGTTGTCCTATGGACAGAGTCTCCCACCTCAGCTGTAGATCTCTGCCGGTCATCCAGAGTGATCATGGGCCTCATGGCTGCATCTCTGATCAGTCTTCTCCTTGTATGAGCTGAAAGTTTAGAGGGACGGTCAGGTCTGCGTAGATTTGCAGTGGTCTGATACTCCTTCCATTTCAATATTATCGCTTGCACAGTGCTCCTTGGGATGTTTAAAGCTTGGGAAATCTTTTTGTATCCAAATCCAGCTTTAAACTTTTCCACAACAGTATCTCGGACCTGCCTGGTGTGTTCCTTGTTCTTCATGATGCTCTCTGCACTTTAAACGGACCTCTGAGACTATCACAGTGCAGGTGCATTTATACGGAGACTTGATTACACACAGGTGGATTCTATTTATCATCATTAGTCATTTAGGTCAACATTGGATCATTCAGAGATCCTCACTGAACTTCTGGAGAGCGTTTGCTGCACTGAAAGTAAAGGGGCTGAATAATTTTGCACTCCCAATTTTTCAGTTTTTTATTTGTTAAAGTTTGAAATATCCAATAAATTTCGTTCCACTTCATGATTGTGTCCTATTTGTTCTTGATTCTTCACAAAAAATTACAGTTTTATATCTTTATGTTTGAAGACTGAAATGTGGCAAAAGGTCGAAAAGTTCAAGGGGGCCGAATACTTTTGCAAGGCACTGTATATACACACATGCACATACAGTAAATAAATGCATGCACATACATGCAGGGCCGGCATAGGGCTGCTTAGTGCGCCAGGATGCAGGGTAGAGGGGAAGGTAAAATTCACCTTCCCCTGTGTAGACAAAAATCCTTGCACAGGCCTTGCCTGCATTCATTTAATTCAGAGGGTAGCTTGTTTGCTACCATGCCAAAAGTTCTCTCCTGAGTATTTTTTCACTACTTACTGTTTGGTTTACACAAACACCTAAAAAAAAAAAAGTTTTATGAATTATACTCTTGCATTTCTGCATTTCTATACAAAAATATAAGGAATAAGAAAAAAAAAGAATAAAAGGAATTCATACTGTAACAGATCAACTGGCACCCGACTGGGTACCTCTGTTGACAGATGCTCCTAGTGCTTCCTGAGGGCTCCAAGCACTTCACCAGACACCGTAACCACTTCAGACCCCACGAACCACCGCAGCTTGGTTAGGGTCTTAGGATGAGGGTAGTTCCTAAGCGCGGAACTACATACACCCTACTAATCTCACACTCACCAACATGAGTGTTCCTTCTGCGGCTATGGAAATTTTTGGGTATATAGGTAAAAGGGAAATTAATATTGAAGAGATATTCAATCACGAGAAAGTCTCCACTAACCAAGATCTCAACGAACTATTTAAACGATTAAAACATGATATGGAGAAACAACTTAGAGTCTGGTGGGACATCTCTACCTTAGAGATGTATTGTAAAGAAAGAATGACCCCACGGAGACTTAGATGGGAAGTCCATCCTAATGATGCCCTCACAGATGAGGGATTAATGGACGAATGGTACAATTTTTTCAATAGGTGCGAAACTGAACTATTGAAACAGATTATAGGACGTAGGAAATTCAAATTAAGAGAGATAGAAGAGAGAATCACCAATCTAAAAACTCTATCGACTCCCTTTGCCGATACTAATGACTACAAATCAAAAGAAAGGGAATTACAAACATATATTACCAAATACGATATGGAAGTGCAGAAAAAGAAACAGAAGAAGTTCAATAGGGATACCCTGGACTACAAAAATAATAAAGTCTACAAATGGCAAACATCCTTAGGTGACGAAGCCATGGAAATACCTGATTCAGTACCGGCCTATTTGTCAAGGGAAACCACTCCAGACGATGAAGAAGAAGAACAAGATGAGGAACCCATCACACCACTAACCAGGACACCGGCCACTCCTTTTCCTAGAACACCTCAGGAATTGGAATTTAGACCAGCCAGGCCTAACAGGGAATCCGGAGACAATGTTCCTAGACCAGACAGACAACAGGGGGACCCCCCACCCAGACCCCCTAGGACACCAAGGGGCCCCACCAACATGAGAAACATCAATTATGAGACACCTAGGGAAACAAGATTCCAGGATCGAGGATATACATCCCCCTACTACCGGATTCCCACCCATAATAGATTTTCACCACTGGGGAACCGTAGGAACTTTACCCCAAGAGAAGAAGGTTGGAACGACAGAGGTTATAATTTTTTTCATAGGAACAACAGAGGAAGACCCCCCAGACAACAAGGGTGGCAAAATTACCCACCAGGTCCAAGAGGCCCCAGATATCCAGGTTACACAGAGAACCGATGGCGACAAAATTACGAGAGCAATTACAACCAAGGGTACAGGGGGAATCCATGGCGACAAGGCCACGACAACAACTCCGAACCAGGATACAGAGGGAATCAATGGAGACCAGACTACCACTTCAGGCGGAATTTCCAGAGAGGGGGAATGAATCAAGAATTCGGAGCACAGAACTTCGGGAACAGAGATTGGCAAGGAGGAAACGCACAAGGGGGAAACGTGGGGGCCGAAAGAAAAAGAAGGCGCGAGTTTTAGGCAGAGGCATTTTTAATCTGAGTAGAGTTGTTTTTAGTGAAGAAGAATTAGCGATTTTAGACCTCGGCCTCAAATATGCACCACAGAAGAGCTTGGACAAATTTGAGACTTTTATTGATGTACAAAAATTTATTAGGAAATTAAACATTAAAAAAAATTTTAGCCTAAAAGGGACCCAAAACCAGACCACCAATTCTCATTTTAAACAAACCAATCTCAGAAACAAATCGACTTTTAATCCGAAGGTACGGAACAATGAATGCACCAACGCTTTCAAAAAAATGGTAGAACATGAAATAAAAAATTTAAAGATAGAACATAAGGATAGTAAGAGGATTTGGAAAACCATCAAAAAACTGGAGGATAATAAACAAATAGTCATTTGCCCCGCAGACAAAGGGGGAGGCCTAGTGATATTGAACAAAGAGGATTACGAAGAGGAGATGAATAATCTGATAAACACGCCAAACACCTACCAAAAATTGAGAACAAACCCTAGGAGAGAATATAAAGGAAAACTGAAGAAATACATAGAGAAAGGCAAAGAACTAGGCATTCTTACGGAAAAGGAAGCCAGATATTTATTACCATCCTCATCTAAAACACCTGTGATGTACTATCTTCCGAAGATCCACAAAAGATTGGACAAACCCCCGGGTAGACCTATTATAAGTGGGGTTGACTCCCTCTTCTCTAGATTGGGGGAGTATTTAGATAAATACTTACAGCCCTTAGTACCAAAAGGGAAATCCTATTTAAAAGATAGTGCACAACTTATTAGGGAGTTACAAAGTCTGAAAGTTGACGAACAAAGCTTTTTAGTAACAGTGGATGCCAATTCATTGTATACTAGCATTAAGCAAAATGACGGACTGAAAGGAGTAAAAAGAGCACTACACCTGGATTCTGATCTCAAACAAACACAAATCAAATACATTCTGGAAGGTCTGCAATTAGCTATGTCCCATAATTATTTTTGGCACTCTAAAGATTTTTACGTCCAAACAAAGGGCGTGGCGATGGGAGCGAGATACGCACCAAGCGTAGCAAACGTTTTCATGAATTTATTGGAGGAAGAACTCATATATTCCACACACAGACCACACCTGAGCTTCTACCGGAGATATATTGATGATATCTTTATGATATGGAAAGGACCACAAGATACACTAGAAACTTTTATTAATGAACTCAACAATAATCAATATGGCATTAAATTCACTGGACATCAAGATTTAAGACAAGTCGATTTTTTAGATTTACAGATTTTTAAAGAGAACGGGAAATTAAACACACGCACTTTTTTTAAACCCACTGATAAAAATGGGTATATCCCTACATCTAGTTGTCACCACCCGAAGTGGAAACATAATATACCCAAAGGACAATACATGAGGTTGAGGAGAAATTGTGGTAATTTAGAGGAATACGATACGCAAGCATGTACACTGACCAAGAGATTTATTGAAAAAGGATACAACAAGGAATTATTGGAAAGCACAATGAAAAATGTCAGAAACATGAAGAGGGATGAATTACTAAAAGAAAAACCTAAGGATACCAACAATACATTTGAAATGGCTTTTATCACCGGTTTTAATCAACAACATAGACAAATGGAAAAGATTTTTAAAAGATACTGGCCTATTTTAAAATCAGACAGGACTTTAGCTAAGATCCTACCTAGACAGCCGAAGTTCATATATCGGAAGGCCCCTGCACTTAGGAACCGGCTTGTCCATAATGTGGTAGATCCACTTAAATCTGTAAAGATTATCCCTATTTGGTGATCACATCTACCAAGTATAGCATATGTATTCCTATGATTTTTTATTTCCTGATTTTTATTAATAATTTTTATTAATTTTTATTAATTTTTATTTTTATTTTCTTGACTCTTCTATTCCCTCGCCATTTATATTTAATCCTCTAAATCCCGTTACTTTTAATTTTTTTTAATTAATTTTTTATAAGCATATTACTACCAGCTCCACTCAAATTATATCATCAATCACTAATTTTTATTAACTACACCTTTCAGCTCCTTAATTTTGGCTTCTTAATCATCTACTCCCTATGAATTTTTTATTCCTTGAATTTTTATCCCCCTTGGTTCCTAATCCCTCACTATTTATATTTAACCCTCCAATTCCTTTAATAAACACAACACCATCAGCTCCATATAATTGTATTATCGTTTTTGATTAATTGTACCTTTCAGATTCTTTTAAATTACACCCATTTTTGATTCTGGTTTCTTAATTACTGATATGTAACATTTACAGATGATATAGTTAATTTATATACATTACCATTGCGGGAGCGCTTTTATTCCCCCAGTTTCTATTTAACATATAAGTTCTGCCTAGCAACTCCTGACCATTCCATCCCCTTATTTTTAGATTGGCTACATAGAAATTACTGATCAATAACATGCACGTTCCAATTCCCTAGGCGTTTCTTGCCTAGCAACAGCTGACAAGCTACGGCCTGATTGGCTACATAAATTAACATCCCATTTCCGGACCGGGTTGCCTGGTAACCACGCTATACATAATGAGACGGAGACGGCGTGGTCAATGCTTCTCCAGATGACGTCAGTAAGACGAAACCGGTAGAGAGCGTGACCACGTCATTTCCGTCCACTGAACCCGAGGCTTGGGACGCACATCCGGCGGTTGGTTTGCACGCTACTTTCTGGCGTGCACCGCAAGAGAGGAGGTTGCGGCTCCTATGCCAGACGGGCATATCTCTGTATTTTATACCTTGTGAGTACATGTCTTTTTTATATAATAAAGCTGTTCTGTGAAACAATTTTACACTATTGGAGGCTCCTTCCCTTTTTCTCCTACATACCCGGGCACTGTACTGGATTCCTATTTTATACCTATTGAGCTGACATCTGCACTACTACCACGGAGTGATACCAAGGCCATAGGAGATCCTGATTGCCAGTGTGTGGGAGCGATCCCCTAATAATCGACCCGCTGTTTACCCCTGTAGGGGTAGGGGAATCTGGTAAGCGCAGGACCCCAGGCTCAGGGGAACACATCTTCCTTCTGCCCACCCACTATACTTTGGGCATAGAGAAAAGAGCACTACAATCCACCATATATTGACTTCACCTATTTAGTACTCTTTTTGGACTTTTTAAACCACTGAGACGGCACATTTACTTGGATTCTTTTGTGGGATTATTTGTATTGACTTTTTTGTCTGCATTTTTTCATTTATGTACCGCTAGTTCGGCACGGATATTTTCACCAATTAATTGGTTCACCTTTTGCACCGTTTGCACCTATTTATTTATTTATTGAGAATTATTTATTCATTTTTTTCTACTTGTATTTACTGGCACTTTAAGAGCATACTCATCGATTGTCATTTTAGGGTCATATATACGCTATTTATTACTTTACCTATATTTATTAAGAATTTTTATAGCATACTTACCTATTGTCATTTTATGGTCACATATTTACCACTGGATTTCATTGGATTAATTTTATTTAATTTTTAAGCACTTCACTTTTGTATTCACTTTTTGCACTTCTCTTTGCACATTTTGTACGTATGAAATTTATTTACTGATGTTATGTATATAGGGTTTTATTATATTTTTTATACATAGACCCACTTTGGTTTTACACAGGATTGTCATTTATCAGACTTTAAGTTGATGATTCACTGATTCCAATATCAAATTACTACACATGCCTCTATAGGACATCTTACTAGAAGCATAGTATCCTACATATACATTCCCATAACACCCCACCAGGCAGCGCCAATCACTTCCCTTCCCCTTTTATTTCTGGGTGGAAAGGATTACAGATGTAGGTGTTCTTCAGGTAGTGCGCAGGTGGCTTAGCCTTCAATTTGAAAAGACTACTCCAATACATTTCTTTATTTTGACAAAGGTCCCTATGTCTTTGTAGAAACAAGCATCACTTGAATTGCATATCACAGAGTTGCTAAAATTGTGGGCCGTG
This sequence comes from Pelophylax lessonae, assembly GCF_965119305.1. NCBI lineage: Eukaryota > Metazoa > Chordata > Amphibia > Anura > Ranidae > Pelophylax > Pelophylax lessonae. The sequence continues at coordinate 32,217,763 of NC_138780.1, forward strand.
ACTCCGGTTCCCAGGTCAGAAGGTCAGAAGAGGGAAAGGGTATGTATTCTCCTCTTTTTCTCCTGCGGAAAGCGTCCAGCAAATGACGCCCAGTTTTGGACATCAAGTACTTGAATTCTTTTCCTCAAAAAGAGCCTATTTCCATATTCCAAAGAATCATCAACAATATCTAAGGTTTCACTTCAAAGGCAAACACTTTAAGTTCAGGTGCCTATCCTTTGGCATTAGTTCAGCCCCAAGGACCTTTTCAAAAGTTCTAGTAACAATTGTCACCTACCTTTGCAAAAGGGGCATTCGTATATACCATTATCTGGACAATGTCCTTGTCCTTGTCCTCCGTCCAGGAGGCTTCTCATACAATCGAGTGCTCTGAACCCTGGTGGAATTCAGTTGGATGGTGAACTCAGAAAAAAGCCAGCTCATTCCTTCTCAGTTGAGTTTGTTCAGAGTCCATGGAAATTATATCCTTATCCCTTGTGATGGTGCATCGTGGCATGAGTTTTTTCGGTGTCCTGGCAGCATGTATCTCTGCAGTCCCTTGGGCACAGTGGCACACAAGGAGATTTCAATTTTGCCTGCTCAGCCACTGGCATCATGGTCCCTTGAGTCAGAAGTTTCAAATTCCTTGCTTCATTGTTGAAGAACTTCTATGGTGGTCCAATAGAAGCAAACTCTCTCTGGGCAGGCCCATCAACCCTGGAGACTGGATCACGATTACATCAGATGTCAGTCTCCAGGGTTGAAGGGCTCATTGTCTAGACTTAAGGGCTCAGGAAACATGGCTTCCTCGTCTGCCGCATTTTTCCAGTCTCCTGGAACTGAGAGCAGCCAGGGAGGCACTAAAGACATTTTTGTCCATCATTTAGGGTAAGAGGGTCAGGCTCCAGATGGACAATATTACGGCTGTGTCATACATTTTAAACCAAGGGGGCACTAAGAGTTTACAGCTTCTCCAGGTCGCAGCGGAGACCTTTATGTTTGTGTAAGTCCATTTGCAGGACCTGTCTGCATTATATCTAGTGGATCCACAGAACTCTCTGGCAGATCAGTTGAGCCGCAGATTCTAACTCAAGAGTGGATGCTGAATCCAAAGTATTTGGTAGAAGTATTCACTCTGTGGGGAGTACCCAGTAAAGATTTGATGGTGACACCATTCAACTGCCAGGTACCTCTATTTTTCTCCCGTTTCTTCTGTCCACAAGCTCTAGCCTAGTCTGAGTTGGAACTTCAGACAAGTCTATCTGTTTCCACCAACGGCTCTAATTCTCAAATCTCAATGGCCAGACTCACCCTGACACGGCCAGTCTGGCCTTAACTGTGTGGAATATGAAAGGAACAAACTGCAAGATCCGGATCTCTCAGAGTCAGTAGTGTCCACCCTCCTGTCAGCTAGGAAGATTGCTACCAAGGCAACTTATTATAGAGTATGGCAGAGGTTTGAAGCCTTTTCTATTCCACATGGATTTGCCTTTGGCTCCCGCACGGTGGCTAATGTATTGGACTTCTTACAAACCAGGCTTAGCATGGGGTTGAGCTACAACACCCTTAAGGTTTAGGTGTCGGCACTTTTGGCCCCTACAGATACATCATGGTCTAAGGAGTCTCTCGTGATCCGCTTTCTCAAAGCGGCAATCAAGAGTCACCCTCCTATACGTCCTTTCTTCCTGAAGTGGGATCTGCCATTAGTCTTGAAAGGATTATTGAAGTCACCCTTTTTTCCCCAGATTTAAATATTTCATTATGATATTTCACTTCAAAGACAGTATTTCTCAAGGCCAAAGGTTAAGCAAGATGAATCTCTGATATTGCAGCATTCTGTTGCAAATAGCCATACTGTACCTTTCTTCCAGATGGCATAGTGTTGAGGCCTTCTCCAAGTTTTCTATCCAAGGAGTCATCGGAATTTAATTTTAATTGAGAATCAGTCCTTCCATTCTTCCCACCTTCCCCTGCCCCTAAGTCAATACTTCAAGCATATTTAGTCTGTACTGAACCATTCTGGAAGACAGATGCACTCTTTGTGTTTCCACAAGGTCCCAGGATAGGTGCGGCGGCCCCTCCAAGAGTCATTTCTAGATGGATAGTGAAGACAATCCAGGCAGCCTACTTTATGGAAGACCTCTCCCCCCCCCCCCCCTCAGGAGATCTAGGCACACCTCCCAGAGCGGTTTCATCCTCTTGGGCAGCTTGGTTCAGAGTATATGCAGACATGGTCTGTAAGGTGGCAAGCTAGAGTTATCCAAATACTTTCATTAAAAACTATAAACTGGATGTGAGGTCATCTCAGTATTGCCTAATTAGGACTTCAGTATTTTCTTCTGCTTTGTCAGGATATTAAAACTTTTTTTGTAGCACCACCTGGTGTCTCTAGTGTTTTCTTTTGTCCCTTCCTGGGTTTTGGCTAGTTATGTACCACAGCTGGCATGATGTAGAGCAAAGAAAACAGAACATTGTTATCAATACTTACCATAATTTTCCTTCCCTGGCTCTGCCTCATGCCAGCACATTCCCTCCCTAGTCTGTTGTGGGCTAAGTGTATGAACACCTCCACCAGGTACTGCCGTCCTTTTATTCTATATTCAGAAATGTCCTATAGGGGTCAAGGGGCAGAGTTGACCCGCAGTCAGCTGGCATGAGGCAGAGCCAGGAAAGGAAAATTGCGGTAAGTACTGAAAACAATTTTCTGTTATCTCTCAGATATGCGATACGGGTTACACTCATCCATGTGGACACAAATCATCACTAATAGACGAGCCCCATATATCACCATATCCATAAAAAAGCTCCTCTAATAATTAAGACTGCATTGACACAAGGCATATCTCACCCACCTCCCTTTTTTTTTTTTGTGGGGTGAGATAAGCCTTATGATAGAAATCTTCACAGGGCAAAAGACAGATAGCCCACATCTTCAGTAAGACAGTATTTACTAGTATACTGTACTTTCTATTTTATTTTTTCGAATTTTTATATGTGGCCAATATATGGGAGGAGAGACAGATGTAACCCCATCTCTTTATACTGGTTGGTGTTGGTGAGTAGACCTTGAGTTTATACATCATGTAAATAGCCTGGAGCCTTTATATTCTATGTAAGAGCATATAATAACCCTCATATTGTCTATATGTGTATATCAAGAGAGGTTTCACCAATTAAACTTGATAGATGTAAATATTATCACATAGAGATAGAACTTTGGTTCGTATATAGAGCCATTGACCTCACAATATAGGCATACCTGTTATGGTCATTTGCTTATCTTTTAAGATTTACAATAAAGGTTACATTTTAGATAAGTAGCCTTTTGGTGCAAAGGGAAGTGCACCATCGTCTAGCTTTACTAACATACACATCCAATACCATTGTATTGAAATTGTTAGCATAATCAATAAAGGTGTATCAGTTACTTGGTGCATTGTATGACATTTAACTCTGAAGCACCCGGCGTGACTTTATTGATTCTAGCCTTTCTCCCATAATGTCAGCTGTTGAAATGCCTCTCCCTCCCCATCTCCTCCATCCATAGAAGAGTACATGGTGCCTCTGGACTTTACCCTTTAGACCACTATTACCTATGAGAACAATCTGGATGTCCCAAAACCTACACGGATGGCTATGTATCAATTTATTTGAGCATTATATGGCTTGAAACTTTCATGGATTAAGCTAGTGGCTCCCTTATCAGGCAATTATAAGCTATGCTTCACACAGTTTGAAGACATTTCTTATAAGGTTTCAATTGCCAACAGGGTATGATTCAAGGTGCCATTCTACAAGCTAGACATAGGGATACATGTGATAACATGAGCACCTTTCTGTGGAAGTCTTCTAGTGATCCATGAGGCTGTTGGCTCCCCTATTAGGCAACTACAAATTATGCTCCACACAGCTTAAAGGACCTTTCTTTAAGGATTCAATTGCCAAACAGGGGATGACTTAAGGTGACATGCTATGAGCTACAAACAAGGATATATGTGATGATGTCAATGATGGAAGACAATGTCTTCCCAACGGCTGCCCTGAACCTAGGAACAATCCTTCCTTTTCCTTCTCTGCAGAGCTCTGGTAATGCTTGGATCTGGAAGTCAAAAATGTAGCACTAGGTACAGTCTCTCTCTGAGTGCTATATATCTCCTACAATTCCTTGCTCCTTCTAGCAGTCTTTGTACTTTCCGACTTGTACAGCAACAGCATTACTGATTACCAGCTAGTGGCGGCTGTTGCTCCATGGGTCGGTGGGGGGGGGGGCAGACTGACCGCATCACCCCCCCCCCCACGGACCACACCAGGCTGCACACCATCGCACACCATCCCCCCCTGGACCACAGCGAGGCAGAGGAGACAGGAGAGGAGAGGACAGACAGGACAGGCAGGACCCCCCCCCCCCGCACTCACCAATTACCCCACAATCTTCCGGGTGTGGGGTTGATGGATTCCCTACCCTGACCAAAATTATATTATATCAATAATGTAAGGCCATGGTAAAGAAAATAAATAAATAAATACAAATTAAATAAATAATTTAACAAACATCATTATTAATGCATTGTATTGCAACTAGACCGCATATCCTAGATTCTCGTCTCAGACGTCAAACAATATTTGTTTCAGAAGAAAATCGTCCCCAGTGTATGAAGTCTGCAGGGCCCTTCTCCCTTGTTTTTACATATAAATATATCCCTATGCCAACACAATTCAGATGTAATTTCTCTTAATACTCTTCGTACTATTTTTGCAATTAAGCTGTAATTGTATAGTTTTACATCACACATTTGGTTTTTACTTGGACTATGCCTGAGAATTTCCTAGTAAGTATACTCTGTGTTATGCACAATTTAATAAATGGCATTAGTAATCTGTGTTTTTCATGCGTGTAAGCACAGGGCACATTTCCATCAGCTTTCCATTGATTATTTGCCTGATCAGAGAGTCCCTAGAAAAAAATTGGTAATCAAAGATATGCAAAACACTTTTACAATATTTCCTGCTTGAGATGATTGTAGTTGTTTTAGTGCATTTACAATGAAAACAATGAAAGTGGTTAAGGCTAAAGGTTTTTTTTTTTATTACCTTAATGCATTCTCTACATTAAGGTAAAAAAAATAAATAAAAAAAAACGATCCGGGCTGACCTGTAAAAAAACACTCCACAGTACAGGTAAGTATGACATGATTGCTATTTTAATAGAAAAAATCGAGACTTTACAATTATTTTAATCTTGTGTTGGACCCAATGCTAGACTGCTCTAAGGGAAAACTGATCTGTCTGTATCTACAATCAATGTGATATGTAAACAATTACATTCCCTTCAGTTAGCTAATGCATCCTATCGAGAAGGATCTTTCATTGTTCTCAGTGCCTCACTCATTACAGTGAGGGAAAAAGTATTTGATCCCCTATGGATTTTGTATGTTTGCCCACTGACAAAGATATGATCAGTCTATAATTTTAATGGTAGGTTTTTTTTTTTTTTTAACAGTAAGAGATAGAATAACAAAAAAAATATCCAGAAAAATGCATTTCAAAAAAGTAATAAATTGATTTGCATTTTAATGAGTGAAATAAGTATTTGACCCCTTCGCAAAACAAGACTTAGTACTTGGTGGCAAAACCCTTGTTGGAAATCACAGAGGTCAGATGTTTCCATGTTTGACGGTGGGGATGTTCTTGGGGTCATAGGCAGCATTCCATCTCCTCCAAACACGGCGAGTTGAGTTGATGCAAAAGAGGTTGATTTTGGTCTCATCTGCCCACAACACTTTCACCCAGTTCTCCTTTGAATCATTTTGATGTTCATTAGCAAACTTCAGACTGGCCTATTCATGTGCTTTCCTGAGCAGGGGGAATTTGTGGACACTGTAGGATTTCAGTCCTTCATGTCGTAGTGTGTTACCAATTGTTTTCTTGGTGACTATGGTCCCAGCTGCCTTAAGATCATTGACAAGATTCTCCCGTGTGAATTCTAGGCTGATTCCTCACCGTTCACATGATTATTGAAACTCCACAAGGTGAGATCTTGCATGGAGCCCCAGACCAAGCGAGATTGACAGTTATTTTGGGCTTCTTCCATTTGCTAGTAATCGCACACACTGTTGTCACCCTCTACCCAAGCTGCTTGACGATGGCCTTGTAGCCCATTCCAGCCTTGTGTAGGTCTACAATCTTGTCTCTGACATCCTTGGACAGCTCTTTGGTCTTGGCCATGGTGGAGAGATTGGAATCTGATTGATTGATTGATTGATTGATTGATTGATAGCTTCTGTGGGCAGGTGTCTTTTATGCAGGTAACAAGCTGAGATTAGCACTGAGCACTACCTTTAAAATATGCTCCCAATCTCAGCTTGTTTCCTGTATAGAAGACAACTGGGAGCCAGAAATCTTGCTGATTTCTAGGTGATAAAATACTTATTTCACTCATTAAAATGCAAATCAAATTATAACTTTAGGGACCTTCTACGTTTGGTGGCCACTAGGGCTGTAACATTGAGACCCGTGAGATCTTCTGACACCACTGGAATGGTAGAATAGATATACGGAGATACAATATTTACTAAGAATGGAGGAAGTGATGGCACTGGCAAGCGAGAAGTACAAGAACTTTCTTATAGTATAGTGCTCATGTAAATCCTTCTATGCATCCTGAAGATGAGGGAGTTGTTAGAAGTGGGTTATATTGTAAACTAGCCTAATTGGGGTACAAGGTTGTGGGTGGAGGGTCAGGAGGGAGAGAAGAGAGATCTATATTTCTTGTACAATGTTTTTATTGGTTTAAACAGAATAAACAAAGAATAAGCACATGAGTATACAACATTGGTTTTGTGCAAGACTACCAAAATATGAAGCAATACACATTTATGTGAACAAAGAACATTATCAGGTTATGGAAAACAGTCACAGAACTAGAGGATACAACATATTGCGGTATGACCATCATAGATAGAATGATTCTGTCCCTCAGAGGGTGAATGATGGTGCTCTTCTACCAAACAAATTAAGGATCACAGCTCTCTCCCTGGACACCCCTATGGGTGCAAAGTGTGTCCAGGGGGAGAGACCAACCGTCAATCCATGGTTGCCAATTGTGCTGTGATTGTGCCAGATTGCCATTGGCTACCACCATCATAGTTTCATAGGTACAGTGTGTATGAACGAGTTCCGTTGCTTCCCAGAGTGTTGGGGGGTCGAGGGACTTCCAGCACCTTGTTAACCACTTGCCGCCAGCCGCAAGTACATATACTGCGGCGGTCAGCCCCTCACAGGCAAAGTGACGTATGGGTACGTCACTAGCCTGTGAGGCTCTGGGGAGCGAGTGCGCGCCTCCGGCGGCGCGCTCCCGCTCGGTCACAGACCCCCCCGCGCGTGCGCCCGACGTGACAGCGGGAGAAAGGCAGGCGGCTGATGTAAACAAGCCGCCTGTCATTCTCCCCTGTGTAAGAACAGTGATCATACGGTTCTACAATGTAGGACCGTTGATCGCTGTTCCTACAGCTCAAGCCACAGCCAATCACAGTTAGAATCACGCCCCTAGGGACACACACCACCCCTCCCTCTCATAAAAAGTTAACCCCTTCACTACCAGTGTCATTTTACAGTAACAGTGCATATGTATAGCACTGATTACTGTAGTAATGTCACTGGTAACCCCAAAAGTGTCAAAAATGTCAGTCAAGGGTCCAATCTGTCCGCCCCAATGTCGCAGTCCTGCGAAAAAAATTGCAGATCGCCGCCATTACGCGTTAAAAAAAAACAACAAAAATTACAAAAATCTTTCTCTTTGTTAGTAAACGCGATAACTTTTGCGCGAACCAATCAAAATACGCTTTTTGCGATTTTTTTTACCAAACATATGTAGCATAAAACAAATTGGCCGAAAATGTTAAATTTTTTTACATTTTTTGGGGGGGGGGGGGGGAATTTCATATAAAAAAATGTGAAAAATATTGTTATTTTTGCAAAATTTACGCTCTTTTTTTGTTTATAGCGCATGATCAAAAAATCGCACAGGTGATCAAATACCACCAAAAGAAAGCTCTGTTTGTGGGAAAAAAAGGACGTCAAACTTGTTTAGATAAAGCGTCGCACAACCGCGCAATTGTCCGTTAAATTCACGCAGTGCCGAATCGCAAAATACACCCTGGTCAAGAAGGGGGTAAAATCTTCCGGGGCTTAAGTGGTTAAGAGATCTATATTTCTGATGTATTTATTTATTTATTTCCTTTTGGGTGAGTGGGTGGGGGTTTGTCCTAAGCAGGGTGAGTTGTCACAAGAAATCTCAAGATATGTGAGATTTTAAGCATGCAGATGGGCCTCTTATCATAATGTTGATTGTGGCTGGATGACTCAGGAATAGAGACTAGTTATTTATGAAATTGCGTGAATGATGTGTCAGTGTTAATCTTGATGTAATGTAAAAGTTGAAAAGTTGATACTTGATGTAAAAGTTTATTACAACTCATAATTTTCAGAATACTTCCTTCAATGGAAACTACAATTGTGAGACACCCCTGTCTGAAGGTACAGTATATAAAGGTAATATATTATGTGGTCATGAGGGTACTGATATCTCTGATCACTGGAAATAGCAAAAGCATAGGGAGACATCCTTATTTTAGGTCAAACCCATCAAAAACGAAATGTAAGATCTGCAAAGCCACTCTCACTCCTCAAATCTTTTTTAATGACAGTTCTCTATATTTGCTTTTCGGGGATTCGAATCTATAAAAGAAGAATTCAATAACACCATGGTGCAAGAATTTATTTTAATTGCATTCTCCAAATTACAAAAGCTCCAATTACTACTGTTCTTCCTTGTTTTAGTAGCATACATCATCTGTATTACAGGAAATATTACCATCATTGTCTTAGTTAGGATTGAACCCTTGCTTCAAACACCGATGTATTTTTTCATAAGTACATTTTCTGTTCTTGAAATTATGTTTGTGACAGTTATTATACCTAAGCTTCTGGATAATTTGATTTCAGGAAATAAAAGGATATCTTTCATTGAATGTTTTACACAGATGTTTATCTTCAATAGCTTGGGTGCAACAGAATGTTATTTGTTATTGGTCATGGCCTTTGATAGGGACCTGGCTATTAACAGTCCTTTACGGTATACTGCAATTATGAGAAAGGACATTTGTACTCAATTAGCTGTGGCACCATGGATTATTGGTCTTTCACTGTCTGCTGTGACTCTCATTTATACAGCCCAATTGGAATTCTGTGGGCCTAATCAAATAAATCATTTTATCTGTGATGTGGCTCCACTTCAGACTTTGTCTTGCTCTGATCCTTCCATGAGCAAATTAAACACCATAATGGTCGCTATTCTTGCCATCATTTTTCCAGTTTTAATTATCATAGCTTTCTATGTTCACATCATTAACGCCATCTTAAAAATCAAAGGCAATAAAGGCAAACAAAGAGCCTTCTCTACCTGTTCCTCTCACCTTATTGTGACCAGTCTCTTCTATGGATCAGCTCTTATTGTGTATATCAGACCTACTGGGAGCGAAAATGACAAATATCTTGCTCTTATATACATGGTTCTCACTCCACTCCTAAATCCCTTCATTTATACCTTGAGGAACAATGATGTAAAGATGGCAATAACAAATTCAATCTTGAAGAAAATACATTTACCCTGTGGCCTGTAAGTTTAGAGTATGAAAAAACATACAGTGGGTACGGAAAGTATTCAGACCCCCTTACATTTTTCACTCTTTGTTATATTGCAGCCATTTGCTAAAATCATTTAGGTTCATTCTTCTTCCTCATGAATGTACACATAGCACCCCATACTGACAAAAAAACACAGAATTGTTGACATTGTTGCAGATTTATTAAAAAAGAAAAACTGAAATATCACATGGTCCTAAGTATTCAGACCCTTTGCTGTGACACTCATATATTTAACTCAGGTGCTTTCCATTTCTTCTGATCATCCTTGAGATGGTTCTACACCTTCATTTGAGTCCAGCTGTGTTTGATTATACTGATTGGACTTGATTAGGAAAGCCACACACCTGTCTATATAAGACCTTCCAGATCACAATGCATGTCAGAGCAAATGAGAATCATGAGGTCAAAGGAACTGCCTGAAGAGCTCAGAGACAGAATTGTGGCAAGGCACAGATCTGGCCAAGGTTACAAAAAGATTTCTGATCCACTTAAGGTTCCTAAGAGCACAGTGGCCTCCATAATCCTCAAATGGAAGACGTTTGGGACGACCAGAACCCTTCCTAGAGCTGGCCGTCCGGCCAAACTGAGCTATCGGGGGAGAAGAGCCTTGGTGAGAGAGGTAAAGAAGAACCCAAAGATCACTGTGGCTGAGCTCCAGAGATGCAGTCAGGAGATGGGAGAAAGTTGTAGAAAGTCAACCATCACTGCAGCCCTCCACCAGTAGGGGCTTTATGGCAGAGTGGCCCGACGGAAGCCTCTCCTCAGTGTAAGACACATGAAAGCCCGCATGGAGTTTGCTAAAAAACACCTGAAGGACTCCAAGATGGTGAGAAATAAGATTCTCTGGTCTGATGAGACCAAAATAGAACTTTTTGGCCTTAATTCTAAGCGGTATGTGTGGAGAAAACCAGGCACTGCTCATCACCTGTCCAATATAGTCCCAACAGTGAAGCATGGTGGTGGCAGCATCATGCTGTGGGGGTGTTTTTCAGCTGCAGGGACAGGACGACTGGTTGAAATCGAGGGAAAGATGAATGCGGCCAAGTACAGGGATATCCTGGACAAAAACCTTCTCCAGAGTGCTCTGGACCTCAGACTGGGCCGAAGGTTTACCTTCCAACAAGACAATGACCCTAAGCACACAGCTAAAATAACGAAGGAGTGGCTTCACAACAACTCCGTGACTGTTCTTGAATGGCCCAGCCAGAGCCCTGACTTAAACCCAATTGAGCATCTCTGGAGAGACCTAAAAATGGCTGTCCACCAACGTTTACCGTCCAACCTGACAGAACTGGAGAGGATCTGCAAGGAGGAATGGCAGAGGATCCCCAAATCCAGGTGTGAAAGACTTGTTGCATCTTTCCCAAAAAGACTCCTGGCTGTATTAGATCAAAAGGGGGCTTCTACTAAATACTGAGCAAAGGGTCTGAATACTTAGGACCATGTGATATTTCAGTTTATCTTTTTGAATAAATCTGCAACAATGTCAACAATTCTGTGTTTTTCTGTCAGTATGGGGTGCTATGTGTACATTCATGAGGAAGAAGAATGAACCTAAATGATTTTAGCAAATGGCTGCAATATAACAAAGAGTGAAAAATTTAAGGGTGTCTGAATACTTTCCGTACCCACTGTATTTAAATATTTTTATGATCTACTAATATATAACTTTTTGTTAATATATAAAAACAATTGAGTGCTGTCTGTGATACTTTTTTATACTTGCACTAACTACATTTTTAGGACAAGCTTTTGGTGTGTACCCCTACCTTCTCCAGGCAGGTCCAGGCAGTACTAATACACACAATTTTAGCAAAATGTTAAATAAAATAATCTTTGGAAAAAAAAAGAAAAGAAAACGAGCATACACAGCAATGGTAATTACATTTGTAGATTTGGTGATATAAGAAAAGAAGTGGCCTATGGGATGGAAGGGAGAAAGTGTCAGAGAGGTCAGAGTGGTCATGAAACTGTTGAATGGTGATTGAGAAAACTAAGGTCCACATTCAGTACATTTTCTTTTGTGTCAATTAGAATTAGTGAAACTGAAATGGAGTGGACTCAAAGCTTAAAGCGAAAAAAGGGGAAACTATTTTACACCTAAGTCGGAGTCCTTGTGGTCTATAATGAGAGTGAAATACCCAGGGCTACCTACTTAATGGACTCACACAACTTCAATCCACAGAGTCTAACATATGAATTTATAACCATGAACCGCTTATAACCAAAGTACAAAAAACGTATTAACCCACTTGCCGACCGCCCACCGCAGACATACTGCGGCAGGCTGGCTGGGGTGCGCGAACCACCGTACCCGTACGGCGGCTTATGGGAGCGCGCCTCAGGGAGGGGATGCCGATACATGGGGCCAGCAGCTGCAATTGCCGTCAGGCACCCGCAATCACTTCCTGCTGAGAGAGAACAATAGTCTGCTGTTGTGAACACAGCAGACCGTTGCTCTCTCTGAAATGAACATAGAGCGCCTGATCCTCCTATTTAGGATTAGGGTTGAGCAAACCCGGACTGTATTGTTCGGGTTTGTACCAGACTTTTGTGTATTCAGTCCCAGGACACGGACCCGAACATTTCACTGTATTTTCGGGTACTGTCCGTTGTTCGGTAATGTTATTTGATGTTTTGGCGCGGTTTCAACAGGTGCAAGGCAGCCAATCAGCAAGCGTTTAACTAGTGTGCCCTTAGAAGCCATCACAGCCATGCCTACTAATGGCATTGCTGTGTTTGGCCAGTGCAGCATGTGACCCAGTGTGAGTCTATATAAGCTGGAGTCACATAGCGCCGTGCGTCACTCTGCTCAAACTATACTAGGGAGAGGTTCCTGATGCTGCTGAGGGAGAGATAGGGAGATTATTGTAGAGTCAGGCTGGAGATTGCTTTGAGGGAAAGCATAGGAAGAATCCTCTTTAATAAGACAGCAATCTACATTGATTTGATTGTGTGGGGGTGCAGTGCACAATCTTTTTGCCCGGAGGGAGAAATAGGAGATTATTGTAGGGGCGGGCTGGAGATTGCTTTGAGGGTAAGAATAGGAAGAATCTTCTTTAATCAGACAGCGATCTACATTGATTGTATTGTGTGGGGGTGCAGTGCACGATCTTTATGCCCTGACCTGAGCCCAGTGAGTAGGAGAAAGGAGAAAAAAAAAACTTTTATCAGTCTATTAGGTGGGCGGTGTGCGGTGCTGCACATTTAATGCAAGCTCAGTGCATATGTGTCTGCTTAATCTGCATTTAAAAAAGAAAAAAACTTTTTTCCTTCATATTTTACTTTGACATACAGTGTTTAGACAGACACTGCTTTTCTAACCTGCTCTTCAAAAAGCACCAATGTAAGGGAAAATAATTATTTTTCAGTATTTAGGGAAAAAAATATATTTTTCAGTTTTTCACTCAAATGTTTTTTTTTTTTATTCAATAGCGGAATAGAACAACAACAGTATCCAACCTGTTAGGCGTGCGGTGTGTAGCGGCCATTTCATGCAAGCTGAGTGCATATGTGTTTGCTTAATCTGCATTTTAAAAAAGAAAAACTTTTTTCCTTCATATTTTACTGTGACTTACAGCATTTAGACACTGCATTTCAAATCTTCTATTCAACAAGCACCATTTAAGGGGATAATTATTTTTCAGATTTTCATTCATACGTTACAGTCAGATACACCCATTGGATACTGTTGTTGTATTCCGCTTTGCAATAAAAATCCATTCAGGGGAAAAAAAAGTTAATTGCGGCCTAGTCTGCATATGTTACAGTGAGATACACCCATTGCATACTGTTGGATTCCGCTTTGCAATAAAAACCCATTTAGGGGAAAAAAAAGTTATTTGCGGCCTAGTCTGCATATGTTACAGTGAGATACACCCATTGTATACTGTTGTATTGCGCATTCCAAAAAAACCCATTTAGGGGGAAAAAAAGTTAATTGCGGCCTAGTCTGCATATGTTACAGTGAGATACACCCTTTGCATACTGTTGTATTCCGCTTATCAATAAAAACCCATTTAGGGGAAGATCCAAAATTCAATAAATATGAGGAGAAGGTCAAATAAGGGATGTGGCCTGGGTCGTGGTGTTGCTGGTGGAGCTCCTGTTGCAAGGAAAGGACTTGGTCGATCTGTGCCAGCTACACACACAGGTGAAACACCTTTCTCAGCTGCGAGTAGGCAACAGAACCTGCAGCAGTATTTGGCAGGGCCTAATGTGCATTTACAAATCTTGAGGCCAGAACAAGTACAGGCGATAGTAGATTGGGTTGCTGACAGTGCCTCCAGTTCCTTCACATTGTCTCCCATCCAGTCTTCTGCTGAAAGGTCAGAGTTGGCACCTGCAGCCGATGTCCATCAATCTTTCACCTCCCCCCCTTGCAAATCAGCCAAGCAGTCTGAGCCCCAAGTCATGCAGCAGTCTCTTCTTCTTTTTGATGACTATGTTAGCATGGTTTCCCAGGGCCATCCACCCAGCCCTGCCCCAGAAGTGGAAGAGTTTGAGTGCACCGATGCCCAACCAATTATGTCTCCAGATGAGTACATGTGAGGACCATTGCAGCATGTCTCGGATGATGACGAAACACAGGTGCCAACTGCTGCGGAATTCCGAATTGTGGAGACCGACAAGGAGGGCAGGGGTGAAGACTGGGTGGAAGACGATGTGGAGGACGATGAGGTCCTCGGCCCCACATGGAATTAACGTCATGTAGGTGACCTGAGTAAGCAGGGTGCAAAAGCGGAGCGGCCGTGCCTTAGACACTATGCCTGCTACTGCCCAACGCAGCAAGGGACCGAGCACACCATAGCCAGCTCACAGGAGTTCCCTAGCGTGGCAGTTCTTCAGACAATGTGCTGATGACAGGACACGAGTAGTTTGCACGCTGTGCAATCAGAGCCTGAAGCGAGGCATAAGCCTTCTCAACCTGAGCACAACCTGCATGACCAAGCATCTAAGTGCAAAGCACAAGCTGCAGTGGAGTGCACACCTCAAAACCAAGAAAGGTCTCTGGCTCCTCCTGCTTCCTCTTCTGCTGCTGAAGTCTCGGCCTCTTCATCCACCTCTGTAGTGACAGTGGCACCTGCCACCCCTCAAACAGAGGATCCACCAGCAACACCACCACCTGGGTCACCAACAACCATCTCCACAATGTCCCGTGGAAGCGTTCAGCTTTCTATCTCCCAAACACTGGAGCGGAAGAGGAAGTACCCCCCTACCACCCGCAAGGTCCATCTGATACCTGGACCAGTAAGCACAGTCAGGGTTATATCTCCCTAACAGCACACTGGGTAAATGCAGTGGCGGTTGGGCCTGAGGTGGATAGCAGTTTGGCGCATGTCCTTCCACCACCGAGGATTGGAGGGCGCTTCAGTTTGCCTCCTGTTCCTAACTCCTCCTACTCCGCTTCCTCATCCTCTACCACCTCCTCATCCGGTCAGCGTAACACCTTCACCACCTAGTGAAGAAAGTGGAGGGAAGAGATTGGACATTATAGGCACCAATATTAAAATTGTATATTCTTTATTAGAAAATTCACAAAAGCACATTGATAACAAAACGCAAAAGAAGAGACATATGAAAAGTACAACATATCATATACAACAATTATTACAATCAGGCGGCAAAGCCTCAAAACGGTTGTGCAAATCGCATAGCCTATCAAGTATTGATTATTGGTACAACAATCACAAGCGATACAAGGATGACCTGTGTTCATGAGGCGGCCCTGGAGAAGGGATGGCCGTCTCCAAAGGGTCGTCTGTACATAGTAGATACAGATGTTTAGGTTGAATCCCAGCTGCCCTACATGTTTCGCTTAACCTAGTAAGCTTCTTCTGGAGCATATGATGAGAGCAAACATCTGAGAGAGATATTTCAGGTGAGAGAACCTTATGATAAATCAAGCCTTAAAGGCTAGAAGAAATAACGAGGGGGATCGGTGCGCTGTAGTTGGAGCAAAAAGCCTGGTAGGATTACCAGACCTAACATGAGACAAGGAACTTCGAATAACATGGGTACGGAACAAGGTAGGGGCTTGTTATCATGGAAGTTTGGTCCCAAAAGGAGGTAGTATGTGGCGGCCGAATGGAGAGAAAGCCCCGGCCTACAAACCCAAAACACGGGTAGGTGAGGTGAATAACCTCATGTGCCTAAGACCCAGGTGTGTTCAGGCTGTGTATGCTACCGCTACAGCGACCGTGTGTGTGCCTTGGCGATATCCCCATCCGGGGGGGGCACACACACGGTGTTCGATGATACAGATGTTTTCCCATTTCGCTTCCTCTATTGTTCTGGATCATTTCTATGACTTTGTCCAAATACTCTGCATTGTATGATGCTTTTCATTTTCTATGTAAACTGCAATTTGGGCTGGGCAGCGTCAACATGTAGCCACATCCCCTTATGACTTCCAGATATCATTCTGTGTTGGATCTCACTGGTCAGGAGCGTTCCACATCCCTGGTTAACCTGGCATGCAATGATATTTCTTACTCCCTGGACTGGACTAACCATTGCCACCCCTGGGAAAAAAAGTTGTGCCTGTTTGAGTCCATATGAAAGCACTCCTTCTCTTTATAAAAGTGAGCTGCCATTTGTCTTTTTATCATTTAATAAAGTGCTTGTAGTGCTAAACTTCGAGTGCACACTCTGGTGTCCTTTTTACCTCTTCTTCCTCTTGCTGCTGTGCCTCAAGTGCCTGGACTATTACCCCCTACAATGTCCACACATTGCTACTGCTGACCATTCTAGTTGCCTCCTGAAGTTGGGACAATAATGTGTATACATCCTCCTGCACACAATTCTCCATTGTTATTGCATACTGTACATGCAGCTTAGTGACCACACTGTCCCAGCTCTCCTTCAACTGTGTCTGTTTGGCATATATTGGTACAATTTGTCCATTAAAATATACTATAAACAAGTACCTTGCCATGTTCATTGTAAACATTATATGGATATGGCTATTGGTGGAGAGGTGGTGAAGTAATATGTGAATTATCCATTACGGTGGAGGCACAGATTACATTGAATGTATTATATGTTAATGCCTGTTTATATCTCTTATAATTTGGAGGTCATCTCAGAGGTGAGCAGACCTGCACACACTTTTGTATGTAGGTGACTTGGAGGAGGTGTTAACAAGAATTATCTGAAGTGCAATTGTTTCACTATTTCCACAACGTACGTAGGATATTGTTAAAGGACTTGATTTTGTTGTTTTTATCCAAGTATAAGACGTTACTGAAACAGGAAAAAAAAACATCTCTCCCAAGCCTGTTCTTGTGCAATACTCACAGCTACTCATTTATGGCTCACTGATACACGTGCAGCTGCTGCATCATGAAATAGGTGCAAAGAGGTTGAAACGGCGCTACCTTTAAGTGATTGAATACCAAGTAGATAGTGTACCAATATAAATGGTGATGCTCAAAGTTATTAAAATAATTTGATTATCCAAACTAAATTGCACTAGTGGCTTATGGTCTAAAAGGAAATGACCAATTTTTATCCTGGACCCAAAACAAGGTGCAATAGTAAAGTGCAAAGTGCTGTGCAATAAATAAACAAAAATAATGGAGAAACAGTGATTTTTATTTTAAAGAACAAATATGCTGTACAGTGCAATTTACCAGTGTTGAGTTGTGCTTTTGAAATAAATTACATTTATAAGAATATGGTGAAAAAAATGAACAAAGAAATGAAAGAGTTCCTCCTTAGAGAAAAAGTGTAGTGCCAAAAAGTAACATTCCAATAAGTGAAAAAAAACAAATGAAGAAAGATTTCCAAAGAGTGAAACAAATGTGGTTGCATCCACCAGTGTAGCCACTAGGTGTCGCACCTTACATACGACCTGTTTTGTTGTAACTGCCGTAAAATAGGGAAGAGAATTTCCAGGGGTTTCTCCAGTGGAATAAGCAATTGCAGGCTTTTTAGCTCCTCAAAAAGAAAGAGGAAACCCCATGGTGTCGTATACAATGCAATCAAAAGTGGAGAAAATAGTAACTCACGGAGTAGGCTGTCCCCGATCAGTAGTATAGTCGGGAAGCTTGCGCGTTCCACGGTCCAGGCTCCAAGTACCGGAAGTGACGTTGTGACGTATTAGACTCCACCCTACGCGTTTCATTAGAGGACGTCTGCTGGAGCGGCGTCAACGTAGCAAACTTCTGGCTGTTAAATAGCTTGCCCGTCTCCTGGCAACCGTACGGCCTCCCCCGCCACCATATTGGTGCTTGCAACTTGAAGTCGGTCAGAGGACATGTTGTGCCTCTCTGCAATGCCCGCTCCATAGCGAAGAAAGGAGGGGCAGCTATTCCTTCATCATTTCGGAACAGCCTACACCGATCACAGATAAAAAATTGTATGGAAAAACCTTTATTATTCCTAAGAAATGCACAAAAAGGACAAAAAGTAAAAATCTCTTTAAAATCTTCAAAAACTTATAAAATCATTGTGTCCAAAATGGAAATCTTCGCTATGATTGTAAATACTAGATAAAAAATACTAGGTAATAAAACTCTGATTAAAAAAGTTATGACTATTATTATGGCATCATGGCCAAGGTACACTTCCACATCAGGTGGTTTTCAGACAAATGGATGTCACACTGAATTTCACCAGGCCAAATACCCAGGTTCCAGCGGCTAGGGAACAGAAAGCTACCTGATTAGTGGTAAAGCTAGAGATGACAAGTTGGGGATGGCAGAATCAGAGCACTATGCTTGTCTCTTACGACTACATGGCTCCATGCTGATCATCTTCCCGCTGTAAGTGCTAAAAGGTAAACTTAGCCAACTCAGGTGCAATGACAGGAGTAGCTGTGTATGAAAAGGAAGATCCTGATATCCTGAAGCTAAGAGGGTCCTGATGGTTTGTCTCTGAAGAAGAGGGCACTGGCCTTGAAATGCGTAAGCCTTCTAGGATGCTTATGGTGTTCTCCCGAGCCAAGGTGTGTGATGAGCAACCTTGGAACTGATGCTTTTCTTGACATTCTGTTTTTATCATATGGTTTTTGAGTATATCTATTTGTACATTATTAGTAAATGGTACATGGGATAATGTACTAGGCTGGCACACCCTCTTTTGCTTGAGTTTTTGTCCTGGTATAACTCTACTTTACAGACTGTGAAATAGAAATAGCTGCATCACCAGCACTAGCTTATCAAGCATTGCATCTGCCAAAGCACAACATCAGGAAGGCAGCTTGATATCTTTACTATACTACCAGGTAGCATTAACAACAATAACCCTCCTTGAGCAGGACACCAACTTTGTTAGCCAAGATGAGACTGGCATTTATGGCATGCTCCCAATGCTGTTCCTTTTGAACTGGACTCTTAATGGCCTGCTCAAGTGAGCAGACAGGGCAGTTGAGGAGGAGGCCTAGAGGGATAGGGACCTGTACAAAAAAAGTTAAAAAATGGGTCAGTTTTTGAAGCCCAGCCAGCAATGGGCAATGATGTTGCAGAGCTTTCTTATTGGCCAGGTTCCTAAAACCCTTTCCAAGGGTTGACCACTTATAGACACTATCTACAGATCTATTCCATATAGTTGGATCACAGCAACAACACTTACACACAGCACCAACACCACCACCAGGCAGGGCGATGGAGATCTGATTGATGTGTGAAGAGACTTCTTCCAAGTCTGGTGACCCCATGAAGCACAGGGCAGCAGAATCAACCAGCAGTGGCTAAAGAAGAAGGCAGTTCAGTTGAACACAAGGTCTATGGGACACTTTACATAATGCGCTACCCATTACCCCATTCATGTACTTCTGAGTACTGAGGTTGTATAGTGAAAACTCTCAACTCCCTACTAAACACTTGATGATAAAGTAATCCCACTAGTTCACTTTAAAAAAATAAAAGACTACCATATCTAACCATTGTGTGGAAAATGTTACCATAATCAATGAAGGTATGAAAATATTATCAGCTACATGAGATAACATGATATATACAGCTACGAAATTAAGGGGAAAATATTTATTTGGACAACACACAGTAAACAAAAACCAAGGATGGAAAAGCACTTTCACGGAAACAAGTTCACGGAATCAGTTACAAAATAATGTGTGACTCAGTAAATAGTAAGGGGACCAAGGGCTTTTCCCCTAATCCCTACACCAAAGGGAGTTATTGAAAGTCTCTGACCAAGTCTCCTCCAATGATCAGAGTGTTAGAGCCCAAATCTGGTATTGAAGCTATAAGATGTGAGTCCCACATACTCTAGTGTAAGTTCCTAAATGATGTCCCAAGCAGCAATACTGTTCCTTTAAGGCCTCATGCATATGAGTGACAGGAGAAAATCAGCATTGAAAAAAAGGAGAATTTTTTCAAGCCAGTTTAGGCAAATTTAGCAGCATTTGGTGTTTGGCCATTCATTTGTTTTTTTTTTTTTTTGTTTTTTTATTGGCCATTTATTTATTTTATTGGACAGAATTTTAAGTTATTCTGGTCACTGAAATGAATGAATGCCAAAATGCTAATTGAACCACGCTTAGGCGCTTTTAGCATTTTTTTTTTTATCTTTTTTATTGTTTCAACACACAAACCAACAATAACAACAAGGTGCATAAGGTTCACCTTAAAGCATGCAATAACAGTAATCATAAGAAAAGGTCACCCACGCAGGGGTAATAAGCAATAGAAACAGATGACACCATAATAGGCAAATACAAATGTCAAGGCATAATTTAGCACTCTTGAAAGCGAACAACAGAAAACAAAAAAGGGAATCGGGCAGAAAACACATTAGGGACCAGAACCCCCCCTCCCCTGGCCTCCCAAACCCCCAGCCCCCAGGCAGGTAGCGAGCAAGGCAGAGGTGGAGTCCGACAACCACCGTGACCAAACCCTATTGTGTTCCTTAGGGCACCCCCATAATGATAAGTGTCTCGATAAAGTGGTATCACTGAGTCCACCAGTGTCCGCCACAGCTGAAGCGAGGGGGGAGACTGCTGTCTCTAGGGCAGCACGACATTCTTCCGGGCATAGAAGAGAAGAAGACCCATCAAGGTGCGGTCCGCCACCCGAGGAAGTAGATCATCCAGAAGGCCCAGCAGTGCCACCGCAGGCGACGGGTCAAAAGAGGTCTCAAGAACTGCGTTGACTACTGTAAACACCTGGGACCAGTAGGCCACAGAATATATGCAGGAAATCACCCGGGTATTGGCCGCAGCGCCAACAGTCCGGGGATAGGGAGACACTCATCTTGTGCAAATGGTGGGGGGTAAGATAAGTCCTGTGGACAATCCTGTATTGAATCAGTCTATCCCGGAGGGAGACCAGGATCCGAAAGAGGGTGCCCCAAATTTGTATCCAGTCCTTCGCATCCAAGTCCGGAACGTCCCGGGCCCAGCGGGAAGGGAGGCCCGAGATCTCCGGAGAAAAGTCCCGGAGGAGATGAGCATATAACACCGAGGTGGCCCACTCGGAGCAATCATATCGGAGAACCCGCTCCAGGTCAGACTGCACCACCTGCGCCACATCCCGCGGGAACTGAGCTCTAAAGGCGCGGGACAACTGCAAATAGCGGAAGAGATGGGAAGGGGGCACACCATGAGAGGCAATCAATTGGTCGAGTGTGGGAGGGTAAGGTCCGAGGACAGATCCGAAATTCTTTTAATGCCAAATTTAGTCCAGACTGCATGGTCAGGAAGGGAGAACAGGTGCGGCAAGGTGGGGTTGATCCAGAGGGGCGCCTGGGAGGAGACAGTGGTGCCCAGGTACGCCTCCAGAGCCAGGCCCTGATGCCAGGCCCGGAGTGTCGTGCGCATGGAGAAAGTCAAGTGATAAGGGGCTCTAGGGCTTCCAAACAATAAGTGAGAAAGCGCCTCCATAGACCCAAGCACCGCTGCCTCCACCACCACCGCCGAGTTAAAGGCATCGGGAGTCAGCCACCAAGCCGCAGTAACCAGTTGGGATGCCAAAACATATTTATGGCAGTCTGGAAAGGCCAAGCCTCCCTGTGAGAGGGGGCGCATGCTTTTAGCATTTTTTAGAAGGAGCTTTGACTTCCTCTAAACTCTGCGGCTCCTAAACTTCTAATCTCAAGGCAGCCCATTCTAAAATATACAGAACTAAACAAATAGTTTTTATATAATTCTGTAGCATCCACCCACAAAGGACACCCAACATTAGAGGCAATTTTTTTTACAAAGCAATATACTTTTGCGTACTGGTACTGACTAGAATTTCAGCACTTCTCTCACTCACTTAGCTAATGTGACCCCAGTGCTAATGAAGAGAGACAGGGGAGGGGCAAATGAGTAAGCACTCAACTTCCTCCTGCATCTGACCGGCACAATGGCTGTAATGCTGCACAATGAAAACCTAAGGCTTTGTGTAACAAAAAGTCAGGCTTGATACACCCTCTAGCACAGTGGTTCTCAACTCCGGGCCTTAGGACCCACTAACAGGCCATGTTTGCAAGATAACTGAAATACATCACAACCATATGGGCATCTGTATCTACCACATATAAGCCGACCAGTCTGCATGGTCCTTGGTCAGCAAGGGTTTGTTTTGGTCATCAAACTACCCCTATGTGTAGATTACGATTCTGCCATTTATGTGAATGCTGCGTTTGCTTCTCCCTTTTCTTTTTTAGACTATTGTAACATTATCTGTATTACCCAAAATACAGTAAATTTTAATATATTTTGTTAAACTTAATAAAATTTACTCTTTTACATATTTTTGCTTATTTATGTCTATTGGTCCTATGACGGTACCCCTTTAAAAGTCCCCTTTGCTGCCCCCCCTCTCTCTTTTCCAAATAAAATACATCACAGGTGATATATTTTGCTGCTCTGTGATTGCAGTATTCTAGTCTGCAGCTCCCCAAGGTAATACTTAAAATCTGGCCTGTTAGTGGGTCCTGAGGACAGGGGTTGAGAACCACTGCTCTAGCAGCTTGTTTACAATTTTTAGGAAATTTGAGAAAATTTTTAGTTCTTTGTCAAGGCATCCCTGAGGAACCCAGAACACACCCGGGTTATACATGGCTGCTTTAAATAGTGTGCAGATGGTACAGCCAGTGGCCTCTCACCAACACCTATAGTAGAATGAGGACTTATCTTCTCTTGATCTCTGTCTGGGGCTCAGCAATGCCGGCTGCCATGAAGTCCTCCCCTTGACCAGACAGTGACAGCAGACTTGACCGGGGCGTTCCCACAGACCAGAAGATTACAGTGATTCTCTGTGCCCCTGACACTGCAGCAAATAGTCCCGACAACAGCCTGCTGCATGACTTGTGCTGTACAATGTCCTTCCAATGCCTGCCTCGAGTTCAGAAACAGCCTTTCCTTATGCAGAGCTCTGTTAATACTGGGATCCTTAGTTCCAAAACACTCTGTAGCACTATGTACAGTCTTTCTTGGGACTATATCTACCACAATTCCTTGCTCCTTCCAGCAAGCTCTGTCCTTTCCCAGGCTGCACAGCAACAGCATTACTGCTTCTTTTGTTTTCCTGGGTGGTGGGTTGGGTTTTCCTCTGCTCTCTCTCTCTCTCTTTCCCTCTGTGGCTGCACACAGCCCTGAAAAAATGTAGTGTTCACTGGCAGGCAAGAAGAGGGAGAACAGCTGCAACACTGGCTGTGTATGCATGGCTGCAGCATGCATGACAATGTCAGTGACAACCTGAGCTGTGCAGTTGTAGTCCAGTGTGTGCCTGACACACATTTAATGATTTATTAATCAATATGTATCTGCAATAATATGTACCTTTTATATATAATTGTTCCCATAGATAAAACATTAACAAAAGCATGCGAAAAGCACAGGTTCACTATATAATAAGGGTTGTTAACATTGTATTAATTTATTGAATTAGCAAATAAAATCCACAGCAATAAAAATACATCTTCACCTATTGTCAAAAAGGCAAAAATTAAAATTAAAATGTTTTAAAAAAATTAAAAAATAAAAATTAAAAATGTAAAATTAAACTCGAATTATTAAAACAGTTTCCTTTATCTAATTATTTAAGACACATTTAAAAAATAAAAATAAAAAATATGAACAGCATTACTATAACTAACAACTTTACTCATTGTCAGGAAGGCATGTAAAGTTAATCTATACTATTATTATATTTAATCCTTTTCCTTTTTCAAATTTGTTAAGCCACGTTCCAAAATAAATAGATAAACAGCATTATTAATTAGTTATATTTCAAATAAGCTGCATTTTCTAGATTCGTGTCTCAGGTGTGAAAAAAATAATTGTTGCAGAAGAAAATGGTCCCCTGTGTATGAAGTCTGCAGGGCCCTTCTCCCTTGTTTTTACATATAAATATATCCATATGCCCACACAATTCAGTTGCAGTTTCCCATAATACTCTTTGTGCTCTTTCAATGGTTAAACTGTCATTGCATGTTTTTCTATCACACATCTATTTTTTACTTTGACTATGCCTGAGAATTTCCTAGTAAGTATATTCTGTGTTATACACAATTCAATAAATGGTAAAAGTAATCTGCGGGGGTTATAAGGACTCATGCGTGTAAACACGGGGCACATTTCCAATGGCTTCCCACTGATTGTTTGCCTAATCAGAGAGTCCCTAGAAAAGAATTGGTGAAGAACACTTTCTGCTTGGGGTGATTGTAGCCATGCTAGTGCACTTAGTGTATTAGTATTGCTTAGAGCTTGAAAAAAAGGGGTACACCCTGAAAGCTTGTCCTGAAAATTTGGATGTTAGTGCAGATTAAAAAGTATCATGGGTAGTACTCAATTGTTTTCTTTACAATAATTTCTACAATGGAAACTGGTTACATAGTTACATAGTTACATAGTAGGTGAGGTTGAATAAAGACAATAGTCCATCCAGTTCAACCTGTGTAGGTGTGTGTGGCTGTAATCATCTCACATAGCCCTTAATGTCCTGATCCTTGAGATGTAAGTCTAAGAGTCTTTTGAAAGCCACCATACTACCCGCAGAAACCACCTCTTGTGGTAGAGAATTCCACAATCTTGTAGCCCTAACAGTAAAGAACCCTCCTCGTTGCCTGAGGTTAAAACGCTTCTCCTCTAATCGCATTGTATGTCCTTGAGTCCTCATGCAATTCCTTTGAATGAACAGTTTTTTTTCTAAGCTGAGATCCCCATTAAGATATTTATAAATTGCTATCATGTACCCCCTCAGACGTCTCTTCTCCAGGGAGAATAAATCGAGCGATTGCAGCCGCTCTTCATAGTTAAGGTCCTCCAACCCCCTAATCAGTTTAGTTGCCCTTCTCTTGACTCTCTCCAGCTCCAACAAGGGCAAGCAAGGGTTGCAAGGGCCACCAGTTTGAAGATACATTATATGAAATCATTATATTATTTGATGGTGAGGTTACTGATATCTTCGATCCCTGTAAATAGCAAAAGGACAAAGAGACTTCTTTATTTTAACTCAAACCCATCAAAAACAAAATGTGAGTTCCTCAATGCCCCTTTAATGACAGTTCTCTATATTTCTTTTACAGGCATTTTACTCTATAAAACAAGAATTCAATAAGACTGTGGTGCAAGAATTTATTTTAATTGCATTTTCCAGTTTAAAACAGCTCCAGTTACTACTGTTCTTTCTTGTTTTAGTAGCATACATCATCTGTGTTACAGGAAATATTACCATCATTGTTTTAGTTAGGATTGAACCCTTGCTTCAATCTCCAATGTATTTTTTCATAAGTACATTTTCTGTTCTTGAAATTATGTTTGTGACGACTACTGTACCTAAGCTTCTGGATAATTTGATTTCAGGAAATAAGAAGATATCTTTCATTGAATGTTTCACACAGATGTTCATTTTTAATGGTTTGGGTTTGTCAGAATGTTATTTGTTATTGGTAATGGCCTTTGATAGGGACTTGGCTATTAACAATCCTTTACATTATTCTTCTATTATGAGAAAGGATATTTATACCCAGTTAGCTGTGGCACCATGGATTGCTGGTTTTTCATTGTCTTCAATGACTCTTATTTATACAGCCCAACTGAAATTCTGTGGGCCCAATCAGATAAACCATTTCATCTGTGACGTGGCACCACTTCAGAATTTGTCTTGCTCTGATCCTTCAATTAGCAAATTAACCACAGTAATAGCCGCTATTCTTGCCGTAATTTGTCCAGTTTTAACTATCATAGCTTTCTATGTTCACATCATCAACGCCATCTCAAAAATCAAGGGTGCTGAAGGCAAACAAAAAGCTTTTTCTACCTGTTCCTCTCACCTTACTGTGACCAGTCTTTTCTTTGGATCATCTCTTGCTGTGTACATCAGACCTACCGGGAGCGAAAATGACAAATATCTTTCTCTTATATACATGGTTCTCACTCCACTCTTAAATCCCTTCATTTATACTTTGAGAAACAGTGATGTGAAGATGGCAGTAACAAATTCAGTCTTGAAGAAAATGCATTAATTCTGTGAGCTCTAAGAAACACTTTTAGTTTACATGATAATGTTAAAAAAAAATATATTATGTATATATATATGTTTATTAACTATTGATATATAACATTGTGTCAAAAACAATTGTGTGCTGTCCATGATACTTTTTTTTTTGCACTAACTACATTTTTAGGACAAGCTTTTGGGGTGTACTCCTTTCTTCTATGGTTCAGGCAGAACTAATATACAAAGTTTTAGCAAAATGTTAAATAAGGCAATCTTTGAAAAAAATAAATAAAATACACAAGCATACACAGCAATTGTAATTAAAATGGGATAGTTGGTGAGATAAGAAAAGCAGTGGGCAATGGATTGTTAGAGAGAAAGCATCTTTAGTCCATGTTTAGTCCATTTCTTTTGTGTCTAACCAATATAAACAGAGTTGTATAAAGTACTCGAAACCCAAACTTGAGTAAAAGTACAAGCGGTCGATCAAAAAGTGACTTGAGTAGAAGTGGAAGTGCTCAATCAAAAAGTGACTTGAGTAGAAGTACTAAAGTATTCAACATTTTTTGTACTTAAGTATTGCAAGTAGTTTTTTTTTTAAATTTTGCTACTCAAGTACTGAAAGTAAAAGTACCAGTAGTTTTGAAAAAAAAATTGCTACTCAAGTACTGAAAGTAAAAGTACAAGTGCTGTGTTATGTAGTTATTAAAGAAAGAAGTTAAAAGTTTGAACATCATATTGTTTTTTATTATTTCAAATGCAGCTTTTATTTATACATACAGTAGCATTTATTTTCGTATGCGCTGATAATACACATGTTTTGAGCTTCATGAAACCTGCCATCTACTGTTCTGGCAGTGGTCATTTTTATAATTGTAACGAGTAACTATGCAGCACAAAAAAAAAAAATCTTGGAGTAGAAGTATTGAAATCATCGAAAAAATTTAGTGAAGTAAAAGTGGAAGTAGGAGAAAAAAATTCTACTCTAGGAAAGTACAGATACCGCCTTTCGTTACTTAAGTACAATAGTGAAGTAGTTCTACTTAGTTACTATACATCTCTGGATATAATAAAATTGAAATGGAATGGATTCAAGGTCTAAAGCAAAAAAAGGGGGAAACTACTTTACACCCAAGTCAAAGTCCTTGTGGTATAAAATTAAGGGGAACAACACAGGGGTTTAATACCTACTTAATGGACTCACACAACTTCATTACACATAGCATATGAATATATAACCTTGAACCGCTTATACCCAAAATCCAAAATATATATCTTCACATTTGACATAACTCATTTGTCAAAATAAATACATTTTTGTACTTTGGTTAAAAGTGGCTCATGGTTAAACACTGCCTGGCCAAAAAAAAAATTGCCACCTGGAATTAACTATGCAACTCAATAAACAAAGCATGCAGTAAATATGCTATTGGATAGTTACTGCATGTGCCCAAAGAATGAGGTCAGCTGACTACCTGAATATATTAAATGACCAGGTTATTCCATCAATGGATTTTTTCTTCTCTGATGACACAGGCATATTCCAAAATGGCAATGCCAGGATTTATTGGGCTCAAATTGTGAAAGAGTGATTCAGAGAGCCTGAACCATCATTTTCACACATGGATTAGCCACCACACAGTCCAGAACTTAACCCCATTGAGAATCTTTGGGATGTGCTGGAGAAGGCTTTGCACAGTGGTCCGACCATCCCATCATCAATACAGGATCTTGGCAAAAAATGAATGCAACAATGGACGGAAATAAATCTTGTGACATTGCAGAAGCTTATCGAAACAATGCCACAGCGAATGTGTGCCGTAATCAAAGCCAACAAAATATTACAGTATGTGACCTTTTTTTTTGGTGGCGACTTTTTTTTTGGCCAGGAAGTGTATATTCACATGTTAGAATCTAAGTATTGTCATGTGAGTCCATTAAATAGATTGTGCTCTGAGTGTTTCTCTGTCAAATAAAATTATTGTTAGTTCAAAAGTTCCTTTCCTGAGTATTTCCATTTCAGAACATACAGTGTTTGGTTGTGATAAACAAAAAGATGTGCAGAAATCATCTTCCTTGTGTTCTTTTATAGTGTGCCTGTGTATATTAATTATTTTTTGTAATTTCTGTCCTGTTTTGTTTGAGTTTTTTGCATTGAATGAGGTAGACAACATTAATGGTACTGGAAGTACAGCTGTATGATCCTTTGATACCGAAGGTCCCTTTTGCGTGTGTAACCCTCTTTAATGGATTGAGTTGGCTGCACTGTTTGCAGTGTTGGTGCAAGGTTTGGTTCTTTTATTTGCATCTTTGTGATCTGAGTAATTACGTTTCTGAATAATTGTGCACATCTAGAAATTACATATAATCCAGCAGTAAAAGGGATAGGAAAGGTAATCAAATATATGCAACCCATCATAAAACAACCCATAAATTCTGCATTTTTTTTCTTTTCACTACAGGTGGAAGGAAAGAAAACTGCCCAATTCTCCCATCAAAACTGACTGTGAATCCCTCCTATAATGCTGTAGTGTTCTGTCAGATTGGAAAGCGGGGAGCCTGGCTTTAGCCGCCAGCAGTGATCGCATGAAAAAAATGCAATGGGCTGGTTGTACTGAAGTCAATCGATGGATTGACATCAATACAACCAGCGCGCCCATAGATGCATCAAATCTTGGCCGGTCCCTGCTTTTTCTCCACAGGTTTATATTTAATTTACATGAATGTTGGGGGGTGGTAGTTAGGTAGGAAGTTGATGTCTAGGAAGTAGGATGAATATTTAAAGTAAATGTAATTGTTAAATGTATAATATGTCTTATGTGTTTGAATATGAAAAATACCAAAAAAAATAAGAGATATTAAACAAATAATCTTTATGTTCTAACTAGTAAAAGGAATAAAGGCAAGAAGCAGTATCACCATCACGCTTGCTCCACAAGAGGTCATATCAAAGGGCCTTTGGCATTGCATTGCTTTCTCAGACTACCATAGAGGCCCTTGAAGCCCACATGACGGGGGAAGAACTACAGGCGGCAATCTCTTCTTCTAAACAGGGCAAAGCACCCAGGCCAGATGGGCTCACTTTGAGTTACTATAGCCAGTTTGCTGAAACACTGTCCTCTTTCTTTCTGAGGGCATTTAATTCTATCATAGGGGAGAATAAGCTCCCTTGAGATGCATTACAAGCATTCATTACTGTACACCAAAATAGCAAAAAAACAAAAAAAGCAAAAAAGTGGGTGCTTGGCAGACTTGTATAAAGTACTCGAAATTTCTACTTGAGTAAAAGTACAAGTGCTCGATCAAAAAGTGACTTGAGTAGAAGTGGAAGTGCTCGCAGAAAAAGTTACTTAAGTAGAAGTACTAAAGTATTCAACATTTTTTTTACTTAAGTATTGCAAGTAGTTTTTTCAAAAAATTTGCTACTTAAGTACTAAAAGTAAAAAGTACCAGTAGTTTTGAAAAAAAATTTCTACTCAAGTACTGAAAGTAGAAGTACAAGTACTGTGTTATGTAGTTATTAAAGAAAGAAGTCAAAAGTTTGAACATCATATTGGTTTTTATTATTTCAAATTATTTATTCAAATGATTAACCTGTGTTTGTTAGTAGTTTCTTGATGCACTTTAAGCGCTGTAGCACCATTTATTTGTTTGTTTCATATTTTCTTTTTATTGGAAAGATTTGGTATAGCAGCTTTTATTATACACAGCCTTTATTTTCGTATGCGCTGATTTACAAATGACATTATACACATTTTTTTGAGCTTTATGCAACCTGCCATCTACTGTTCTGGCAGTGGTCATTTTTTTAAAAGTAACGAGTAACTATGCAGCACAAAAAAAAAAAAAATACTTGAGTAGAAGTATCGAAATCATTGAAAAAATGTAGTGAAGTAAAAGTAGAAGTAGGAGAAAAAAATTCTACTCCAGGAAAGTACAGATACCGCTTTTCAGTACTTAAGTACAGTACTTAAGTAGTTCTACTTCGTTACTATACATCTCTGGTGCTTGGTTACTCACTATAGACATGCAATATTTTAATATATCGCTATGGTTACTCATTATACACATGCAATACTTCAATGCTATGCAATGCTATGCTAATGCAATTCTATCCACAATCGGTAAGTACAGGGAATATATGTTTTATGGTAACCAAAAATTAGTTCATATGTAGTAAAGCACTAAAAAACATAAAAACATGGCAAATTGCTAGAAGAAAGTCCCAATCTATCATTTCATCCACCTCATCCACTTTATTCACCATATGTGCCTGTTTGTGATGTCTACCTCTTCTTATTAGAGTGACAAGTGCTCTCTCCACACCCCGGGTGAAGTGTGCACTTACACAAATGGTCTTCTGATGTTTCAAACTGGAGATCCTTGTGAAGTGACTTCTCATATAATGCATGAAGTAAAACAACCCAATGAGTAGATTATTGTGTAGTAAATTTATTAAAATGCATTCAAAGTATACAGTAAAATTATGTACCCACATGCTGTGGGTGTCTGTGAGACATCAATACATACAACTCTGCTCAGTCAACCGCAGTTGCGCTGCTACTCATGGCCATTGAACCAGTGTGCGTTTTAAAAAGTGGAAGCTGGAAAAGTGTCAAACCAGGCCTGGCGTTTCGCAAAGTGCTTCTTCAGGACCTCTATCTTGAATTCATAGAAGAGTAACCTATCTAAAGAAATACATATTAGATATACATACAGTAAATAATAGATATATTTGTAAACATTTCTTATCCTACAATTGTAGGCAATCTTACTTACAGATTCCTTAAGAACAAAAGAAAATGGTGGCAAATCAATAGTGGTTTGTAGGCCTAGCCAACAGGGTGTGTTGTCATTAAAGCGGAGTTCCACCCTGGGAATACTTTTTTAATAAAAATACCCCCCCGGGACAGTCAGGGCTAGTACATTCCACAATGGCTAGCCTCTGATCTGTCCCGGGTTGCACTTACTTTTTAGGAGAAATACTTACCTTGAAAAAGTATTGTCCAGCGCTGCCATCTCAGGTGTGGGCAGCTTGAAGCCAGCGCGATCCTCTTCTGCGTCCTCATCCATCTTTGGTCCCACGATGCACTGCACCGGCCCCGCCGTCACTTCCGGTGCGCACGCGTCATCCCTCCACAGCTTCTGGGCATGCCCAGAAGCTGTTTAGAAGGGAATGACGTGCGCGCACCGGAACTGACGTCGGGGCCGGTGCAGGCGCATTGATTCCTGGGAGCGATGACGTTCAGCTCCCAGGAATCATTGCAAAGGCAGGAAGTGACGAATCACCGTGGCCGCCGAGGGGAGGAAGAAGGAAGTAAGTTAAGTATATTTTCTTCTATACGAGGTAAGTAAAAAAAAAAAAATTGTGATTATCCATTTGTTTTTCAGGTGACCCGGAGCGAGAAGATGGAGGTAAGTATAAATTTAGAGTGGAACTCCGCTTTAATTCAAATAATGATTGAAGTGCGCCAGCATGCAGGGGAGCTAAAAATAATATAAATGAAATGTGTCAAGGGAATCCCCTCATAACTATCAGCATTGTTAAATGTAAATGAAAGGGACCAATGGAAAGGATATACTGTTAGGGACTTTTTAGTTCTTAACGGCCTGTTGGAACTCTTTAAAGAAAATTAGGCCATCTGGAAGATGTAAATGAGCCCCCTCGAAGATTATCAGAAAGAGCCTTTTATGTAGTCAAAACTATGTGCGATTTTTGGCGCAGAATATATGACCATATTTACTGTATACGTACAAACCTCCCCTATACCCCTATTGGTAGGAACGTAGTTTTGAAACATAATCATGATACATCAGTTATTACTTTTGCATCAAGCACTTAATAGGGTATATGAGGATCCTAGAAGAAGTGATTTTGACAAGTGTATTTTACATAGAGAAGCTAAATGGATTTATTACTTTAAGATCCTTTATACAGCCATGTCAGCATTATGCAATTCACAGTAAATCAATAATAGTGCAGCGCAAGCATAGATTCATCAGTCAGCGAAAATCAAAGCATCCATAAATCAAATTAAATCCCTAAAATCTAGTCCATGATGAAAAATAAATGACTGCTGTCCCACACATTTTTCCAATAAACACAAAACAATTGATGCCATGCATGCCTCCACCAAATGTGATCACCTTCAGATAGTGACCCCTGGATAAACAGACAGGTCAAGAGCTTATGTCCCCTTCAGAGATTAATTCTTAGATGGTACAAAGGTTTCCTCTGCTAGCCTCTTCTGAGCATGTAGGTACAGTCATAAGAAGCAAAAAGAGACAGCATCCAGTGTTCTCCTTTCTTAAAAGTTGAATACAGCTCAGATAAAATAAAACTTACAAAATGCTGATGGCTGAGCACAACACCCAGAGCACTTTACAATGCCGATGCACGATAAAGCCTCCTACTGAAGAAGTCCTGCCTTAGGATGTAACACGTATAGGGGCATAGCGGCTTTCATGATGCCATATCGGGGTTGTAAAGTGCTCAAGGCATTGTGCTTGGTATGAATAAGCACTCCTGTCATCGTTGATGCCAGATCTGGAACTATGATCCATTCTCTCAAAATATAATTTATTATGGCCACTATATAGTATTATGTGGCCACTATATATTGTATTTATGTGGCATGACCCTTGTTTATCTGTGGTGATGTTTGTAGAATTTTATAACAATATTGATTTTGGTCTGTCCTTTACCTACGTGTGTGATATTACTTTTTTTTTTTTCTGAATCTAGAACTCGTTAGATCTAGTGTTTTTGAATACAATGATTTTGGCAAAAAATAATTTCAAACCTACTGCTGGCAACTGGTATTTAGATTTTACAAGTTGCCATCACCTTTGATGGATCCAGAATATTTCAAAAAGACAATTTTGCAGGTGTAGTCAGAATTGCATGCACAGAAAAAAACGATATTCGAGTCAAATTTAAAATTTCATATAAGGGATACCTTCAGGATTTGGTATAAAAAAGGCTTATTCTCATTATTTCACTTCACCTTAGGGTTTGTTACACAATTACACAATCAACATAGAAGGATGTAAATGCTTTTTTTTCTAAAGAATTGGTAAATCCTTCTACAAGATCCACATCTCAAGTTGTCTATTTGTAGTAGTTCTGCTACTGGAAAGCCCAAAATAATAAAGGGAAGGTGGCATCTGGCAAATTGCCTATTTAAACCACCCATTGCAAAAAAAACAGCGACTGGGCAGCCCTTCTGCGTTGGATCATGTAATATATGTGTTCCGGCATTTCCTGGTAGGGGGCACACCCACCACCTCTATCTGTTGCGGGATTCAGTACAGCACAACTGGGTCAACAGGTCCCCGGCCAATCAATCGATTAGCTTAGCTTAGCGAATCACAGTACAGAGCCCTGTGTTTACAAGCAACGCAGGGCTCTGTACACTGAGCAGGGGTGTGGCTGTTTTATTCTCCCTGGAAAGCAGGGAGATTCTCCCTGGAAAGCAGGGAGAGAAAAAAACCACACTGATTGGTAAAAGCACCACACATTATACTTTGTTAGTCACACAGTTCACCCCTTGATTGCCCGAGACGTTAACCCCCTTCCCAGCCAATGACATTAGTTTTGTGACAGTGTATAGTATTAGCACTGATAACTTTATTAGTGTCACTGGTGATGTCAGTCTCAGTTAGTCAGTTCCCACCCAGTGTCAGTTAGTGTCAGATTTCCCCCCGCACATACGTTGCTGATCACTGCCATTAGTAGTATAGATAAATAAATAAAAATTCCAGACTATATACCATTGCTTGCAGATGCTAAACCTTTCTGTTTCAAGTATTTTATTAAATAATGCAAGTGAGTAACAACGTTTGACATACAGAATAATGCAAGGTAATGTAATCAAAGCTCGGTAACAGAGCATGACCAATAACTGTAACTACAGCAAATCGTGAGGGTTAGTAGACAAGGGGTGGTAAATGGGTTGTCACGAGAGAGTAGTGAGATGCTAAACCTTTCATGCAAAACAATAAATTTACACTTGGGATTTTTTTTTTTTACTGAAGACATGTAGCAGAATACATTTTGGCATACATTTATGAAGACATTTTTTTTTTTTAATTGGATATGTTTTATAGTAGAAAGCAAAAATTATTGTTTTTAGTCTTTTTTTCGTTTATATAACAATAAACCCAATGATGATCAAATAACAACAAAAGAAAGCTTTGTTTGTGGGAAAAAATTATATAAATTAAATTTTGGTACAGTTTTGCATGACTGCGCAATTGCCAGTTAAAGTTGCGTAGTGATGAATAGCCCTGGTCATGAAGGGAGTAAAATTTTCTGGAACCTAAGTGGTTAAGCCAGATATACAACTTGATAATATGTTTGTTAATCTCATGAGTATGTACCAATATAAAAAAACAAAACAAATTGCTTTACTTGCAAGTACAGCATGGGCAAAAACCTGTACCAATATAAAGGGATGACCAATTCAATCATGTCCTTACAAAACTGCTTTTCGCTGTTTGTTATCTATTATCTGACATGTCCTTGTGGTCTCCAATAGAATCATCAGAACCCTACATGCTAGATTTGGAGAGCACCACAGGTTTGTAGAGGATTGAAATACCAAACAAAGTCCCCAGAGGGCCTGAGAGTTTGGATAATTGAGTCCATTTCCAGAAAAAATTCCAGCTGCTGAACGGTTTGATCTATATGATTGAAGGTGTGGGGTAGAGCTGCGCTACCTCTTGCGTGATAAATGGTGTAGCGATTCAGAAGCGACCACAAAAAATATATATCTCTATAGGTCAGATAGGCAATATATAGACAAATCAAATATAAACCATCTTATAAATAAATACCTGATCTTCGCTGAAAGAATTATACATAAATACACATAATCCAAAAGTAATGATCGTAAATACGCCTTGATGCAAAAAAGGCAGTGGTGGTAGGTAAAATAGTTCAAATAAAGTGCATGGTCCAGAGATCTTAGGAATGAAGAAAGCAAAACACAGGTCTCTTCACTTGTGATTTTGTGTGATAATGGTGCTTTGTGCTAAGCCAAATGCTGGGTGCTGGTGACGATAATAAATCGTGTACGTGCAGATGGGCGTTACCAGGTATCTCCAAAGAAGAAAAGGGTGGCGCTCACTGGTGTCTATAAGTAACTGTCCTCTATGGATGAAAGACTGTAGAATGTCTCTTTAAATAGAATTGGCATTTATTGAAAACATAAGTGAATAAACAGTTAAAATATTGCCACAACAGTCCCAACAATCCTGGACCTCCTTGGGTTGCTATGAGATACCAAGGAGAATGAAAATCAGCAGATAATGCTCGATGTAACCTGGGGATCTGCTGGCGTCCTGCTTGATGAATAAATAACTGATGGGGAATAGGGTACCTCGAGTGGCGCCTAAGCGCCGTTGTCAGGCTCAGAGGGGGACGCTGTGCGCTGCTGCCGCACAGTCCCACAGTTGGTGACAGTCTGCCTGCATACGGGTTCCCGAGTCCTCCGCTGCTTCCGCGATAACCGGAAGTGACGTGGGGATCGCGTCACCGGAAGTGACAATGGTCTGTGGTCAGGAAGTCGGGGCTGGTCACGGGCATAAACTAACTTGCTTTCTGGTTGCCGCAACTACATGTTTCGCGCGCATGCGCTTTGTCAAGTTGCGGCAATCGGCAACCAGAGAGCCTTTAAAGCCAGACTGATGGGCGGGCTTGTGAAAATTCACCAATGGCAAACAACCAAAAACGAAAAAAGAGGGGGAAAAAAAGGAAGAAAAAACAAAACAGAAAAACCAAAAAATATATTACGGAATCCCACAGCAACCCTGAGGATAAACATACATATATAACATTACACAGAAGAAATAAAATAAATAACAATTCAAAATATCAATACATAATAATAAAGAGTATGTATATTGCTGGATAATGAATGATGATGAACTAAAGCTTATTTTCAGAGTACTGTCACATACTAAAACCATAATGTATGAAACTACATAGTAGTGGAAAATATATATATAATATAATATTGCTAGGTAAAGGTTAACTAATAAAGTACCATCATATATTAAGACCATAATATATTAAAAAAATATATATTAAATATATAAAAATATCTATTAAAAATTATTAAAAATTATCAATAAAATAAAATTACTTCATCATACTGGACCTATATATATAAATTCATAATAAATATAGCCGTTACACTAAAATGCAATTAACCATATATAAACCACATCAATAAGCAATATATAAAAATTATCAAAAATTATGTATAAAGCTGAAATCGATAAAAAAATATATATGTATAAAAAATATATATATAAACCAGTTAAGACAAAGGGATTATCGGAGTACCTACTATCTAGCGGGAACCCGATAAGGGGCACAGGTATCAAACCACACTTTTGATCTCTAGCTCCTCATTCAACCCATTTGGAGCCAAGGAATTAAATTTGTATATCCAAAAAACCTCCCTTTTACATAAAAGGGAGTAACGCTCGTTGTTCGTTAATGTGCCCTTTGGAATAGTTTCAATAGCCATGACCTCCAAATGTTTGAAACCTTTGTCATGCATTTTGGAAAAATGTCGGGGGACACTATGTTTATTGCATTCCTTTTGGATGAACCTACGGTGTTCACCCACGCGTTTGCGTAGGGTACGCATGGTCCGTCCTATATAAAGCAACCCACAGGGACATCGTAACACATAAATCACGTACTCTGTGGAGCACGTGATGAAGTGTTTGATGTTAAACGTGTCACCTTTGTTGCTGATGGAGGCACAACCATGGACAACGGACTGACACATCAAACACCCCCTCTTCTTACATTGTAAAATTCCTGTTCTGTTGTCGAAGTAAGATCTAATGTCATGGAGGGCCCGTGATTGGGCTTTCAGCTTACTGGGGGCCAACACATTTTTAATGGTTCGTGCCCGCTTAAAGGTGACCTGTGGGATGGATGGTAAAATAGGAGCCAATCTACTATCGAGGCGAAGGATGCCAAAATGTTTTTTTAATGATGTTAGAAATGGCCCTGTACTGATCATTAAAGCCCGTGATGAACCTCACAGTATTCTTGTTGTCATACTGAATACGTTTGTGGGACTGTGCAGGTTCCAAATGAGCCTGAAAGGCACTTTGGACTAATGATGGAGGATATCCTTTGTCTGAAAAGCACTTACTCATCCTTACCCCCTGATTACAGTAGTCCATGGGATCGGAGCAATTCCTCCAGAGCCTGTGAAATTGGCCCCCGGGGATATTGCGCTTCCAGGCTGGATGGTGACAGCTTGTATAATGGAGGTAGGAATTTCCACTCGTAGATTTAATATGGTTACTACTAGTAATAAGGGGGCCATCATGAGAGAGCACCAGATCCAAAAAAAACAATTCCCTCGGGTCGATCACCGAAGTGAATGAAAGGCCCAGGGAGTTGGCATTGCAGTGGGCCACGAAGGAATTGAAAATCTCAATGCCCCCATTCCAGATAAGGATAATGTCGTCAATATATCGTCCATAATAGACGATATGACGAGAGTAAGGGTTATTACTCCAAATGGAAAATTCTTCCCATAGGCCCATAGTAAGGTTGGCATAAACCGGGGCAAAATTGGCGCCCATTGCGGTTCCTTTAATCTGTAAATAAAACTGTTCAAGATAAGAATTTTAGCAACAAAGGTGACACTTTTAACATCAAACACTTCATAACGTGCTCCACAGAGTACGTGATTTATGTGTTACGATGTCCCTGTGGG
The DNA here is from genome assembly GCF_965119305.1 of Pelophylax lessonae. Classification (NCBI taxonomy): domain Eukaryota; kingdom Metazoa; phylum Chordata; class Amphibia; order Anura; family Ranidae; genus Pelophylax; species Pelophylax lessonae. Next base: position 32,255,594 of record NC_138780.1, read on the forward strand.
TTGCTTTATATAGGACGGACCATGCGTACCCTACGCAAACGCGTGGGTGAACACCGTAGGTTCATCCAAAAGGGATGCAATAAACATAGTGTCCCCCGACATTTTTCCAAAATGCATGACAAAGGTTTCAAACATTTGGAGGTCATGGCTATTGAAACTATTCCAAAGGGCACATTAACGGACAACGAGCGTTACTCCCTTTTATGTAAAAGGGAGTTTTTTTGGATATACAAATTTAATTCCTTGGCTCCAAATGGGTTGAATGAGGAGCTAGAGATCAATAGTGTGGTTTGATACCTGTGCCCCTTATCGGGTTCCCGCTAGATAGTGTAACGCTCCTGCGTTTTACGTATGATGTGGATTTTCAGCTGCAGAAATATTCCACTTCAGTAGTCATGTAGAGAAACGCTGAGACACCAATCCCAACTCTCAATGACTCAGCATGTGTGGATGATCTCAATTCAGCAAGTAAATACACACACTCAATAAGATGTTTCCTAGAGTGACTTATGTATATAGTAACACAGTGATGATAGGCTGAAGAGACAGGTTGGGTAGAGATGGTAGATGACAGACACTTGAAAGGAAATGTTCTTGAAAGTAAGATAGTAGCAGATGGGTTGCAGATAGGTTTAGCAATCATGTATGGTAGTAGATGACAGAGTAGCAGGTGGACATACAAGAGAGATCAACCCAGTGCAAGAACAGGTGGTAGTAGGCTCAAGAGCTAGCAATCTTAGATAATGCAGATGTAGTAATAGTCCTTAGTATGCAGAGCTAGATAGTGTAAGCTTTAGTATAAAGGTTATAGAGGTTTCCCCTGTGGGGTACTTATCACTAATAGCAATGTAGCAGAGGAGAGGTTCGGCAAGAGCGGATGATCCGGTAGCGGGATACAGGGATCAGCGCAGCGTGGTTCTGACAGCGAGGTATGCTTGCAAGCATGAGAGCTTCAAGACAGGTTAGCATCAAGGCACAAAGCAGTTTGAACGAACAAATGTGAGTGAGAGCCGGCGATCTAAATAGCCATCCAGTCCGGCGCTCAGTGATGACAGCATCAGTCTTAAAGGTGTATGCGCACCTTACCAAAAGAGAATGGTGGGGCGCATACACTTATGAAAGAGTAATTAGGGTACCCAAAGGTACCAGAACATTACAGATAGTAGGTACTCCGATAATCCCTTTGTCTTAACTGGTTTTTATATATATATATTTTTTATACGTATATATATTTTTATCGATTTCAGCTTTATACATATTTTTTGATCATTTTTATATATTGCTTATTGATGTGGTTTATATATGGTTAATTGCATTTTAGTGTAACGGCTATATTTATTATGAATGTATATATATATATATATAGGTCCAGTATGATGAAGTAATTTTATTTTATTGATAATTTTTAATAATTTTTAATAGATATTTTTATATATTTAATATATATTTTTTTAATATATTATGGTCTTAATATATGATGGTACTTTATTAGTTAACCTTTACCTAGCAATATTATATTATATATATATTTTCCACTACTATGTAGTTTCATACATTATGGTTTTAGTATGTGACGGTACTCTGAAAGCTTTAGTTCATCATCATTCATTATCCAGCAATATACATACTCTTTATTATTATGTATTAATATTTTGAATTGTTATTTATTTTATTTCTTCTGTGTAATGTTATATATGTATGTTTATCCTCAGGGTTGCTGTGGGATTCCGTAATATATTTTTTCGTTTTTCTGTTTTGTTTTTTCTTCCTTTTTTCCCCCTCTTTTTTCGTTTTTGGTTGTTTGCCATTGGTGAATTTTCACAAGCCCGCCCATCAGTCTGGCTTTAAAGGCTCATGTAGTTGCGGCAACCAGAAAGCAAGTTTGTTTATGCCCGTGACCAGCCCCGACTTCCTGACCACAGACCATCGTCACTTCCGGTGACGCGATCCCCACGTCACTTCTGGTTATCGCGGAAGCAGCGGAGGACTCGGGAACCCGTATGCAGGCAGACTGTCACCAACTGTGGGACTGTGCGGCGGCCGCGCACAGCGTCCCCCTCTGAGCCTGACAACGGCGCTTAGGTGCCACTCGAGGTACCCTATTCCCCATCAGTTATTTATTCATCAAGCGGGACGCCAGCAGATCCCCAGGTTACATCGAGCATTATCTGCTGATTTTCATTCTCCTTGGTATCTCATAGCAACCCAAGGAGGTCCAGGATTGTTGGGACTGTTGTGGCAATATTTTAACTGTTTATTCACTTATGTTTTCAATAAATGCCAATTCTATTTAAAGAGACATTCTACAGTCTTTCATCCATAGAGGACAGTTACTTATAGACACCAGTGAGCGCCACCCTTTTTTTCTAGTATTGCCAATTCATGACTTCATCCCATGTTTAGGGTTTGGCAGCCTTGGCAAGTCACAATCTATTGGTCATTCACACGTTACTGCATTGTTCGGTTCCATCATCACCTAGGGACATTTCTATAGGATCAGCGCCTGGACTATTTTTTTGCGTAATCTCCAAAGAAGAATCCTGCCAATAGACGGACAGCAGATTGATACTGTTGTCACACATAACCTTTCATGGCAAACCCTGCAGCTGACTGTGTGGTCCACCAACATAGAAGCATTACATTCCACATGATGGTGAAGAACAGGGACCTCCTTACAAGCAAAATTATGGTGGCTGGAAACCTGCCACTGGGGAACAGCAAAGGCAGCAAGTTGCAGGAATGGGGCAGACTCCTCCAGCTGGAACGACAGTAGCTGTAAAGCTAGTAATTTTGCCAAGTTGGCATTGAGATGCTGGGCATGGGAGTGCCTAGGGATATTCTTCTTCTTATGTTCCAGCAACTGGGGCCCAGAAAGTTGCTTGCTCGGTGATAAAGCTAGAGATTGCAGGGTGGAGTTGGCAAAATCAGAGCAGAGCAGAGCAGAGCTTGCCTCTTCTCCACATGGCTCTACGCTGACACTCTTCTGTAGGTGCTGTAAGGGCCAAAAGGTAAACTTACAGAAGAAAAAAAATTTTTTTATATGGATTTCACTGGTATTTGAGATGACAACTTATTTTAAAAATTAATCATCCTAATGTTTATTTATGATACTCAGATAACGTATATTGCATAATTAGATCCACAGGGTCAATGCGTTTCTCATATATAGCTTCTTCAAAACCATATCTTGGGATCCAACATAAGGATTGAACATGGCTAGATGAAAATACACATCAGCTCAAAATGACATTACATTACATAAATGATACCACAATAATTTATAAAACATATCTCCACATACCAAAATTGTAACTCCGCTGATATAACCAATATGAGAGGTGAAGAGGGGCAGAATACATTCACGGGGTGGACACTGGGACAAGGATGCCAGAAAGTGGCAGTGAACTGGGGGGATATGACACACTGCCCTGAAAGTAATCATCCCAAAATAAATATCCACAGTTCAACATCAAATGACTTTTGGAGGGAATGGCTCCTAATAAATATACCAATAGTAACTATATCCTTAAGAGACAATCACCAATATCCTATATAACTATTATACAAGAGTTTAAAAATACTTCCAAAAAGCTTGCACACCTTCAGAATCTACAGCCAATCAAGCCGAGGGGATGAAACAGGTCAGATGTTAGATTATTAAGGTTCCTCCAAGGGTGGCCACGGCATCCAGCCAGATATATAGAATAATGGAACTGCAAAACTAAGGCCATAATAAGCACTAACACCATCCATGGATTGATACAGCACCATGGCCCAATCTGGATTCTTACCGTTATCTGTGCTTTTAAGATGAGGTAACTGCCTCTGATGACAAGATGGACCTCAGTAATACCCTAAGAGTGAGTGCATATAAAGTACACAAATGTGACTTCCAAACTGCCCCCCAAAGAGGAACCACATTACTCCTATTAGTCCATACTTCCACCAATGGACAATAAAAATTGCAAGGAGTATCCTCTCCTTATCTCTTACCCTGCAGATGTATACTGTATGTAGATTGCTTCCTCGTTTAGTTGCTTGGTGGGTGCATCAGTTCCAAAATGGCTCCTTAAATATGTCCCCGCCGCTTGGGGACACCGCCGCCACCTGGACATTTGCAGCAGATGATGTTATCCGGCTGGTGCGGATGTCACTTTCAGTGCATGCGCTGTGAGCACCCCAGCAGCCATACCAGAACAGAAGTAACCCACCCATTTATCATGTACAGGTCAAGATAATCCAGGTCTGAGAGTAGCACCCAAGTGTCTGCCAATCAAAGAAAGGAGACCATCCCCAATGCCAACCCACATCTCCCCCTAGTGCAAACAAGAGGTACTACAAGGTAGTGCAGCATGTGGAGATGAAATACTACATGTGTAATATCACACATAAATTAAAGGTAAAAAAATGCAAAGGTTACAACTAATATGGCAGAGCAATGAAGGACGAAGAAGACATATCAGTAAATATAGCCACAGGATAGGATGATGACTTGTCTTTTTCTCCTGTCTGTATGGGGCTCAGCGATAACCAGCTGCTATGACAGCCTGCCCTCAACAAGGCAGCAACACCAAACAGCAGCGTTCCCACAAACCAGAAGATGTCAGTGAATCTGCCTCTCTGTGTCCTGACACTGCAGCAAATTGTCCTGTCAGCAGCCTGCTGCACGGTTTGTGCTTTACATTCTCCTCACAATCCCCCCCCCCCAAGTCCAGTTCTTCTTTTTATTCCTCTTTTTTATCCTCTGCATAGCTCTAGTATTGGGCTATGTACTTCAAAACACTCTGTACCACCAGATAAGCCTCTCTGGGGACTACATCTCACACAATTCCTTGCTCTTCCCATCAGTCTTAGTCCTTCCCCAGGCTGCACAGCAACAACATTACTGCTTTCTTTTCCAGGGTGGTGGACGAGGCTTTCCTTTCCTTTACTCTCTCTCTCTCTCTGTGGCTGCACACAGCCCTGGACATGTTAAGTGTTCCCTGGCAGGAAAAGAGTGGGAGAGCAGCTGCAGGACTGGCTGTGTTTGAATAGCTGCAGCATGTGTGACAATGTCAGCAAAAGTCTAGACTGTGTAACTGTGTCCTCTGACAGAGGTCACACACATTTAATAATTTATTAGTAAATTCATATCTACATCATTATGTGTCTTTATAGCTAATTGTTCACATAGATGAAAGCCCAACTATTGGACAAACTCTGCATGGGGTAACTGCTGGTTATTGTCTAGGGGATTGGATGTACTTACTTAACCCTCTGATCCTCCCAGCACAATACTGGTGCAGCACCCCCACACTCCAGCCAGGGCCAGTGCTTCCACTAGGCAAACTAGGCAACCGCCTAGGGTGCATTGCCACCTAGGGGCGCAGCCACGAGTCAGCACTCACTCTCCGTCATGAATGATCCTTGTGAGCTGAGGGGAGGGGCGGCAGTGGGGGAGGAAGAAGGAACAGAGGAAGATGCCAGGTGTCTGGGGCAGTTCCAGAACTACAAGGCCCTGGCTTTCCACCATTGTTGGGGGAGCCCCACGGGGAAGGAAACAAGCCCACCGGAGTGCTACCTGCATGATGATCCTCTTCGTCTGGAGCTGAGCGGCCTAAACCCTGGGCGGGAAGTGACACTCTACACTGAGCTGGTGGGCAGCCGTTCATTTCTCTGGGTCGGTATTAAGCAGGGAGTGGAGGAGAGCTGAACCTGAGCTGGAGCTCGGCACTGGAGGGCGGTACCTTTACTGGAGTAGAAGCGACAAAGCACCGGAATGGTCTGAGGATGTTGGTGATGAAGGAGGTGCAGAGCTCTCTGACTGCTGCTTCTCTCTCCACCAGGAGCCGGTTGGAGTTGTGGTGAGCGCTGTGGTCCAGGAGAGGAGCGTCCTCGGAGAATGGAATAAGCATGATCATGGTGAAGGAGGGCAGATTGCAGGCCACTCTCTTCATACTGCCCAGTGAGTGTTCCCAGACAGGGGATCAGGGTTCCTGGGTGTGACATGGAGGATCCCTGGTGTGAAAGAGAATTGGGGTCACCAGGTGTGCCATGGGGAATCAGAGTCACCAGGTGTGACATGGGGGAGAGGGGTCACAAGTGTAACAGGGGTTCGGGGTCACCAGGTGTGCCATGAGGAATTGGGATCCCTGGGTGTGCCATGGGGAATTTAGGTCCCCAGGTGTGACATGGAGGAACATCAGGGTCCCCAGTTGTGACATGGAGGAACATCAGGGTCCCCAGGTGTGACATGGAAAAACATCAGGGTCTGTGGGTATGACATGGAGGAACATCAGGGACCCCTGATGTGACATAAAGGAACATTGGGGTCACTGGGTATGACAGCATGACATGGAGGAACACAGGGGTCCCTGGGTATGACATGGAGGAACATCAGGGTCAGTGGGTATGACAGCAGTATATGGAGGAATATTGGGGTCCCAGGATGTGACATGGAAAAATATCAGGGTCCCTGGGTGTGACATAGGGGGACATCAGGGTCCCCAGGTGTGACATGGAGGAATATGGGGGTCACTGGGTATGACAGCATTACATGGAGGAACCATCAGATCAGGGCCACTAGATATGACAGTTTTTAACCCCTTCCATTTTTATTTTTATTTTTGGGGGGAGGGGGGCGCATATAGCTGACCTTGCCTAGGGCGTAAAAAAGTCCAGCACCTGCCCTGACTCCAGCGGTCTTGATTTGTGGACTGTTCCTGATTTCAACACTTACATCTTATCACGCTTATCCTTACATCATCACACAGCTATGTGGCACGCTTTACCTGTAGGGGGCCATGTATGCACATTGCCTGAGATTTAATCCTGGATTGCCCACGATTGTCTGGCCATATCTTTATGGCATACATTGATGTGGACAGTTTGAGTTATTCCTCTCTGACTATCTGTAAGTCATGTTAATGTGACAATACAGCATACTATTATGCTGCATATTATGAACAAATTCAGGCACCCGTGCGTCCATGCCCTCTATCGTGTGCATGTCATATGCATCTGTATCTTATGCACTTTCCTTGCACTTTATTTTTTGTTTGCACTATTATGTGTTGTGCATGGACTTCTTGGTTTCTCTGCATGAACCTGGGATTTTGACTTCACCACACCTCCTCTTTTCTCATTTGCACTTTTGCAATTTATTGGGGTTTTAATAGCCTCTATACCCCCCTTAATATCTTTCAGACCACCTTCACAATGTTGACTACGCCAACATAAGATCTATATCATATCTACTTCATTTGACCCTTTGTTGGTCACATTCACTTCATATACTTAAGGTAAATGTCTTCATGGTCTTTAAAGGGGTCAAAGACAAATTCACAGGGAATTATTATCCCTGGCTATTCCAACACTGGTGTTTTGTACTTTCATTTTTTTTGCATTAGGTATCACAAATAATTATACCCTTCTACATGTGAGCGGTCCATGTTGAGCCACTACTGACTGGTCATCGTGGTGCCCTGTTGGTCCCTCCGGGCAGCTACTGCTACTATACTCTCGATATTCTCACGGAGTTCTCTGCCCTGCACGGGCTTTGGGAAAACTTGGGCATCCCTCCACACGGTAGCAATACCGTTTTTATCCGACAGACCGATCCAATCCATTGGTTGGACACAAAGGGTAGGTTGATTTACATAGAGCTTATACTAGAAGACAGAGTATACAACTGTCGGCTTGTGAATATATAATTGTACAAATGTCTGTTTGAAAGTATATCGAAGCATTCTTGTTTTCCTAGATATACTAGGCGATATGCAGCTACATAGATATTTGCTTTACAAATTATTAAATCGCTTTACTTTTCTAGATACACTAGGTGCTCTATCTGGTAACTTTGGGTGACCCCTGAGGAAGGGCTTCCATGCCCGAAACGCGTAGGGTCGGTTCCGGTTCCATGATTGCCCTATGTACCTGAGTGTCCACATCTTGGTTCGGTATTCGGTCTGTCAAATGCATGCAATTTTAATGCCCTGTATGTGTATTTGTGTTTTTCATAATATTGTGTTTTCATGATTTGTCCCTTTGTATTAATAAAGATTATTTTTTATATAGTATACAGTGTTCAGCGGCATTTACAGTCCCATACCATTAAGGGGAATTCTTTTTGTACGTTCCTGATGTCATAAAGCCTAGACCAGGCTCCATATACAAGGAATAGTCTATCGCTGGAATATGGGAGAGCGCCGTTATCTGGTGGAGCAGAGGCCCGGGTGAGAATACGATTTCTCTTCACCCCTAGAGAAAGCAAGCAGTTAGCCCGTGCAGGGCGGGTACAGCCCAACTGCGTGGGAAAATGATTTTTTGGCCAGAGTTGGGTTTTAAACATTAGCAGGAGCATGGACAAAGCACAGGTTTACTTTAAATTGGGGCTTGTTAACATTGCTTAAATGTATTGCCTTAGCAAAAAAACCTACAAAAATAAAAATACCTCTTCAGTCATTGTCAGAAGGCATGTAAAAATAATACTCTGCTTATTAAAACAGTTCCTTTTTAAAATTAATCAAAATGTGTTTTAAAAAAACATAAACAGCATTAATATTATTGAGTTTACAACTAAATTGCATTTTCTAGATTCTTGTCTCAGATGTAAAAAAATATATTTGTTTTAAAAGGAAATGGCCCCTAGTGTATGAAGTCTTCAGGGCCCTTCTCCCTTGTTTTTACATATAAATATATTCATATGCCAACACAATTCAGATGTAATTTCTCTTAATACTCTTTGTGCTACAGTTTAAATAATTAAAGTGCAATTGTATGCTTTTCTATCACATGTCTGGTTTTTACTTGGACTATGCCTGAGAATTTCCCAGTAAGTACACACTGTGCTATACAGAATAAAGTTATATAGAGAAACACTGCGCTATCTGCAAAGTGAAAAACAAGCTGCCAGCACTACAATTGGACATACATAATTGTGTGTATAAAAAATTTGGAAAATTGTGCGGCACTAAATTAATATACATACATTAAATAATGTATAAAGCAAAATAATAAAGTTGAAGATACATCAAACCGTGAGTCTATAAATGTCTAAAAATATAAATCAACCAATCAATCAGTCCATATTATTGTGGATCATGTGTGTAAAAAAACTGGAAAACCAGATAAGAAGCCAAAGTGTTGTAATTCCAGAAATCTTTCATGTGATAGAACCCAACACCACCAATGAAGGTAAATGCACTCACCAGAATGTATGGACCCAAGTACCTTATAGTAAGTGGGTCAACCAAGTACTGTAAGGTACTTGGGTCCATATGTTCTGGTGAGTGCATTTCAGAGATGTATAGTAACTAAGTAGAACTACTTCACTACTGTACTTAAGTACCGAAAGGCGGTATCTGTACTTTCCTAGAGTAGAATTTTTTTCTCCTACTTCCACTTTTACTTCACTACATTTTTTCAATGATTTCAATACTTCTACTCCGATATTTTTTTTTGTGCTGCATAGTTACTCGTTACAATTATAAAAATTACCACTGCCAGAACAGTAGATGGCAGGTTTCATGAAGCTCAAAACATGTGTATTATCAGCGCATACGAAAATAAATGCTACTGTATGTATAAATAAAAGCTGCATTTGAAATAATAAAAAACAATATGATGTTCAAACTTTTGACTTCTTTTTTTAATAACTACATAACACAGTACTTGTACTTTTACTTGAGTAGCAATTTGTTTTCAAAACTACTGGTACTTTTACTTTCAGTACTTGAGTAGCAATATTTTAAAAAAAAATACTTGCAATACTTAAGTACAAAAAATGTTGAATACTTTAGTACTTCTACTCAAGTCACTATTTGATCGAGCACTTCCACTTCTACTCAAGTCACTTTTTGATCGAGCAGTTGTACTTTTACTCAAGTATGGGTTTCGAGTACTTTATACATCTCTGGTGCATTTACCTTCATTGGTGGTGTTGGGTTCTATCACATGAACAACTTCTTGAATTACAACACTTTGGTTTCTTATCTGGTTTTCCAAATTTTTCTTTTCCACACATGATCCACAATAATATGGACTTATTGATTGATTTATTTATATTTTTACACATTTATGGACTATTAGGGTTTGATGTGTCTTCAACTTTATTATTTTGTTTTATACCTTATTTTATGTATGTATAATAATTTAGCGTTGCACAATCTTCCACATTTTTTACACACTGTGTTATGCACAACTCAATAAATGGTAATAGTAATCTGTGTGGGTAGGCATGTGAACACAGGGCACACTTCCAATAGCTTTCCATTGATTGTTTGCCTAAGCAGGGAGTACCTAGAAAAGACCTGGTGAAGAACACTTTTAGAATACTTTCTGCTTGAAGTGATTATAGCCGTATTAGTGCACTTGCAATGACAACAATTGAACTGTCTGTGATACATTTTTATTTGCACTAACAAAAAATTTTTCAGGACAAGCTTTCAGGGTGCACCCCCTGCTTCAAGGTCCACATACATTTTTGGCAGAGTGTTACTAAGACAGATTTTGAGGTAAAAAAAAACATACACGGCAATGGTAATGCTTTGTACAACTTGAATAGTTAGTGACATGAGGCAGGAAAACTGTTGGATAGTGATCTAGAAAACTGAGGTCACTGTCCAAAGTTATATGACCAATTTTACTTCTGTGACTCTTCTCCCCGTGTTATCTCACTAACTACTAACTTTTTTTATTTTTCCTCGGAGATTCCCTTTTTAAGTTCCTCCTTCAGCTCAAAGTGTGCATCCACCAGATCGTTATGAGCCCCTGTGAATTCTCCCATCTTGTGCTCAGTGTAGTCTACTCTGTCACCCAGCTTAGCCAGTTCTCTGTTAGTGGATTTCATGAAGGCTGACATATCTTGCTGAAGTGTTCCCCTCAGTGTCCTCATCATCTCCTTCATGGCAGTGTCAGTGATGGTTTGACCGGTAGTGGGATATGCATCTAACTGCTGGCCATAAGATATATATGTTTGCTCCATATCCTCCCCCTCTTCCAGTAAAGAATCCTCCAGCTCCCTGTCATCTCCATCCCCTGTCAGCCTCCTACGCTGCTTTACAGGGCTAGTGAAGGGGGATGGATGTGCCTGCGGAGGGTCGCTGTGTGCCTCTCCTACCTCATCAGCTGCCGATGCTGCTAGCGCTGCGGCGTCCCTCGATGATGAAGCAGCGCGGGACCAGGCGCCGGCGCCATGTTTGCTGTTGCGGCCTGCAGCCAGGGAGAAGAACCCGGTCAGCTTCTTCGGCCGGCGCCATGTTTGCTGTTGTGGCCTGCAGCCAGGGAGAAGAACTCGTCAGCTTCTTCCCCTTGTTTGCGCTTGCCGGTGTGTGGCATCCTCCTCTCCGGTGTTCAGCCGAGGTGTCTGGCCGGTTTTAGGAGCTGTGGGAATGCTGTGGATAGCTTAGTCTAGCCCGTTGTTGCAGAGCGGCGGTGTTACACGTCCATCCGCTCTGGATGCCGGCTCCGCTCCCCGGAGATTCCCTTTTTACATTCTGCTAAAATGTAGTACTGCTTGGACCTTGAAGAAGGGGGTACACCCCAAAAGCTTGTCCTGAAAATGTAGATGCTACTGCAAATACAAAAAAGTATCATGGACAATACTCAATTGTTTTCATTACAATAATTCCTGCAATGGAAACTAGAATTGTGATAACCCCCAGTCTGAAGATACAGTACATTATATGACGGTGTCATTATCTGGAGTCAGGATCAGAGGCCAGTATCTATAGCAGTAGAGAGGCTCCCACCGTCCATCTGGATAAGTACAGAAGCAAGGAAGTAGGAACCCTGGCAGATAACAGGCTCACCTGGGGTACAGAGTCTAAGTACTAACTGGTGTTCACCATGGATCCTAATGGTAAAGATGGGTTTTGCTGCATAGTAGTAGCAGGTTGCACTCCTCAGGATTGCCCCACCAGGAGGTGAGCAATCAGTGGTCTAGTAGCAGATATAGCAGGTATGGATAAGCATAATCATAGCCAGTAAACAGACCAAAGGTTATTAATGAGTAGTTGCAGGTTGGGATCAAGCAGAAGCATAGTCGAGGAACAAGGCAAAGGTCAGTAATAAGTGGCAGCGAACGGAGTGCAGTAGGAGTGACAAGAGCAAGATTGGCTGAATGGAGCGCAAAAATTTGGCAAACAGGAAGTGCAAAGTTATGGCTTTAATATGAAGTTCATGGGAGGAGCAAAGAGTTCAAGGTTGAAGACAAACAAGGTTCAAGGCAGGATCATTTAAGGAATTGTCCAGGGAGCTATCCAGCATTCCAGCTGGCTCTGCAAGAAGAGAAATCACCAGACATGAAGCAGGTTGCAGGTTTAGGCCAGGGTCTTGACTGAAGGTATTACAGTATATGATGGTTAGGATGCTAATATATCTCTGATCACTGAATATAGCAAAAGAATAGAGAGACATCCCTATTTTAGCTCAAACCCATCAAAAACAAAATGTGAGATCTGCAAAGCCCGTTTCAGTCCTCCAAGTCCCTTTAATGACAGTTCTCTATATTTCTTTTACAGGGATTCTACTCTATAAAACAGGAATTTAATAAGACCATGGTGCAAGAATTTATTTTAATTGCATTCTCCAGTTTAAAACAGCTCCAGTTACTACTGTTCTTCCTAGTCTTAGTAGCATACATCATCTGTATTATAGGAAATATTGCCATCATCTTCTTAGTTAGGACTGAACCCTTGCTTCAAACTCCAATGTATTTTTTCATAAGTACATTTGCTGTTCTTGAAATTATGTTTGTAACAGATATTATACCTAAGCTACTGGATAATTTGATTTCAGGAAATAAGAGGATATCTGTCATTGAATGTTTCACACAGATGTTTATTTTCAATGGTTTGGGTATGTCAGAATGTTATTTGTTATTGGTAATGGCCTTTGATAGGGACTTGGCAATTAATAGTCCTTTACGTTATTCTGCTATTATGAGGAAAGAAATGTATACTCTGTTAGCTGTGGTACCATGGATTGGTGGTCTTTCATTGTCTTCTATGACTCTTATTTATACAGTCCAATTAAAATTCTGTGGGCCAAATCAGATCAATCATTTCCTCTGTGATTTGGCTCCACTTCAGAATTTGTCATGCTCTGATCCTTCCATGAGCAAATTTACCACAATAATTGCCGCCATTCTAGTTGAAGTTTTTCCTGTTTTATTTATTATAGCTTTCTATGTTCACATCATTAACGCCATCTCAAAAATCAAGGGCACTGAAGGCAAACAAAAAGCCTTCTCTACCTGTTCCTCTCACCTTATTGTGACCAGTCTCTTCTATGGATCAGCTCTTATTGTGTACATCAGACCTAGAGGGAGCAAAAATGACAAATATCTTGCTCTTATATACACAGTGCTTACCCCACTCCTAAATCCCTTCATTTATACTTTGAGGAACAATGATGTGAAGACAGCAATAACAAATTCAGTCTTTAAGAATATACATTTATCCATTTTAGGCACAAATTTAGTTCACTTGTAAAAAAAAAAAGATGAAATATGTTTTATCATCTTTCTGTATACATTTTGTTACCATAAAAACAATTGAGTACTGTCTGTAATCATTTTTTTACTTCACCAACATTAAAATGTTCAGGACAAGCTTTTGAGGTTTACCCCTTCTTCTAAGGTACAAGCAGTACTAATATATGAAGCTTTAGCAAAATATCAAATAAGACAATATCTGAAAAAAAAAAAACAGGGAAAATTCATTGTTTCTTCCTGAGTTCACAGAATGTATCTCCCAGTACCAAGATGGCAGAGCAATGCGGCTCCTCTCATAAGGCCCAGGACACATAGGCATAGCCTGCATCTCCTAGCCCCTCCGCGGTATGTGACTTCCTCCCGGAGACAGCGGCAGCTTTCCTCTCAGATTTAGCGGATTCCCCACAATATACATGGATGAACCAGCTGGATATGGATATCCAGGCGCTTTTACAGGCTCCCCCAACCAAAACAGAGATCAAAGCCCTTATTCTCTGACTGGAGGATGCACACCGCCAGGACATTCAGGCAGTCAGGTCAGATGTGCAATCAATCTCCAATAGAGTAAACTCTGGGGAATCCTCACTATCTGCACTGGAACTCTGTGTGGCAGCCCTCGAAAGCTCCCGGGACTTGTATATTGACACAGCCATTAATCTGCAACTACATCTAGAAGACCTGGAGAACCACAGCAGGCAAAATAATTGGAGGCTCCGGGGTTTGCCAGAAGCAATGGGCACTGAAAACCTACAGGAGACAGTTACTGCCATCTTCCATAAGGTTCTGGAGTTGTGTCCCCCTGCCCCTCTGGAGCTAGATAGATTGCCTTGGGCCCAAGACCATCTGATCCTAGCAGGCCATGCAACATTGTTTGTCGCATACACCATTACAGGCAGAAGGAAAATATCCTCCGCAAGGCATGGGAGCATGGCTTTGTGGACATTGATGGTGCCAATATCAAGATACTGTCAGATCTCTCGAGAGCCACCTTACAACTCAGAGCTCTACTTCGCCCAGTCCTAGACCTCACACGACAATTGGGATACACCTATTGATGGGGCTATCCATTGGCGGTCACCTTCTGAAAGGCTTTGACATACTTAACTCTTCGTACACCTGCAGATTTAACTACTCTTTTCTCCTTCCTAGGGACGTACCCCATACAGGTCCTCAACTGACTCATAATTGCTCCTCTGCTCAGCAAGCCACCCGGCATTGTACAAAATGTATTACCGAAATTGTAGACATGAACAACTCTGAAAGCTGTATATTTCCACTACTATCCACTTTGAGTCTCTATTATTATATAGGGGAAAGTGCCGTGGACCTGTTCACAAACTCATATTGATCCAAATGGACGCCTTCGGTTTTTGAAAGGCATGATTGGTGATGTCAAGGTGACTTTGGCCACTTTTTATGTTCTTAATAGCCAACAAGATACCTTCATTACTCGCAAATTTGAAAAGCTCCTCGAGTTTATTGAAGGCCAACAGTGGGTGAGACCAGGATGGGTAAAGTTCCAGGACAGGTTGGATTCACTTTACAGTATTATAAAATCCTATTACCCTCTCTTGGTCAGTTTTTTGGTCAATATGTTTAATGCGCTGGGATCCTGAATGTTCCTCCCTAAGGAAACCTTACAGGCCCACATATCAGTAATCCCCAAAAAGGGTAAATATCCCACATCTTGTGGTAGTTACAGACCAATATCCTTATAAAGCTTTGCCCAATCAGGGCACAGTGTAAGCTGGTTGCAAAGGAGCAAGGCCTGGGAAGCTGGCTGCCACATCTTTAACAACCGATGAGTCATCAGCTGTCAATGGGCTTCCCTCAAAAAAAGTGCCAGATCTTTGGGTCTGGTATTGGTTTTAACGCCAAGATGTAAAAAAAAACAGCACCCCAACCCCTCCTGAATCATACCAGGCCACTTGCCCTCAACACAGGGGGGTTCTCTGGGGCAGGGGGGCTCAGCCTCCAACACCCCAGAGCACCTTGTCCACGTATTGATGGGGACAAGGGGCTCTTCCTGACAACCCTGACCGGTGGTTGTCGAGGACTGTGGGTAGGGGGTTTATCGGAATCTGGAAGCCCCTTTTAACAAGGGGGCCCCCCAGATCCCAGCCCCCCCCCATATGTGAATGAGTATGTCCTTACCCATTTACCAAAAAAGAGGAGCCACACCGTTGAGGTCACCTGGTGGCCCCACCCCTCATGACATCACTGACTGGTGCATGCTGGGTCGGTGATGTCATGAGGAGTGGGACCACCCAGTGACACCACCGATGTGGTCCTGCCCATTCCCTATATAAGAACTGTCAAACCGCAGAGCAGGCAGATCACAGAAAGCCTTCAAGGGGAACGCTGACCTTTTTCTTTTTCTTTTTTTTCGGGTCAGCGTTGTGGCGAGCAGTGTTATTGACGATAGATTTACATCGGGGACACTTTTTTAACATTTTTATATAAAGGACTTGTCAAAAGCTGTGCACGTGTGTTTTTTTTTTTTTGTACACTTTTTTACCCCATACTCATTTACATAGGGGGGGGGGGTAAGATCACCCCCCCTGTTGAGGGCATGTGGCCTGGTATGGTTCAGGAGGGAGGGCGCTTGCTCCTCCCCCCCTTTCCTGACCTGCCAGGCTGCGTGCCCAGATAAGGGTCTGGCATGGATTTTAGGGGGGCCCCAGGGATTTTTTTTATAGCCAGAAACCAGCAATTGTAACTGCGAGTAATTTTATATGGGATTTGACTCTGTTTTATTTTTCTTTAGAAATACATTTTTTCAAATGTTTCAAATGTTTTCTTCAAAAAAAGAAGATTATGAAATAAGGTTTGTTACACAAGTACACAATGACTATGAAAGGATAGAAAAGGTTTCTTGTTTTTAATTATTGTTAAATTCTTTTTCAAGTCGTCCATTTCTAGCAAGCCAAAGTTCTCCTACTTGAAAGCCCCAAATAGTAAAGGGAAGCTGTCACCTGACAAATTGTCTACCCATTTTAAGCCACATAGACAACATGGTATTATGTTTGGCAAACTCAAGGGTATGCACCAATAAAAATGCTTGACTTGCAAGCATGTACAACAGAGGCAAAAAAGCTTTATGGGTAACAAGTATACCTATTTGATAAAAAAAAAAAAAAAAAGAAAAAATTCAATCCGTAGAGACCTTTTTTCAAAAATGCCCAAAAATTTGAAAAAACATATACAGTGCTCAGCATAAATCAGTACACCATTTTTTGAAAAGTAAGATTTTATTCAATATCTCAATGAACACAAGAACAATTTCCAAAATTTTGACAAAACTGAGTTCTCTAAAACATATGTTTAGCTCATTGTATGAAAGTAAGGTTCGTAATATAACTAAAATTACAAAATCGTCAGTTTTACGTACTAAAATAAATTGATGCAAATAAGAATACATCTCTCAACAAAGACATATGCCATCTAGTATTTTGTATGACCTCCATTGGACACCACCAACTCTTCTAGGCATGGAATGAACAAAATTGGCGACATATTGCAACATCTATCTTTTTACATTCTTTAAGAACTACCTTTTTTAGAGCCTGGATGCTGGATGGAGAGTGATGCTCCACTTGTCTGTTCAGAATGCCCGATGGGTGTTCCCCGATTGGGTTCAGATCAGGAGACATACTTGGCCACTAAATCACTTTCACCTTGTTATTCTTCAGAAATGCAACAGTGGCCTTAGATGTGTGTTTTGCATCATTGTCATGTTGGAAAAGTGCACGACGACCAAGGACACGGAGTGATGGTAGCATCTTCTCTTTCAATAAAGAGCAGTACATCTGTGAATTAATGATGTCATCGATAAAAATGCAGCTCCCCAACACCAGCAGCACTCATGCAGCCCCACAGAAGGACACCGCCACCACCATGTTTCACTGTAGGCACCATGCATTTTTCTTTTTACTCCCCAGCCAAGCCATCAGTTCCAAAAAAAATGTATCTCGGTATCATTACTCCAAAGTGCAGAGTCCCAGTAGTCTTCTTTTTCAGCATGGGCCCTGGCAAATTCTAGGTAGGATTTTTTGTGCATAGAGAGGCTTTCTTTGTGGATGACACCCATGCCTGCCATTCGCCTGCAGTGTTTGCCATATTTTGTCATGGGAAACAATCACCCCAGTTTGGCTTTCTACTTCTTTAGCTAATTGCAGTGAACTTGCATGGTGATTTTCTTCAACCCTTCAACCCTACTGTCTTCTGACTGATAAGTAAAGCTTTGCTGATCGTCTTGTAGCCTTCACCTTTCATGTGTAAATAAATGATTTTCCTTCTCAGGCCGTGAGTTGTGACATTTCTATTCCGCGTGATGCCATTGCTGAAAGCATGAAATGGGAAGGGGTTTTCTTTGTTAGGTAACACCCTTTTTATAATCAACTGGACACCTGTTTAATGAAAAATTTCACTCAACTGTAGTTGAATTTTTTTTATTAGAATTTTGTTGTCTAAAATTTAGCTTTGCTCCTAAGACTTTCATTGGGGTGTATTCATTTTTGCAACATGGTCTTGAATGAATTTGTAAGGAAAAATACTTTTTGTGTGTGCAAATGAACAAATCTTGGTTGCAATCAATGGCCTGCATTTGTGAGAGCATTTGGTAGTATAGTGTCCCATAGAAAATGTTGATTCTGAAAGGAAAGTAAAGGTTTTCTGACAAATCTGCTGGGGTGTACTCATTTATGCTGAGTACTGTATACAAATGAAGCATAATCCTTCCACAATCCATATAATGCACAAGTGTCCCCACATTCCAACTTCCTGTGCATCCACCACCAAGTGACACAGCATTAGGTAGACTCTTACCAGATGATGTGGACCATTGGAATAAATGGTCAGAAGCGCTTGGTTAATTCCTTTAAACTGGATCCTCTGGACTCCAGACATGTAGCTCATCAGGATTACTCCACCAACATTGCAAATATATCTTCAATCTTTGACCTGTCAATACTCAGGTCAAATATTGCTTTTCCCTATAAAGGGTCACTCCAAGGCTCTTATTCTAGTGGAAATTGTGTGTAATAATATTGTATTACTCACAGCGCATATCCTTGAGCAGGGTGATGGTGAATAATACTGTGTTGAAAATAATGTACAAAAAGTGTGATACCAAATATATTGGTATAAAACACTGTGTGTAGTCAAGTTTTGACTATAGGATTGCTGCTGTGGACAACCCTAAGGGTGAAGTATAGAAGAGATGGTAATCTATTATATATTACCCACAGCGCATGTCCTTAAAGAATATGGATAGTTGAATCAAATGTGTGGTAAAAACAATAAATTGTCTCTAGTACCTGTGATAATCACTGTGCACTTGTCCGTGCGTTTTAACCCAAATAAAGTGCAAATACTGTGCTTGGTATGACTTTGCAATCAAGTGCAAAAAAAAAAAAAATATATATATACACATATACCATCAATGTGAATAAATAAATTAATAAATATTGCACAAATCATATAAATACCAATTATAACCTGAAAGGTATATACACAGGGGTTAAAAGGTGGAAAGTTAAAAAATTAGTGCAAATAAATAGTGTCCATATAGTCCAGGAAATAAATATATCTTCCAAGGTGAATATGCTAGCTTCAGTGACGGTGCTTCAAAAAAACTACAATCAGTGCAATGGTGGTGTCACCCTCCGTGCTCCTGTGTGAATAGGGTAGGCAATGCAAACTCACCAGATGGTGTTGACCCCCAATGTCTTACGACAAGTGGGTCGATAAGGCTTGTAAGGTAGGTATCCAGCAGGGTCCCAACCGTCCGTGTCCGGGTGGTCCTGGATGCTCGGGGGAGAAGATGAAGGCTGCCATCTGTCCTCTCAGATCTTCCCTTCTTATTCCAGTGATATTCCTCTCTCCTTTGCCTCCTGGGATGCTTTTTACAGCCCTACAATAAATGTGGTGTATGGCCCTTTTAAATTTCGGTTGTCCCGCACCTGCAGTTCTGTAAACCAACTTACAGAATACAAGGGCCTCTCATGGTGTAGTACATAATAAAACTATTTATTAATGCAGACTTGCACTTATATACAGTAAAATAACTTTAAAAATACCTTTTACAAACATGTATGTGTGTTTGTATGCCTCACTTCCGGTCTCCACTTATGTCACCCAGCTGCTCCCTATGCATGTCGTCACTGTCACATGACTTCTTCAGGGGCTTAGGAGCCAGAGCCCTTGTTTTTGCTCTTAGCGTTATAATTTCACAAGTAGCTGCTTTATCGTATAGATGTTTAAATGCTCCAGCGAAGGTTTTTATATAAATTTTATCCCAAAAGACATGAATAGGTTGCTTGCATGCAGCCCCTGGCGTTGAAGCCACATTAAGCCCTTGTTCACATTGAAGCGATTTGTCATGCAATTTGACAAGTCCCATCTTATTGTTCGGCAATGGCAACAATCAAATCAGTGCGATGCCGCACAGATGTCTTTCAAGTCAGACCCAAAGTCACACTGAAATGTGGCATTAAATGCGTGCGATTTCAGAGCCGCGTTCAATGTGAATGAGGGCAAACAATGCACTGATTCATGAGCTACAGGTGTCAGCACCCATTTGATAGAGGTCCAATCAAATTCAGGTATTCATACTAGTTAGGCTCCTTTCACACGGGCTGTCCGATCAGGTCCGCATGTCAGTTTTTTAGGTGGACCTGATCGGACCCTCCATTTACCCCTATGGTGCGACCTTTCCACACCCTCTGACACACCAAAGCTGAGGGGGCAACACACAATAAAACAAAAAAACAAAGGATGAAAAAGCAATAGTAAATACTTTAACCATTTGACCTCTGGAAGATTTACCCCCCTTAATGGCCAGGCCATTTTTTTTAGATACGACACTGCGTTAATTTAATTGACAATTTCACAGTCTCGTGACAATGTACCCAAATACAATTTATGTCCTTTTTTCCCCACAAACAGAGCTTTCTTTGGTATTTCACCACCTCTGCGCTCTATTTGTTTGCGATATGAATAAAAAAGTTCTGACAATTTAGGAAAAAAATATATATACAGTGTCTCACAAAAGTGAGTACACCCCTCACATTTTTGTAAATATTTTATTATATCTTTTCATGTGACAACACTGAAGAAATTACACTTTGCTACAATATAAAGTAGTGAGTGTACAGCTTGTATAACAGTGTAAATTTGCTGTCCCCTCAAAATAGCTCAACACACAGCCATTTATGTCTAAACAGCTGGCATTAAATGTGAGTACACCCCTAAGTAAAAATGTCAAAATGTGGACCAAAGTGTCAATATTTTGTGTGGCCACCATTATTTTCCAGCATTGCCTTAACCCTCTGGGGCATGGAATTCACCAGAGCTTCACAAGTTGCCACTGAAGTCCTCTTCCACTCCTCCATGATGACATCACAGAGCTGGTGGATGTTAGAGACCTTGCACTCCTCCATCTTGCATTTGAGGATGCCCCACAGATGCTCAATAGGGTTTAGGTCTGGAGACATGCTTGGCTAGTCCATTACCTTCAGCCTCAGCTTCTTTAGCAAGGCAGTGGTCCTCTTGGAGGTGTGTTTGGGGTCATTATCATATTGGAATACTGCCATGTGGCCCAGTCTCCGAAGGGAGGGGATCATGCTGTGCTTCAGTATTTCACAGTACATGTTGGCATTCATGGTTCCCTCAATGAACTGTAGCTACCCAGTGCTGGCAGCACTCATGCAGCCCCAGACCATGACACTCCCATCACTATGCTTGACTGTAGACAAGACACACTTGTCTTTGTACTCCTCACCTGGTTGCCACCTCAAATGCAAGACACCAACTGAACCAAATAAGTTTATCTTGGTCTCATCAGACCACAGGACATGGTTCCAGTAATCAATGTCCTTAGTCTGCTTGTCTTCAGCAAACTGTTTGCGGACTTTCTTGTACATAATCATAAGAGGAGGCTTTCTTCTGGGATGATAGCCATGCATACCAATTTTATGTAATGTATGGTCTGAGCACTGACAGGCTGACCCCCACCCCTTCAACCTCTGCAGTAAAGCTGGCAGCATTCATGCATCTATTTCCCAAAGACAACCCCTGGATATAACGCTGAGCACGTGCACTCAACTTCTTTGGTCAACCAATGGAGAGGCTTGTTCTGAGTGGATTCTGTCCTGTTAAACTTCTGTATGGTCTTGGCCACCATGCTGCAGCTCAGTTTCAGGGTCTTGACATTCTTCTTATAGCCTAGGCCATCTTTATCTAGAGCAACAATTTTTTTCAGATCCTCAGATAGTTCTTTGCCATGGGGTACCATGTTGAACTTCCAGTTACCAGTATGAGAGAGTGAGAGCGATAACACCACATTTAAAACACCTGCTCCCCATTGACACCTGTGTCCTTGTAACACTTATGAGTCAACTGACACTGGGGAGGAAAAATGGCTAATTGGGCCCAATTTGGACATTTTCACTTAGGGGCTGTAGCATTGCCACCTGAGGCAATTGCCTGGAATCTCTTGCGGGGTGCCTGGGATCTCAGGTTCCATGATCACGCCCTCTACCAGCAGGAGCTGCTGGTCTATTGGGGGCACAGGGGCGCCGCCCCCCTGCAGGGCGCTGTACTTTTTTTTGCAAGCTACATATTTAGAGCCTGAGGCTCTAATTGGCTTGAAAAAGGTTGGGCTCGGGGCGCTGAACCCACTCATTTGTGACAATAGCTAATTATTATCCGCAATTGTCTTCTGGTTACTCCCCCTGGTCAATCAGGACAGGAGGCAGATCAGGGAGGCCGGGAGGAGAAGCCGAGTGCAGGGGGACCATCACTGTGGAGGGGTGAGTGCGGGGGGACCGTCACCAAGGAGGGGTGAGTGCGGGTGGACCTGTGGGGGGTTTGTTTGCCACCCCCCCTAACATTTAGCACCAGCTTCCAATGTATACCAGCATCTCTTTGATTGGGGGGGGGATATGTAATTGGGGGGGTAGGGAGACAGATTTTATATCTGTAGCCCTGCTCCCAGGGGAGTGGCTTAATGCAGGTGTATCCTCTTCACTTTAGTTGCACTGAACCTGCTCCAACCCAACTGACACTATTAGTTCGATCATGTTAAAGGATTAAGACCACAAGGAATGCAACAAAAGATCAAGTTTACTGCTCTTAGATTTGAAATTAGAGAATGTACAAACAGAATCAATGGTAATGCAAGAGTGTCAATAATAATGTCGATCCTGAATCCCCAACCAATAACTTCAGTAGGGTTCAGCGCTCAGGATCTGGAATACAAACCACACATATGTAATGTATATACATACATATATATGCTAGGAGGATTGTATTCTGAAACAATATAAACACACTGAATTCTTAAATAGACTGAGAGTGACCACAAATTAAGGTTAACTGTATTTAGAGAATAACTGTAAAATAAACAGTATAACAATACTGACTAAATATCAGAGTGCGCTCTGTGTACTAATGGGGGCCCCCTTTACACTAGATTGCAAGAGTCTCCAGGAGAGTGAGGCCTCACTAGTTTTCACTGGCAAGAAATCCTCAGGCAATCCAAGGAAAGTAATTGTAATCCAAGTAAAGGTGATCAATAATTGTAATCCCCAAGATAGTTAGAAATTGTAATCCACAAGGATGAACGAGAAACAGATCTTGAGGCTTTCTAATAGACAACAACCTGGTACTGTAGAAGGGCTTAAGGCCTTGTTCGCTCACCATGCACTATGTATAACTGCAGTGTCCAGTGGAGATTTCAGAACTCAATATGGCCTGCTACTCAAATAGTTCAACAGTTCTGCCCTGATTCAGTCTAGAGATGTGATATATGCAGATGTAGATGCTGGATGTCTCTCACCCAATACCAGAAGCTACGCTCCACGCTGCAACCAGGCCCCACTCTGCTCAGCGACTCTCCCTCCGCCTGTCAGGCATCCTTCCGCTCAGTCACACTACCGAGCCTCTTCCACACATACCTCTCGTCTCAGCTCCGGTGTCCACTACTAGGCCTTCCGGCCTACTCTTCTGCGATCCGCAGCAGCTCTTCCCCTTCTCCACAGCATGCTGTCCTCGCGGCAAGAGAGCGAAAGTTTATCCTGCCTCCCTTTATATAGACACTCCCAGCAGGCTCCACGAGTCACATTGCTCCCTGGGAGAAGAGTCCTTTCGCATAGCAGTCTATGGCCCTGGCTCCTCCCAGACTACATCCCCCATAATTCAAGGGCTACTGTCTTTGCAGAACTTTAATAACAAACAACAGTCTGATCAATACTAGCCGTGCGTCCAGGCTACATATCCAACCACCCTTACTGATTTCTTTGTTTTTCAAGGTTAGGATTGGGACTTTCCTCTGCTCTCTCTCTCTCTGTGCCTGCACACAGCCCTGAAAATGTTCAGTGTTCACAGGCAGGTAAGGAGAGGGGGATCAGCTGCAGCACTGGCTCTGCATGAATGGCTGCAGCATCTGTGATAATGTCAGCGAAAGCCTGAATTCTGCAGCTGTAGTCCAGAGTGTGCCTGTGACAGGGGCTACACACATCTATTGATTTATAAATAAATACATATCTGCATGATTATGTGTCTTTTATACCTAACTGTTCCCTTGATTAAACATTTTTTTTTCATATACAGGGATGGAGACCAATAGCATGACCTGCTTGTCTCATGTAAAGTCCCAAATATTTTATGAAATTAGTGATGGGAGGCACTGTGCTTTACAGGCCAATGCCTCATATAAAGTCCCAATCTGTGTTTTACACTGTATTCACCAAGGGGTTGGAGGTATATGCTTCTCAGCTGGTCGTTTTCAGTTTGTACCATCGCAATAACATCGCTAATAGAGTTTTGAGATACTAGACCAGTCATGGATGGGGGTGGGTTGGGGGAGGCTTGGGCTGCTCCCTCCCACCTGCCTCCTATCTATCCATTAGAAGCCATGTGCTCCCATTGTGGAGACACTCAAATTAAAAGTGTTAGGACTGCAGGTAAAACAGGGTGCCGTGTAGTGGCCCTGCAGCTTACACATGCGCAGACTTGTGTAAAGTATTCAAAATTTCTACTTGAGTAAAAGTACAAGTGCTCGATCAAAAAGTGACTTGAGTAGAAGTGGAAGTGCTCGCAGAAAAAGTTACTTAAGTAGAAGTACTAAAGTATTCAACATTTTTTTTACTTAAGTATTGCAAGTAGTTTTTTCAAAAAAATTGCTACTTAAGTACTAAAAGTAAAAAGTACCAGTAGTTTTGAAAAAAAAATGTCTACTCAAGTACTGAAAGTAGAAGTACAAGTACTGTGTTATGTAGTTATTAAAGAAAGAAGTCAAAAGTTTGAACATCATATTGTTTTTTATTATTTCAAATGATTTATTCAAATGATTAACCTAAAGGACAATCACAATTCCTTAGGCTGTAACTTTTTGTAAACAAAAAACAGATAACCTATGTCCCTCCCTTCCCCTTTTAAAGCATCCACCTTTTAAAGCCAGGGGTGGTCTCCTTCCTGAGCTTCCTCACTCTCACAGCCAGGCAGATCACTTGAAGTTGAAGGGCCAGGGGTGGAAGGTGGTGTTTTTGGTTCGTCCATCTTTTCAGCTGATCAAAAGGCAGAACAGGAGCATGCGCAGTCTTCTTAATCGCGGATTGATTTGATTTGCTCAATTGATGATGATGTGCCAGGCCAGCTTCATCAAACCTACAACGCTTAAAGTGAAAAATGCATCAAAAACTACTAACAAAGTGGCTGTGCTAAAAATGCTAATAAAGTGCCTGCAATTATATATATATATATTCTTCTTGTATTCAAAATCATCGCCCACAGTATCAAAAAGAAAGTGACATGTCTGTGCTAAATGCAGTGCAAATTATTCCCACAATGTAAATTTAATTCATATAAAATATATATGACAATACCACAATAAAATAAGTTGTGATTGTGAATAAGATAGGTGCAAGTTTAAGTGTGTAAACTAAACTTTATAACGAAAAGTCCATAACTGAATTCCAGTGTGCAATCTAAGAAGTGCTTGTCACTTGCTGTCAGATGCTTCCACCTTTCTTCTGTGATCTGCTCAAGTAAAGTGGTGGACTGGATAGCCTCTCTCTCTGCCTCTCACCTTAGTAGCACTGGCACTGCACTGGTTCAAAAAGCTGTCTATATTATTTTCATTATAAGAACTTGTCAGAACATGCTTCCACCACCTGTCCTTCACACTAGTAGTGCTCATTTGCTTTGCTCAAGTCAAGTGCCACTGCCAGTGGCCACTGCAGTGAGGGCACAGCCGCACAGGCAGAGGCAGGCCGCAGGAAGCACAGGCCGCACCACAACACAACACTTATGGTCCATGGACCATGGATGGTCGGATAATCATCATAGCCGTCAGTCTCACTCTTCTTGGTTCAAAAAAGCCACCCATGACCCGTGTGTATATAATATATTAATATTTTATATTACATAGTTACATAGTTAGTGAGGTTGAAAAAAGACATCAGTCCATCCAGTTCAACCTATGATGCGTGTGTGTGTGTTTGCTTTTAACCGCACATTGTATACCCCTGTATGTTGTGGTCTTTAAGGTGTCCATCTAATATTTTTTTGAAACTATCAATGCTCCCTGCTGATACGACTGCTTGTGGAAGAGAATTCCACATCCTTACCGTTCTTACAGTGAAGAACCCCTTACGCACTTTAAGGTTGAACCGCCTTTCCTCAAGTTTTAGTGAGTGGCCACGTGTCTTATTGTATCTCCTTTCTCTGAATAGTTTGTTCCTTATGCTCGGGTCACCAGTACAGTATTTGTACATTGATATCATATCCCCCCTCAATCGTCTTTTCTCCAGAGAGAAAAGGTTCAGTGCTTGTAGTCTTTCCTCATAGCTGATGTCCTCCATTCCCCTAATTATTTTTGTTGCCCTTCTCTGGACTTTCTCCAATTCCAGCACATCCTTCCTGAGGACCGGTGCCCAGAACTGGACAGCATACTCCAGATGTGGCCGGACCAGAGTCTTGTAGAGTGGGAGAATAATCTCTTTATTTCTGGAGTGAATCCCCTTTTTTATACATCCCAGTATTCTGTTGGCTTTGCTTGCGGCGGCTTGGCATTGCATGCCACTGCCAAGCTTGTTGTCTACCAGTACCCCCAAGTCCTTTTCCATCCTAGACTCACCCAGAGGTTCCCCCCCCCCTAGTGAGTAGCTTGCTTTCTGGTTTTTGGCCCCCAAGTGCATTACTTTACATTTATCAACATTAAACCTCATCTGCCATGTAGTTGCCCACCCCGTTATTTTGTTCAGGTCTGCTTGCAAGGTTTCCACATCCTGCATAGAAGATATTGGCATGCCTAGTTTAGTATCATCTGCAAATACTGAGATTGTACTCGATATCCCCTCCTCTAGATCATTTATGAACAAATTAAACAGGATTGGTCCCAGGACAGAACCCTGGGGGACCCCACTTTCCACACCCGCCCAATCCGAGTACTCCCCATTAATCACCACCCTCTGTACTCTCCCCTGGAGCCAGTTCTCTATCCAGGTACTCACCTTATGATCCATACCTACCTTTCTTAGTTTGAACAGTAATCGTTTGTGGGGAACGGTGTCAAAGGCCTTTGCAAAGTCCAGATATACCACATCCACAGGCTTCCCTTTATCTAGGTGGCTGCTCACTTCATCGTAGAAGGTTAATAGATTGGTTTGGCAGGAACGATTTTTCATAAATCCATGCTGATTACTACTTATAATACCGTTTTCATTACTAAAGTCTTGTATGTGGTCCCTTAACATCCCCTCCAAAATTTTGCAGACTACAGATGTTAGGCTGACCGGCCTATAGTTACCCGGGATATATCTCGGCCCCTTCTTAAATATTGGTACCACGTTGGCTTTTTTCCAATCAGCTGGCACCATACCCGTCTGTAAACTATCCTTAAAGATCAAGAATAATGGTCTGGCAATCACCTGGCTGAGCTCATTAAGAACCCTCGGGTGCAAGCCATCCGGTCCCGGGGATTTATTTATGTTAAGTTTCTCTAGTTTAGCTCTAAGTCTATCCTCTGTTAGCCATGGCGGCACTTCCTGAGGTGTATTATTTAGTATTATATTGATTATTTGATTCTCAAATGGCACATTTGCCATGGCAAGGATTAGGCCCTCTCCACGGTCCACCTCACTCAACTGATAGAGAAGAAGATGAGATAACGAAGAAAATGCTCCGAGTCCCGCCGCCCGTGTCACAACTCCTCTCAGTAAGGGCCCTAAGGGGTGGAGTCTGAGTGACACACAACATGTTTAGAGGTGGAGACCTCGAGCGGGAAGACGGCAGCATGGCTCCTCCAGTGCGGTCTTAACTTGATGATCATGACAGTGATTCCGCGGGCCGTGGCGCGAGCGAGGCTGTGGGATTGATTGAATTGAGTTGTGCTGCCTACTGCTACATGCTACCTACTACTAAATTGTGAGTCAGTATATTTTATTTCATTTTTATATATAAAAGCGGTATTGTTGAGCACTACTAGCCACTAGATCTCCTGGCTGTCACTTTGTCACCTGTTGGGGAATCACATCGGCTCGGCTCCAGAAGTGGCGGGTGTCCCCGTCATCCTGCCAGGGCCGCCAAGAAGTTCATCACCTAATCTTAAGTTATTATTATCTTATGAGGAGAGGACCTATGAGATTGAGAATTGAAATAATTAAAAATATATGCAGTCAGTGCCAGTGCCACAGTGCCACCCAGACGCTATCCACCAGTGCCACCACCATTAAGTGTGTTGGTCGGTCACTCGAGCACTGAAGGAGGTGGAAGCATCTGACAAGTGAAGTGACACTTTAGATTTGCACACTGGAATTATTTATGGACTTTTCGTTATAGATAGGTTTACACACTTCAACTTGTTGCACGCACCTGACCTAACTTATTTCATAATTTTATTGTGATTTATTGTCATATTTTATATGAATTGAATTTACTGTTACATTGTGGGAATAATTATTTTCACTGCATTTAGGCTTTAGCACATTCATGTCACTTTTGTTTGTTTCATATTTTCTTTTTATTGGAAAGATTTGGTATAGCAGCTTTTATTATACACAGCCTTTATTTTCGTATGCGCTGATTTACAAATGACATTATACACATTTTTTGAGCTTTATGTAACCTGCCATCTACTGTTCTGGCAGTGGTAATTTTTTTAAAAGTAACGAGTAACTATGCAGCACAAAAAAAAATACTTGAGTAGAAGTATCGAAATCATCGAAAAAATGTAGTGAAGTAAAAGTAGAAGTAGGAGAAAAAAATTCTACTCTAGGAAAGTACAGATACCGCATTTCGGTACTTAAGTACAGTACTTAAGTAGTTCTACTTCATTACTATACATCTCTGCACATGCGTTTGCAAATGCGTGTCAACTAAACCCCTGTTCTTTATTTATATCATGAGACAGGTCTACTTCGTTGGTCGCAGACTGGAGTGTGAATCTGGGGGCTGGCTAGCTTCCATGCACCTCTTTTAATCCTTTTCAACTTTCGTTTTTTCTGATACAGGGATGGAGACGCTGGGCATTACCTGCTGGTGTCTCACCTAAAGTCCCACATAGCCTACATTGTGTTTGTATAGATTAAACATTAGCTGAAGCATGGACAAAGCACAGGTTCAATTTAAAATGGAATTTATTAGGTGTCTAAATGTGTTGCCGTAGTAAATAAAATCCACAGCAATAAAAATACCTCTTCATTTATTGTCAGAAAGGTATGTAAATTTATACTCTACATATTAAAACAGTTTCCTTTTTAAAACTACCGTAGTTAAGACATAAAAAAATATAAAAATAAACTGCATTATTAATGAGTTCAATTATAACTAAAGTGCATTTTCTAGAGTCTTGTCTCAGGTGTAAAAATAATAATTGTTTCAGAAGAAAATGGTCCCCTGTGTATGAAGTCTGCAGGGCCCTTCTCCCTTGGTTTTACATATATATACATATATATCCATATGCTAACTTTAATTCAGGAGTGATTTCTCATAATAGCCCTGCTCTTTCAATGGTTAAACGGTCATTGTATGTTTTTCTATCACACGTCTGGTTTTTACTTGGACTATGCCTGAGAATTTCATAGTAAGTATACACTGTGTTATGCACAATTCAATAAATGGTAATAGTAATCTATGCATGTCATACAGTACATATGAGCACAGGGCATGTTTCCAACTGCATGATTTTTTGCCTAATCAGAGAGTCCCTAGAAAAGAACTAGCAAAAAACACTTTCACAATACTTTCTGCAATGGAAACTAAAATTGTGAGCACCCCCAAACTGGAAATACAATATATGAATGTATTATATTATACACCAATCAGCCTTAACATTGTGTCCACACACCATAACCTCAATCAGGCATGGAATCCATTAGACCTTTGAAGGAATGCTGTGGTATCTGGCACCAAGCCGTCAGTTGCAGTTGCAAGGTGGATGGACTTGTTTTTCCAGCACATCCAACAGATGCTTGATGGATTGGGATCTGGAGAGTCTGAAGGCGAAATCAACACCTCAAACCCGTTGTTGTGTCCCTCAAACCATTCATGAATCCATCAGACCAGGTCATCTTCTTCCATTGCTCCCTGATCCTGTTTTGATGCTCACATGCTCATTGTAGGCACTTTTGGCTGTGGACACAGTTCAGCATGGGCACCCTTATTGATCTGTGGCTATGTAGCCCCATACACAACAAACGTATCTTAGCTCACCCATCAAAAAACAAATTGTGAGATACGGAAAGCCTAATTTAATGATAATTCACTTATGTTTATTTTACAGGAATTCTACTCTATAAAACAAGAATTTAATAAGACCATGGTGCAAGAATTTATTTTAATTGCATTCTCCAGTTTAAAACAACTCCAGTTACTACTGTTCTTTCTTATTTTGGTAGCATTTATCATCTGTGTTACAGGAAATATCACTATCATCGTCTTAGTTAGGATTGAACCCTTGCTTCAATCTCCAATGTATTTTTTCATAAGTACATTTGCTGTTCTTGAAATTATATTTGTGATGGTTACTATACCTAAGCTTCTGGATAATTTGATTTCAGGAAATAAGAGGATATCTTTTAGTGAATGTTTCATACAGATGTTTGTTTTCAGTGGTTTGGGTATGACAGAAAATTATTTGTTATTAGTCATGGCATTTGATAGATACTTGGCTATTAACAGTCCTTTACGTTATTCTTCTATTATGAGGAAGGACATTTATACTCAATTAGCTGTGGCACCATGGATTGTTGGTCTTTCGGTATCTTCTGTGATTACTATTTATACAGCCCAGCTGAAATTCTGTGGACCAAATCAGATAAATCATTTCCTCTGTGATGTTCTGCCACTTCAGAATTTGTCGTGCTCTGATCCTTCCATGAGCAAATTAACCACAATAATAGCCGCTGTTCTTGTGGTACTTTTTCCAGTTTTAATTATCATAGCTGTCTATGTTCAAATTATTAACACCATCTCAAAAATCAAGGGCACTAAAGGCAAACAAAAAGCCTTCTCCACCTGTTCCTCTCACCTTATTGTAACCAGTCTTTACTTCGGAACAGCTCTTGTTCTGTACATCATACCTACTGGGAGCCAAAATGACAAATATCTTGCTCTTATATACACAGTTCTTACCCCACTCTTAAATCCCTTCATTTATACTTTGCGGAACAATGATGTGAAGACAGCAATAACAAACTCAATCTTGAAGAAAATACATTTATCCCATGGCCTGTAAGACACACTTTTGGTTCACATTATGAGAAAAATATATATTTTAATATATTTATCACTTCTCTACATATATATAGCATTTAGTACCATATAAAACAATTGAGTATTGTCTGTGATCCTTTTTGCTTGCACTAACTTTTACATTTTCAGGACAAGATTTTGGAATATATCTCCTTCTAAGGTCCAAGAGGTACTAATAAACCAAGTTTTAGCAAAATGTTAAATAAGACATATTCTGAAAAAACTACGCAAGCATACATAGCAATGGTAATTCGATTTAGATAGTTGGTAATGTAATGAAAGGAGTGGGCTATGGAATGTAAGAGGAGGTGTTGCGACAGAGGTTTGAGTTCTCATAAAACTGTTGAAATAAAAATGAGGTCTGTATTTAGTCTATTTTCTTTTATGTCAAATATAATTATCATTCATCATTCAAAAGTTATTCTATCCTGAGTATTGTTAGGTTCCTTTTAGGAACTATAACATACATGTCTTCCATACAGTGGTCTGATTGTGAAAAATGATGTCATACAGATGTACAGTAGTCATCTTCCTTACGTTTTTTTCATGGTGTCCATGTGTAATTTCATTATTTTTAAAATTTCTGTCCTGTTTCACCAATGTAAGATCCCTTTTTTTTTTTTCTCCGTAAAAACTTTTTTTTATTGGAAGGAGGTAAGTACATTGCATTGGTACCCTTTTTTTTTTTACATTGAATGAGAGGTATACCTGAGGGACCACTGTATAACCCTGTAATACTGAAAGTCCCTTTTGCATGTGTGTTATTTATTAATGGATTGATTTGACTGCATAGTTGGCGGAATTTGTAGTTGTAAGGCTTGGTTCCTTTATCTGCCTCAACTACCTAAAACAGCAAATCTGACATTTACAAATAAAAAATGCAGTTTAAAGTAGTGATCGACCGATATTGTTTTTTAATGCCGATACCGATATTTTGGTCATCGGATATCGGTATCGGCCGATATCGGCTGATATTTTCGGACATGTAAAAGAATTATTATTTTTTATTTCTTCAAGTACTCCTTGTGGAGGGATCTGGGGGTCGGCGCCGAGTGCCCAGAAGTGATGTCATGACATCACTTCCGGGTTTTTTACATGGAGACCGGCGCATGCGCACTTGCGGCAGGGATACCAGCTTTCAGGGGGACACATCTTCATGCTACACCGGGTCTTCTCTTCGGCAGCGGCGGTGGAGGTAGGATGCCAGGATCTGCCGGTGGGACGGGAGACCCGGGTGAGCCGTGGAAGGCCGCGGGAGGGGGGAGACGTCCTCTCGCTTCTTGTAATGACAGCCGAGCGACTTCTGAGCTGCATCAGTTGCCGACCATCGGCTATGGACACCGGTACCGGAGTGATGCCTCTAGCTGCAGGCACCACCCCTTGCACTTTTTCTAAATATCGGCAATATCGGTAACCTCAGGGGCCAATTCCGATATATCGGGGAAAGTGCATGTCGGCCCCCGATATATCGGTGTTGCCGATAATCGGTCGATCTCTAGTTTAAAGTGCCAGTAAGGCCCCTTTAACACTTGTGCGACTTGTCATGCGATTTGGGACTACAAAGTTGCGGCAAAATCACGGTAAAATTGAAGTCGCACAAGTGTGAAAGGGGCCTAAATGACAGTTGCCTGCTGAATCATTCTGTTTGTAAACAAATAGCTAAGGATTACCTTTAACTATACCAGACCCTTATCCTAGATGAATGTCTGGTATAGATGTTAATGGGAAACACAATCCAAAAAAAAATAAAAAGGAACCTGGAGTTCCCTCTAAGAATATATCTTATCATAACTTATCTTTGATGAGGGTCAGGTATGAATGTCAAAGGCAAACCATGAAAAAAAAAAAAAAGGAAGACCATATTTGAGCAATGATATCAGCCATTTTCCCTGCCTCTTTCTTTACATGGCCAGGGATTCCCGGCTATCAAATAATAGGCCAGGTGACATTACTGGTTGCTTAAAACATGGAGGGTGCCAGCACCCACTGCTGCCTTAATAATCATTGACAAGGGAAGAAGGAAGCTGTCATATACTCTATAATAGTGGTAGAAAGGGATAAATGCTGGGGCATTAGGATGAACGCCTGGACAAACAAAGTTTGGTCCAAACCAGGAGATCATCCCTACTCATTATCAATGTAAATGTCCACTTTACTGACCACCAAAGAAAGGGGCTATTTTTCCACTGGCAAACAATATAGGGAAGCACTGTCGTTTTCACACTGGTTATTTCCTGGCCATTAGCTGGTTATTATTATAGTTTGATTTATTTCATTATTGGTACTAGAGATAGACTGAACAAACTGGTCCGCAACTGAACCTTCGAACATTGCAAATATTCGGAACTGAATAACGGACCCAATTGAAGTCTATGCGACCCTCACTAGAAAAATGAAAAGTGCCCATTTTGAAAGCTTATATGTAAGTAAATGGGCATACAATGGTTATGGGGGTCCAGGTGTTTGTAAAAAAAAAACATTATTTTTAAAAGGGGGGTGATTTACTGATGCACAAAGTGAAACCATAAGAATGAGATACAACAATAAAAATTAAAAATTCCTTTAAATATAGTGTCGGGGGGGGGGGGGGGGGCGAGGGGTACCACTTAGTCTGCCTGTATTGTGGCACATCTGTACTGTGTATAGAACCTGCTGCAGCAATAGTAACATTTATAAAGCCCAAAAAATTACAATTTACATTCAATTTCTTAATTTTTTTTAAACATCTGTATGATGAGGCCACAACTTTGGGCACTCGGAAAAAGATTAGAGATTTTTTTTAGATACATTCTGGTGTCTCTTTTGCAGACTTTGGATAAGTAACAGGTACAGAAAAATAGGGCTTTTGGTGTTGGTGGGGCCTTCACGCCATAACCCTATAGAGGTACTCTTGATGAAAGCAAGAGTTTGCCTTGCTGTCATAAATTTAAATCATATGTACCGTATTTTCCAACGTATAAGACGACTGGGCGTATAAGACGACCCCCAACTTTTCCAGGTAAAATATAGAGTTTGGGATATACTACCCCTCTTCCAATGCACACCAAATAAAAATTAAAAAAGCATCACATTTGATTTCAATATGGCCAATATTTCAATATTTGATTTCAAACTATGACCCAATAGTTAGAGGATAATATAATTGGCAAGTTTTAACTCAGAAAACAAAATAAAAAATGGCCCCTCACTGACAGTGCTTTTTAATTTTTGAATGCATGTTTGTCATAGACGATACTGTGTCACTTGAATTTTCAGTTTTCATTCAGCATCCTGTCTGTAACGCAAATATATTTTTGCTTTCTGTACACAACCAGCCCTTCCACACTTATATAGTGTGATCCAGCACCTAGATGCTATCTATGATTAAAAATACCATATGCCCGGGGTATGGAAAAAAGAGATAGAGAGAGAGAGAGCAGCGATGTGACCAGAAAAACATGCCTCTTTCACCTTTCTGGCCCGCCATTGTATCCTGTTACCGTACCTTTTTCTCTGCCTCTCAGATCTCGCACATGCGCGCCTGCACCGCTTTACTGCAGTCCTCGGGAGCGAGACGTAGAGAAGGAGGTACGGTAATAGGATACAAGGGCGGGCCAGACAGGTGAAAGAGGCATACCGTGGCCCTTTTTGAGTCCCCCCCCTACCGCATAGTTCAGTCGGCTCCGAATATTCAGCATCCACCCTATAAGACGATACCCGGCGTATAAGACGACCCCCGACTTTTGAGAAGATTTTCCTGGGTTAAAAAGTCGTCTTATACGCCGGAAAATACGGTACCTGTCAAACAGGTGTGGAAACATTGGTCTTTGGGTGTCATGGTGCCTTTACACCTTAACCAACTAGAAGTACTCTTGATGAAAACAAGAATTGGCCTTGCTGTCAGAAATTGAAATGATATGCAGCTGTCAAACAGGTGCAGAACAAAATACTCCTGGGGTGTTAACTGTCCCCATTAATACCTACACCAAAAACGTCTTCTAGATAAAATCAACACCCACAAAGCTAGGCATCCTAGACAGTCTTTCGAAGATTCAAGGTCCAGAAAGCACTTAATCAGGGATATAGTCATGCAGGACAGCCCAGCAGCTCAATTGCATATTGGGCAAGTCAACAGAGTCTGTGGACAGACACGCTCTTTTATCTATCACAAAACCTCTGACATCACTAAATGCCCATTCGGAAAGCACTTTTGATGCAGGGCAGCCCAGCAGCTCAATTGCATACTGGGAAAGTTCTGTCCAGTGGTCTATTCTCATGAGCCAGTAACCCAGTGGATCGTCAACTGAAAAGCTCTTAATGTCTGTTTTCGTCCCTAGATAATGTCCCACCATATGATGCAGATGCTGCCGATGGGATGTGGAAACTGACAGCCCTGGATGCCAAGAACTAAAAAAATGTTGAAATGCATAATTGAGATGGCCCCCTTCTCCATCGGTCCTCCTTTGAGAAGCCTCAAAACTATGTTTTCCACCAGACTGTAAACTACCAGATTCAGGAAAGGCATTACATACACTCCTCCTTAAGGTGTCCTCAAGAGATTTCATCTTCTTCTCCCTCTGTGGGGACAGGATGTGTTCCGAGACTTTCGACTTGTAACTATGGTCAAGGAGGGTTGCAAACCAATAGTGATCCTTCTCCTTGATGCCACTTTTGTCTGGTCCTTTCGCAACCATTGAATAATGAGGGAGCCCATGCACTGCAAGTTTGCAGAGTCATGAGAAGCAGACTCCTCGGGGTCACGGAAGATTATGGTATCTAGAATTGCCTCCTCCCAGCCACATACCACTACCAAGGGTTCTGGGGTTGAAAAACCATCTGTTAGGGGTTGACATATGTCTTGCTCTGCTTAAATGCCTCCATAACTCTCAAAATCCTCCTCCTCCTCCTCCTCCTCTTGTGTGTTCTGTGGCGTGGCAAGAATGGTGAGAGGAAAGGAAGTCCTACTCTTCCTTCTGCTGCTCTGCCTCAAGTGCCCTGTCCATAATGCCATGCAGAGTCTGCTCCAGCAGGAACACAACATGGATTGTGTCACTGATGCAAATTGAGACAATACATTGCATGCATCCTTTATCAGCAGCCATTGGCGGTTGTGCCATACTCACACAGGTACTCATTGAAGGCCCTATGCCACATGTGCAGCTGCTGCAGCATTGCCATTGTCGAGTTCCACCTGGTGGGCATGTCACAAATCAGGCGGTTTACAGGCGGGTTGAATTCCTGCTGAATTTCAGCCAACCGAGCACTGGCTGTGTATGACCACCTGAAATGGCTACAGACTCTCCTGGCTTGCTTTAGCAGATCTTCCAACCCTGGGTAGTGGGTACCTGTTTAAAAAACATTTCATCACCAAATTAAGGACATGTGCTTGGCATGGCACATGTGTCAACTTTCCCTGTCTAATTATTATTATCGCACACCACCATTCCTGGCTCCAGTTGGCATGGCTTAAACCACCTATTGGCCTGCTGCTGCAGAGCTGCAAGAATCTCTGCTCCAGTGTGGCTCCTGTTCCCTAGACAGACTAGCTGAAGCACTGCATGGCATCTTTTAGCCTGACTCATTGAAAAGCCCCTTAAACGCTTAAGCAGTACTTGTGGTTCATAGGACAATTTAGCAGAGGAGAGCATGGAGGAGGAGAAGGAGAAGGAGGAGGAGGAGGATGAGGAGGAGGAGGAGGAGGGGGTGAAGCTGAAAAATCTTGCATCACCACTTGCTGTATGAAGACGTGGCGGCACAACAAGCTGCAGCACTTAACCCTGTCCTGCATCCTTCAGAGCTGCAAGCAGAGTTACCTAGTGTGCCGTGAAATAAATATACCGTCCCTGACCATGCTTGCTGGACCATGTGTCAGCAGTAACGTGGACCTTGCAGTTGACTGCCTTGCCCAACCATGCCACAACATTGCCTTCCAAGTGATGGTAGAGAGTTGGAATGGCCTTATGTGAAAAGAAATAGCGACTGGGAACCTGCCATTGTGGTACAGCACATTCTGAAAATTCCCAGAAGGGAGCAGAATCCACCAGACTCTGGGCATGTGGGTGGCAGTGACTGTTTTTTTTTTTTTCGCTGCAGCAGATGGGGCAGAGATATTTGCCTGCTATTCTACATCTGCTAGTCTACATCTGGTGGTGTGCTACTGGCAGACGTGTTGCAAGGACCTGGGACGCTCTGCCCTACCATCATCCCTAACAGTGGAGGCTGTTGAGAGGTCATGAGGTATAGCGGGGGTAGACCAGAAAGATGAGGAGGAGCAGAACTGCGTCCCTTTTGTGTGGCTTCCAGGTGCTTCTGCCAACGAGCTGAGTGGTGGGCAGTTAAATTCATTGTCAAGCATGTGGTACCCAAATAGCTGGTATTTTTGCCATGCTTGATGTGCTTGAGGCAAAGTTCACAAATTGCAGCAGCGCAATCGACTATACATGTGCTAAAAAAGGCCAAAACAGCTGAGCTGTGGAGAGTGGGCTGGTAGATTACAGCTTCACAATCCAGTGGAATAGGGTGGCTGCCCTCTACTCTTCCATGAAGGCTGCCTCTTTGGGGTTGTGCCTCACCCTCACTTTCCAACTCTGCTCTATCAGGCACCCAAGTTGTGTCAGTGACCTCATCATCATCATCCCCTCCTCCTCATTATCACTGGAGACAATTTGGCAATATGCTGAGGCCTGGGGGAACATAACTGCCAATTTGTGTACCAGTGTTGGGTACCCTCTCTGTAGGCTCATGTTCCTACCATCCTCAACCTCAGAACCAAGATTTGAATCAAGTAATGGCTGTGCATTGTCAAGGGGCAAGTGGCTGATGTTGTGTTCAAATAATTCAGCTGACTCCTTTATGCCTGATGCCGGGGCTATGGCCAGAGTAGCTGTAGACAAGGAGGCAGAATAAGAAACTCTGGCAGCTGCGGTGGACTGTACACTAGTCTCTGCTTCTGCTTGGGTGACGCTGTATGAGGAGGATGAGAATGGTTTAGTAAGCCAGTCCCCCACCTCCTCTGCTTGGCTGGATAGCATGGGCAACATCACTAAACAGAGGAAATGATGCCCTGCCGGAGGACGGACAATGTCCACCTATGCCTGTGGACACATACCCTGATGGCCCCCCTCACAGTGCCATGGGAATGTCGGCCTCTGCTTCTCCTTGTTGGCCTCCCAGATATGATCAGGGGGGTGGTAGCACAGATGCACATGATTTTGCACTCTTCAGTTTTAGTAAACCAACCCCAGTCTGACATTCACTAGGTATCATGCTGTGGTGGGAGCAAAGAAATGTCCTCTCATATCTACCCTTGCTATATTTCATGGCCTCTGAACAGCCTCCACTGACAGGCATGATGGTAAAGCAAAGGGTGTCCCAGGTTCTTGCAGCATGTCTGCCAGCAGCACTCCACCAGCTGTAGAGTATAGCAGGCAAATTTCTCTGCCCCAGCTGCTGCAGCGGAAAAAAATACACTCCCTGCCACACACATACCCAGTGTCTAAATTCCAGTGTGTCCAAATTGCGGGCTTTACAACTCCTGCCTTTCCGCCTGGTGGATTCTGCCCCCTTCCGTGAATTTGTAGACTGTGCTGTACCACAAAGGAAGGTTCCCAATTATTTTTGGTTTGCACGTAAGACCATTCCAGCTCTCTACCATCATGTGGAAGGATGTCCTCAATTTGATGGTGCAGCCTTTCTTAAATGGGTACCCAGGGTTGGAAGGTCTTCTAAAGCAGGCCAGAAGAGTCTGTAGCTATTTCAGGTGGTCATGCACATCCAGTGTTCGGTTGGCTGAAATTCAGTGGGAATTCCACCTGACCATAAACCGCCTGTGACATGCTTTCAGGTGGAACTCAACTTTGGCAATGCTGCAGCAGCTGCACATGCAGCAGAGGGCCGTCAATGAGTACCTGTGTGAGTATGGCACAAGGACAGCGTCAGGGGATCTCGTTTTTTTCCCCACGCCATAGGCTGCTGATAAAAGATGCATGCACTGTACTGTCACCATTTGAGGAGGCAACAAGGATGGTGAGCTGTGACAATACATGCCCTATTGTGTTCTTGCTGGAGCATACTCTGAGTGGCATTATGGACAGGGCACCTGAGGTAGAGCAGCAGGAGGAAGAAGAGATCTTCCTTTCCTTTTAAGGCCTGCTTTATGCAGACATCGTTCTTATGGTGCCACACAACACACAGGAGGAGAAGGAAGGGAACAGGAGAGGAAGGAGGATGATTCTGTCAGTTTTGGAGGCATTGAAGCAGAGGAAGACATATGTCAAACCTTAAGAGATGGTTTTCAGTCCCCAGAAACCTTTGGAGTAGTATATGGCTGGCAGGAGGCAGTTCCAGATACTGTAGTCCTCAGTGATCCCGAGGACTCTGCTTCTCATGCCTCTGCAAACTTGTGGTGCATGGGCTCCCTTATTCTTCAAAGCCTGCAAAAAGACCCGAAAATTTGTGACATCAAGGAGAAGGATCATTATTGGTTGGCAACCCTCCTTGACCAATGTTACAGGGGGAAAGTCTCGAAAATCATGCGGCCTTCCCAGAGGGAGTACAGCATGGAATATATTGAGGACACCTTAAAGAGGAGTTTATGTAAGGCCTTTCCAGACTCTGGTAGGTTACAGGCAAATGGAAAAGCTAGTTTTGAGGCTTCTGTTGGTCAAAGGAAGAGGGGCGGAGAAGAGGGTCACCACAGTGATACATTTCAAAATGTTTTTAGTCCTCGTCGCATAGGGCTGTCAGCTTCAAGGTCCCCTCAGCAGCATCGTCATCATATGGTGGAAGATAATCTAGGGGCGAAAACAGACATGGGGACCTTTCCAGTAGAGGATCCACTAGGTTACTGGGTCATGAGAACAGACCACTAGCCAGAACCTTCCCAGTATGCAATTGAGCTGCTTGGCTGCCCTGCATCAAAAGTATTTTCCAAATAGGCATTCAGTGCTCTCAGAGGTTTTGTGACAGATAAAAAAGCGAGTCTGTCCACAGACTCCGTTGACTGGCTGACATTTGTCAAAATGAATCAGTCCTGGATTGGCAGTAGCTATCAAGTCCCTGATGCTGATGTCGCTGTTTAAGTGTAAATGGGTTTTCAAATCTCTGCAAGACTATCTAGGCTGCCTGGCTTTGTGGGTGTTGATTTTAACTCGAAGTAATTTTTGGTATACGTTTCATGGGCACAACTAACACCCAAGGACTAATTTTTCCACACCTCTTTGACAGGTGCATCAATTTTCAAGTTTTTTACAGTAATGCCAATTCTTGCTTTCATCAAGTGTACCTCTAGAAGAATAGGGGTTGAAGGCACCACCGACACCCAGAGACCAATTTTTCAGCAACTGTTTGACCGAGGCATCAAATTAAATTTTTTTACAGCAGGACCAATTCTTGCTGTCATCAAGAGTACCTCTAGAAGGGTACGGGGTGAAGGCACTACCAACACCCAAAAAGCTATTTTTCTGCAACTGTGTGACAAGGGTGTCAAATTTAATTTTTTTTTAAAGCAGGGCCAGTTCTTGCTTTCTTGAAGAATACCGCTAGAAGATTACGTGGTGAAGGCACCACCAACACCCAAAGACCACTTTTTCCGCAACTATTTGACGGGCATCAAATTTCAAGGGTGTCAAATTTCAATTTTTTTTATAGCAGGGCCAATTCTTGCTTTCATCAAGAGTACATCTATGGGGTTACGGTGTGAAGGCACCACCAACACCCAAAGCCCAATTTTTCCACACCTGTTACTTCTAAGTCTGCAAAAGAGACACCAGACTTTATCTAAAAAAAAATGTTATTTTTGGCCTCAGTGTACTATAATTTGGCCTCCTCACATAAGGCTTGCTTACTGTAGTGTAGAACTTTGTTATTTCTATCCAAAGTCTGCCAGAGAGACACCAGAATTTATCCAAAACATCTCTAATCTTGTTTCAAGTGCACTAAATTGTGACCTCATCAACAGACTCTATTCTATCATACAGACCTGCTCCCCAAGCCATTCTTTACAAAATATAAAAAACTTACAGAAATAATCTATGAAAATGTCATTTTTTTCTTTATAAATGTCAGTTTTGCTGCAGCAGGTTCTATACACGGTACAGATGCACCACTTTACAGGCAGACTAAAGGGAACCACCCAGGAGTTACTGTATATTTAAAATAATGTTTCATTTTTCTAGTTTCATTTTAAACAATAAAATCACATTTTGTGATGTTCGAGAGTTCTGACGTGAACCGAACCAGGGGTGTTTGGATCAATTTTACTGTAGACTATTGTTTGGCTGAAAACTAGCTTTAGGGCAAAGCTTGTTAAGGCTAGGGGTCACAGTGACTTCCATTGTCCCCCGTGGCAGCAGTGGCCTTTTTTGCATGCTGTCGACCACTGCTATGTGATCTGCATGGAGTATCCATGTCAGAGAACAATCCGCAGAAGAACTGGAATATCTGTCAATAGCCAGCAGAATCACGCATTGGCGAAATTCGCCAATGCTAATGAGCATGCGCACACGGGCAAGAACGGTCAAGAAGATATATGGGCCAGCGCATGCAATGCGTGACGGATTCTGGTGCCCAGTGGCCTATTTAAAGCCGGAGCAGGAGCAGGAACCACTAATTACTGAATGATCGTCACCACTCCCCACTTCCTGCTTTGCCCTGCTGTCAAGTATGCCTGGAACTACTAAAGACAACTGCCCTACAGCGCATCCTGCCTGTTCCTGCTGCTATCCAGTGATCAGCTCTGCAGACTATTACAACTGGCAACCCATGCTTCTTTGGGCTCTGCATCCCCCAGTACCACTTCCAGGATTGTTCTGCACTTAGCCACAAGGGGAGCCCTCTCAGCACTCCAGGCTCTGATCAGGTAAGTGACAATCCAAGATAGCTCCAGGAGACCAATCATTGGGCAGCGCCTGAGAGGAGGAGGAAGGATGAGGCAAGGCCCTAGGAAAGGAGGGAGCAAGGGTGAGAGGAAGGTGAAAG
The DNA here is from genome assembly GCF_965119305.1 of Pelophylax lessonae. Classification (NCBI taxonomy): domain Eukaryota; kingdom Metazoa; phylum Chordata; class Amphibia; order Anura; family Ranidae; genus Pelophylax; species Pelophylax lessonae. The sequence goes on from NC_138780.1 coordinate 32,297,781, forward strand.
ACCTAGCCAGATTGGAGAAGCGCACAGCTGGGGAGAAAATTGGACAGGGCAATAGTACCAAAATGCTGGAGGAGGTTTGGGGTGGGCAGCTGTGCAGTTTGGGTGAAAAGCTTTCCCATCCACCCACCCTTATAATTGTTTGTTTCTTTGCAGAGTTGTTTTATCATGAAGCAGAAGCCTGTTGGGTGGATCAGGGCACCTAATAAGGCAACTGATGGTACATGCCCATTGGGCTCAGCTGCAGAATGGGACTTAACGGGCCAGGTGTACGGTAAGGGAACAGGTGCACATGGGCCTCAACAGAATCCCCATAGGCAGTTGAGTGCAGGCAGGGCTTAGTTCTTGGAATTGTTTAATAAATGTGGTTTCCACCAATTTTTGCCCCAAAATTGAAAAAGTGGTACAACCAGACCTAATGAAAAAGGCAATAGCCTTTGAAAACCAAGTTCTAAGAAGACACAGTTTGAAATCCTTTTCTATTTCCTTCCCAGTACAATGTCTCCCATTAAATTATTTGGTCTAATCTTAGGTTACTCCATCAATTTAAAAAAATCAAAAGCACTCTATTTAACCAACCGTTACAAGCCTCTCTGGAGCAACCTTTATCCTTTTATTTAGTGCAGAGAAAACAATTATTTGGAGTATCCATATCTAAAAATATTTTTAAACTATATAAGGTTATTATTCTTTCCCTGCTATGCTCCAAAAAAGCATCCCCTGCTACCTGGACACACTTTAAAATGCCCTTTATGGGCAGAAAAAGTTTAATAAAAATGGTAGCTTTTTCTAAATGTAATAGAGGCCTTACTCTTTCTGACCTAGAACTGTATAACTTAGCATCTCTAACTAGATACGTAAGAATTAGATTAATGGCTCCACGATGTACACAGATACTGAACTTGACCAAAACACAGCCCTCGGAAACAACTTGTATATTTTCCTTATACAGTACATTAGGAACTCTTGCCCGCAGAGCTGTCAGTGAATCCCCATATACTACACGTGGTTGGGGTGGCACAAAATACATGTGCTGCATGCTAAATAGCCAGGCATCTCTCTTTCTTCCCCTATGGGACAGCTCAGAGTCCTCCCAGAGTCCTCTGGCCATTCCAAATTTTAAACAATGACAGCCATGACGGTCTTTGCCATATACAATTCTTGGTAGTTACATTGTTACATAGCTGGTAAGGTTGAAAGAAGACAACAGTTCAACCTATGGTGTGTATGTGTTTATGTCAAGAGTACAATGTATATCCCTGTATGTTGTGCTTGTTAAGGTGCCCATCTAATAGTCTTTTAAAACTATTGACACTCCCTGCTGATACCACTTCTTGCTTCTTACTGCTCTGACAGTAAAGAACCCTCTACAGAGTTGAAGGTTAAAACACTTCTCGTCCAAATTCAGTGGATGGCCAAGAGTCTTTTTCAATTCCCCTTTATTGAAAAGTTTTTTCCCTTACGCTAGGGTCACCAGTACGGTATTTGTACATTGCTATCATATCCCCTCTCAAGCATCTCCTCTCCAGAGAGAATAAATGCAATGCTTGTAGTCTTTCCCCATAACTGATAATCCTCTAGTCTCTTTATTAGCTATGTTGCCCTTCTCTAGATGTCGATAACAAGCAATCACTTCCTTCCAATATTGCTCTAGAGAAATTTTTATGCTCATCTAATTACCAGTTAATTTTTCTAAAAATGAAATAATACCTTGCCTCTATTATTAAAAACATTTTTTTTTGGAAGGACTGGGAAAATTCTTTGGGTATGCTTTTGGGATATCCTAACCCAGGTAAAAAAGCCGTTTACAATTATTTTCAGACAGCTGCTGGACTACACCTTTCCAGTGGTGGTCTTAACAAATGGGCCAAAACATTTTCCCCAGCTTCCGGTTGATATTCTTCTAAAACGACTACCCTTATCTTGGGATATGATCAAAGCAACAATGTACCACAAAACGATGCTCTGGCTTTTCCATCATTCTTATATATGCTTGCACCACTCCTAGCTTATGGGCCTAACCTCCTCTTCTTGCTGCCTGAAATGTGGACACTAAAAGGCAGACCTGTTCAACTCTTTCTGGGTGAGGCACAGATTAAACGTTTTTGGGACACAGTAGTGAAATTTGCTACCACATATTTGGTAAAATACCTACCTCTGGCCCCTGAATTGGCACTTTATGGCCTACTTAACATCCCAGGTATTAATATCACAAGGGTAAAAACACAAACAAAATAACAATGGCTAAGGGCACACTTTTCTTAGCACTGATCAACAGTGAAATATACCTGTGGCCTCCAGAGGACATGTATTCAAAAGTTTTTTAAAAAAAAGATAATCCTCAGAAGGAAATGATGCAACAAAAAAATTCTAACTATGAAAAGAAAACAATCAGTGTAAGTGGTGAATAACCCTTGGTGGTACACATGTATAAGATGGACCAAATTAAATGCAATTCTCATAGCTAGAGAGTAGTGCTGCCACCTGAACAACGGCTGGGGAGCCGGATACTGGAAAACAAAAGAAAGTTAGAGAGAGGGGCACAGACAGCCTCATAGCATAGTATCATCTTTATTAAAATATAAAAAAAGCAAGTATTGCACTCAAAACAGGAGGAAAAGTGATAAGCATCAATATTGCAGCAAGTCTGTGTCCAGGGCACAGTGTGTGGAGAAAGAGAGCAGAGCATACACCGATATCCAGGGTGAGGGAAAGCCGCTCTCATTACAGCCACCGCTGGAATCCTCCCTCAACCTTCCTCCTTCAGTTAACAGGCGCAAGGAATTGTGGGACCCATCAAAGACCCATGTGATAGCTGCCAAGAGGGTTGTAGTACATCAGAGGGTTGGTCCTGGATAGCAGTACACAGCCAGGTGGAGCTGTAAAGGCTGGTTACCCCTTTTGCAAGGGGAGAAATGTCTGGTAAGTAAAACATCAGGAGGGGGCACCAATGGAGACACCGGGAACATTGCATGCTATTGTATAACCCCCATGGTCACAACACCCCCAAGCATCACTCCTTCTATTACCACCTCCATAAGGATTAGCAAGGATGGCTGGAATGCTGGAATGACTGCAAATTATCTATGGACTGTTCACTCAGAGCATAGATCACTTTGTAATAGCTTATGGTTTCTGTATAACTATATAGACCGATTAATGGTTTCAGTGAAATTGGATAGTCATTTCACACTGAGCATTTTCACTTGGCACTTTATTAGTATTGTGTTTTTTGCACATACTTTTGTATACGTTGCACACAATTTGATTGTTTAATTTTGTGTTATTTTTTGGTAATTAGACAGGGTTTATTATTATCATATTGCACATAGAGCAGCGTAAAAACACATTTCCACATAGTTGTTACACCAGCCACTACCTTGGTAGCAGTCTAAGTGTGAGCAGCAGCTCTATTCACATTTTGCATATTATCACAGCCTATATTATCCATATCACATATTCACTTTTTCCCATTTACACTTTTTCACTGTCAGAGCCATGATTGGATACTGTCTTGATGTCTCAATCCAGTCATAGCTCATTGCTTATAGTCCCACTCCACACTATAAAAATATTCTTTCAATAGCGGCCATTTGCAGTGTGATATTGTTATGAAGAGAGATAGAACAGAGCTCTGTTCAGTACTTCTAGCGAGTTTGCGTGCTATAGTGTGCTATTGTGATTCTATTGTCAGTGTAGAGTATCAGTTTAGTGTCAATCTAGTAATAGTGCAGTGTGAGTGTAGCGTGGCCATTCATTTTTACTTTAGTGTCAGTTTATTTTGTCAAGGCAGGTTTACTGCAGTATATTTCAGTGCATTATTGCATGTTTAATGCAGCATATTTCAGTGCGCTTCTGCACGATTAACGCAGTATATTTCAGTGCATTACTGCACATTTAACGCAGTATACATCAGTGCTTTACTGCCTGTTTAATGCAGTATATTTCAGTGCGTTACTGCATGTTTAACGCAGTATATTTCAGTGTGGTACTACATGTTTAACGCAGTACATTTCAGTGCGTTACTGCAACGTTTAACGCAATATATTTTAAGGCGCTACTGCACCTTTAACTCATAATATTGCAGTGCACTACTGCACGTTTAATAGCAGGGCCGCCTCTCAGTGCCCATCAGTGCCACCTCTCAGTGCCCATCAGTGCCACCTATCAGTGCTCATCAGTGCCACCTATCAGTGCTCATCAGTGCCGCCTATTAGTGCTCATCAGTGCCACCTATCAGTGCCACCTATCAGTGTCCATAAGTGCGGCATATTAGTACCTCCTCATCAGTGCCACCTCATCAGTGCCCATAAGTTCCACCTCATGAGTGCCCATCAGTGCTGCCTCATCAGCGCACATCTAATATTGCAGTGTGTCAGTGCAGTTTTACTGCAGTATATTGGAGTGTGTCTGTGTAGTGGATACTCAGGTTAAAGTTCACCAAACACCACTTTCCTTTTATTAAAGTGCATCAACGTACACATTTCCACATCTTTATTACATTTTGTTAACCACTTGCCTACAGTGCACTTTCACCCCCTTCCTGCCCAGGCCAATTTTCAGCTTTCAGCCCTCTCACACTTTGAATGACAATTGCGTGGTCATACAACACTGTACCCATATGAAATTTTTATCATTTTTTTTCACACAAATAGAGCTTTCTTTTGGTGGTATTTAATCAGCTCTGGGTTTTTTATTTCTTACAAAAAAAAAAGAAAAAAGACAGAAGATTTTGAAAAAAAAAAAGTTTTGCTATTTTCTGTGAGTAAATTTTAAAAATAAATATTTTTTTTTCTCCTTCGCTGTTGTGCGCTGATGAGGCGGAACTGATGGGCACTGATAGGCTGCACTGATGGGAACTGATGAGGTGGCACTTATGGGCACTGATGAGGTGGCACTGATGAGGAGGTACTAATATGCCACACTGATGGGCACTGATAGGTGGCACTGATAGGCGGCACTGATGAGCACTGATAGGCGGCACTGATGAGCACTGATAGGTGGCACTGATGGGCACTGAGAGGTGGCACTGACGGTCACTGAGAGGTGGCACTGATGGGCGGCACTGATGGGCACTGACAGGCAGCACTAATGGACACTGACGGGTGGCACTGATGGGCACTGATGGGTGGCACTGATGAGCACTGATGGGCAGCACTGATGGACACTGCTGGGCAGCACCATCAGTGCCCACAATCAGTGCCCATATTTCTGCCAGTCAGTGCCCATCAGTGCCTAGATGATCAGGCACTGATGGGCACTGACTGGCAGCACTATGGGCACTGATTGTGGGCACTGATTGTGGGCACTGATGGCAGGCACTGTGGGCACTGATTGTAGGCATTAATGGCACTTTTTTTTTATTTTTTATTTTTTTTAAATATATTTTTATTATTATTGAACATAGGAAACAATCACAAGGTCTGTTTTGCATACAAATAACAAGCAAAATTCTTGAAACAGTAACAATTATGTATGCAAACAGAGAGTTCCTGCATTTTATAATAACAGTATCACACATGTTATATTCAGGGGTAACAGTAAACGTAACCTGAAAGACACTGTGAAAGGGGGGATTTGGAGGGAGTAGGAATAGGTAAAGAGATTGACACTCTCGCATGGGACGTGAGGAGAACGTCAATTATGTAAAGAAAACAACAGCTAAGTACAGAAAGGTGACTCTTACTGGCTGAGCTACACACATAGTCTATTCTCATTATAACAGTATGTTTTATAGTTGGGGGGGGGGGGGGGGAGGAAATAGGGGTATCCATGAGATCCAGCTTGAAGGAGTCAACCCGTAGGTGATGAGCTAGGTCCTGTGAAGGAGGGAACATGAAGGGTGTTGCCTTTAAATTTTCAGCCCGCCTAATGTATTTGATATGGAGGCCTTTAAATACCATTCCGTGAATTTGAAGGGGACCATCAAATCTTTCAATTCATCTGCTCGAAAGGTGTATAGCAGGAAAGAGCGCCATCTGGAGAAAAACGTTTCCATTGACGAGAAGTTGTCAGTGTCCAGATTTCCTTTTTCCATGTGAAGAAGTGCTTTAAGATCATTGCAAACCATGGAAATCGACGGGGGAGTGTTGGAAGTCCAAGTCTTTAGAATTGCTTTTTTGGCTGCTAAGGTGCATAAATGGGTCCAAGGGGGTAGCCGTTTACCTTTCCGATTTGGAGGATTAGAGGACTGTGATATCTCTTCGTAGCCAAACAAGAACAAGTGAGGGGATTTTTCCAGCTGGATTCCCAGAACCTCCTGTATAAAAGTCATCACCTGGTCCCAGAAACAAGAAATAGTGGGGCAATGCCAGAATCTGTGGGCCAACGTCGGTCTCTCTCTACCGCACTGAGGGCAGATTGCAGGAGTTCTCGGGTCGTTGGTATATAGAGCAGGAACAAAGGCTCTGTGAATCAGTTTGAATTGGGTCTCTCTCCATGTCTCCATCAGCACAGTCTTTCTAAGCCGTAGGTAACCTTGCAGTATTTTAGGCGCGATATCCTCCAGGGGGAAGACAGCACCCCATTTATCGAACATAGTTTCCGTGGAGATTTTATTTGAGTTTACAAGTAGTTGATCATATAGGACGGAAATGTTGTAACTTTTGTTCTTGATGAAATCATCTAAGACTGATTTTTGGAAACTTTTAGCTGAGCTGGGTGAACAAGATTTAACATAGGCTATTGCCTGATGGTAGTATAGCAGATGTGATGGGGGCAGTTTATATTCCCCTGCAAGTTCCGTGTATGGTTTTATGGAGAGATCTGAGGGCCTAACCAAGGAATGAGCCAGCATTAGTCCATTCTGTTCCCAGAGTCGGAACGAAGCATATTCCATAAATTGTGGAAATAATGGATTGCCATGAAGAGGCAGGTGTTTAGAGATGGTTGAGGGAACTCCCAAACGTTTCCGTATTTCCCTCCATGCTATCATAGTGTCTCGAAAGAGTACGTGTCGTTGAAGGTGTACGGGCAATGCTGTAAAGGTGCTATGGAGCACTCCAGGAAGGTCCCATGGGTAGGCTAGTTGAGTTTCAATGTGGTAGTTGGAATAATTTGAGGATTTGGTGATCCAATCCAGACCATAGCGTAAGAGGCAAGACAAGTTATACAGCCTAATATTGGGTAAGCCAGCTCCCCCCTCGTTCTTCGGAAGGTGCAGTTTGGCAATGGATATCCTTGATCTCCTCTTATTCCAGAGGAAGGCCATAATGGCTTTGTTTAGAGTATTAATATCTTTATATTTAAGGAGGAGAGGGAGGGTTTGGAGGGGGTAAAGCAGACGTGGGAAACTAATCATTTTGACCAGGTGGCACCTTCCAAAGAACGAAAGGGGAAGAGTCATCCACAATTCCAATTCTTTAATAATTTTTGCCAAAAGTGGGACATAGTTCAGTTGGTAAAGTGAAGAGGTATGTCGGCCAATCTTGATGCCCAGGTAGGTGATGTGATGGTGGTTCAAAGGGAAAGGGAGGGAGTGATCCCAGTGGTCTATGACTGGTTGCGTTAGTGGGAGGACTTCACTTTTATCGAAATTAATTTTTAACCCCGATAATAGTCTGAATTCCTTTAACAGCGAACATAACGCTGGGAGGTCAGTACTAGGTTGAGATGTGAATATAAGCAGATCATCTGCAAAAAGTGCAGTTTTGAGCTCCGTTTGACCTAGCGGGACACCGTGGATTGTGTTGGAGGTCAACAAGTACCTGGAAAGGGGCTCTATGGCCATGTTAAACAATAAGGGGGAAAGGGGACAGCCCTGACGTGTGCCCTTGTATACCTTGTATAATGTAATCGGGTTTGATATGCCTAAAGACGTGAAGATACGCGCTGAGGGGGAAGCATAGATAGCTTTTAAGAATTCAGTTATCTTGCCAGAAAACCCAAATTTAGCCAGGGTCAGGAAGAGCCAGTCCAAATTAACATTATCGAATGCCTTCTCGGCGTCTAAAGTCACTATGGCTGAGTGACTAGTAGGGTTAGCTTTAGCATGTTCAAGGACCGCCAAGACCTTGCGGATATTTGCAGTGGCCGACCTGCCCCTGACGAAGCCAGCTTGGGAGGGGTGAATGAGTGTGGGAAGAACCTGTGCTATTCTGGAAGCTATTATTTTTGATAGAATTTTAGCATCAATGTTTAAAAGAGATATTGGCCGATAGGAGCCTGGTTGAGTGGGGTCCTTGCCCTTTTTGGATAGTAGTTTGATGTAAGCCTGAGAGCCTGTGGGTAGATAAGTACCATTTTGCCACATATTGTTATACAGTTTAGTGAGAGTGGGTAGGAGGGTATCCTTAAAAGTTTGGAAAAATTCCGTCGAGTAACCGTCTGGGCCCGGCGCTTTTTGAGATGCCATATGAGATATGGTGTGAGCTATGTCCTCCGAGCTTATTGGTGCATTGATTTCTAGCAATTGGGCTTCCGTAAGTGAGGGGAGAGGGACAGTGTCCAGAAAATTTTTGGCGGCCTCAAGATTTACCTGGTCTTTGCTATACAAAGTGCTATAGTATTTTTCCAGAATACCGCTAATGTCAGTAGGAGAATGTGTAAGCTGTCCCGACTCGTTCCTAAGTGTCAGTATGTGCGTGGGTTTGTAGGGACCTTTGACCAATCTGGAAAGTAGTTTTCCGGGTTTATTCCCGAAGCGGTTAAAGGATGCCATAAATCGGGAACGTTTAGATTCCTCGATTTTGTTTGCCCAATGGTCGAAGTTCTTTTTAGCCTCGTACCACTCATCCCTGAGCTCAGGGGAGTGCGATGTGGCGAGACGGGATTGGGCTCGGTGTAACTTTTCGCTCGCCTCTAGGTAATGTTTAGCAAGAGCTTTCCTATATGTAGAAACATATGACATAATATGTCCTCGCAAGACCGCCTTGCCCACTTCCCAGAAAAGGATAGGGTCGGTGGAATGCTCCTGATTGAGGGTAGCATAGTCCCGCCAGGAGGATTGCACGTGATTTTGGAAGTCTTTATTGTGTGTGAGAAACACTGGGAATCTCCAAGTTCCCGTGGTAGGTGTGGCAGCTGCTAATGAGATGGAAAGGGATATCGGGGAGTGGTCCGATATTGCAATATCATGTATGTCCGCGCTATCAACGAATCTGATAAGTTCCGGGGTGATGAATAGATAGTCTAGCCTGGCCATGGAGTCCTGGGGTGGGGAATAAAAGGAGTAGTCGTGATCTGTGGGGTGGCTAAGACGCCACGCGTCAACCAAGTGTAGGGCAAATATCATGGAGTGCAGGGGGGTTTCCCTGGCGTGGAGAGCTGGACGTGGACCATGAGACCTCGTCCTCCTTTGCTGTCGGTCAACTGATATGTTCATGACATCATTAAAGTCGCCACCTATTATATGAAAGGGAGTGGGATCCTGAAGCAACCATGTCGCGGTGTCACTGTTAAAGATAGTGGAAGAGGGTGTCGGGGCATATATATTTGAGATCCGTACTGTGCGGGTAGGAAGCTTGAGCAATAAAGACAGTCGTCTACCAGCATCATCCCTGCTAGTGTCTAGGATGTCATAGGGGATCTTCTTATTCAACAGGATGGCTACTCCAGCCTTGCGACCCGAGGCAGGGGAGCATATCGCTTTCCCAACCCAGAGTTTCTGCAAGAAACGCATGTCTCCCTCCCCCAGGTGAGTCTCCTGGAGGAGAGCGACATCCGCCCTCAAACGCCTGAGATGGCGCAATATCATCATGCGTTTATTTGGCGAGCGAAGGCCCTTCACGTTCCATGATACAACCTTCAGGGTGGACATGGAGGAGAGTAGATAGGGTTTTGTAACTCAAAGACATTACCGTCAGCAAGGACACTCATGGAAGGGGGGACATGATAGGACAATTGTTGTAGGAATAAGACAGGAGAAGAAAAGATAAGGAACAGGAGCCTGTGCCGGGGCATGGCGTAACCCCGGCAGAGGAGGTCAGTGGTGAGGTGTGATGCAGGTCTTACAGAAAAGGGGAAACCAATCATGAGGCTTCGCTTTTTTCTCAGGGAGAGGAAGTGTGCAGGCGTTGCCCCACACCCATATGCCTGTGGTGACGGGCAGTAGGGGATGAGTACGCTCCGAGGAGCGAAGATTCCATGCACTGTACGCTCAGTACATGGACCCAGGGGAGAACTACTAACATCCCTCTAAGGACTAAGAATGAGCAACAAACTGTAGGCAAGTAAATAACAAGTATATGAGCCAACTCTATAACAAGACAAAAAACACCAGGCCTAAGGATAAATGCAATACCTGGAAAGAGAAAAAAAATAAAAAAATAAAAGTAAAACAGCGAAATAGGCAAAGGATTCCACCCAGACGCCTGTAAACTTGTTTGTCGTACAGAAATGGTAGGGCTACCAGAACGTCAGTATCTGGGAAAATTCACCACTGGGAACTCGGCCGTCAAAGTTCACAGGAGGGATCTGCGGACGGCGGAGTGGCCATATTTGCCCTTTTTGGGAGGTTCCTTATCGGGTGTCAATTGGGCCTTGCAAACCAGAGACTCTCTTCTGGATTGAGATGAGGATTCATCCATCGGAGTGGATAATGAAGAAAGAAAGTGCTCCGCGTCAGACGGCGTATGGAAAGACAGGCGTTCACCCCCAGGTGTGGTAACGTGAAGAATAGCGGGGTACGCTAAGGTAAAACGCATTTGCTGTTGAAAAAGGGAGGAGCAAACTTGAGCAAACGCCTTGCGTCGTCTGGACACTTCGGCGGAGTAATCTGCGAAGAGTAGAATAGAGCAGCCTTTGATGTGGAAGGGTCTTTGTTTCCTGAATGCCAGTAAGATGGTGTTCTTGTCCGCATAGTTCAGGTAACGGGCGATGATGGGCCGCGGGTTTTTCCTGGATTCATTCGGGGCCCCTACCCGGTGTGCCCTCTCCACAATGCAGGGGGATGGCAGACCCAGGGCTCGTGGAATAGTGTCTGTGCAGAGAGTGAGAAGCTCTGCCCCCTGAACCGCTTCAGGCACCCCAATGATTCTGAGATTGTTTCTTCTGGAGCGGTTCTCCAGGTCCTCAATTTTATCCTGCAATGCCTGAAGTGCTCTATCCTGGTTGTTAATATCCCTGCTATTGAGCAGGGTCTCTTCCTCCAGGGATGCAATCCTCAGCTCAGCCTCCTGGATTTGATGCCTGTGGGAGGTCAGCTCCTTTTGCAGCTGTGACAGGCTCTGTGAGATGGCCGTCTCAATAGCTGCCTTAATCGTGGGGGACAAGATATGTGCCACTGCCTCTGCCATCTTCAGGTACTGCGGGTCAGCCTGGGTGTTTTCCGCAGTCTGGGCAGGCACATGGAGACCCGGGAGTTGAGGAGCAGATTGTGAGAGAGAGAGGGAGTCGCTCGCCTCCCCCTCCCGCTGTGTGGCAGCCGCCGCGGCCATGTTGGAGACAGCCTGAGGTAAACTGGCTGTCTCGGGCCGCTCCGTGCCGATCGAAGATGGCGGGCGCTGGCGCTCCACAAATTTGTCCATCCAGAGCCCCTGGTGTGTGGGAGGAGGGATGCGGAGGTAAGCGCGCTCTGGGCGGCCTCGGTCCCCGTATTTTTAATCTATTCGGCAGCGGGTGAAGCGGGGCTGCGGAGGCTCACTCCTCTCTCATGAGCGCCGGAACCGGAAGTCAATGGCACTTTTTTACATTTTGTGTAATCAGGGCACTGATGATCAGTGCCCTGATTACTTGTATTTGTGTCTCTCCTCGCCTCACACACTGACAGGAGAGCCGAAAAATGGCACTTCCTCATTTACATCTGACCGGCTGTGATTGGACACAGCTGATCACATGGGTAAAGAGTCATGTCATTGACTCTTTACCGAGATCGGGATTGCGCTGTGTCCTAGCAACACAGCGCGGTCATGATCGCTGCTCCGTGTGCCCCCGGGGCACGTGAGAGAGGCTGTTCTGGTGCGCCGTCTTACGACAGCGTCCCAGGATAATAGCTACACCGCTCCGCCGTCATTTGACAGTGGGCGGGTAGTAAGTGGTTAAAAAAGCGCCCCCCCATCATGTCTGGGAGGCCAACAAGGAGAGGCAGACGTTCCCATAGCACTGTGAGGGGGCCAGCAGCGTATGTGTCCACAGGCAAATGTGGACGTGGTCAGTCCTCAGGCAGAGCATCATTTCCTCTGTTTAGTAATGTTGGCCGTGCTATCCAACCACAGCATGCAGAGGAGGTGGTGGACTGGCTTACTAAACCATCCTCATCCTCTGTCACCCAAGCAGAGATTAGTGAGCAGTCCACTGCAGGTGCCAGAGTGGCTTATTCTGCCTCCTTGTCTACAGCTATTCCTGTCATAGCCCCAGCATCAGGCATGGAGGAGTCAGCTGAGTTATTTGAAGACAGAGTCAGCCCCTTGCTCCTTGATGATGCACAGGCTTTACATGATTCATCAACAGTACCTCTATAGCAGGGACATGAAAACTGTGGTCCTCCAGCTGTTGCAAAACTACAAGTCCCATCATGCCACTGCCTCTGGGTGTCATGCTAGTGGCTTTCAGTGTCTGGCTCCTATTGGAGCAAGTGAAATGCCTTGCCTAACAAAATGGGCACTTTTTCCAGCTTGGGTTCCATATACTTCCAAGGGGTTTGTTATTCAGTTCCATCCTGGAGGCAACAGTGTGAAGGCACCACTGAAACCCAAAGCCAGATTTTTCCGCACCTGTTACTTCTATCCAAAGTCTGCGAAAGAGACACCAGAATGCATCCCAAAAATCTCCAATCTTGTTCCCAGTGCACTACGTTGTGGCCTCAGAATACAGATCTGCTCCCCAAGCTGTTGTTTACAAAATAAAGAAAGCTTGCAGGGAAAATGTCATTTTTTTGGCTTTATAAATGTCATTATTGCTGCAGCAGCTTCAATACACTGTACAGATGTGCCACTGTACAGGCAGACTAAGGGGATCTTCCAGGTATTTAAAGGATTTTTTCATTTTTATAGTTATTTCTCATTTTAAAGATTTCCCTTTAAGCATCAGTAAAGAACTGCTCATTTAAAAATGAAGTTTTTTACAAACTTTTTTTCATTGATACATGTCCCCAAGGGCAGTACATGGACCCCCATAACCACTGTATGCCCAATCGCTTGCATATAAGCCTTCAAAATGGGCACTTTTGATTTTTCCAGCTTGGGTCTCCAAGACTTCCAAGACTTCCAAGGGGTTCGTTATTCAGTTCCAAACGTTTGCGATGTTCAAATGTTCTGCCACTAACTGAACATGGGATCATTCAGTCCAGCCCTAGTAGTTACACACAGCCCTGAAAATGTTCAGTGTTCACAGGCAGGCAAGGAGAGGGAGAACTCAAAAAACAAGTTTTGATGCAACACACCTCTCTCCTGTTGCCAGAGACGGGGACCTCCAACCAACCTAAGTCAGATAATATTGCTCAATAGAACTTACATTTGGCTTTCCGGATTGCCATAGCCTTGCTGCCCTTTTAAGACTGAGGATGGCTGTAGGCACTAAAATCAAAAAACAAACAGAGGGAACATCAGCCTAGTGCATTATCCTCAGTGATAAGCTTTATTAGATAAAAAGAGTTATACTCACAAACAAATGCTTTATATATGCGCATCAAATCCATACATCTGGAACCACCAGAGAGATGCAATGTCCTCAAAAGATAATGGCTATTATCTATCGAGGACATTGCATCTGTTTTAACGTGACACTGATGTCACAAGGATAATGCACTAGACCAGTGCGCCATCTGTTTGTTTTTTGATTTTAAGGAGAGGGAGAACAAATGCAGCACTAGTTGTGTATGATCGGCTGCAGCATGTGTGACAAATTCAGTGACAACCTGAATTCTGAAGCTATAGTCCAGAATGTTCCTGTGACAGGGACTACACACATCGATTGATTTAATTATGAATACATATTTGCATTATTAGTGTTATTTATACCTAACTGTTCCCATAGATTAAACATTAGCGGGAGCATGGAAAAAGCACAAGTTTAATTTAAAATGGGATTTATTAACATTGTCTAAATGTATTGCCTTAGCAAAGAAAAAAACCACAGCAATAAAAATACCTGTTCATTTATTGTCATAAAGGTATGTAAAATTATGCTCTACCTATTAAAACAGTTTCCTTTTTCAAACAAGACATGACAAAAAATAAATCATTAACAGCATTATTAATGAGTTAAATTATAATTAAATTGCATTTTCTTGAGTCTTGTCTCAGGTGTATAAATAATAATTGTTTCGTAAGAAAATGGTCCCCTGTGTTTGCAGTCTGCAGGGCCCTTCTCCCTTGTTTTTACATATAAATATATGTTAAACATATATTATATCAATTCAGGTGTGATTTCTCATAACACACTTCATACTCTTTCAATGGTTAAACTGCCATTGTATGTTTTTCTATCGCACGTCTGTTTTTTACTGGGACTATGCCTGAAAATTTCTTAGTAAGTATACACTGTGTTATGCACAATTCAATAAATAGTAATAGTAATCTACGCAGTCATACAGTACATGTGAGCACAGGGCATATTTCCAAAAACTTTCCATTGAGTTTTTGTCTAAGTCTCTAGCAAAGAACTAGTAAAGAACATTTTCACAATACTTCCTGCAATGAAAGCTAGAATTGTGAGAACCCCCAGTCTGAAGATACATTATATGAATGTATTATATTATACACCAATCAGCCATAACATTGTGATCACCCACCATAACTCGATACGGCATGGAATCCACTAGACCTCTGAAGATATGCTGTGTTATATGGCACCAAGTTGTCAGTTGCTGCTCTGTAGTGGGGCCTCCATGGATTGGACTTGTTTTTCCTTGATGGATGCTTGATGGATTAAGAGTCGGAGAATTTGATCTCAGATGCCAATGTCAATGCCAACACCTCAAACTTGTTGTTGTGTTCCTCAAAGCATTCTTGAATTTATCAGACTAGGCCACCTTCTTCCATTGCTCCTTGGCCCTATTCTTATGCTCACATGCCCATTGTAGGCGCTTTTTGCTGTGGACACGTGTCAGCATGGACACTCTGACTGTTATGTGGCTATGAAGCCCCATACCCAACAAATTTATCCTAACTCCCACCCATCAAAACAAAAGGTGAGATCCACAAAGCCCCTTTAATGACCATTCTTTATATTTCTTTTACAGGGAATCTACTCTATAAAACAAGAATTCAATAAGACCATGGTGCAAGAATTTATTTTAATTGCGTTCTCCAGTTTAAAACAGCTCCAGTTACTACTGTTCTTTCTTGTTTTGGTAGCATTTATCATCTGTGTTACAGGAAATATCACTATCATCGTCTTAGTTAAGATTGAACCCTTGCTTCAAACTCCAATGTATTTTTTCATAAGTACATTTGCTGTTCTTGAAATTTTATATGTGACAGTTACTATACCTAAGCTTCTGGATAATTTGATTTCAGGAAATAAGAGGATATCTTTTTATGAATGTTTCATACAGATGTTTGTTTTCAGTGGTTTGGGTATGACAGAATGTTATTTGTTATTGGTAATGGCCTTTGATAGATACTTGGCTATTAACAGTCCTTTACGTTATTCTGCTATTATGAGGAAGGAAACCTATACTCAATTAGCTGTGGCACCATGGATTGTTGGTCTTTCAATTTCTTCTGTGACTACTACCTATACAGCCCAACTAAAATTCTGTGGACCAAATCAGATAAATCATTTCCTCTGCGATATTCTACCACTTCAGAATTTGTCTTGCTCTGATCCTTCCATGAGCAAATTAACCACAATAATAGCCGCTGTTCTTGTGGTACTTTTTTCAGTTTTATTTATCATAGCTTTCTATATTCAGATCATTAACACCATCTCAAAAATCAAGGGCACTGAAGGCAAACAAAAAGCCTTCTCTACCTGTTCCTCTCACCTTATTGTAACAAGTCTTTACTTCGGAACAGGTCTTGTTTTGTATATCAGACCTACTGGAAGCCAAAATGACAAATATTCTGCTCTTATATACACAGTTCTTACCCCACTCTTAAATCCCTTCATTTATACCTTGAGGAACAATGATGTGAAGACAGCAATAACAAATTCAGTCTTGAAGAAAATACATTTACCCTGTAGCCTGTAAGGCACACTTTTAGTTTACATTATGAAAAAAAAAATATATTTTAATGTATTTATCATCTCTCTATATATACATTTTGCTACCATATAAAAAAAATGAGTATTGTCTGTGATCCTTTTTTGCTTGCACTAACATTTACATAACTGGGGGTATTGTCCAATATTACGGCCTACCCAACCACCACCATTTACCATCACCCTTTTTCCCCAATAAATTAATTCACACCAATACCACTTTATTTGGGTTTAAAATGGCCAAAGCAGCCTCTTTATTAAACAAAACGTAATTCGCAACTCTCTTCATTGCATTATATCACATTATTTTGAAACATAACATACATAACCAGCCTGATATATCTACCTGCTCTTCCAATAGGTCTTAAGATTTTTGAAGGCACCCTTAAATGACCAACCGGCTGTAAATGGCACCCCATTTGCGTCACCAGAGGACCCCAGCCGCAATTACACAGACTCGGGGACAAACATTTTTACATCCTCCAGCCGTTACAGCCAGCTTACAACATTTCAATATTAAATCCTACACTTATTAGGGCAGGTACACCAATACCGAAGATGGGCACATACCCTCGCTCTCCAAAGAGCGTAACCATCCCCTGCCTTCAAAAACCCAGCGACCTCTGCCTGCTGCCATGACACTACCCGCAACAGCATACCCTTACCAATGATAAAACTCCAAACAGAAACCAAACGACAAAACAGGGGTGGGAGGGCGGGCGAATCTTTCCTTGCGCTGCCCCCTTGCTGGAATGATGCCCCAAGCAGTACATCCATCAGAAGACCCCTGTGACCACACCCTGCCCCACCCTGGCCTCCACCAATAAGGTAAGTCCTATATTGTTCTATCCCATCACCTACTTAACCCCTTAGTTCCTTCTAGCCTGTATGCCCAAACCCCAGTCATGTAAGCCTTTTGCCCAGGCTGTGCCTTGGCTCCTGGCCTGTTACTTTTTTAGGATAAGATTTTGGGGTATATCCCCTTCTAAGGTCCAAGAGATACTAATAAACCAAGTTTATCAAAATGATAAATAAGACTCAGCACTGGTAATTAAATTGGGATAGTTGGTAAATAATGAAAATATTGGACTATGAAATGTAAGAGGAAGAGTTGTGACAGAGGTGAGAGTGGTCATAAAACTGTTGAATGATTTAGAAAACTGGGGTCTGTATTTGGTCTATTTTCTTATATGTCAGATAGAATTATCATTCTTAGCTCCAAAATGTCCTTTCCATACAGTGATCTGATTGTGAGAAATGATGTACACATGTACAGTAGTCATCTTCCTTATGTTCCTTAATAGTGTCCATGCATACATTCATTATTTGTTTGTAATTTCTGTCCTGTTTCACCAATGTAAGATCCTTTTTTTGCATTGAATGAAGTACATCGGTATGATTTTGTGTTATTGAAGGTTCCCTTTGCATGTGTGACATGGATTGATTTGGCTGCACAGTTTGCACTATTTGTAGCTGCAAGGTTTGATTGCTTTATGTGCCTCTCTGTAATCAGAATACAAAAATGATTCCTGCTGAATAAGTTATGTCTGTTAATGGTAGGTTGCAGGAAAGCCAGTATCCGGGGTTGTTGGAATATTTCTTTCAGCATTTCATACTCTGGGTTGCAAATCATTGATTATCCTTCTCAACCCTTCTAGTGCTGGATTGTATGTGGTTACTAGAGGTATACAATTATTTATTTATTTTTCCCTTTGTAATGTAGGAGATTTTTTTTTATTTGGGTTTTTAAGGCAGTATTTATGCCTGTCTTGATGGTTTGTTTTGTTCTGGTAACTAGAGTTGAGCTGACACCTGGATGTTCGGGGTCGACGGGTTCGCAAAAAAAAAAACAACAAAAAAGTTAGAGTTCGGCACCCGAACTTTACCCGAACTTGACCCCGAACCCGAACCCCATTGAAGACAATGGGGACCCGAACTTTTGAGCACTAAGAGCATGTTAAGAGCATGGTAAGTGTTCTGCAAATAAATGTGGATAGGGAAATAACTTAAAATATATACAAATAAAACATAATAATCTTCATGTAGGTCCATATGGAGTAGGAGGTTGAGGTGGCGGTGTAGGTGGAAGTGGCGGCGGTGGAGGAGGATGAGGTAGCCAACACTGGTTTTTGTTTTTAATTACATTTTTTTTTAAATTAGGGTACACCCCAAAAGAGTGAGAAAGATCAAAAATACAACATTGGCTGGGTAAGGCCGGTATACATGTCTATTCTGCACAAGGTACGGACAAGTCCTGTGGGATCCATGCCTGGTTCATTTTAATGAACGTGAGCTTGTCCACATTGGCTTTGGACAGGCGGCTGTGTTTGTCTGTGATAACGCCCCCTGCCGTGCTAAATACACGTTCAGATAATACACTGGCTGCAGGGCAGGCCAGCACCTCCAAGGGCGTAAAGGGCAAGCTCAGGCCATATGCCCAAATTGGAGACCCAGAAGTTAAAGGGGGCAGACCCGTCATTCAGTACGTCTAGGCATGTGCACACATACTGCTCCACCATGTTGGTGAAATGCTGCCTCCTGCTAAGACGTTCCATATCAGTTGGTGGTGCTGGTTGTTGTGGCGTGTTGACAAAGCTTTTCCACATTTCGGCCATGCTAACCCTGCCTTCTGAGGTGCTAGCAGTGCATCGGCCGGGGCGGTTCGCGAATGTCAGCCGCAAATTTTCTCAAATGTCCGTGAACCGCAAGTTCGCGGCGGGCCCCATTGACTTTAATGGGAGGCGAACTTTAAAAACCTTTAGGTCATATTTGCAGCCACAAAAGACTTACTAGCTTTTCACAAATAGTCCCACCACATGGACAATGTCATAACAGAAGTATTGCAATTGGAAAAGCTGCCCTAAAAACTTTTTTTTTTTTTTTTTTTACAGCAAAATTTTTTTTTTCATAAATCAGCCAGAACTGACAGCAGCCAGTAAATACATGTCAAATATATATAGAGTTCATTCACACATCTGTAAAATGGGTCCGCATCCATTCCACAATTTGGCGGAACTTTTACAGACCAATTGATTTTCAATTCCAGTCTGAAAAATTAGGCATTCACAGGATAAAGAAGTAAGTGTCGGCCAGAACAGGCCCCAAAAATTAGCCCACATTGGTTTACCTGACAGCTAAGAATGTAGTAATCTGTGGCTGAAGGTACATTAGGCATTCACAGGATAAAGAAGTAAGTGTCGGCCAGTACAGGCCCCAAAAATTCGCCCACATGGGTTTACCTGACAGCTAAGAATGTAGTAATCTGTGGCTGAATGTTTATTAGGCATTCACAGGACAAAGAAGTAAGTGTCGGCCAGTATAGGCCCCAAAAATTGGCCCACATGGGTTTACCTGACAGCTAAGAACGTTGTATTCTGTGGCTGGAGGTACATTAGGCATTCACAGGATACAGAAGTAAGCGTTGGCCAGTATAGGCCCCAAAAATTAGCCCACATGGGTTTACCTGACAGCTAAGAACGTTGTATTCTGTGGCTGGAGGTACATTAGACATTCACAGGATACAGAAGTAAGTGTCGGCCATAAAAGGCCCCAAAAACTAGCCCGTATGGGTTTACCTGACAGCTAAGAACGTTGTATTACGTGGCTGGAGGTACATTAGACATTCACAGGACACAGAAGTAAGTGTCGGCCAGTATAGGCCCCAAAAATTAGCCCACATGGGCTTTACCTGACAGCTAAGAACGTTGTATTCTGTGGCTGGAGGTACATTAGACATTCACAGGATACAAAAGTAAGTGTCAGCCATAAAAGGCCCCAAAAATTAGCCCACATGGGTTTACCTGACAGCTAAGAACGTTTTATTCTGTGGCTGGAGGTACATTAGGCATTCACAGGATACAGTAGGCATTCACAAGAAACAGAAGTAAGTGTCGGCCAGTATAGGCCCCAAAAAATTAGCCCACATGGGTTTACCTGACAGCTAAGAACATTGTATTCTGTGGCTGGAGGTACATTAGGCATTGACAGAAAAAATAATTGTCGGCCATGAAAGGCCCCCCATCCATTGTCAGTGGATGGTGGTCTGACTGCAAAGGCTGCAGATGGCAACACTTTTGTCAGCAGAGGACACATAAAAAAAAGCCCACACTGAGGAGCCCTGTGTCGGTGTCCTGGGAGCGCCAGATGAGACTGTACATGGTTGATGGCTCGCTCCTGATACATTTGCAGTTTGCTTTGTACCTCTTGTGCAATGCAAGTTCCCCCTGCCTCTCCTCCCTATCTGCTTGTCCGTCTCTCCCTCTGAACTCCCCTCCTCTTCCTCTCTTGTGGCCACCCACGTGATGTTCATAGACACGTCATCATCCACGTCACCTTCCCCACCACTAACATTTGAGATCTCGGAGTAGGCAGCAACAGCGGGGACCAAACTCCTTGGGCTGATCTGGGTACTGTTGTCGAACTGCTGAGTGGCGGCTGTTGCTACCTCCTCTTCCTGATCTGATGCCAACAATGGCTGTGCATCGCAAATGTCTTGTGATGGATCGGAAAATAATCCCAGTGACTCAAGCGGAGGGTATATGGTGGTGGTGGTGTCTTTGGGGGTGCACACAGCAGAGAGTGAAGAGGGTGCAGACGGAGAGGATGAGGAGGGTGCAGAAAAGGAAGGCTGAGTGAGCCACTCAACCAAGTCGTGTGCATCCTTTGATGTAATCGAACGCACCTTCTGAAACTTCACACTTTGGCTCCGGCCTACTGCTCCTGCCCAACCCCTACCACCCCTGTGTAAGGGCCTGCCTCTTCCTCTGCCTGTCAGTTTTTAAATTACCCTGTGACAAAAGTCTTTAGAGAAGCGCAGTATATCTGGAACAAGGTATATAACACACCGCTTCAATCTGTGGTATTGGGGGGCCACAGGTTTATCACACCAGTTCTACAAATAATTAGCCAGTAACTGTTGTCACTGTGTGTAGCACAGTTAACGCAGCAAAAGAGGCCACATTTTTGCAGGACTAAAATACACTCTTAGAAAAGTATAATATTAAATAACACCCCACTTCAATATGTGGTATTGGGGGGCCACTGGTCTATCACACCAGTTGTTGTACAAAAAATTGGCCAGTGAGTTTGACACTGTGTGTAGCAGAGTTAATGCAGCAAAAGAGGCAATATTGTTGCAGGACACAAATACACTTATAAAAGTATACTCAGATAACACCCCACTTCAATATGTGGTATTGGGGGGCCACAGGTTTATCACACCAGTTCTACAAATAATTGGCCATTAACTGTTGTCACTGTGTGTAGCACAGTTAACGCAGCAAAAGAGGCCAAAATTTTGCAGGACTAAAATACACTTTTAGAAAAGTATACTATTAAATAACACCCCCACTTCAATATGTGGTATTGGAGGACCACTGGTCTATCACGCCAGTTGTACAAAAAATTGGCCAGTGAGTTTGGGACTGTGTGTAGCGGAGTAAACGCAGCAAAAGAGGCAATATAGCTGCAGGACACAAATATACTTATAAAAGTATACTCAGATAACACCCCACTTAAATAGGTGGTATTGGGGGGCCACTGGTCTATCACACCAGTTATAATACATTAAAAGTGCTATTGTCACTGTTTGTAGTATTGCTGCAGAAACGCTCAACACACCAGTCACAATGCTGCACAGTGCACAATACAAATCCACTATAATATGCTTGCTATATTATAGAGTAGATTATAAGTGGATTACACCCTTATATAGTGCACTGCACAACTATACCAAATACCAGTCCTTAAAATTACATTTGTGGACCTTAACAGAGCGATTTGTGTCACTGACGATCTGTCCCTGGTGCACACAGCATACCTTTCCCTACACTGACAAGAGACTGTACACATATACCAAATAGCAGCCCTTAAAATGACTTTTGTGGATCTTAACAGAGCTATTTGTGTCACTGACAATCTGTCCCTGGTGCACTCAGCAAACCTCTCCCTACACTGACAAAAAGCAGACTGTGAAATGGCCGCCAGCTCACGTCCATTTATGAGGTAGGGGGCATGTCCATGTGCTGAAATGTTTCAATTGGCTGTCCCGTTCCACCTGACGGCTGTGTCATGGGTCAGAGTTTTCCCCAATGTAAACTAATATGGCTGCCGTGAACAACGTCATGCGTTCGTAAAATCGGCGGGCTGCGAACTAGCGAAGTTCGCCGCGAACCGACCGTCAGGCGAACCGCAAGGCCATACCTAGTGGCGGGTATAACTTTATGCCAATATTAAAAATAATAATAAATACCGATGATAATAGTGTAATGAACCAGGTGACAATATGTGAATAAATAATTTTATTAATAAATAATATAGTGGTAGGTGCAACAGTGTTCACCTAAACCGGAGAGGAACCTTGCATATCTTAATATTCAATTTCAGTTACTATTTGGGTGCGATTCCCAAGACCTTAGTAGTAGGTTTTAGCCTTCATCCCTTGAAGATTTTGGAGGGGGGTTTTTTGGTACCTCAGGCCAGTGATTTGGGACTTTATGGGCTAGTATAAAATGTAGATTGGTTTTAAAAGCAGGGTTTTTTTATTCAAAAAAAGATTGATAATACATGGATACAATAATCACAGGAAGTGTGGGTTATAGACCCATTAGTGTTTGGTGAAGATAAGAAAGAAGGTGACATTTGTGATAGGTGACAAATGGTATGTCTCTCTATTATTCACGCTTTGGATGACGTGAACTCTGTAGGGAGAGATCCTTAAATTTAAGGATATCTCTCCCTACAGACTCTCCCTATCCTCCTTACCCGGCGGATATAAGATAAGTGCCTTAGAATATATTCTTGTATGATTGCTGTATAAATCTCAACTTAAACACCTCCACTCGTGCCCAGATCCACCAGTGCAAAAAACAATATAAGCCTCTTACCAGACGAAGGAAAAAATCAGCTCTCTAATCAACGGCTGAAAACCTGTAGAAACTCCTCCTTGTGGATCTGCGCACAAGTGGAGGTGTTTAAGTTGAGATTTATACAGCAATCATACAAGAATATATTCTAAGGCACTTATCTTATATCCGCCGGGTAAGGAGGCATTTCACCAGGTGGTGGGATTTAACCAGTTGTTCATCATCATATTGATCATACTCTGGATTTCTCATCACTTTATATTTTTTTATCACGGAAGTCTAAGAAGAATTTTATTTCTTTTCACTTGTGGACTTTTTGCACATATGGACTGTGGACACCTTTATTACACATTGTGATATATTTTAATATATTTTGATTTATTTTGATCTGTTTTAATTTTATTGATTTTCCCACAACACCATTACTTTGGTCACCAGGTGGTTTTTATATCACTATTGAGTATTTATGTAGGTTTTACAACACACATTTATATACTCTTTTCTTCATATTGAAAGGCGCACCATTCACATTACACATATCATTTATCACTATTCTGGGAGCAGCCTTTCACACATCAGCGCACCCTTCTTTTTTACATAGTTTTAAGAAATACTTGTATATATTGCTTATTTGTTCTTTGTGGATGGACTACTCTTATATTAATTATTAACTTTACCTGTGATACTTACTAGATTGTGCCTTACCATATTACCCCCATTGGGCAGCTCCAATTCCCTACCCCTATACATTTACAAGTCACTACTATAGGAATATAGGAAACAGCTATATACTGTATACAGTGTGTGTTGTGATGGGGGGGTGTAGGGGTTAACTGGGGGGGGTGATCGGGGGTTAAGTGTGCCAAGCTAGGTGTGTGCAATACTCACAGTTCTGATCCTCTCTCTTCTCTTGATGAATCCAAAAAGAATTTTGGGAGGAGAGAGCGGGTCATTTCTGTGTCTGTGATTACATTACACAGGCACAAGTCAGTTCCTGATTGGTCAGGACCGATCAACAGGTCCAGGCCAAAATCAGTGGCATGGACCTGATGACTGATCGGTTCTGAACCAAATCAGACCATCAGCGGGGCCGGGAGCGCACCACAGGTCCCCGTGGGCAAGCGCCGTACATGTATGAAACTTTGCCTGGGAGAGCCAGACTGCCGCCGTACAACTGCGGTGGGCGGTCGGCAATGGGTTAAAGGAATTTTTTATTTTTATAGTTATTTCTCATTTTGATGATTTCACTTTAAGCATCAGTAAATCACTGCTCATTTAAAAATAAAGTTTTTTTACAAACTTTTTTTTTCATTGATACATGTCCCCCAGGGCAGTACCTGGACCTCCATAACCACTGTATGCTCAATCATTTGCATAGTGATATGTAAATCAAGTTGCGCTAATGTGATCTATGGAAGTATAAAGTCCACAAAGTCCCAATATTGATGACAGATGGAAAATATCTTGGGTAAGATCCTGAACTCGACTCCCTTAAGAGTGTACGCTTACCAGATTGAGGTAAGAATAAAGCGGATATGCTTAATCTTGTCACTTTGATAGATGATCCAGGCCCGTGTGAGCAGTGAACTCGGAGGTCATTGGATCATGTAAAAAATACAAACAAACGCAATAGCGTAAAACCCAACAAAAAAATTTATAGTATCACCTTGAGTGTGACTTAAAATGGAGATTGGGAAACGTGTAAAAGGCTGCCACCAAGATAGCAGAGTGAAACAAAAAAAATTTTTTAAAAAAATTTAGGGGTGAATAACCCTAACAAAACAGATGCAGGATAAGGTGCAAAAAATATTCCAGTTGGAGTTGCCTCTTACCAGACAAAATTAAATTATAAGCCCAAGTGAAAGATAAAGTGTTGAAGATATGCGTTTGGACCATCACCAACTAGATCAGCCTCTTACCGAAAACAAGTTTAAAGCAAGTGTGTAGAAATCAATCCAAGTGACACAGGATGCAATACCAGATAAGCACCAGTAGGGGTCGCCTCTTACCAGATGTTAAACTCAGTCAAGCTTATGGAAATCAATAATCAGGGTCCAAACATGAATTCTGGGATCCTCGCTTTCAACCATAGATTGCCCAATCAAAAAAGAAGAAGAGAGGCTCCCATAGCGTAAAACCATACAATTTGTTGATAATAAAAAGGAATAACACTTACAGTGTAGCACGAAAAGTCAGGCAGAAAATGTGCAGCCGCCGGCCGGACGGCTTCACTCGCCCGCACTCTCTAGGTCGCTGTTAGATGACGTCAGTACGCCGTGCCCTGACGACGTTTCGTCACAGATGACGTTTTCAAAGGTGCGGACGGCGTACTGACGCCACCTATTTATGCAGAACAATGGACCCAAAAACCGGAAGCAAGCGAGCACCGCTCCGCCATCTTAAGTGGGGGAATCAGGACCCGAGCGGTAACAAGCATGCAACCGGAGACTGGCACCCAAAAACTTATTAAAAACCAATCTGAGAGTTATGATACCCCACAGATGGCTAAACATATAAGATGCTTAAATCAAAAAACAACAATATCACGATACACATGACCACTTATGGGGCATTCGGTAGATCACCATCTAGTGGCCAAAAAACAATATGGCAGTGATAAAAATTAGAATCACATCAGAACAGCGGCTTATTTAATATGCCAAATTAATGAATAACCATAACCAAATAGGTATGAATTACAATTGTAATTAATCTTATATCGAACCAGTTGAACATACTTCAATGATTACTGAACACATAAGTATCCAGTAGAGTATATGTGAACCCATATGGTACTGATAGGATCCTAAAGGGTACAAACCCATATAGATTGACCAGGTGCGGATATAGCTGTTCTGTGGTGATATATGTTATAAAACAATGATCATTAAAAAAGAAATGAAAGATAAAATTAAAACTGGGAACCCAAACAAACTATATATATTTATGCATTATCTATAAACGCATTAGTTTCGATATCTACATTGAGTCCAAACGGTACGTATGTTTTAACCCGATGTATCCAGGTCATCTCCAGCTTTGAGATACCTCTGACCAGAGGTTCACCTCTCCAATGGGGTACAAATTTATCTATCCCAAGGAATAAAGTATTCTTGGGATTTTTGTCATGAACAAGGGCATAATGTCTAGACACTGAGTGTTTAGGGAAACCTTTAAGTATATTGGATATATGTTCATTAAGTCTCACCTGTAGTGGTCTTTTGGTTCGTCCAATATATTGAAGCCCGCATGGGCAATGGAGCAGATAGACAATACCAGTGCTCATGCAGGATATGAATGGCTTTATAGCATGTGCCCTACCTGTACTTGTAGATGTAAATTCTTTTACTGTCCTACATTTATTAGAGCTAAAAGAACAAACACGACATCTCTTACATCTATAGAATCCTGTTAACTGGCTCAAAAAGGTGGGTTTAGGGCCAGGGGGTTCTAAAACATTAGGTGCCACTTTGTCTCTCAAAGTGGGGGCCCCTTTGAATACCACCCGTGGTTTAACAGGCAGGGAACTGCCCAAAACTGGGTCATTACCCAGAATGTGCCAATGACGACTTACAATATTTTTTATACTCATGTGTTGAGTTGAAAAAGGGGTAACAAAAGGTAAATTATATGAGGAGTCTTGATTAACAACTTTCGGCCTGTTAGATAATAACTGAGTTCTATCCAATCTACTAACTTCCATAAGTGTTTCTTCAAGAAATTGTTTATTGTATCCTTTGTCGAGAAACCTCTCGGTAAGGATACAAGCCTGAGATTGGAACTCTTGGAAGTCGCTGCAGTTACGCCTAATACGAAGGTATTGGCCTTTGGGTATAGCCCTAAGCCATGGTGCATAATGACAACTATCGACAGGAATATATGAATTCCTGTCGGTTGTCTTGAAATATGTGCAAGTGGAGAAGTGGCCATCCTTAATGCTGATAGTAAGGTCAAGAAAGTTAATAGATGACTGGCTGCACTCATAATTTAGCTGGATACCCTGATCATTAGAATTCAAAAAGTCCAAAAAAGAAATAAGGTCACTGTGGTGGCCATCCCAAAGGAGGAGCACGTCATCTATATACCTAGCCCAGAGCAGTATCTGCGGCCTGCGGTGGGAATAGATGACGTCCTCCTCCCACTGGGCCATAAACAAGTTGGCTAGTGACGGGGCATATTTAGCGCCCATGGCCACCCCAGTGACCTGTCGATAAAATTGTCCATTGTACCAAAAATAATTGTGGTGAGTTGCAAACTCCAGTAGCTCCATAATAAAAGATATCTGAATTGTTGGTAAGTCAGAATCCCTATTGAGGTACATGTTGACCGCATGTAACCCCACACTGTGTGGAATGATTGTGTATAGGGAAGAGACATCGGCTGTAACCATCCATAGTTGATCAGAGGGAGTTAAACCCATTAGGAGGTTAATAACCTGTCTCGTGTCCTTAATATAGGAAGGTGTGGTTTGCACCAATGGCTGTAAGTAAGAGTCAATGTACTTCCCCACCCGGGACATCACAGAGTCAATGCCACTGACAATGGGACGACCCGGGGGGGGGAAGTCAGACTCTTGTGCAATTTTGGTAGATAATAAATGACCGGAGTGCGGGGGCACTTAGGGATCAAGAATGCTTTCTCTTTTTTATTTAATATATTTTGATTATATCCTCTCTCTACAATAACCTCCAAAGTTTTTTTGTAGGAAACCTTCGGGTCTCTGGATAACGGAACATAAGTTTGATTGTCACCCATGATACGTTGCATTTCTTGATGGTAATCACTGCGGTCAAGCACAACTATCCCTCCCCCCTTGTCTGCCGGTCTAATGACCAAATCCTTATTGTCACACAAGGAATCTAGTCCTTTTTGTAGGCCAGCAGACAAGGAGGTACTGTGTGGTTTGATCTTATCAAGATCTCTCAGTACCACGTCCCTAAAGACTTTCAATGATGGAGCTAGGGATCCAGGAGGATTAAATAATGAAGCATTTAAAAGCCCAGAGTGTTGAATTTCAGAGCTAAACAAACGGTTCTCTTTAACTGGATTGCTTAATATGTATCGTTTGATATTTAGCTTCCGCACAAATTTATGGACATCCATGTAGGTATGGAACTTGTCCAAACGTTTCGGAGGAGCATATTTCAAACCCGTATCTAATAAAAGTTTTTCAGGTTCCGTTAAAACTGCTTTACTAAGGTTAAAAACCCCCGCCCCAGCTATGTTTTTACTTTTTTTAAGTTGGATGCGCCTGCCTCCTCTGCTTCCTCTTGAGGTTCTGCGGGGCGCTTGGTTCCTTGAGTGGCCCTGGGAAAAACCCAACCAGGATAACTTTGGCCAGTGGAACATTGGGGGGTTGGGTTATCTGATACTATTTCCCTAGGAGGCTGTGAAACGCCCTGGTTTGGAGGAAGTTGATTGTCGTTAGGACCCTCATTATCTTTCAAAGGGTAAAATCTATTTTGCAATGGAACATTATATTGATAATGGTCCTGTCTAGTATCAGATCTATTATGCCAGTTGAATTCTCTAACTGGGCCCCTACCACGACCTCCAGGTGGATCATACCAGTGGACATCAGATCTGGAGGGACTATGGTCATAACCACCATAAGGAGGACGTTGGTAGCTATACTCAGAATTGTGTTCCCTAAAGTGATGAGGAGGTTCTGAATAATTGTAAGGTCCCCTCCTCCACTGTGGAGTATTAGGGTAACCAGTTGGGTGGATATAGTCTCCTTGATGGTGATTTGGAGCATTAGATTGATTACGTCCACCATGTTGCCAGTTCATGTTATAACCCTGATTATTATACATGTTGGCAGGTTTAGATTGGTTATGGGGTTGTTTAACCTTTTTAGGGTTCGGTCCCCTATGGGGTGATTTATATGATAAGCGTCTACTATTCTGATTAGGACCCTTCTTTTGTGGTTTCTTGGCATTATTTGCCGTTTGTAAAGGGATAGACACTGGTCTGTCTATTTGGGCCAAAGAAACCTCCATACCCTCTTCCTCAGAACTCAATTCCGCCATCAGACGTTTTTGCCACTCAAAAACCCCGCCAGAGTGGTAATCTTGGAGGTCTCTATTGAACTTCTTGCGTTTCTTAATTTTTTGATCTCTCTCTTCCTTTTCAAGATTTTTTAAGAGATCAGCTGAGGAAGATTTGTACTCTTCGCTTTCCTTATAGGGTGCTAGTTTCTCTTTGACTAGTTTTATCTCGTCATCGAGTCTGGAAAGTTTGGCACTTTTTCTACCTGATAAGAAGCGCAAGAAGTTCACCCCTGCCTCATTAAAATATTTATACCAGTCCTCCAACTCAACTTCTCCCTGTTGGGGACCTACTTCCCACCTGAGGCTCCTGGGGACCATAGTCTTCTTGATATATGTATCTAGGAAGGCTATGTCCCATTGAGTGTGGATCTCCGATACAAGTAGGTTCTTGAGTCTCATAAAAAGCCCACTTACATCGGTTACCTCAGTGGAAAGGACCTCAAAGACTCCATCTGTATTGAATGACCTGGAGGCTCGGTAATCAAAAATATCCATTATTATATGAATATACCAAAAGCAGCAGTTAAAAGGTCAAAAAAAGCAATGTAGTAAATTGGGGAATTAACCGCGCTAAAGGAAATAAAACAAACAAGCAGCAACTTCAAGTGTGACCACACCCTAAAGAATATATGTAAATCAAGTTGCGCTAATGTGATCTATGGAGGTATAAAGTCCACAAAGTCCCAATATTGATGACAGATGGAAAATATCTTGGGTAAGATCCTGAACTCGACTCCCTTAAGAGTGTTTTGTATTGCGTTTGTTTGTATTTTTTACATGATCCAATGACCTCCGAGTTCACTGCTCACACGGGCCTGGATCATCTATCAAAGTGACAAGATTAAGCATATCCGCTTTATTCTTACCTCAATCTGGTAAGCGTACACTCTTAAGGGAGTCGAGTTCAGGATCTTACCCAAGATATTTTCCATCTGTCATCAATATTGGGACTTTGTGGACTTTATACCTCCATAGATCACATTAGCGCAACTTGATTTACATATATTCTTTAGGGTGTGGTCACACTTGAAGTTGCTGCTTGTTTGTTTTATTTCCTTTAGCGCGGTTAATTCCCCAATTTACTACATTTGCATAGTGATGTAGTATGAGCCGAACAACCCCTGGTGCGGTTCGCACCAGAACACAGTGAACAGAGGAAAAGTTTGTTCAAACAAACCCCATTGAAGTCTATGGGACTCGAACTTAGAAAATCAAACGGCCTCATTTTGAAGGCTTAAATGCAAGTTATTGCCCCCAAAAACTGTATGGGGTCCGGGTCCTGACCTGGGGAACATGTAGCAATGAAAAAAAAGTTTTTTAAAACGATAGTTTTTAAAGGAGCACTGATTTACTGATTTTAATGAGGCCAAAAGTGAAACTATAAAAAGGAAAAATTCCTTCAAATATCGTGCCTAGGGGGGTCCCCTGAATGTGCCTGTAAAGTAGTGCATTTCTACGATGTATGTAGCCTGCTGCAGCAATACTGACATTTCTAAAGCAAAAAATGTCATATACAAATATACATACAAATTTCAAATCACATTTACTTGTCATACGGGTGCAGAAAAATTGGGCCTTGCTTGCTGATGGTGCCTGAACACCGTAACCCCTCGCAGTTACTCTTGCTTGGTGCAGGAACGGGCCCTGCTGCTAAAAAATCCATACAAATATGAAATCGCATGTACCTGTCATACAGGTGCCAAAAATTGGGCCTTTGGTGTTGCTAATGCCTGAACACCGTAACCAACCCCTCACAGTTACTCTTGCTGGGTGCAGGAACGGGACCTGCTTGTAAGAATGCCATACAAATTTGAAATCCCATGTGCTATACAAGTGCCAAAATTTGGGCCTTTGTGGAAGGTGGTGCCTGAACACTGTAACCAAGGCCTCGCAGATACTCTTGCTGGGTGCAGGAATGGGACCTGCTGGTAAGAATTCCATGCAAATTTGAAATCCCATGTGCTATACAAGTGCCAAAAATTGGGCCTTTGCCGTATGTGGTGCCTGAACACCGTAATCAAGGCCTCACAGTTACTCTTGCTGTGTGCAGGAATGGGACCTGCTGGTAGGAATGCCATGCAAATTTGAAATCACATGTGCTACACAAATGCCAAAAATTGGGCCTTTGTGGAAGGTGGTGCCTGAACACCGTAACCCCTCACAGTTAGCAGGGAACAGGGACAGGGCCTGCTGTTAAAAGTGACATACGACATTTAAATTGTATGCACCCGTCATAAAAGTAAATACAAAATCAGCCGCGCTTGGTCACACTATAGAATAAAACGGTGATAATGAACATCCAAGGCTGCCAGTACATAAACAAATAGTAAAAGATGATAATAATAAGGTACAGCGACAACAAAAATTATACACACAAATATTGAGATTTCAGTTTGAAAAAAGTCCCACAAATGCAGATAATATAACTTAGAAGTTGATAGCCAAGAAGTCCAACACCTGGAGATGGGATCAATGAAGATGGAAAGAAGTCACCACGTGCACAAAAATGAAAGGGATGTCTGCTTACCGGAACCGTTTGACAACCGATTAAGGTAGGTGTCAGGGCTTACCTTTGTTGGGAGTCATTCAGGCAGAGATTTATGCTCACCCTTGCAAACAAACACAGACCAGGGTGACCAGGTAAGAAGCCACCTGGCCTGTGAGTTTGTGCACGGGGGCTGTGCAGGATAACCAGGTCCAAATACAGGCAAGGACTAGAGCAGGAGAACCGTCAGGTGAAGCCAGGGGTCAGATGCCGGAAACAAACAGGAATGCAGGAACTCAAACAACAGGAACCAAACCAGGAAACCAGAATCAATGAACTGACACTGCCCTTAGGGAGGGGCAGTGTCTTATACCTTGTTAATTAGGTATCAAATACAGCTGGAGAGTTACTGACAGGTCTGAGCCTCTGGTGAAATCTAGCCCCCTAGTGCTGCAGGCAATACAGGAATAAGCAGGAGTTCTCCAAAGTCCTGAAGTGGCTCAGAGGCTAGTTTGCAGACTGGGAAGCCAGAAGGACACAGGTTCAATACCTCTGAAAGGCACCAGTGGGGTGGCCACGCCTAGCCGTCTGGCAGGTACGACTAGAACCCTGACAGTAGGTCAAAATACGCATTTGGGGTTCCACGCTGGCGGTGGGAAGGCGTCTGTGCCACAATGGTCGGTTGGCGTCATTTCCCTCGCCTCTCCTCCCGGTGATTGATAGCCCGGACTTCAGGCCCGGGGTGGATCAGCCCGGATTTAGGACTTTGAAGAACGCCGGGGTTCATCAGGCTCGGCACTTTGTGAGGGCTGGGGCTTGGGTTTCGCGGTCTTCCATGAACTCCACAGCGCCCTTTACCTCCCTGTCTTTTTGGCAACGAGTCCAGCTGGCTCATTTTTTACAAGCTCTTCCTTCGGCGTCTTTGTTTTCTAGACGGCTCACGTACTTTGAAGATTTGTGTTCTGACACATCCCCCCTTCGCCACACGGTCTCCCTGGTCTACCGGGCGCTAGCTTCGCCGGACGAATCTTTCCGTCCCCCATTTATTGCCAAATGGGAAAGGGACCTGAATGTATCTTTCACGGACCATCAGGTTGAGAGGATATTATTTTTCACGTACAAAACCTCCCGCTGCTCGCGGTACCAGGAGGTAGGCTATAAGTGTTTAACCCGCTGGCACTATACCCCAGCTAGGCTTCATCGCATGTTTCCGTCCTGCCCGGATGTTTGTTGGAGATGTGGGGAGGAGGTTGGCACCTACCTACACGTTTTCTGGTCATGTCCGAGTTTACAATCCTTCTGGAAGGAGGTCCTACGCATTGCCCAGAAATTTACGGACCATTCCCTCCCCCTGGACCCGGCCCTTTTCCTCCTTCATCATCATGAATATCCGAGGGCGTCCTATCGGAAGTCAATTCTGCCACTTCTGTTCACGGCAGCTAAAAGCTGCATCCCCCCGCTCTGGAAGCAGACGCAGCCTCCTACGGTAGCTATGTGGCTCCGCAAGGTTTCTTGTCTCAACGATATGTAAGATCTAGTAGCCACTGAGCACGGTACACGAGAAAAGTTCCTGAAACGCTGGTTCTACTGGCATGAATTTAAGTATACTTCGGAATACACGGAGTTGATTGCCCGCTAATGGTCGCTGGGCGGGGGTCGGCCGGCCTTCCCTCACCCCCCTCTTTGGCTCTTTCTTGACCCCTTCCTTTCTCGCCCTGGTCCCCTTCCCCCTTCTCTTTTCTCTTTGTTTACTCTCCATGGCTTTTTCTTCTCTTTCTTGGCTTTAGGCATACCGTCTATAGGTGTTTTTTTTTTTTTTTATCCTCTTTGCCGCTTCAGGGTATTGGCTATTGTATTATTGGATCCCTATACAGTGGATCAGTCAGTTTTCTGGAGTGGTGCGGTACGACACCCCTTTGGGGGAAGTACCGCCAGTGGGCCCTCTGGTGTCTGCCGCGGCATTCTGGGGCACCTGAGGGGGGCCTCCCTTCCCCGGTAGCCGGCCATGAGATGGATGCCGGTGGGGCAGGGGGGGGCTGCCTGAGGGTGTCCTGCGAATTTATATGTTCACTATCCAGCTCTAACAAGCTTAGGCCATGGGCTTCGCTGAGGGTGTACATTTTGTTTCTGCTGTGCTCTATTGAAGTATTAATGCTATGTTGGTACATTTTGAAGTGCTGTCTGTATTGTCCATAATTTATTATTTGCTCGCTGTACTTGGAAGTTGATTGTACCTGTTGTTGATAAGTGGTATGCCTGTATGTTTTCTTTCTAATAAAGAATTTTTTAAAATACGCATTTGCCACAGAATTCCAAAGGTAACCCTGGGAAGCCGGTCTCCAGTTTCCAATCAATAATCAGTGCAACAGGCGGTTCAAAGATTCCAATCAATGATCAAACTTAATATACCGAAAACCTCAAAATAAAGAGGAAACTCCAATGACATAGTATACTTCTTTAATAGACTTTTAAAAGAGCAGATAAAAAATGGCAACTCACATATCCAATCAAATGAATGCGCATGGATTTAGGAAAGCCAAGATCAGCGTGTCGACTTGCGGGCGTGGCTGTAGCGTTTCGTCCCAACTAGGACATTATCAAAGGCCAAGCGGCACTTGTCAGCACGCTATTTATGATGTAGTAACAGGGTATCAGCTCGTGGGGTCCCGGAAGTCCGCAAAACCGGAAGTCACATCATAGGTGCGCCACTTCCGGTTAGCGGCTTACCAGGAAGAGAGCGTGCGTTCCACCGCAGCTCATTCCGGAAGCCACAGAAGGACTCGTTCCCCTCACTATGGTGATCGTTTGATCCTCGCACTCCAAATGAAAATACCTACTCCTCGGCAATATAAACCAACATCCTAGTAATTTAATGGACATCCGAAGGGATAATATCGCAACCACCCTACATCCTGAGCATTTAACCAGAAATATATAGTGGCCACGATACATAAAGGAAAAAACAGACAAAACCCCACAGTACATTATTACACTTATAGGAAAATGGAAAAAAACTATAATATAGTGTAAACAGGCTATATATCACATACCATGGAAAACACAAACATTGCCATAACCATAATATAAAATTAATATAGGAATATAATAATATACATCCCTCAAATATATTCACATAATTTTACTGGAAATATGATAAATAAATATTCCATAAAATATCATAAAATAGCCATATGAAGGCCAAATAAGAACATATTAAACATATGAAGTATCACCAGAAACATTAAATAACTGTAAAGGCTAAAAATGTACACCACATCTGATATTACCCAGGTGTTCATTAACTCTCACCTGCATAGCCCTAATGGTCCTCCCGATATATTGGAAGCCACAGGGGCATTCCAAAAGATACACCACATTCTTGGAGGAGCAGGTAATGAAAGACCCAATGGTGTAGACATTTTGTGTGGTTGTGGACCGGAAGGTACCAATCCTTCTGTCCTTAATGGCATTAGTCCTACACACCACACATTTTCTGCATGGAAAAAAAACATTAATTTGAGTCTTAGAGGAGGAACTCCTTGATAGACCACTGTAGGTTGATCACCAACCACTGGTGCCAAAACTCTATTGTTTAGGAGCACTTTCCAGTGTCTAGAAAAAATCCGCTTAATATCCCTATATTGTTCTCCTGTCACACAAGTGCAGAAAAATTAGGCCTTGGGGGTTGGTAGTGACCTAAACCAAAAACATTGTTGGAAGCTAGCAGAATCAAGGTAGAGGAATAGGATAGGCAGCATATGCAGTCTTCAAGGGATGGCTGACCCCTAGCAAATGCAATCTGTTACATCAGCATTAGGGGCCTGATAGCACTTGTTGATCCAGGACTGGTTCATTTTGACAGAGTCTGTGGACAGACGCACTCTTTTGTCCATCACAAAGCCTCCAGCGGCACTGAACATCCGTTCGGAAAGCACGCTGGAAGCAGGACAGGCCAGTAGCTCCATTGCATATTAAGCAAGTTCTGTCCAGTGGTCCATCCTCAAGACCCAGTAAGCCAGTGGATGCGCAGCTGGAAAGGTCTCCAAGTCTGCTTTTGTCCGTAGATAATCATGCACCATATGATGGAGACACTGGCGATGGTTGCTTAATCAAAAAAACAAAGAGTTTTCCAGTCACAACTTACCAACCAGCCAGCGACCAACCGAATTGACCTGTCTAACAGTATGCGTTAAAAACAAGGGTTTGGTTGCACACATTTGCAAATACATGCATAAGCTGCAGGCCCCGACAAGGCACCCTGTGATCTGCAGTCCCTAACTCTACAATTTAAAGAGTCTCTACAGTGAGAGCACATGCATTTAATGGGATAGATGGAGGACAGGTGACTAGAGGGAGCCCACCCCTCCTTAAAGGCACAGGGTCACACTGAACACCCAGCACATCGCAAAATG
Source organism: Pelophylax lessonae (assembly GCF_965119305.1). Classification (NCBI taxonomy): domain Eukaryota; kingdom Metazoa; phylum Chordata; class Amphibia; order Anura; family Ranidae; genus Pelophylax; species Pelophylax lessonae. The sequence goes on from NC_138780.1 coordinate 32,333,674, forward strand.
GCGGCAAAGGTGTCAGTGCGTTGCCTGGCTTTGTGCGATGTGCTGGGTGTTCAGTGTGACCCTGTGCCTTTAAGGAGGGGTGGGCTCCCTCTAGTCACCTGTCCTCCATCTATCCCATTAAATGCATGTGCTCTCACTGTAGAGACTCTTTAAATTGTAGAGTTAGGGACTGCAGATCACAGGGTGCCTTGTCGGGGCCTGCAGCTTATGCATGTATTTGCAAATGTGTGCAACCAAACCCCTGTTTTTAACGCATACTGTTAGACAGGTCAATTCGGTTGGTCGCTGGCTGGTTGGTAAGTTGTGACTAAAAAACTCTTTGTTTTTTTGATCTGCGTCCGCCCTTCCAGTGCTCCTTACCACTAAGACCAGTTATAGGTGGAGGCGGTGAAAACTTTTTACATTATCGATGGTTGCTTAAACCTAACAGCCCTGGGTGCTGCTGAGGACAAAATAACTGTTTAAAGGCATCGGTCAGCCGGCCGCCTTCTCCACCACTCCTCCTTTGGCTGAACGATTCCTCAGAAACACATCCGGAGAATGTTGACCTCCCAGTGTCTGGAAAGGCGGTACACAATTTTTTTTCAAGGCCACCTCAAGATGTTTCATCCTCTGCTCTCTCTGCGAAGGCAGGATGAGCTCTGCAACTTTACCCTTGTAACGTGGATCAAGAAGGGTTGCCAACCAGTAATTATCCCTCTCCTTGATAGCACGAATCCTCGGGTCCTTTTGCAGGCTTTGCAGAATTAGGGAGCCCATGCAACCTAAGTTGGAGTAGGCATGAGCTTCTGAGTCCTCTGGGTCACTAAGGATGACATTGTCAGCAGGAGCAACCTCTCCCCAACCACATACAACACCTGGGGTTTCTGGGGGAATTAAAACCATCCCTTGAAGACTGCTGTATCCTATCCTCTTCCTCTACATGCATGCTGCCAAAATCCTTATCCTCCTCTTCCTCCTGTGTTTTTTGTGGCCCAGCAGGAATGATATTTGCATAAAGGGGGCCTTGTGAGGAAAGGAAGTCCTCCTCTTCCTGCCGCTGTTCTGCCTCAAGTGCCCTGTCCATGATTCCACACAGTGTGTGCTCCAGCAGGTAGACTAACAGGATAGTGTCACTGATGCATGCATCGTCCCGGCTCACCATCCTTGTGGCATCCTCAAATGGTGACAGGACGATGCATGCATCCTTAATCAAAAGCCACTGGCGTGGCGAAAAAAAACCAAGCTCCCCTGACCCTGTCCCTGCGCCATACTCACACAGGTACTCATTGATGGCCCTCTGCTGCGTGTGCAGCCGCTGCAGCATTGCCAACGTTGAGTTCCACCTGGTGGGCATGTCACAAATGAGGCGGTTGGCGGGCAGGTTGAATTCCCGTTGAATTGTGAGCACTGGCATTGAACGAATGGCGGAAATGGCCACAGACTTTCCTGGCCTGCCTCAGGAGATCTTGGAAGCCCGGGTATCTGCACAAGAAACGCTGCACCACCAGATTCAGAACATGTGCCAAGCATGGATCATGTGTCAAGTGTCCCTGTCGGAGGGCGGAGAGAAGGTTGGTGCCATTATTGCATTCAACCATTCCTGGCTCAAGCTGTCGTGGCGTCAACCATCTCTGAGCCTGCCCCGGCAGAGCTGACAGAATCTCTGCACTGGTGTGACTCCTATCGCCTAGACAGACCAACTGAAGCACAGCATGGCATCTTGTAGCCTGATTGCTGGCGTAGCCCCTTAAACGCTTAGGGAGCACTGCTGCTGCAGAGGAGAATTGCACAGAAGAGGACATGGAGGAGGAGGAGGTGGTGGTGGAGTAGCCAGATGTGGCAGAACCAGCACCAGCTTTTTGGAGGCATGGTGGCAAAACCACCTGCAAGACCGAACCCTGTCCTGCATCCTTCCCAGCTGCCAGCAGAGTTACCCAGTGCGCCGTGAAAGAAATGTAACATTCCTGTCCATGCCTGCTGGACCAAGAGTCAGCAGTAATGTGCACCTTCCTGCTGACAGCTTTGTCCAACGAGGCCAAAACACTACCTTCCACATGACGGTAGAGAGCCGGAATGGCCTTACGCGAAAAGTAATGCCTTTTTGGGACCTGCCACTGTGGTGCAGCACATTCCACAAATTTGCGAAAGGGAGCTGAGTCTACCAGCTGAAAAGGCAGCAACTGTAATGCTAGCAAATTGGCCAAGCTAGCATTAAGACGCTGAGCATGTGGATGGCTGGGACAGTATTTCTTTCTACGGTGCAAATACTGGGGTAGTGAGATCTGCCTGCTGCTCAAATCAAGCCGTGGTGTACTGTTAGCAGATTGGGTGCAACTGTCTTTGCCACTCATTGCTATACCATCATCCCTCTCAATGCTGGTATTTGAGAAGGCATGAGGTATAGTAGGGTTAGAGATCGCAGATGAGGAGCAAGGCGATGTATGCTTGTTTTGATCTGGTGCCTCTTTCAGATGCTGTTACCAATGGACTGCATGGCAGGAAGTCATATCCCTTGTCAAGCATGTGGTGCCCAAGCGACTGGTGTTCTGACTGCGCTTGATCCGCTTTAGACAGATTCTGCAAACAGCAACGCTGCGGTCTACTGCACAGGTGCTGAAAAAAGCTCACACTAATGAACTTTTTGGAGCCCGCTGGGTTTTGCAGCACCCTGCACCTGTGGAACTCTCTGCTGTGAAGCAATAGGTTGGCTACTGCTAGGCCGGCCTATGGAGCACATCCTGCCTCGTTGCAGTTGTGCATCCTCCTCATCCCCTCCCTCCTCGTCTCTGGAGCAAACTTGGCAATATGCTTCAGCTGTGGCAACATGACTGCTGGTCTCTTGTCCGTCGCTGTCACCCCCTCTCTCTAGGCTCATGTTATTCTCTTCATCAACCTGGGAAACAACATCACAGCTTTCAAATTGCTGCGCATCCTCCAGGAGCATGTCACTGACACTATGATCGAATAGTTCAGGTGACTCCTCCGTGCATGATGGTAGGGCAACTGAAGGAGTAGCTGTGGAGAAGGAGCCTTTGGAACGGGCCGCTTTGGCAGCTGTGGTGGAAGGAAAACTACTAAGAGCGTGGTTGTCAGAGGAAGAGGATGATGAGGATGGCTTATTGATCCACTCCGCCAACTCTTCCACATCTTGTGGATGAATAGCATGGGCAGCACCAGAAATAAGAGACGGGCGTGCCCCGCCTGCAGAGAATGCACTATGTCGATTGTGACCACCACTTTTCACAATCGACACAGAGGCTGCTTGCCCTATTTTCGTGGCCTGTGAGCGTCGGCCTCTCCTTCTCTGCCTTTCAGGCATTATGTTGATACAGGTCAATAAAGGGTATACGCAACTGACCAATAGATACTAAATGACTTGATATGATGTAATTGATAGCCCTATAGATGAGCTGTGGTGGTTATAGATGTACGCAAGTGACCGATTATCAATACTCTCACTGATATCTGATGTAATCTATAATCCTATAGATGGATGATCTGTGATCCCTATAGATAAATCCACAATTGAGCAAAGGTTACTCTGGCTGATATCTGCAATGATCTCTTTTCCCACAGGTATGTGACCCCTATAGATAAATCCACAACTTAGCAAAGGTTACTGTGGCTGATATCTGTAGTGATCTCTATTCCCACAGGTATGTGACCCCTATAGAAAAAAACACAACTGAGCAAAGGTTACTGTGGCTGATATCTGTAGTGATCTCTATTCCCTCAGGTATGTGACCCCTATAGAAAAAAACACAACTGAGCAAAGGATACTGTGGCTGATATCTGTAGTGATCTCTATTCCCACAGGTATGTGACCCCTATAGAAAAAAAAACACAACTGAGCGCAAAGGTTACTGTGGCTGATATCTGTATTGATCTCTATTCCCACAGGTATGTGACCCCTATAGAAAAAACCACAACTGAGCGCAAAGGTTACTGTGGCTGATATCTGTAGTGATGTCTATTCCTACAGTTCTATAAAGATTTTAGAATGTTGTAGAAACTAACCGATGAACAATACTGGTACTGGTATCTGATGTAAAGAAATCAATCTATCCCTACCTCACACAGGAATCTTGGCCCTCCCTACACTGTCTAATATGATGTAAAGAAATCAATCTATCCCTACCTCACACAGGAACCTTGGCCCTCCCTACACTGTCTGATATGATGTAAAGAAATCAATCTATCCCTACCTCACACAGGAACCTCGCCCTCCCTACACTGCTAGAAATGTCTCTCTACACTGTCTGACTCCAAAAAAACGACTCTCTCCCTGCCTGAATCGGGTGCCTGTCCCTGTCTGATCGCTGCACAATAACACTACACACTGCAGCTGTGCGAGCAGCCTTTATGTAGTGTTGGGTGTGTACTTGGAACTGAACAGGGGATCGTTCAGTCCAGCCCTAGTAGTTACACACAGCCCTGAAAATGTTCAGTGTTCACAGGCAGGCAAGGAGAGGGAGAACTCCAAAAAACAAATTTTAATGCAACACACCTCTCTCCTGTGGCCCTTTTAAGACTGAGGATGGCTGTAGGCACTAAAATCAAAAAACAAACAGAGGGAACATCGGCCTAGTGCATTATACTCAGTGATGAGCTTTATTAGATTAAAAGAGTTATACTCACAAACAAATGCTTTATATAAGTGCATCAAATCCATACATCTGGAACCATCAGTCACGTTAAAAGAGATGCAATGTCCTCAAAAGATAATGGCTATTATCTATCGAGGACATTGCATCTGTTTTAACGTGACACTGATGTCACGAGGATAATGCACTAGACCAGCGCGCCATTTGTTTTTTTTTTTTATTTTAAGGAGAGGGAGAACAAATGCAGCACTAGTTGTGTATGATCGGCTGCATCATGTGTGACAAATTCAGTGACAACCTTAACTCTGCAGCTATAGTCCAGAATGTGCCTGTGACAGGGGCCACACACATTGATTGATTTATTAATAAATACATATCGGCATTATTATGTGTTATTTGTACCTAACTGTTCCCATAGATTAAATATTAGCGGGAGTATGGACAAAGCACAAGCTCAATTTAAATGGGATTTATTAACGTTGTCTAAATGTATTGCCTTAGCAAGTAAAACCCACAGCAATAAAAATACCTGTTCATTTATTGTCATAGGTATATAAAAGTATGCTCTACCTATTAAAACAGTTTCCTTTTTCAAACTAGTTAAGACATGAAAAAAAATAAATCATTAATAGCATTATTAATGAGTTAAATATAACTAAATTGCATTTTCTAGAGTCTTGTCTCAGGTGTAAAAATAATAATTGTTTCAGAAGAAAATGGTCCCCTGTGTATGAAGTCTGCAGGGCCCTTAAACATATATTAACTCAATTCAGGTGTGATTTCTCATAACACTCTTCATACTCTTTCAATGGTTAAACTGCCATTGTATGTTTTTTTATCACACGTCTGTTTGTTTTTTACTGGGACTATGCCTGAGAATTTCTTAGTAAGTATACACTGTGTTATGCACAATTCAATAAATAGAAATAGTAATCTACGCAGTCATACAGTACATGTGAGCACAGGGCATATTTCCAACAACTTTCCATTGATTTTTTGCCTAAGTCTCTAGGAAAGAACTGGTAAAGAACATTTTTACAATACTTCCTGCAATGGAAACTAGAATTGTGAGAACCCCCAGTCTGAAGATACATTATATGAATGTATTATATTATACACCAATCAGCCATAACATTGTGACCACCCACCATAACCCGATCAGGCATGGAATCCACTAGACCTCTTAAGATATGCTGTGTTATATGGCACCAAGTTGTCAGTTGCTGCTCTGTAGTGGGGCCTCCATGGATTGGACTTGTTTTTCCTTGATGGATGCTTGATGGATTGAGAGTCAGATAATTTGATCTCAGATGCCAATGTCAATGCCAACACCTCAAACTTGTTGTTGTGTTCCTCAAAGCATTCTTGAATTTATCAGACTAGGCCACCTTCTTCCATTGCTCCTTGGCCCTATTCTTATGCTCACATACCCATTGTAGGTGCTTTTAGCTGTGGACACGTGTCAGCATGGGCACTCTGACTGTTATGTGGCTATGGAGCCCCATACCCAACAAACTTATCCTAACTCCCACCCATCAAAACAAAAGGTGAGATCCACAAAGCCCCTTTAATGACCATTCTTTATATTTCTTTTACAGGGATTCTACTCTATAAAACAAGAATTCAATAAGACCATGGTGCAAGAATTTATTTTAATTGCGTTCTCCAGTTTAAAACAGCTCCAGTTACTACTGTTCTTTCTTGTTTTGGTAGCATTTATCATCTGTGTTACAGGAAATATCACTATCATTGTCTTAGTTAAGATTGAACCCTTGCTTCAAACTCCAATGTATTTTTTCATAGGTACATTTGCTGTTCTTGAAACTATATTTGTTATGGTTACTATACCTAAGCTTCTGGATAATTTGATTTCAGGAAATAAGAGGATATCTTTCATTGAATGTTTCATACAGATGTTTGTTTTCAGTGGTTTGGGTATGACAGAATGTTATTTGTTATTGGTCATGGCCTTTGATAGATACTTGGCTATTAACAGTCCTTTACGTTATTCTGCTATTATGAGGAAGGAAACATATACTCGTTTAGCTGTGGCACCATGGATTGTTGGTCTTTCAATTTCTTCTGTGACTACTACTTACACAGCCCAACTAAAATTCTGTGGGCCAAATCAGATAAATCATTTCCTTTGCGATGCTCTGCCACTTCAGAATTTGTCTTGCTCTGATCCTTCCATGAGCAAATTAACCACAATAATAGCCGCCGTTCTTGTGGTACTTTTTCCAATTTTATTTATAATAGCTTTTTATGTTCACATCATTAACGCCATCTCGAAAATCAAGGGCACTGAAGGCAAACAAAAAGCCTTCTCTACCTGTTCCTCTCACCTTATTGTAGCCAGTCTTTACTTCGGAACAGCTCTTGTTTTGTATATCAGACCTACTGGAAGCCAAAATGACAAATATTCTGCTCTTATATACACAGTTCTTACCCCACTCTTAAATCCCTTCATTTATACCTTGAGGAACAATGATGTGAAGACAGCAATAACAAATTCAGTCTTGAAGAAAATACATTTACCCCGTAGCCTGTAAGGCACACTTTTAGTTCACATTATGAAAAAATATATATTTTAATATATTTATCATCTCTCTATATATAACCTTTTGCTACCATATAAAAAAATTGAGTATTGTCTGTGATCTTTTTTTGCTTGCACTAACATTTACATGATTGGGGCTATTGTCCAATATTACGGCTACCAAGGCCTACCCAACCACTACCATTTACCATCACCCTTTTTCCCCAATAAATTAATTCACACCAATACCACTTTATTTGGGTTTAAAATAGCCAAAGCAGCCTCTTTATTAAACAAAACGTAATTCACAACTCTTCATTATACCATATCACATTATTTTAAAACATAACATACATAACCAGCCTGATATATCTACCTGCTCTTCCAATAGGTCTTAAGATTTTTGAAGGCACCCTTAAATGACCAACCGGCTTTATCTGGCACCCCATTTGCATCACCAGTAGAGTTGAGCGGACACCTGGATGTCCGTGTTCGGCGGGTTCGGCCGAACTTTAAAAAAAAGTCCGGGTCCGTGTCCCGGACTTTTGCCAAACTTTTCCCGGACACCGAACCCCATTGAAGTCAATGGGGACCCGAACTTTAAGGCACTAAAATGGCTCTAAAACACCAATGGAAAGGGCTAGAGTGCTGCAAATGGCAGCAAAACGTAGTTAAGAGCATGACAAGTGCTCTGCAAACAAATGTTGATAGGGAAATAACTTAAAACAACAAAAAAAAAAACCAGAAAAATAAAACAATGTTCTTCATCTCTGAAGGACGAGGCCCATATGGAGTAGGAGGGAGGTTGAGGTGGTGGTGGATGTGGCGGTGTCATAGGCGTGCGCACAGGGTGTGCCGGTAGTACCTGGGCACACCCTAATCACCTAGGGCACATAGCATTATCGCTCTGTTTGCCAGTGAGGAGATGGGAAAGATCTCCCTCGGACCTGCTCTGCTCTATTTCACTTTGCCAGCAGGGAGAGTAATGTATCGGGGCCATGTACATGTAGGCAAACACATGCATGTGTATTTAAACTTTGGGGTGCACACCCTAATGCAATAGGCTGCGCACACCTATGGGCGGTGTAGGTGGAAGCGGCGGTGGAGGAGGACCAGGGCCGGATTAAGAGAATCATGGGCTTGGTGCTGAGGATTTTGAAGGGCCTTAAGGGCCGTGCCTTGGCATGCACCCAGAGGAGGAAGGGTGCAGCCATGCATGCCTAATTCCACATGGGATGCTGTCTCTGAAGCCCATAAACACATCCATGCATCGGCAACTGTCCCTCCTTGTCCGGCCTTCGTGCTGTGTGGGGAGGTTCTGAGGGAGCTGCCTGGGGAAGCGAGCATAGAAGCCAGACTTCTGTGTTTACAAGTGACAGAAGAGCGGTAACAGTGAATATGGCCAACTTGGGGCCTATATAAAGGTAGGGGCCTGGAGCTGCAGCTCCAATAGCCCCTATGTTAATCTGGCCCTGAGGAGGACCAGGTAGCCAACACTGCTTCTTTTCACAAATTTTAAATGAGGGTACACCCCAAAAGAGTGAGAAAGAGCAAAAATGGAACAATGGCTGGGTAAGGTCGGTATCCATCGCTATTATGCACAAGGTACGGAAAAGTCCCGTGGGATCCATGCCTGGTTCATTTTAATGAACGTGAGCTTGTCCACATTGTCTCTGGACAGGCGGCTGCGCTTGTCTGTGATAACGCCCCCAGCCGTGCTAAATACCCATTCAGATAATACACTGGCTGCAGGGCACGCCAGCACCTCCAAGGCGTAAAGGGCAAGCTCAGGCCATGTGCCCAACTTGGAGACCCAGAAGTTGAAGGGGGTAGACCCCTCATTCAGTATGTCTAGGCGTGTGCACACATACTGCTCCACCATGTTGGTGAAATTCTGCCTCCTGCTAAGACGTTCCATATGAGCTGCTGGTGCTGCTGTTTGTTGTGGCATGCTGACAAAGCTTTTCCACATTTCGGCCATGCTAACCCTGCCTTCTGAGGTGCTGGCGGTGCCCTGGTTGCGTTGGCGACCTCTTCCTCCTCCTCCTCCTCCTCTGCCTTGTGCTTCCACTGTGGCCCCGCTGTCAGGTGGGAATGCCAGCAGCATCGCGTCTACCAGCGTGCGCTTGTACTCGCGCATCTTGCGATCGCGCTCCAGTGAGGGAATTAAGGACGGGGATCCAGCAGCTTGGCCACCCAGTAATCAGCACAAGTTAGAATGTGGGCAACTCGGCGGTCGTTGTGGAGACACTGCAGCATGTAATCGCTCATGTGTGCCAGGCTGCCCAGAGGCAACGAAAGGCTGTCCTCTGTGGGAGGTGTATCGTCCGTGTCCTCTGTATCCCCCCAGCCACGCACCAGTGATGGCCATGAGCTGGCCTGGGTGCCACCCTGCTGTGAACATGCTTCCATCTCCTCCTCCAGCTCCTCCTCCTCCTCCTCCTCATCCTCCTCATCCTCCAGAACTGTGCCCCAGCTGGACAATTGTGTCCCTGGCGTTTGTGTGTGCAGGAACCCACCCTCGGAGCCCCTTGTGAATGACTGCCCTGAAAGCCTTGGAAATGTTACCTCTTCATCCTCCTCCTCCTCCTCCTCATCCTGTGCCACATCCTCTTCCATCATCGCCCGAATTGTTTTTTCAAGGAGGCATAGAAGTGGGATAGTTAAGCTGAGAACGGCGTCATCGGCACTGGCCATGTTGGTGGAGTACTCAAAACAGCGCAACAAGGCACACGTCTCGCATGGAGGCCCAGTTCTTGGTGGTGAAGTGGTGCTGTTCTGCAGAGCGACTCACGCGTGCGTGCTGCAGCTGAAACTCCACTATGGCCTGCTGCTGCTCGCACAGTCTTTGCAGCATGTGCAAGGTGGAGTTCCACCTTGTGGGCACGTCACATATGAGGCGGTGAGCGGAAAGCCAAAGTTACCCTGCAGCGCTGACAGGCGAGCAGCAGCAGGGTGAGAACGCCGAAAGTGCGCACAGACGGCCCGCACTTTCTGCAGCAGCTCTGACATATCGGGGTAGTTTTTAAGGAACCTCTGCACCACCAAATTCAGCACATGCGCCAGGCAAGGGATGTGCGTCAAACCGGCTAGGCCCAGAGCTGCTATGAGATTTCGCCCGTTATCGCACACCACCAGGCCGGGCTTGAGGCTCGCTGGCAGCAACCACTCATTTGTCTGCTGTTCCATGCTCCTCCACAACTCCTGTGCGGTGTGTGGTTTGTCCCCCAAACAGGCAAGTTTTAAAACTGCATTTTTTCCACTGCATTTACCCAGTGTGCCGTTAGGGAGATATAACGCCCCTGACGTGCTGGTCCACGTATCGGTAGTTAGGTGGACCTTGCCAGAGATGGCGTTGCGCAGTGTACACCTGATTTTTTTCCCCCACTTGGTTGTGAAGGGAAGGGATGGCTTGCCTGGAAAAGTAGTGGAGGCTGGGCACGACGTACTGTGGGACAGCCACCGACATAAGGTTTTTAAAACTGTGCGTCTCCACCAGACGGAATGACAGCATTTCAAAGGCCAATAATTTTGAAATGCTGGCATTCAGGGCCAGGGATCGCGGGTGGGTAGGGGGGTACTTCCTCTTCCTCTCAAGTGTTTGGGAGATGGAAACCTGAACGCTTCCACGGGACATTGTAGAGATGGTTGGTGACCCAGGTGTGGCAGGTGCCGGTATCACTACAGATGTGGCTGGAGCGGCCGAGACTGCAGCAGAAGAGGAAGCAGGATGAGCCAGAGACGTTTCTTGGTTTTGAAGGTGTCTACTCCACTGCAGCTCGTGCTTTGCACTTAGATGCCTGATCATGCAGGTTGTGCTCAGGTTGAGAAGGTTTATGCCTCGCTTCAGGCTCTGATTGCACAGGGTGCAAACCACTCGTGTCCTGTCATCAGCACATTTTCTAAAGAACTTCCACGCTAGAGAACTCCTTTGAGCTGACTTTGGTGCGCTTGTTCCCTTGCTGCGTTGGGCAGTAGCGGGCGTAGTGTCTAGGGCACGGCCGCTCCGCTTCTGCACCCTGCTCCCTCTTCTGCTGTGCTGGTGGCTCTGTGCGACCACCGCCTCTTCCTCCAAACTACTCAGGTCACCTGCATGACGTTCATTCCATGTGGGGTCGAGGACCTCATCGTCCTCCACATCATCTTCCACCCAGTCTTCACCCCTGCCCTCCTTGTCGGTCTCCACAATGCTGAACGCCACAGCAGTTGGCACCTGCGTTTCGTCATCATCGGAGACGTGCTGCAATGGTCCTTGCATGTACTCATCTTGAGAAATAAGTGGTTGGGCATCGCTGCACTCAATCTCTTCAACTTCTGGGGCAGGGCTAGGTGGATGGCCCTGGGAAACCCTGCTGACAGAGTCCTGAAAAAGAAGAAGAGACTGCTATATGGATTGGGGCTCAGACTGCTTGCCTGGTTTCCAAGGGGGTGAAAGGGGGGTGAGGGGAAAGACGGTTGGACATTGGCTGCAGGTGCCAACTCTGACCTTTCTGCAGTAGACTGGGTGGGAGACAATGTGAAGGAACTGGAGGCACTGTCAGCAACCCAATCTACTATCGCCTGTACTTCTTCAGGCCTCATCACGTCTAGAGGCGCATTATGCCCTACCAAATACTGATGCAGGTTCTGTCGCCTACTCACACTTGTGGAAGGTGTTTCACTTGTGCGTGTAGCTGGCACAGATCAACCACATCCTCTCCTTGCAACAGGAGCTCTACCAGCAGCACCACGACCCAGGCCACGGCCCCTATTTGATGGTCTCCTCATATTTCTGTAATTTATGATCTTGCCCTAGAAAGGTGTTTATTGAATAGCGGAACAAAACAACAACAGTATCGCACGGCTGTATCTGACAGTCAAATATGCAAACTATGCCGCAATTTAATGTTTTTTACCCCAAAAGGGTGTATATTGAATAGCGAAATAGGAAAAAGGATAAAAAAACGGTGTATCTCACATGTACAAACACAGACTAGGCCCCGATTAAAATTTTTTGTACCCTAAAGGGAGGATGAGGAAGAGGAGTAGGAGGAGTTGGGAACAGGAGGCAAACTGAAGCGCCCTGCAATCCTTGGCGGTGGAAGGAGATGCGCCAAACAAATTTAAAAGGTGTATCTCACACGTACCGATACAGACTATGCTGTAATTTAATTTTCTTACACTCCAAAAGGGTGTATATTGAATAGCGGAATAGGAAAAATGTTATAATATGGTGTATCTCACACGTACAAACACAGACTAGGCCCCGATTACAATTTTTTGTACCCTAAAGGCAGGATGAGGAAGAGGAGTAGGAGGAGTTGGGAACAGGAGGCAAACTGAAGCGCCCTGCAATCCTCGGCGGTAGAAGGAGATGCGCCAAACAAATTTAAAAAGGTGTATCTCACATGTACCGATACAGACTATCCCGCAATTTAATTTTTTACATTCAAACAGGGTGTATATTGAATAGCGGAATAGGACAAATTTTACAAAACGGTGTATCTCACACGTACGAACACCAACTAGGCCCCGATTACAATTTTTTGTACCCTAAAGGCCGGATGAGGAAGAGGAGTAGGAGGAGTTGGGAACAGGAGCCAAACTGAAGCGCCCCGCAATCCTCGGCGGTAGAAGGAGATGCGCCAAACAAATTTAAAAAGGTGTATCTCACATGTACCGGTACAGACTATACCGCAATTAAATTTTTTACACTCAAACAGGGTGTATATTGAATAGCGGAATAGGACAAATTTTACAAAACGGTGTATCTCACACGTACAAACACAATCTAGGCCCCGATTACAATTTTTTGTACCCTAAAGGCAGGATGAGGAGTAGAAGGAGTTCGGAAAAGGCAGGAGGCAGACTGAAGCACCCTCAAATCTTCAGAAGTATGAGATGAACCCCAAAAACTTGGAAAGGTGGATCTCACACGTACCGACACAGACTATCACGCAATTTAATTGATCCCCAAAGGTTTTTATTGAATAGCGGAATAGGAAATATGATCAAAAAAAGTGTATGTATCTCACACGTACAAAACGACACTAGGCCCCAATTACTATTGTTTGTACCCCTAAAAGGCTGAATGAGGAGTAGGAGGAGTATGGAACAGGCAGCACCCTCAAATCTTCAGAAGTATGAGATGAACCCCAAAAACTTTGAAAGGTGGATCTCACACGTACCACCAACACAAACTATCCCGCAATTTAATTGATCCCCAAAGGTTTTTTATTGAATAGCGGAATAGGAAATATGATCAAAAAAAGTGTATGTATCTCACACGTACAAAACCACACTAGGCCCCAATTACTATTGTTTGTACCCCTAAAAGGCTGAATGAGGAGTATGGAACAGGCAGCACCCTCAAATCTTTAGAAGTATGAGATGAACCCCAAAAACTTGGAAAGGTGGATCTCACACGTACCAACACAGACTATCCCGCAATTTAATTGATCCCCAAAGGTTTTTATTGAATAGCGGAATAGGAAATATGATCAAAAAAAGTGTATGTATCTCACACGTACAAAACCACACTAGGCCCCAATTACTATTGTTTGTACCCCTAAAAGGCTGAATGAGGAGTAGGAGGAGTATGGAACAGACAGCACCCTCAAATCTTCAGAAGTATGAGATGAACCCCAAAAACTTGGAAAGGTGGATCTCACACGCACCAACACAAACTATCCCGCAATTTAATTGATCCCCAAAGGTTTTTATTGAATAGCGGAATAGGAAATATGATCAAAAAAAGTGTATGTATCTCACACGTACAAAACCACACTAGGCCCCAATTACTATTGTTTGTACCCCTTAAAGGCTGGATGAGGAGTAGGAGGAGTATGGAACAGGCAGCACCCTCAAATCTTCAGAAGTATGAGATGAACCCCAAAAACCCCAAATCATTCAGCTCTGCTGCAGGCCACAATTTAATTTTTTTTAACCCAAGGCTGTATATTGAATAGTGGAATAGAAAAAAAGTGTATGATTTTTGAAACCACTCAATATTAGCACATGTGAACTGAACACAGCAGTGTATGATCAGTCACTCAGCACAGCACAGCTGAAGGAAAAATGCTGCACACAGTGCCTGATAGAAAAATACTTTTCTCCCTCCTCCTCAGTGGGCAAAAAAGATTGTGTTCACTGCACCCCAAAAAGATTGTGTTCACTGCACCCCAAAAAGATTGTGTTCACTGCACCCCAAAAAGATTGTGTTCACTGTACCCCAAAAAGATTGTGTTCACTGAACCCCAAAAAGATTGTGTTCACTGCAGCCCACACACAGCAAAATGGATGTGGACCACTGACACCTGCCTATCTCCTATCCCACACCACACAGCAATATCGATTGTAGTTTGTAGAACACACTGTCTGACCCTAAAAATCAGCAGACTCTGTCCCTAAAAGGATTGATAAGATCGTAGATCGGGTGACTGCAAACGCCCCCCCCACACAGCAATATCGATTGTAGTTTGTAGAACGCACTGTCTGACCCTAAAAATCAGCAGACTCTGTCCCTAAAAGGATTGATAAGATCGTAGATCGGTCACTGCAAACCCCACCCCACACAGCAATATCGATTGTAGTTTGTAGAACACACTGACCCTAAAAATCAGCAGACTCTCTCCCTAAAATGCCTACAACTCGCCCTGCCTAACACACTCCGACCTGTCCCTCAATTCTATCCAGACACAAATGTTTTTTTTTTCCTGTCTGTCCCTAATCAGCAGCCAGCACCCCAAAAAGATTGTGTTCACTGTACCCCAAAAAGATTGTGTTCACTGCACCCCAAAAAGATTGTGTTCACTGCAGCCCACACACAGCAAAATGGATGTGGACCACTGACACCTGCCTATCTCCTATCCCACACCACACAGCAATATCAATTGTAGTTTGTAGAACACACTGTCTGACCCTAAAAATCAGCAGACTCTGTCCCTAAAAGGATTGCTAAGATCGTAGATCGGTCACTGCAAACCCCACCCCACATAGTCATATTGATTTTAGTTTGTAGAACGCACTGTCTGACCTTAAAAATCAGCAGACTCTGTCCCTAAAAGGATTGCTAAGATCGTAGATCGGTCACTGCAAACCCCACCCCACACAGCAATATCGATTGTAGTTTTTAGAACACACTGACCCTAAAAATCAGCAGACTCTCTCCCTAAAATGCCTACAACTCGCCCTGCCTAACCCACTCCGACCTGTCCCTCAATTCTATCCAGACACAAATGTTTTTTTTTTCCTGTCTGTCCCTAATCAGCAGCCAGCACGTTGATGTGTGCTCTCTCCCTGAACTAAACAGCAGAATGACGCCGCAGCGGCGCTGCCTCGAACTTATAAAGACTTGGTCACATGCTTCAGACGTCCAATCACAGCTACTGATACATTTGTAGGCATGGCTGGGATGGCTTAGGCACACCAGTTAAACGCTTGTTGATTGGCTGTTGAAAGCCCGCCATGAAAAGCGCGCCAAAGCATGCAAAACCCGGAAATAAAATGACCGAACACGGATTTTTACCCGAACATACAGTAAAGTTTTCGGGTCCGTGTTCGGGTAACAAAAATCCAATTATTCGGTACAAACACGAATAATACAGTCCGTGTTCACTCAACCCTAGTCACCAGAGGTCCCCAGCCGCACTTACACAGACTCTGTGACAAACATTTATACATCCTCCAGCCGTTACAGCCAGCTTACAACACTTCAATATTAAATCCGACACTTATTAGGGCAGGTACACCCATACCGAAGATGGGCACAGACCTTCGCTCTCCAAAGAGCGTAACCATCCCCTGCCTTCAAAAACCCAGCGACCTCTGCCTGCTGCCATGACACTACCCGCAACAGCATACCCTTACCAATGATAAAACCCCAAACAGAAACCAAACAACAAAACAGGGGTGGGAGGTGGGAGGATCTTTCCTTGCGCTGCCCCCTTGCTGGAATGAGGCCCCAAGCAGTACATCCACCAGAAGACCCCTGTGACCACACCCTGCCCCACCCTGGCCTCCACCAATAAGGTAAGTCCTATATTGTTCTATCCCATCACCTACTTAACCCCTTAGTTCCTTCTAGCCTGTATGCCCAAACCCCAGTCATGTAGGCCTTTTGCCCAGGCTGCGCCTTGGCTCCTGGCCTGTTACTTTTTCAGGATAAGATTTTGGGGTATATCCCCTTCTAAGGTCCAAGATATACCCTGCCTAATACCCTTGTGTGGGGTTGGGCACTCTGGTGAGTGCAATCTTTTTTACAACCACCCTGGGCACCCTTCCTTTGTGCACAGAGATTTTAGGGATTGCCACTTGAAGATCAAGCACTCTCACTTATGAACTTTATTTTTAGAATTTTTTATTTTTAGAATTTTCTATTTTTTTATGAATTACGCACCTATAATCCAGGAGAGTCCACTGTGCATACCTTAATTTGCACCCCCCCCCCTTTTCCTTCTCTTTTTTGATACACTGGAAACTATATTATTTATTAATGAAATTATTTATTCACATATTGTCACCTGGTTCATTACACTATTATAATCCTTATTTATTATTATTTTTAATATTGGCATAAAATTATTTATTGATTTTTTACCTCCCACAAGTCACTGTATCACCCTATTTATTGCACTTTATATCACAGAGTCACTTTATCCGATTGGATCACCACACTTAGTATACTTTTATGTATTTATTCATTTATATTGTGGTCATTAACTAGTTTTATGAAATACTTGTATATATTGCTTATTTATTCTTTGTGGATGGACTACTCTTATATTAATTATTAACTTTACCTGTGATACTTACTAGATTGTGCCTTACCATATTACCCCCATTGGGCAGCTCCAATTCCCTACCCCTATACATTTACAAGTCACTACTATAGGAATATAGGAAACAGCTATATACTGTATACAGTGTGTGTTGTGACGGGGGGGTGTAGGGGTTAACTGGGGGGGGTGATGGGGGGTTAAGTGTGCCTAGCTAGGTGTGTGCAATACTCACAGTTCTCATCCTCTCTCTTCTCTTGATGAATCCAAAAAGAATTTTGGGAGGAGAGAGCGGGTCATTTCTGTGCCTGTGATTACATTACACAGGCACAAGTCAGTTCCTGATTGGTCAGGACCGATCAACAGGTCCAGGCCAAAATCAGTGGCATGGATCTGATGACTGATCGGTTCTGAACCGAATCAGACCATCAGCGGGGCCGGGAGCGCACCACAGGTCCCTGTGGGCAAGCGCCGTACATGTATGAAACTTTGCCTGGGAGAGCCAGACTGCCGCCGTACAACTGCGGTGGGCGGTCGGCAATGGGTTAAAGGAATTTTTTATTTTTATAGTTATTTCTCATTTTGATGATTTCACTTTAAGCATCAGTAAATCACTGCTCATTTAAAAATGAAGTTTTTTTACAAACTTTTTTTATCATTGATACATGTCCCCCAGGGCAGTACCTGGACCCCCATAACCACTGTATGCTCAATCATTTGCATAGTGATGTAGTATGAGCCGAACAACCCCTGGTGCGGTTCGCACCAGAACACCGTGAACAGAGGAAAAGTTTGTTCAAACAAACAAACCCCATTGAAGTCTATGGGACTCGAACTTCGAAAATCAAACGGCCTCATTTTGAAGGCTTAAATGCAAGTTATTGCCCCCAAAAATTGTATGGGGGTTCCGGGTCCTGACCTGGGGAACATGTAGCAATGAAAAAAAAGTTTTTTAAAACAATCGTTTTTAAAGGAGCACTGGTTTACTGATTTTAATGAGGCCAAAAGTGAAACTATAAAAAGGAAAAATTCCTTCAAATATCGTGCCTGTGGGGGGTCCCCTCAATGTGCCTGTAAAGTAGTGCATTTCTACGATGTATGTAGCCTGCTGCAGCAATACTGACATTTCTAAAGCAAAAAATGTCATATACAAATATACATACAAATTTCAAATCACATTTACTTGTCATACGGGTGCAGAAAAATCGGGCCTTGCTTGCTGATGGTGCCTG
This sequence comes from Pelophylax lessonae, assembly GCF_965119305.1. Classification (NCBI taxonomy): domain Eukaryota; kingdom Metazoa; phylum Chordata; class Amphibia; order Anura; family Ranidae; genus Pelophylax; species Pelophylax lessonae. The sequence continues at coordinate 32,351,786 of NC_138780.1, forward strand.
AACACCGTAACCCCTCGCAGTTACTCTTGCTGGGTGCAGGAACGGGCCCTGCTGCTAAAAAAATGCATACAAATATGAAATCGCATGTACCTGTCATACAGGTGCCAAAAATTGGGCCTTTGGTGTTGCTAATGCCTGAACACCGTAACCAACACCTCACAGTTACTCTTGCTGGGTGCAGGAACGGGACCTGCTGGTAAGAATGCTATGCAAATTTGAAATCACATGTGCTATACAAGTGCCAAAATTTGGGCCTTTGTGGAAGGTGGTGCCTGAACACTGTAACCAAGGCCTCGCAGTTACTCTTGCTGGGTGCAGGAATGGGACCTGCTGGTAAGAATTCCACGCAAATTTGAAATCCCATGTGCTATACAAGTGCCAAAAATTGGGCCTTTGCCGTATGTGGTGCCTGAACACTGTAATCAAGGCCTCACAGTTACTCTTGCTGTGTGCAGGAATGGGACCTGCTGGTAGGAATGCCATGCAAATTTGAAATCACATGTGCTACACAAATGCCAAAAATTGGGCCTTTGTGGAAGGTGGTGCCTGAACACCGTAACCCCTCACAGTTAGCAGGGAACAGGGACAGGGCCTGCTGTTAAAAGTGACATACGACATTTAAATTGTATGCACCTGTCATACAAGTAAATACAAAACCAGCCGCGCTTGGTCACACTATAGAATAAAACGGTGATAATGAACATCCAAGGCTGCCAGTACATAAACAAATAGTAAAAGATGATAATAATAAGGTACAGCGCCAACAAAAATTATACACACAAATATTGAGATTTCAGTTTGAAAAAAGTCCCACAAATGCAGATAATATAACTTGTATATGCTGGGAAAGATATCCCAAGTTTTTAACACACAACTGAAGCCTAAGGTGCACAGGCTGGTGCTGGAGTAGGAGAAAAGAAAAAGAAAAAGAAAAAAAAGGGGGGGAAAAGGAAGGAAAGAATAACAAGACAGGAGAGGTAAAAGGGGGGGGGGGGAGCCAAAGAGACCAAGAGTGAATCGACCAAGGGGTCAGAAAAATGGTAAGAGGGCTAGTGGGACTTTAGAGGTACCAGGTAGATCAAAATAATAAGAATGTCCTTAAAAACATGAAATATTTATTAATATTGCATCTTTAAAAACAAAACAGACAATACAGCATTTATTCATATGGATATGACATGTACAAAATGAATATGTGAGGCCATAAAAGACACAAGGCAAGAATTGGTGAAGATATGTAGGTCCAATGATGAACATCAAACCAGTCCCGACATGTTTCACGGGCAAAAATGCACCGCTTCTTCAGGGGAATAGAAACATATATACTGTGCAATGCCTTGATTAGCCTGTACAATACAGCAGCAACAAAAATTTGTTATTGGTACACATGCATACATGTAAGACATCAAACTTAAAATGCATGCAAATGTGGAACGTCAAAGTGCATCCGAAACCGCCACCGCAGAAAAGGCCCACTGCCAGACAGATTAGGTGAGAGTGCTCCCCAATGCAAACGTCTCCCCAGCGGATGTGGAGGGGCATATGAGGCAGGGGGTATGTATGTGAAACTAAAGGCCCACCGACACCAGAAGGGGAGGGTAGTACACATATATGAAGGGCTGATATATATATACCTTATTGAGTGTCTTAAGTAGACACACTCACATAGCCAGAGTAAAAGATTAAGAACAGGAGGGCTATTGCAGAGCGGCAGTGTTTGAACCCCAACGTGGGATGTTATCCTGTTGAGACGGAGGTGACAAATATAAGCTTGCAATCAAAAGTCTGATAGAGTATCTCTCCAAGGGCAATTTGGAAAGAGGGGCTTTACCTGCGGAATGGTAAATCATAAGAAAACTTTTTTAAGAATCTGTATGAAGATGGTAACTTTAAGCACAATCAGACCAGAGGGTAAAGTCTTGAGACTATGCCAATAAGCCAGAAAAGTAACGCCATCCATTACACGCTTCTATAGGGTATAACCAACGAAATGGAAATTAGTAGACATATCTATTCCGGAATACCATATGCAGTAATATAGAATGGTATAATCCGGGGTTCTTACCCACGTGGAGCCACCATACAGGTGAACGCCATCTCCTGAATGGAAGGTAAGTGTGGCCCCGCCTAATATGACCCTCAACCCGACGCCAGATTGCGCATGACGTCATGCGCAATGTGGGCGGGTCAGGTCCTCAACTGCGCGCGCACCTGGAGAGGCGCGCGCGCAGTGTCGTTCCAAATGCGGGCCACAAACGGCAGCCCCGAACGGCCACAACAGCGCCGGCCAGACTGGAAACATCCGGCCAGCGATGTGCGAGAGGACCACACGTCCGCTGGGAAAACCAAACCGACGTCCACAGAAACATGACATACAGTTACATCGAAACGAAAAACATAAACAATTTATTAGTTATGGGAAAAAACACCTTATAACATTATGTTTTAGATTTTTGGTTTTTAATAATTTATACATGCCATGATATCAATAGAGACAAAGAGGGAACATATAGTCCCTCACAGTTTCTACATAAGGGTACCCTATTAGGGAATACATAGACCCCCCAGAAAAAGGGAAAACCCACTGGAAAAATAAATCTATACAAAAATTATGTTACTAGATGCTACAGCAAATTAGAATATTGAATCTTGGAGAGACATAACTGGGCATTAGTCATTAGGACAAATTTAAAGAAAAAGCAGTATTTCCAATGTATGGAATAACTGAGAACTTACCAATCTCCAGAGCCGAAACTGCGGTATCACGGGGTGTGGATGGTCGGGGTGGACATTGTGGTGCACAATGGGGGCATGGATGCCAGACAAATCACCTGGATCAGACTCAATAACATATGACAGAAAGGTTTGGGGGAATGGTGAAAAAGAAAACCAGTTTACCCTAAAAATGGTTTATAGGTCAAGACCTCATTAATCCCGGGAGGTGTAGTAGCCTCTAGGGATTCTATTCAGTAGGATTCCCTTTGTAGGATGCGTTTATCCCAGTTCCCCCCACGGGGGTCCTGGGGAATGACCTCCAAAACAAAAAAGGAAACCACAGAGTTGTCATACTTATGACGAAATCCTAATTATAATATAGATGGCGGCAAAGGTGTCAGTGCGTTGCCTGGCTTTGTGCGATGTGCTGGGTGTTCAGTGTGACCCTGTGCCTTTAAGGAGGGGTGGGCTCCCTCTAGTCACCTGTCCTCCATCTATCCCATTAAATGCATGTGCTCTCACTGTAGAGACTCTTTAAATTGTAGAGTTAGGGACTGCAGATCACAGGGTGCCTTGTCGGGGCTAGTGATGTCGCAAACCTAAAATTCGCCGTTCGCGAACGGCGAACGCGAACATCGGCAAATGTTCGCGAACCGGCGAACCGGGCGAACCGCCATAGACTTCAATAGGCAGGCGAATTTTAAAACACACAGGGACTCTTTCTGGCCACAATAGTGATGGAAAAGTTGTTTCAAGGGGACTAACACCTGGACTGTGGCATGCCGGAGAGGGATCACGCAAAAAAAAGTTCTTAAAAATTATAATTTTTTGATAGAGAGCCAATTATTGGAAAAATTAAAAAAAAATAAAAATTAAAAATTTCTTTGGATTTAGCATCTGGGGGGTCTAAAAAGTGTACCTGTGAAGTTTCAGCTCTGTAGCATGTCCAGAACCCCTAAAAAACAGCATTTGTCTTATATTTTCAGGAATATGGCTTCTCTGCGGCTGGCTTTTTCTCTTGCAGGCATTTATCGGGCATTTTTTTAGGCAGGCATGTCATTTTTTGTATTTAGTGTCTGGGGGGTCTAAAAAGTGTACCTGTCAAGTTTCAGCTCTGTAGCATGTCCAGAACCCCTAAAAAAACAGCATTTTTCTTATATTTTCAGGAATATGGCTTCTCTGCGGCTGGCTTTTTCTCTTGCAGGCATTTAGCGGGCATTTTTTTAGGCAGGCATGTAATTTTTTGTATTTAGTGTCTGGGGGGTCTAAAAAGTGTACCTGTCAAGTTTCAGCTCTGTAGCATGTCCAGAACCCCTAAAAAACAGCATTTTTCTTATATTTTCAGGAATATGGCTTCTCTGCGGCTGGCTTTTTTTCTTGCAGGCATTTAGCGGGCATTTTTTTAGGCAGGCATGTCATTTTTTGTATTCAGTGTCTGGGGGGTCTAAAAAGTGTACCTGTCAAGTTTCAGCTCTGTAGCATGTCCAGAACCCCTAAAAAACAGCATTTTTATTATATTTTCAGTAATACGGCTTCTCTGCGGCTGGCTTTTTCTCTTGCAGGCATTTATCGGGCATTTTTTTCGGCAGGCATGTCATTTTTTGTATTTAGTGTCTGGGGGGTCTAAAAAGTGTACCTGTCAAGTTTCAGCTCTGTAGCATGTCCAGAACCCCTAAAAAACAGCATTTTTCTTATATTTTCAGGAATACGGCTTCTCTGCGGCTGGCTTTTTCTCTTGCAGGCATTTAGCGGGCATTTTTTTAGGCAGGCATGTCATTTTTTGTATTTAGTGTCTGGGGGGTCTGAAAAGTGTACCTGTCAAGTTTCAGCTCTGTAGCATGTCCAGAACCCCTAAAAAACAGCATTTTTATTATATTTTCAGTAATACGGCTTCTCTGCGGCTGGCTTTTTCTCTTGCAGGCATTTATCGGGCATTTGTTTAGGCAGGCATGTCATTTTTTTGTATTTAGTGTCTGGGGGGTCTAAAAAGTGTACCTGTCAAGTTTCAGCTCTGTAGCATGTCCAGAACCCCTAAAAAACAGCATTTTTATTATATTTTCAGGAATACGGCTTCTCTGCGGCTGGCTTTTTCTCTTGCAGGCATTTATCGGGCATTTTTTTTAGGCAGGCATGTAATTTTTTGTATTTAGTGTCTGGGGGGTCTAAAAAGTGTACCTGTCAAGTTTCAGCTCTGTAGCATGTCCAGAACCCCTAAAAAACAGCATTTTTCTTATATTTTCAGGAATACGGCTTCTCTGCGGCTGGCTTTTTCTCTTGCAGGCATTTAGCGGGCATTTTTTTAGACAGGCATGTCATTTTTTGTATTTAGTGTCTGGGGGGTCTAAAAAGTGTACCTGTCAAGTTTCAGCTCTGTAGCATGTCCAGAACCCCTAAAAAACAGCATTTTTATTATATTTTCAGTAATACGGCTTCTCTGCGGCTGGCTTTTTCTCTTGCAGGCATTTATCGGGCATTTTTTTAGGCAGGCATGTCATTTTTTGTATTTAGTGTCTGGGGGGTCTAAAAAGTGTACCTGTCAAGTTTCAGCTCTGTAGCATGTCCAGAACCCCTAAAAAACAGCATTTTTATTATATTTTCAGGAATACGGCTTCTCTGCGGCTGGCTTTTGCTCTTGCAGGCATTTATCGGGCATTTTTTTAGGCAGGCATGTCATTTTTTGTATTTAGTGTCTGGGGGGTCTAAAAAGTGTACCTGTCAAGTTTCAGCTCTGTAGCATGTCCAGAACCCCTAAAAAACAGCATTTTTCTTATATTTTCAGGAATATGGCTTCTCTGCGGCTGGCTTTTTTTCTTGCAGGCATTTAGCGGGCATTTTTTTAGGCAGGCATGTCATTTTTTGTATTTAGTGTCTGGGGGGTCTAAAAAGTGTACCTGTCAAGTTTCAGCTCTGTAGCATGTCCAGAACCCCTAAAAAACAGCATTTTTATTATATTTTCAGGAATACGGCTTCTCTGCGGCTGGCTTTTGCTCTTGCAGGCATTTATCGGGCATTTTTTTAGGCAGGCATGTCATTTTTTGTATTTAGTGTCTGGGGGGTCTAAAAAGTGTACCTGTCAAGTTTCAGCTCTGTAGCATGTCCAGAACCCCTAAAAAACAGCATTTTTCTTATATTTTCAGGAATATGGCTTCTCTGCGGCTGGCTTTTTTTCTTGCAGGCATTTAGCGGGCATTTTTTTAGGCAGGCATGTCATTTTTTGTATTTAGTGTCTGGGGGGTCTAAAAAGTGTACCTGTCAAGTTTCAGCTCTGTAGTATGTCCACAACCCAAAAAAAACAGCATTTTTCTTATAATTTTTAGTAGAAAACTAATGCAGTGTCTTTCCAGCTGTCTTTTTTTCTTTCTGGCAAGCTGAAATATGATATGCCAAGGCAAACATGCCTATCAGTTGAGCTATGACACAGACAACACTGCACACATGGGGAAATATGTAAAACAAAAAACAGGAAAAGGAAATTAGGTGACGGTCACAAAACATGATATTGTGATTGGCCAAATAAAAAGTCGCCTCGCGATGAGGTCGCGCCAAAGTCGCGCTAAGTCGTGCCAAAGTCGCACTGGAAGCGACGCTACTTTAGTGGTAGCGGCAGTGTAAACCAGCACTAAAACATCCAGTGTGTGAATACGATCAGGTATGATGTTTTATCGGTCAAGTAGTGTAAGGGTTACGCCCGTCGCCCGCTTCACAGTGACAGACCAAACTCTGACAGACCAAACTCCCCGTTTAACAGTCAGTCAGTCCATTTGCACAACCGCAAACTCCCCATTTGCACAAGGTTGGATACCAAGCTAGCCATGTCCCGTTCCTTGTCCTCACTGACATCATTGAAGGTCTCTTCCTCCACCCAGCCACATACAACACCAAGGGTCCCCGAAAGGTGAGAACAAGCCCCCTGGGACGCCTGCTGTGGCTGGTATTCCACCTCCTCAAAGCCACCTTCCTCCTCTGACTTCTCTTCTTCAGACTCCTCTCTCTGCGTTGCCACAGGTCCAGCAATTGACAACGACAAGGCTGCTTCTGGTGGTGATGAGGACCACAACTCTTCCTCTTCATGCTCATCTACAGCCTGATCCAGTACTCTTCGCAGGGCACGCTCCAGAAAAAACGCATATGGGATGAGGTCGATGATGTTGCCTTGGGTTCGACTGACCACCAGGGTTGTCATCTCCGCAAAAGGACGCATGAGCCTACAGCCATTGTTCATGAGCATTCAGTAACGCGGCCAAAAAATACCCAGCTCCGCAGAAAGAATGAAAGAAAATGAATGTTTTTTTTTATGAAAAATTATCCTGCGGATCGCTTTTGGTCTGTACACAATGAAGCAACGACCTTATCATCTGGGGTGTGCCAACACAATCCTAGAGGTGATCGCTTCATTGTGATACGCAAGCCCCTTCACCACGACAAGGTAACGATCACGAAGGGGAATTGACACATGTATGTGCCTTTTTTTTTGTTTTTTTGCAGCCACAGTGTAGCACCAGAGGCCAGAAAAATTAGGCATGTACACATGCATGAAAAAGTAGGTATTGTTGCAGCCGCTGCTGTAGCAGCGGCCTGAAAAATTGAGGTTTTAAGGCAGAAAGTGCACTAAAACATTGCGGCTTGAACCGTAGTTGGTGGCGGAGACGTCACGTAAGTCATCCGGCATGCAGAGAATGATTATATACAGCAGCGTGTGGACCGTTTTTAGGCCAAGGCATCTCAGTCATCACCAGGCCTTTTTTAGTCAAATGCATCCCCCACTGTCAGTCCCTTCGGGATCCATGCCTCATTCATCTTAATAAACGTGAGGTAATCAAGACTTTATTGACCTACGCGACTTCTCTTCTCAGTGACAATACCTCCTGCTGCGCTGAAGGTCCTTTCTGACAGCACACTTGAAGCGGGGCAGGCCAGAAGTTCAATGGCAAATTGGGATAGCTCAGGCCACAGGTCAAGCCTGCACACCCAGTAGTCAAGGGGTTCATCGCTCCTCAGAGTGTCGATATCTGCAGTTAAGGCAAGGTAGTCTGCTACCTGTCGGTCGAGTCGTTCTCTGAGGGTGGACCCCGAAGGGCTGTGGCGATGCATAGGACTAAAAAAGCTCCGCATGTCCTCCATCAACAAGACGTCTGTAAAGCGTCCTGTCCTTGCCGGCGTGGTTGTGGTGGTAGGAGGAGGATTACTTTCACCTCTTCCCCTGTTGGATTCCCGTTGTGCTGTGACATCACCCTTATACGCTGTGTAAAGCATAGTTTTTAACTTATTTTGTAGCTGCTGCATCCTTTGCGACTGCCGGTAATTGGGTAACATATCACAGACTTTCTGCTTATACCGGGGGTCTAGTAGCGTGGCCACCCAGTACAGGTCGTTCTCCTTCAGCCTTTTTATACGAGGGTCTCTCAACAGGCATGACAGCATGAAAGACCCCATTTGCACAAGGTTGGATGCCGAGCTACTCATGTCAAATTCCTCGTCCTCACTGATGTCATTGAAGGTGTGTTCTTCCCCCCAGCCACGTACAACACCACGGGTACCAGATAGGTGACAACGAGCACCCTGGGATGCCTGCTGTGGTTGGTGTTCCTCCTCCTCAAAGCCACATTCCTCCTCTGACTCCTCTTCCTCACACTCCTCTTCCAGTGTTGCCACAGGTCCAGCAATCGATGGTAAGGCTGTTTCTGGTGGTGGTGATGGTGACCACAACTCTTCCTCTTCCTCTTCACGCTCATCTACGGCCTGATCCAGCACTCTTCGCAGGGCACGCTCCAGGAAAAAAACATATGGGATGATGTCGCTGATGGTGCCTTCAGTGCGACTCACTAGGTTTGTCACCTCCTCAAAAGGACGCATGAGCCTACAGGCATTGCGCACGAGCGTCCAGTAACGTGGCAAAAAAATACCCAGCTCCGCAGAGGCTGTCCTAGCACCCCGGTCATACAAATACTCGTTGACCGCTTTTTCTTGTTGAAACAGGCGGTCGAACATTAGCAGTGTTGAATTCCAACGTGTCGGGCTGTCGCAAATCAAGCGCCTCACTGGCATGTTGTTTCGCCGCTGAATATCTGCAAAGTGCGCCATGGCCGTGTAGGAACGCCTGAAATGGCCACACACCTTCCTGGCCTGCTTGAGGACGTCCTGTAAGCCTGGGTACTTCTGCACAAAACGTTGCACAATCAGATTCAACACATGTGCCATGCACGGCACATGTGTCAACTTGCCCAAATTCAATGCCGCCAACAAATTGCTCCCGTTGTCACACACCACTTTGCCGATCTCCAGTTGGTGCGGGGTCAGCCACTGATCCACCTGTGCGTTCAGGGCGGACAGTAGTGCTGGTCCGGTGTGACTCTCTGCTTTCAGGCAAGTCAACCCCAAGACAGCGTGACACTGTCGTATCCGGCATGTGGAATAGCCCCTGGGGAGCTGGGGGGGTGCAGTTGGTGTGGAGCAAGACGCAACAGCAGAAGAGGACTCAGCCGAGGAGGTTAGCAAAGAGGATGGAGTAGGAGGAGTAGAGGAGGTGGCAGCAGGCCTGCCTGCAAGTCGTGGCGGTGTCACCAACTCCTCTGCAGCAGAGCCACGCATTCCATGCTTGGCAGCCGCCAGCAGGTTTACCCAATGCGCAGTGTACGTTATATACCTGCCCTGACCGTGCTTTGCAGACCAGCTATCAGTGGTCAGATGGACCCTTGCCCCAACACTGTGTGCCAGACGTGACATGATTTCCTTTTCCACAATAGAGTACAGGTTGGGGATTGCCTTTTGTGAAAAATAATTTCGGCCGGGTACCTTCCACTGCGGTGTCCCAATAGCGACAAATTTTTTGAAGGCCTCAGACTCCACCAGCTTGTATGGTAAAAGCTGGCGGGCTAAGAGTTCCGACAAGCCAGCTGTCAGACGCCGGGCAAGGGGGTGACTCTGCGAGATTGGCTTTTTACGCTCAAACATTTCCTTGACAGACACCTGACTGTGGGCAGGTGACGAGCAGGAACTGCTGAAGGTGAGAGGCGGAGGGGCGGGTTGTTGATAGGGGGCATGGAGGACAGCAGTGGTTGACGTGGCTGAAGATGCTGGACCAGGAGGAGGATGGTGGCTTTCAGTTTGTGTGCTGCTTTTACTCATGTGTTGATCCCATAGGCGTTTGTGATGTGAGATCATGTGCCTTCGCAAAGCAGTTGTACCTAGGTGGGTGTTGGACTTCCCACGACTCAGTTTCTTTTGGCACAGGTTACAAATGGCATCGCTGATATCAGAGGCAGACACACAAAAAAAATGCCACACTGCTGAGCTTTGCAAGGACGGCATTCTGGTGGTGGCAACAGCTTGCGTTGATTGGCGTGCTGTCTGGCTGACCCCGGGTGCCGAATCTACATGCTGTCTGACTGCGCCACTAGCTCCTTGCGATGACCTCCTCCCCCTGCTTCCAACTCGTCTCCTCCTCCTCTCTGTCTCCCCATCTGAACTTTCCCCCTCTTCTTCTGCTCTTCGAGCAGGCACCCAGGTGACATCCACAGACACATCGTCATCATCAGCCGCTTCACTTGACAACTCAGCAAAGGCAGCAGCAGCAGGTACAACATCATCATCATCACAATGTACGTCCATGTGTATAATGCTGCCTGACTGAGACATATCCCCGTTATCTACATCCTCTGGCACTAATAGTTGCGCATCACTTATTTCTTCCAACTGATGTGAAAATAACTCCTCTGACGGATCAAGTGAAGCGGCTGTGGTGCTAGTGTTGGTGGTGGTGCCGGCGGGCTGGCGAGTGGTAAATTGAGAGGTGCCCGAAGCTGAGCTGGAGGAGGATGGTGCATTAGGGTTCCGAGCGGAAGCTGTAGACGATTGGGTGTCTTGTGTAAGCCAGTCAACTATGGCCTCAGAATTTTTTGAGTTCAGGGTCTGTGGTGGCCTCTGAACACTGGGCATTATTCTAGGGCCTAAGGAAATCACAGCACCACGACCACGACGGCCCTTGCGGGGTGGCCTGCCTCTGCCTGTCATTTTCTTTTTTAATGTGTTGTGTACTATGAGTGCAAGGTGCTGTGCCACCCTATAGGAGTGTTGGGCAGTGGGTACAGTACACTCTGTGGACCTGACAGTCACTGGCACTCAGGCAACTGCAATTAAAAAAATATATATATTTTTTTTTACTTGGCAAGCTGCTGTGCCACCTTATATATCAGTGGTGGGTGGGCAGTGGCACAGTACACTCTCTGTGGACCTGACAGCAGTCACTGGCACCCAGGCAACTGCAATTTTAAAAAATATATATTTTATTTTACTTTGCAAGCTGCTGTGCCACCTTATATATCAGTGGTGGGTGGGCAGTGGCACAGTACACTCTCTGTGGACCTGACAGCAGTCACTGGCACCCAGGCAACTGCAATTTTAAAAAATATATATTTTATTTTACTTTGCAAGCTGCTGTGCCACCTTATATATCAGTGGTGGGTGGGCAGTGGCACAGTACACTCTCTGTGGACCTGACAGCAGTCACTGGCACCCAGGCAACTGCAATTTTAAAAAATATATATTTTATTTTACTTTGCAAGCTGCTGTGCCACCTTATATATCAGTGGTGGGTGGGCAGTGGCACAGTACACTCTCTGTGGACCTGACAGCAGTCACTGGCACCCAGGCAACTGCAATTTTAAAAAATATATATTTTATTTTACTTTGCAAGCTGCTGTGCCACCTTATATATCAGTGGTGGGTGGGCAGTGGCACAGTACACTCTCTGTGGACCTGACAGCAGTCACTGGCACCCAGGCAACTGCAATTTTAAAAAAATATATTTTATTTTACTTTGCAAGCTGCTGTGCCACCTTATATATCAGTGGTGGGTGGGCAGTGGCACAGTACACTCTCTGTGGACCTGACAGCAGTCACTGGCACCCAGGCAACTGCAATTAAAAAATATATATATTTTTTTTTTACTTTGCAAGCTGCTGTGCCACCTTATATATCAGTGGTGGGTGGGCACACAGTGGCACTGCAGTGGGCACAGTACACTCTGTGGACCTGACAGTAACTGGCAGCCCAGGCAACTGCAATAATAAAAAATATTTTTTTTTTCAATTTATTGCAACAAGATGCTGTGCCACCGTATATATATCAGTGGTGGGCAGTGCACTGCAGTGGGTACAGTGCACTCTGTGGACCTGACACAGCACTCACTGCAATTATGACAGAGGAAAAAAAAAATATTTTTTAAAATGCAAGGTACTGTGCCTGTGCCACCCGAAATGAGTGTGGTGTGCACACAGTACAGTCTGTGGTAGGTCTGTGGCCTCTCACACACAGCAGGCAGGCAACTGCAGTGTACAATAGATATATATAGATATATATATAAAGAAAAAACTCTATTACCTTACCAGCCCTTAAAAGGGCTTTTGGGGACACTAGATAGATATAGATATATATATATAAGAAGAAACAACTCAATTACCAGCCCTTAAAAGGGCTTTTGGGGACGCTAGGTATATATATATATATATATATATATATATATATATATATATATATATATATAAAAAAAAAACACAAATACCAGCCCTTAGAAGGGCTTTTTGGGGTGCTGATATTACAGCAGTAGTGGACCAAGAACACTGCAAGACCAGGAACACTGACTAACTGTCCCTAGCTTAACAGCAGCAGCAGCAGCAGCAGCAGCAGCAGCAGCAGCTCTCTCCCTACTCTCACTACACACACTGCTTCAGAATGATCTAAGATGGATGCTGCCCTTGCTTATTTATGGGAGGTGGGAGGGTGTGGGAGGGAGGTATGCTGATTGGCTGGAAATGTGTCTGCTGACTGTAAAGTTCAGGGTCAAAGTTTGCCTCAATGATGTCTTATGGGGGGCGGACCGAACATCGCATATGTTCGCCGGCAGCGGCGAACGCGAACATGCTAAGTTCGCCGGGAACTGTTCGCCGGCGAACAGTTCTATACATCTCTAGTCGGGGCCTGCAGCTTATGCATGTATTTGCAAATGTGTGCAACCAAACCCCTGTTTTTAACGCATACTGTTAGACAGGTCAATTCAGTTGGTCGCTGGCTGGTTGGTAAGTTGTGACTGGAAAACTCTTCGTTTTTTTGATCTGCGTCCGCCCTTCCAGTGCTCCTTACCACTAAGACCAGTTATAGGTGGAGGCGGTGACCACTTTTTACATTATCGATGGTTGCTTAAACCTAATAGCCCTGGGTGCTGCTGAGGACAAAATAACTGTTTAAAGGCATCGGTCAGCAGGCCGCCTTCTCCACCACTCCTCCTTTGGCTGAACAATGCCTCAGAAACACATCCGGAGAATGTTGACCTCCCAGTGTCCGGAAAGGCGGTACACAATTTTTTTTTCAAGGCCACCTCAAGATGTTTCATCCTCTGCTCCCTCTGCGAAGGCAGGATGAGCTCTGCAACTTTACCCTTGTAACGTGGATCAAGAAGGGTTGCCAATTATCCCTCTCCTTGATAGCACAAATCCTCGGGTCCTTTTGCAGGCTTTGCAGAATTAGGGAGCCCATGCAACGTAAGTTGGAGGAGGCATGAGCTTCTTAGTCCTCTAGGTCACTAAGGATGACATTGTCAGCAGGAGCAACCTCTCCCCAACCACATACAACTCCTGGGGTTTCTGGGGAATTAAAACCATCCCTTGAAGACTGCTGTATCCTATCCTCTTCCTCTACATGCATGCTGCCAAAATCCTTATTCTCCTTTTCCTCCTGTGTTTTTTGTGGCCCAGCAGGAATGATATTTGCATAAAGGGGGCCTTGTGAGGAAAGGAAGTCCTCCTCTTCCTGTCGCTGTTCTGCCTCAAGTGCCCTGTCCATGATTCCACACAGTGTGTGCTCCAGCAGGTAGACTAGCAGGATAGTGTCACTGATGCATGCATCGTCCCGGGTCACCATCCTTGAGGCATCCTCAAATGGTGACAGGACGATGCATGCATCCTTAATCAAAAGCCACTGGCGTGGCGAAAAAAAGCCAAGCTCCCCTGACCCTGTCCTTGCGCCATACTCACACAGGTACTCATTGATGGCCCTCTGCTGCGTGTGCAGCTGCTGCAGCATTGCCAACGTTGAGTTCCACCTGGTGGGCATGTCACAAATGAGGCGGTTGACGGGCAGGTTGAATTCCCGTTGAATTGTGAGCCCTGGCATTGAACGAACGGCGGAAATGGCCACAGACTTTCCTGGCCTGCCTCAGGAGATCTTGGAAGCCCGGGTATCTGCTCAAGAAACGCTGCACCACCAGATTCAGAACATGTGCCAAGCATGGAACATGTGTCAAGTGTCCCTGTCGGAGAGCGGAGAGAAGGTTGGTGCCATTATTGAATTCAACCATTCCTGGCTCAAGCTGTCGTGGCGTCAACCATCTCTGAGCCTGCCCCGGCAGAGCTGACAGAATCTCTGCACTGGTATGACTCCTATCGCCTAGACAGACCAACTGAAGCACAGCATGGCATCTTTTAGCCTGGCTGCTGGCGTAGCCACTTGAACGCTTAGGGAGCACTGATGCTGCAGAGGAGAATTGCACAGAAGAGGACATGGAGGAAGAGGAGGAGGAGGAGGTGGTGGTGGAGTAGCTAGATGTGGCAGAACCAGCACCAGCTTTTTGGAGGCATGGTGGCAAAACAAGCTGCAAGACCGAACCCTGTCCTGCATCCTTCCCAGCTGCCAGCAGAGTTACCCAGTGCGCCGTGAACGAAATGTAACGTTCCTGTCCATGCCTGCTGGACCAAGAGTCAGCAGTAATGTGCACCTTCCTACTGACAGCTTTGTCCAACGAGGCTAAAAAACTACCTTCCACATGACGGTAGAGAGCCGGAATGGCCTTACGCGAAAAGTAATGCCTTTTTGGGACCTGCTACTGTGGTGCAGCACATTCCACAAATTTGCGAAAGGGAGCCGAGTCTACCAGCTGAAAAGGCAGCAACTGTAATGCTAGCAAATTGGCCAAGCTAGCATTAAGACGCTGAGCATGTGGATGGCTGGGACAGTATTTCTTTCTACGGTGCAACAACTGGGGTAGTGAAATCTGCCTGCTGCTCAAATCAAGCCGTGGTGTACTGTTAGCAGATTGGGTGCAACTCTCTGTGACACTCATTGCTATACTCATGGCTCGTATTTGAGAAGGCATGAGGTATAGTAGGGTTAGAGATCGCAGATGAGGAGTAAGGTGATGTATGCTTGTTTTGATCTGGTGCCTCTTTCAGATGCTGTTACCAATGGACTTCATGGCAGGAAGTCATATGCCTTGTCAAGCATGTGGTGCCCAAGTGACTGGTGTTCTGACTGCGCTTGATCCGCTTTAGACAGATTCTGCAAACAGCAACATTGCGGTCTACTGCACAGGTGCTGAAAAAAGCTCACACTAATGAACTTTTTGTAGCCTGCTGGGATTTTGCAGCACCCTGCACCTGTGGAACTCTCTGCTGTGAAGCAATAGGTTGGCTACTGCAAGCCGGCCTATGGAGCACATCCTGCCTCGTTGCAGTTGTGCATCCTCCTCATCCCCTCCCTCCTCGTCTCTGGAGCAAACTTGGCAATATGCTTCAGCTGTGGCAACATGACTGCTGGTCTCTTGTCCGTCGCTGTCACCCCCTCTCTCTAGGCTCATGTTATTCTCTTCATCAACCTGGGAAACAACATCACAGCTTTCAAATTGCTGCGCATCCTCCAGGAGCATGTCACTGACACTATGATCGAATAGTTCAGGTGACTCCTCCGTGCATGATGGTAGGGCAACTGAAGGAGTAGCTGTGGAGAAGGAGCCTGTGGAACGGGCCGCTTTGGCAGCTGTGGTGGAAGGAAAACTACTAAGAGCGTGGTTGTCAGAGGAAGAGGAGGATGAGGGTGGCTTATTGATCCTCTCCGCCAACTCTTCCACATCTTGTGGATGAATAGCATGGGCAGCACTAGAAATAAGAGACGGGCGTGCCCTGCCTGCAGAGGATGCACTATGTCGATTGTGACCACCACTTTTCACAATCCACACAGAGGCTGCTTGCCCTCTTTTCGTGGCCTGTGAGCGTCGGCCTCTCCTTCTCTGCCTTTCAGGCATTATGTTGATACAGGTCAATATAGGTTACACGCAACTGACCAATAGATACTCAATGACCTGATATGATGTAATTGATAGCCCTATAGATGAGCTGTGGTGGTTATAGATGTACGCAAGTGACCGATTATCAATACTCTCACTGATATCTGATGTAATCTATAATCCTATAGATGGATGATCTGTGATCCCTATAGATAAATCCACAACTGAGCAAAGGTTACTGTGGCTGATATCTGCAGTGATCTCTATTCCCACAGGTATGTGACCCCTATAGAAAAAAACACAACTTAGCAAAGGTTACTGTGGCTGATATCTGTAGTGATCTCTATTCCTAGAGGTATGTGACCCCTATAGAAAAAAACACAACTGAGCAAAGGATACTGTGGCTTATATCTGTAGGGATCTCTATTCCCACAGGTATGTGACCCCTATAGGAAAAAACCACAACTGAGCGCAAAGGTTACTGTGGCTGATATCTGTAGTGATCTCTATTCCCACAGGTATGTGACCCCTATAGAAAAAAACACAACTGAGCAAATGTTACTGTGGCCGATATCTGTAGTGATGTCTACTCCTACAGTTCTATAAAGATTTTAGAATGTTGCAGAGACTAACCGATGAACAATACTGTTACTGGTATCCGATGTAAAGAAATCAATCTATCCCTACCTCACACAGGAACCCCGCCCTCCCTACACTGCTAGAAATGTCTCTGCACTATCTGACTCCAAAAAAACTACTCTCTCCCTGCCTGAATCGCGTGCCTGTCCCTGTCTGATCGTTGCACAATGACACTACACGCTGCAGCTTATGTAGTGTGGGGTGTGTACTTGGAACTGAACAGGGGATCGTTCAGTCCAGCCCAGCCCTAGTAGGTACACACAGCCCTGAAAATGTTCAGTGTTCACAGGCAGGCAAGGAGAGGGAAAACTCCAAAAACAAGTTTTAATGCAACACACCTCTCTCCTGTGGCCCTTTTAAGACTGAGGATGGCTGTAGGCACTAAAATCAAAAAACAAACAGAGGGAACATCAGCCTAGTGCATTATCCTCAGTGATAAGCTTTATTAGATTAAAAGAGTTATACTCACAAACAAATGCTTTATATAAGTGCATCAAATCCATACATCTGGAACCACCAGTGTCACGTTAAAAGAGATGCAATGTCCTCAAAAGATAATGGCTATTATCTATCGAGGACATTGCATCTGTTTTAATGTGACACTGATATCACGAGGATAATGCACTAGACCAGCGCGCCATCTGTTTGTTTTTTTATTTTAAGGAGAGGGAGAACAAATGCAGCACTAGTTGTGTATGATTGACTGCAACATGTGTGACAAATTTAGTGACAACCTAAATTCTACAGCTATAGTCCAGAATGTGCCTATGACAGGGGCTACACACATTGATTGATTTATTAATAAATACAAATCTGCATTATTATGTGTTATTTATACCTAACTGTTCCCATAGATTAAACATTAACGGGAATATGGACAAAGCACAAGCTCAATTTAAATGGGATTTATTAACATTGTCTAAATGTATTGCCTTAGCAAATAAAACCCACAGCAATAAAAATACCTGTTCATTTATTGTCATAAAGGTATGTAAAATTATGCTCTACCTATTAAAACAGTTTCCTTTTTCAAACTAGTTAAGACATGAAAAAAATAAATCATTAATAGCATTATTAATGAGCTAAATATAACTAAATTGCATTTTCTAGAGTCTTGTCTCCGGTGTAAAAATAATAATTGTTTCAGAAGAAAATGGTCCCCTGTGTATGAAGTCTGCAGGGCCTTTAAACATATATTAACTCAATTCAGGTGTGATTTCTCATAACACTCTTCATACTCTTTCAATGGTTACACTGCCATTGTATGTTTTTTTATCACACGTCTGTTTGTTTTTTACTGGGACTATGCCTGAAAATTTCTTAGTAAGTATACACTGTGTTATTCACAATTCAATAAATACTGTATTTTCTGGCGTATAAGACTACTTTTGAACCTCAAAAAAATCCCCCAAAAATAGGAGGTCGTCTTATACGCCGAGTATAATATCTTAAAGGTAACCTAAGTATAAGTATTACCGGTAGATGAAAATTAGGGGGGGTCGTCTTATACGCCCAGTCGTCTTATACGCCGGAAAATACGGTAGTAATAGTAATCTACGCAGTCATACAGTACATGTGAGCACAGGGCATATTTCCAAAAACTCCCCATTGATTTTTTGCCTAAGTCTCTAGGAAAGAACTGGTAAAGAACATTTTTACAATACTTCCTGCAATGGAAACTAGAATTGTGAGAACCCCCAGTCTGAAGATACATTATATGAATGTATTATATTATACACCAATCAGCCATAACATTGTGACCACCCACCATAACCCGATCAGGCATGGAATCCACTAGACCTCTGAAGATATATTTTGTTATCTGGCACCAAGTCATAGGTTGCTTTGGTGTGGTGGGGCCTCCATGGATTGGACTTGTTTTTCCTTGATGGATGCTTGATGTATTGAGAGTCAGATAATTTGATCTCAGATGCCAATGTCAATGCCAACACCTAAAACTTGTTGTTGTGTTCCTCAAAGCATTCTTGAATTTATCAGGCTAGGCCACCTTCTTCCATTGCTCCTTGGCCCTATTCTTATGCTCACATACCCATTGTAGGCACTTTTAGCTGTGGACACGTGTCAGCATGGGCACTCTGACTGTTATGTGGCTATGCAACCCCATACCCAACAAACTTATCCGAACTCCCACCCATCAAAACAAAATGTGAGATCCACAAAGCCCATTCAATTACCTTTTTTTTATATTTCTTTTACAGGAATTCTACTCTATAAAACAGGAATTCAATAAGACTATGGTGCAAGAATTTATTTTAATTGCGTTCTCCAGTTTAAAACAGCTCCAGTTACTACTGTTCTTTCTTGTTTTGGTAGCATTTATCATCTGTGTTACAGGAAATATCACTATCATCGTCTTAGTTAAGATTGAACCCTTGCTTCAAACTCCAATGTATTTTTTCATAAGTACATTTGCTGTTCTTGAAATTATATATGTGACAGTTACTATACCTAAGCTTCTGGATAATTTGATTTCAGAAAATAAGAGGATATCTTTCTATGAATGTTTCATACAGATGTTTGTTTTCAGTGGTTTGGGTATGACAGAATGTTATTTGTTATTGGTAATGGCCTTTGATAGATACTTGGCTATTAACATTCCTTTACGTTATTCTGCTATTATGAGTAAGGAAACGTATACTCAATTAGCTGTGGCACCATGGATTGTTGGTCTTTCAATTTCTTCTGTGACTACTACTTACACAGCCCAACTAAAATTCTGTGGGCCAAATCAGATAAATCATTTCCTCTGTGATATTCTACCACTTCAGAATTTGTCGTGCTCTGATCCTTCCATGAGCAAATTAACCACAATAATAGCCGCTGTTCTTGTGGTACTTTTTCCAATTTTATTTATCATAGCCTTCTATGTTCAAATTATTAACGCCATCTCAAAAATCAAGGGCACTGAAGGCAAAAAAAAAGCCTTCTCTACCTGTTCCTCTCACCTTATTGTGACCAGTCTTTACTTCGGAACAGCTCTTGTTGTGTACATCAGAACTACTGGAAGCCAAAGTGACAAATATTCTGCTCTTATATACACAATTCTTACCCCGCTCTTAAATCCCTTCATTTATACCTTGAGGAACAATGATGTGAAGACAGCAATAACAAATTCAGTCTTGAAGAATATACGTTTATCCTGTAGCCTGTAAGGCACACTTTTAGTTCACATTAGGAAAAAAATATATATATTTTAATATATTTATCATCTCTCTATATATAACATTTTGCTACCATATAAAAACAATTGAGTATTGTCTGTGATCCTTTTTTGCTTGCACTAACATTTAGATTTTCAGGACAATATTTTGGGGTATATCCCCTTCTAAGATCCAAGAGGTACTAATAAACCAAGTTTATCAAAATGTTAAATAAGACAGTCTCAGCACTGGTAATTAAATTGGTATAGTTGGTGAAAAGAGTGGACTATGGAATGTAAGAGGAAGAGTTGTGACAAAGGTGAGAGTGGTCATAAACAGTGGCGGCCGGTCGCAGGGGCGCAGCACCCCCAATCATCTTCAAAAAATAAAAAAAAGTCCATAAAGTCCACTATGGGGCGCCGGACTTATTGCTGGCTATGGGGGGGGGGGTGGGGTTTGGCATCCCACCCCCACCCCCAGAGCCCAGGGCCCAGGCAGAGGCGCCGATTGGTGGGCATTCTGGGTGTCACCGCCCTGACAGTCCTCACTAGTCAGTGTCCTGGCTGTGATTGGTCCAGACTCCAGCCTGGACCAATCATGATTCAGGACATCCCTGCTGACGTCGTTGGGGGCGGTGCGTGCATCAGTCACTCACCGCCACCGCCCGACTCCGTCACCGTCACCTTCTCGCCAGTTCCTGCCGCTGTCAGAACAAAGAGGACTCGAGGAGAGGAGCAGCGCACCGTGGACATCTCGCATTGTGAGTTTGGAGTCAGCGAGCCATCCCAGGAGAGCAGGTAAGTGAACAGTGATTGATCTGTGACATAACCTGTGACATGCCTGTGCCATGACCTGTGCCATGACCTGTGACATGCCTGTGCCATGACCTGTGACATGACCTGTGACATGCCTGTGCCATGACCTGTGACATGACCTGTGCCATGACCTGTGACATGCCCTTACCATGACCTGTTACATGCCCTTACCATGACCTTTGCCATGCCCTTACCATGACCTGTGACATGACCTGTGACATGACCTGTGCCATGACCTGTGACATGCCTGTACCATGACCTGTGACATGCCTGTACCATGACCTGTGCCATGACCTGTGACATGCCTGTACCATGACCTGTGTCATGACCTGTGACATGCCTGTACCATGACCTGTGCCATGCCCTTACCATGACCTGTGACATGCCCTTACCATGACCTGTGCCATGCCCTTACCATGACCTGTGCCATGCACTTACCATGACCTGTGCCATGTCCTTCTCATGTCCTGTGAAATGCCCTTACCATGACCTGTGCCATGCCCTTACCATGACGTGTGCCTTGCACTTACCATCACCTGTGCCATGCCCTTACCATGACCTGTGCCATGCCTTTACCATGACCTATGACATGCCTGTACCATAACCTGTGCCATGCCCTTACCATGACCTGTGACATACCTGCACCATGACCTGTGACATGCCTGTACCATGACCTGTGTCATGCCCTTACTATGACCTGTGACATGCCTGTACCATGACCTGTGACATGCCTGTACCATGACCTGTGCCATACCCTTACCATGACCTGTGCCATGCCTGTACCATGACCTGTGCCATGCCCTTACCATGACCTGTGCCATGCCTGTACCATGACCTGTGCCATGCCTGTGTCATGACCTGTGCCAAGACCTGTGACATGCATGTACCATGACCTGTGCCATGACCTGTGACATGCCCTTACCATGACCTGTGACATGCCTATACCATCACCTGTGACATGCCTGTACCATGACCTGTGCCATGCCCTTCCCATAACCTGTGCCATGACCTGTGACATGACCTGTGACATGCCTGTACCATGACCTGTGCCATGCCTGTGCCATGACCTGCGCCATGCCCTTACCATGATCTGTGACATGCCTGTACCATGACCTGTGCCATGTCCTTACCATGAACTGTGCCATGCCTGTACCATGACCTGTGCCATGACCTGTGACATGCCTGTACCATGATCTGTGCCATGACCTGTGACATGCCCTTACCATGACCTGTGACATGCCTATACCATCACCTATGACATGCCTGTACCATCACCTGTGTCATGCCCTTACCATGACCTGTTACATGCTTGTACCATGACCTGTGACATGCCTGTACCATGACCTGTGACATGCCCTTACCATAACCTGTGCCATGCCTGTACCATGACCTGTGCCATGCCCTTACCATGACCTGTGCCATGCCTGTACCATGACCAATACCATGACCTGTGCCATGACCTGTGACATGCCTGGACCATGACCTGTGCCATGACCTGTGACATGCCTATACCATCACCTGTGACATGCCTGTACCATGACCTGTTCCATGCCCTTAGAATGACATGTGCCATGCCCTTACCATGACCTGTGACATGCCTCTACCATGACCTGTGCCATGCCTGTGCCATGCCCTTACCATGACCTGTGACATGCCTGTACCATGACCTGTGCCATGCCCTTACCATGACCTGTGCCATGCCTGTACCATGGCCTGTGCCATGCCTGTGCCATGACCTGTGCCATGACCTGTGACATGCCTGTACCATGACCTGTGCCATGACCTGTGACATGCCCTTACCCTGACCTGTGACATGCCTATACCATCACCTGTGACATGCCTCTACCATCGTCTGTGCCATGCCCTTACCATGACCTGTGACATGCCTGTACCATGACCTGTGACATACCTGTACCATGACCTGTGCCATGCCCTTACCATGACCTGTGCCATGCCTGTACCATGACCTGTGCCATGACCTGTGACATGCCTGTACCATGACCTGTGCCATGACCTGTGACATGCCCTTACCATGACCTGTGCCATGCCCTTACCATGACCTGTGCCATGCCTGTACCATGATATGTTCCATGCCTGTATCATGACCTGTGCCATGACCTGTGACATGCATGTACCATGACCTGTGTCATGACCTGTGACATGGCCTTACCATGACCTGTGACATGCCTATACCATCACCTGTGACATGCCTGTACCATGACCTGTGCCATGCCCTTCCCATAACCTGTGCCATGACCTGTGACATGACCTGTGACATGCCTGTACCATGACCTGTGCCATGCCTGTGCCATGACCTGCGCCATGCCCTTACCATGATCTGTGACATGCCTGTACCATGACCTGTGCCATGTCCTTACCATGAATTGTGCCATGCCTGTACCATGACCTGTGCCATGACCTGTGACATGCCTGTACCATGATCTGTGCCATGACCTGTGACATGCCCTTACCATGACCTGTGACATGCCTATACCATCATCTATGACATGCCTGTACCATCACCTGTGTCATGCCCTTACCATGACCTGTTAAATGCCTGTACCATGACCTGTGACATGCCTGTACCATGACCTGTGCCATGCCCTTACCATGACCTGTGCCATGCCTGTACCATGACCTGTGCCATGCCCTTACCATGACCTGTGCCATGCCTGTACCATGACCAATACCATGCCTGTGCCATGCCTGTGTCATGACCTGTGCCATGACCTGTGACATGCCTGGACCATGACCTGTTCCATGACCTGTGACATGCATATACCATCACCTGTGACATGCCTGTACCATGACCTGTTCCATGCCCTTAGAATGACATGTGCCATGCCCTTACCATGACCTGTGACATGCCTCTACCATGACCTGTGCCATGCCTGTGCCATGCCCTTACCATGACCTGTGACATGCCTGTACCATGACCTGTGCCATGCCCTTACCATGACCTGTGCCATGCCTGTACCATGACCTGTGCCATGCCTGTGCCATGACCTGTGCCATGACCTGTGACATGCCTGTACCATGACCTGTGCCATGACCTGTGACATGCCCTTACCCTGACCTGTGACATGCCTATACCATCACCTGTGACATGCCTCTACCATCGTCTGTGCCATGCCCTTACCATGACCTGTGACATGCCTGTACCATGACCTGTGACATACCTGTACCATGACCTGTGCCATGCCCTTACCATGACCTGTGCCATGCCTGTACCATGACCTGTGCCATGACCTGTGACATGCCTGTACCATGACCTGTGCCATGACCTGTGACATGCCCTTACCATGACCTGTGCCATGCCCTTACCATGACCTGTGCCATGCCTGTACCATGATATGTTCCATGCCTGTATCATGACCTGTGCCATGACCTGTGACATGCCTGTTCCATGACCTGTGTCATGACCTGTGACATGGCCTTACCATGACCTGTGACATGCCTATACCATCACCTGTGCCATGCCTGTGTCATGACCTGTGCCATGCCCTTACCATGACCTGTGACATGCCTGTACCATGACCTGTGCCATGACTGTGCCATGACCTGTGCCATGCCCTTACCATGACCTGTGACATGCCTGTACCATGACCTGTGCCATGCCTGTACCGTGACCTGTGCCATGACCTGTGACATGCCTGTACCATGACCTGTGCCATGCCTGTGTCATCACCTGTGCCATGACCTGTGACATGCCTGTACCATGACCTGTGCCATGACCTGTGACATACCCTTACCATGACCTGTGCCATGCCTGTACCATGACCTGTGCCATGCCTGTGTCATGACCTTTGCCATGACCTGTGACATGCCTGTACCATGACCTGTGCCATGACCTGTGACATACCCTTACCATGACCTGTGACATGCCTATACCATCACCTGTGACATGCCTGTACCATGACCTGTGTCATGCCCTTACCATGACATGTGCCATGCCTGTACCATCACCTGTACCATGACTTGTGCCATGCCCTTACCATGACCTGTGCCATGCCTATGCCATCTCCTGTACCATGACCTGTGACATGCCTGTACCATGACCTGTGACATGCCTGAACCATCACCTGTGCCATGCTTATACCATGATCTGTGCCGTGTCATGCTTGTGTCATGACCTGTGCCATGACCTGTGACATGCCCTTACCATGACCTGTGACATGCCCTTACCATTACCTGTGACATGCCTATACCATCACCTGTGACATGCCTGTACCATGACCTGTGTCATGCCCTACCATCACCTGTGCCATGCCTGTACCATTACCTGTTCCATGCCCTTACCATGACCTGTGCCATGCCAATACCATCTCCTGTACCATGACCTGTGACATGCCTGTACCATCACCTGTGCCATGCCTATACCATCATCTGTGCCTTGCCATGCCTGTACCATCACCTGTGCCATGCCCTTACCATGACCTGTGCCATGCCTGTACCATCACCTGTGCCATGACCTTTGCCATGCCCTTACCATGACCTGTGCCATGCCTATAACATTTCCTGTACCATGACCTGTGACATGCCTGTACCATGACCTGTGCCATGCCTGTACCATCACCTGTGCCATGACCTGTGCCATGCCCTTACCATGACCTGTGCCATGCCTATACTATCTCCTGTACCATGACCTGTGACATGCCTGTACCATCACCTGTGCCATGCCTATACCATCACCTGTGCCATGCCTATACCATCATCTGTGCCATGCCTATACCATCATCTGTGCCATGCCTGTGCCAGGCCTGTACCATCACCTGTGCCATGCCCTTACCATGACCTGTGCCATGCCTATACCATCTCCTGTACCATCACCTGTGCCATGCCTATACCATCACCTGTGCCATGCCTGTACCATGACCTCAAAGTCACGCAGTTTTTTACCGCGTTTTTTGCCGCGAAGCAATACCTATTACATTTTTCTTTTTGCGCCCCCCCCCAAAAGAAAAATTTTTTGAGCGCCAGCCGCCAATGGTCATAAAACTGTTGAATGATTTAGAAAACTGAGGTCTGTATTTGTTCTATTTTCTTTTATTTCAAATAGAATTATCATTCTTAGTTCCAAAGTTTCCTTTCCATACAGTGATCTGATTGTGAGAAATGATGTACACATGTACAGTAGTTATCTTCCTTATGTTCCTTAATAGTGTCCATGCATAAATTAATTATTTGTTTGCAATTTCTGTCCTGTTTCACCAATGTAAGATCCTTTTTTTGCATTGAATGACGTACATCGGTATGATTTTGTGTTATTGAAGGTTCCCTTTGCATGTGTGACAATTAATAATGGATTGATTTGGCTGCACAGTTTGCACTATTTGTAGCTGCAAGGTTTGATTGCTATATGTGCCTCTCTGTAATCAGAATACAAAAATGTTTCCTGTTGAATAAGTTATGTCTGTGATTGGTAGGTTGCCTGAAAGCCAGTATTGGGGGTTGTTGGAATATTTATTTCATCATTTCATACTCTGGGTTGCAAATCATTGATTATCCTTCTCAACCCTTCAAGTGCTGGATTGTATGTGGTTACTAGAGGTATACAATTATATGTTTATTTTTCTCTTTGTAATGTAGGAGATTTTTTTTCTTTGGGGTTTTAAGGCAGTATTTATGCTTGTCTTGATGGTTTTGTTCTGGTAACCTTTCTTATGGAAGGATTGTGCTAGTATTCTGAGATGTTTAGTTCTGTCTTCTGGGTCAGAGCATATGTAGTTGTATCTGGTAGCATGGCTTGCTTGGTGTGTTGGGGGAGAAAGCTGGAAGTGTGGCGATAGTTGCATCTGTCCTGTATATTGAAGTGTGAAGTTTTCATCCCTGATGGATACCGTGGCATCTAGCAAATTAACATTTGTGCTTAAATAGTCCATGTTTAGTGTGATTGATAGGTGAAACATTTAAAGCAATGAGTGATTTTTTATTTTATTTTTTTCACCAGTGGCAGTCAGTCAGCACTTATTGAAGCCTTTTGAAAACCTGCTAAAGCCTACTAGCAGCTTGCTTAAAATGCCAATCAACAATCCCATTTGGATTTATGTTCAATTTTTATAAACTGGAGCTGAATGGTACTTTAAACGCTTCAACAAAGCTTGCTGGAAGCTTTGCAATTTGTCAAAGCTTGCTGTACACACTAAGCCTATACAAGCTGAAGCCTGTGTGAAACAGGCCTTAATTTCAGTGACAGTGTTGTCATAGTTGACACTGCCAGCTGCTACAGAGAGAGAAATAGCCAGGGATGCCATCACATTTTTGCTTTGGGGACCCATGATTCGTAGTCATGCCCCTGGCATTGGCTGTGCCCTTGTTGCCCGCATATCGTAACCACTGCCTATTTTGAAGGATCGGGTGGCTGCCTGAACATCCAGAAGAGAGGGCTGAGCTGCGGAGAGGATCTGGTGTACCGAGGACCAGTGGAGAAAGAGGGGTTCAGTTCCAGGAAAGCCTTCCAAGGTCATGAGTGCTGTGAACTGCCCCTGGGGTCTGCCTAGTGTAGAGGGGGCCACACTGGAGAAGGCCCCAGGGATCCTAGAGCCTGCAAGTGTAAAGGGGGTTGCCTAGTGAAAGGACCCTGAAGTGTGAAGGGGGTTGCCTAGTGAAAGGACTTGGAAGTGTAAAGGGGGTTGCCTAGTGAAAGGACCCTGGAAGTGTAGAGGGGGCGCCAGCAGTTGGGCCCTGAAGAGTTAAGCGTGCAATGTTAAGAGTTGCAGTAGTACAAGCAGTTACAAGGAGCTACCTCGGTCAGTGAAGGGCTGGAGGGAGTCATGCACAGGACTTTTGAGCTATACAGAGCGTCAAGAGTTAAGGATCATTACGGTCATGGATCTTCTGAGTTAACCAAGGAGTTAAAATCGAAGTTTCAGCACTTTCAGCAGAACAGTATTTAAAGAGCCAGGAAGCGTTGGTCAGCATTCAGCTGGCGTCATGACAGTGCTAATAGGCATTTTTCTACAAAGTGTCCCAGTTGAACCTAGTAGAGCCAGATGGGTATCGCACTCATTCCCTTCCCCCACCCCCATTATAAAATAAAAAACACAAACCGAAGATGCCGGAATGGTCATTGTCCCAGTTCTCACACTTTTCAACTTAAATGTGTTGGAAGTGTTTCCGGTAACAATGGCAGACCCACCTCAGGCCCAATGCCTGGAAATATTGCTACAATAGGATTGCAATCTCTTGGGTATACATTGTCATCGGTATTGTTTCTTTAGATGACCATTTTACTTTAATTGATTCCATGTAGGCCTGTCCTATTAAACCACAGTGCTATTATCCTAGAGCTTTTATGTGGATTACTGTGTATGCTGCTAATAAAACCTTTAACACATTTACTTTCAAGCCCACCCTGGCCCACCCTCTGTAATGCTTAATGGCTTCTCAAAGTTTGAAGATATGCATATACATATGCCATAGTTCTATTACATAAACAATATAATGCAATTGCTATGTCACAGTGACAGGCCCAAACCGTTTCAGGTTTCACAGGACTGTCCCTCACTTTGACCAATCCTGGGATCCTGTGAATCCCAATATAGTTGTCTTGTGTCTAAAACTTTACTTCACTACCCAAGCAGAGATCCCTGACTTACTATGTCCTGGTCCTGCATCAGGTAGACATTCACGCTGGGTTCACACTATTGCAAATTGGATGCAGGTTTTCCTGCATCCAATCCGCATGAAAGGAGAATGTGACCAGCTCTCAATGGATCTGGTTCACACATCTCCGAGGCAGCCGCAGAGCACACTGCAAAAGAGTCCTGTGCTTCTTTGGTTCCATTTCAGGTCTGAATTCAGCCAAAAATTCAGACCTGAAATGGTGAACCGGGACGTACCAGACCCCCTGTTGCGAGCTGCGCCGCACACAGTGTGAACTCAGCCTAAAAGGGAGGAGGGTGATGCATGAACAAGGTGGGCATTGTACCTTAGACAAACAAAATGTCAAGATCCACCCTTCAACACAACCATCATGTGAGGATCCACCCTCCAACACAACCCTGAACCAGTGAATGAAGTTATCCTGGTTGGATACCTGCCTGGTGCCTGGAATCATCCTGATCAAAGGGATTTAACTAGTGATGGGCAGAACCCCCCCCCCTGTTCAGTTTGCACCAGAACATCTCGAACAGGGGAAAAGTTCTAGCGAACATTCAAACTCCAACAAAGTCTATGGGACACGAACATGAAAAATAAAAAGCCCTTATTTTAAAGGCTTATATGCAAGTTATTGCAATAAAAAGTGTATGGGGACCCGGGTACTGCCCTGGGGGACATGCATCAAATTTTTTTTAAAACAATAGTTTTTACAGGAGCAATGATTTTAATGATGTTTAAAGGGAAACAATTAAAAATTCCTTTAAATATTGTGCCTGGGGGGTCCCCTTAGTCTGCCTGTGAAGTGGCGCATTTGTACCTTGTATAGATCTTGCTGCAGAAATACTGACATTTCTAAAGGAAAAAATGTCATTTAAACTTGCTCACGGCTGTAATGTATTGTCGGCTCCTGGCAATACAGAAAAAAAAAATGGCATAGGGTCCCCCCGCAGTCCATACCAAGCCCTTCTGCAAAATAAAAAAAAAGGCGTAAGTTCCCCCTCAAAATCCATAGCAGACCCTTATCCAAACACGCAGCCTGGCAGGTCAGGAAAGGGGAAGGGAAGAGCGAGCGCCCCCCTCCTCCTGAACCATACCAGGCCACATGCCCTCAACAAGGGGGGGGGGGGGTGGATGCTTTGAGGCAGGGGGTCCCACCCATTCCCTGTATATGAACTGTCAAAACACGAATAGGCAGTCAGTGGGAAGCGTTTTTTCTTTTTCTTGGTCGGCGGGTGCGGCATGCGGCCTGATTGACAATGAATTTACATTGGGGACACAATTGTTTTTTATTTTTAAATAAAGGATTTTTCAAAAACTGTCTTGTGTGTTTCTCTTTTTTTTTTTTACATTTTTTGGTGAATGGGTAGGGGTACGATGTACCTGATACCCATTCACATGGGGGGGGGGCAGAATCGGGGGGCCCTCTTGTTAAAGGGGGCTTCCAGATTCTAATAAGCAACCCACTCACAGACCCCCACAACCACAGCCCAGGGTTGTCGGGAAGATGCTCTTGTCCCTATCAACATGGGAACAAGGTGCTTTGGGTGGGCACCCCAAAGCATCCTCCCCATGTTGAGGGCAAGTGGCCTGGTGAGTTTCAGGAGGGGGGCGCTCGCTCATCCCCCCTTCTTTCCTGGCCTGCCAGGCTGCATGCTCGGATAAGGGTATGGTATGGATTTAAGGGGGGAACCCAACATTAATAGATTTGGGGGGGGGAACCCCACGCCATTTTTTTCTTAACTCTGTCATGGGGTTCCCCTTAAAAGCCATACAAGACCCAAAGGGTCCCCCAAGCTGTTTTTACCTCAGTTTTTTTAATTTACATTTTCTTTTTACAATTATTTTTTTAAATTCAGCTTTTAGCACTTGACTCTGTGCTCGGCGGATGAACATCCTGCTAAGTGCCGAGAAAGTACAGGTGTTAGGTGAGTACATGAATGGGTGATGTTTAGGCCAAACTCATGCTTGGCCCAAACCGCTTACCCATCCCTAGTGGTGCCTGAACACTGTAACCCCCTCAGTTACTCTGGCTGGGTGCAGGAACAGGCCCTGCTTTTAAAAATTAGAAACAACATTTGAAATGACATGTACTTGTCATACAGGTGCAGAAAATTGGGCCTTGGGTGTTGGTGGTGCCTGAACATCATAACCCCTCGCAGTTACTCTTGCTGGGCGCAGGAACGAGTCCTGCTGTTAAAAATTAGAAACAAAAATTGAAATTAAATGCACTTGTCATATGCCTCGTGTTACCAGGATGCTTTTTCATACCTACCATGGAATGTTCTATGAAATACTATACTTGACCATGAATATATAATATACTATGTACAACATCACAAATCTGTTTCATAATACGGTACTTGTCTGTGTTTACTTGCTGTGCTGACACTGTATGTTCCAATAAACTTGCATTTCATATTGCATCATTTGGCATGTCACACCGCATTTAAAGTTCCAAGGGCAAATCTTTGCAACTTTCTATGTTATTGAGGGATGGAGGTGCATCAGGACTTGATGCTGGAAAAAAAAATTGAAAAGAAAAAAAAAATATATCAAGGAAAAATAAAATGGGATCAGTGGGGTGAAACAGGCATGTTGTATACACCAACACTTCAGTGGCCCCACTACACTGTGTTACACAAGAATCACAGCACAGCACTACACTGACTGCACTACACTGTGTTACACAAGATGAATCAGCACAGTACACTGCAGTCAGTTTAGTGTAGTACTGCAGTCAGTTTAGTGTAGTACACTGTGTTACACAGGAGGAATCAGCAAAGCACTACAATAAACTGACTGCAGTACACCGTGTTACACAAGATTAATCAGCACAGCACTACACTTAACTGACTGCATTAAACATCAAAGCAATATCCACTAACTACCCTGAATTTCCACTACTAACACACTACACACGGCTGCAGTGTAAGCAGCCTTATATAGTGCGGGGTGTGGACTTAGCCCTCAAGCAATGATTGGCTAAAGGCAACCTTCCTTTGTCCAATCATGGCTCTGACAGGACATTGTACTTTGATAGGCTGAAGCATACAAGTCAGGTGCATGCTTTGACCAATCACAAGCACTTAATGCACTTCAATTGAGCAGTGCATTGTGGGGTGCTCATCTGGGGGTGAATTACTCGCGAAGAGCCACGTTTGTGTATGTGTTCAGCGAACACACGAACACCCGATGTTCGAGTCAAACTTAAGTTCGACTCAAGTGCTAGGCAAAGTATAGTGGGCCTTAGCAGGACCATGATTTTCAGCTGGGCTGTCATGTCTCCCAGGTGTAGCTGTTGAGACTGGGGAGTCTCCCCACTGTGCTCCATGAGAGGGCTCTCATTGGGCATTGGAGGAAACCCAGCCAATGGCACACTCAGACCTGTATCTACCCCAGAAAGGCAGATTCTGCCACACAGGATTCTGGGAGTGGGTATAAATTTAAGGGGAGCGCATGATGCAGCGTCTGTGGCGGGAAGCAGAGTCCCAGGAGGGAGAGTACGACTGTCTCTCCTCCTGTCAGCAGGATCGGGTGTCCTGGGCGGCTTGCCTGAGGAGACGGAGTGAGCTGAGCTCAGCTGCAGAGAGGATCCGGTGTGCCGAGGACCAGCGGAGCAGAGGGGGACCAGTTTCAGGAAAGCATTCCCAGTTTGTGAGTACTGTAAACTGCCCCTGGGGGTCTGCCTTGCTAAGGGGACCACTCCAGTGAAGGTCCAAGGGATCCAGGAGCCAGCTAGCTGGGGGTGCCAGTGTTGACCCTTAAGTGTAGAGGGGGTGCCTAGTGAGAGGACCCTGAAGTGTAGAGGGGGTGCCTAGTGAGAGGACCCTGAAGTTCAGAGGGGGCTACACAAGCATTAAGCCCATTAATAGATTTAACAAGTGCGTTTGACCATTTATGTGATGGTCCAGTCCACTGGATTTGTTAAGAGGCTAATCTATATGGTGTCACTCGGTGGTGGATGTACAGAAAATTGGGAGTGTGGGGACACCCATATGAAAAAAGGAATGTGGATTAAATTTTTGAACATCATTTTATATACACATTTTTAGAATCTCACCGGATTGGTTCTTTTGAACTAAACTTTATTTGTTTTTCATTTATTTATTGCATTGGTGTATCACTGCATCAATAGTTCTTTTGATTTAGTGCTACTTTTTGTTTGTATTTTTATTTTTTGCTGTTGGTGTCACAGTTGCTTAAGTGGCTGCTTTAGGCTCCTTTCATACACTCCGTCCGTTGGACATAGTCCGTTTTTCTCAGCGGGGGATTGAGCCACCGATCCCCCGCTGAGCAGGAGGATGACAGCTGTGTCTCCGCGCTGTGTGCGGAGACACAGCTGTCAGTTCCCCATGCATCTCTATGGGGGAAATCGGATGGGAACGGACCATCGGTCCATTCTCATCCGATCCCATCCGATCCGCTGGACAGATGGAAAATAGGGTTTCCATCCGTCCAGATTTGACGGATCGGATTGGATGTCAGCGGACATGTCTCCGCTGACATCCGATGCCCCATAGGAATGCATAGGGGGACCGTTCAGATCTGCCAAAAAAACTGACAGGCGGATCTGAACGGTCCGCCTGTGTGAAAGGGGCCTTATACTTTGAGTATAAATGCTCCACTGCAGATTCCTATAAATTTTTGATTAAAAGGGAGAGGTTGGCTTGGCTGAAAATTTGAGCAGCAGTAGAAGGGAGAACCAGGCCAGTGACACTGTACAGTAGATCAGAAACAAAAGGGAGAGGTGGGTCACCAAAACACCTGAGTAGTAGAGCATAAGTAAACATTTGTGCAATCCAGATCCCATCATCCAGATAAGTACCTAAATCCATCTAAGTGCTCTGCAATCACTTGCTAGCAGCAAACTTTCCAGTGTCCAGTAGTGTCATAATACATTGATACTCATTTGCTGTCATTATTGAGAAGAGATCTGTCTTTCACCAGTGGGTTCCTTTCATGAGTAAAGCCTCGTACACACGCAACGAATTTCCGCCGACCGGTCGTCCGTCTTTTGTCCAGAGTGGTGTCTGTTGGTTGGAATGTGCTCTAGACTGCACACGAATTTTCCCACACGACAGAATTCTACTTCAGAAGTGATGTCATGTGTTGGATTGCTTTCTATGTGTTCTTTCATCTCTGAGCATGCCTAGTCTTGCTCCTAAGATTTTTCCCCATCGAAATCTGTACTAATGAGACGAAAATCGGACGTGTTTTGACGGTCGACAAAAATTATATAGCCTGCACACCAGGATTTTTTCGGCCGGAAAGTCGGAGTCGGTTGTCGGAAGCGCCATACTAACAAGCAGAAAATCGGCAGATCGGTTGTCGGATGAAATTTCCCGGCCAAATTTCTACTCGTGTGTACGGGGCTTAAGAATATCTGTCCCAGGAGATGTCAGGGGTATGTAAAGTACCGCACAGCCATAGGTGTGCACAGCCTGTTGCATTAGGGTGTGCACCCCAAAGCCTAATTTGCCTTTAGTAAAAAAAACTCCACTGCACCCCTCTCAGATCTTTACAACATAAAGGCTAATCATTATGTAGGCCAAGATAAGCGTTAGGAGAGCTCTTTGAGATAACACAGAAAATATACAGTTGACAGCTTTGATTTTTTGACCTTGACCATGACTAGCCTTTCGCAACCAGTTTTCCGTGGGACCACAGGGTTCCTCTAGAGATTGTTTAGAGTTCCATGAAAAATGTGCAAATTCAGCCTCTCAGAAAAGATACCACTGACACCAATGATCTTTTTTGCTATCTGAAGGGGCATTCTTCCTACAGACAAGGAGCAGTCTCTGCACTGACCACCAATACAAGGGAGTTATTTTCAAACTAAACACTGATCTAAGGGGGTTCTTTTAAATTGACACATTGCTCACCACTATTGATGAGTTGAACACCAGGGGTTAGGATTCTCAAACTTAATGAACATTCAGGTGCTGAACTTTAAAGTCAATAGGAGTCAAATGTTAAAAAAAAACAGTAATGGCCATTTTTAAGGATAATAGCCAAGGGATTGCCAAACAAATGGCATGTGGAAACTGGACACTGCCATGGGGAACAAAGTGAAAAAAAGAATTTAAAAATATTTGTGCAACAAATATACAACATTACTACTGATGTATACAACCTACAAATGCAAAAATTACATTTATAAAGAAAAAAAAATGCTGTTTAACCACTTGCCACCAAATTATGTACTTGCTATTTGGTTGGATCGGGTGATGCCTGCAGCTTCAGGCATCATCTCTGTACTGTTTTTTAGAGCCAACGGTCGGCTCTCTTGTAATAGCAACCGGAGTGGCTAACTAACTACTCCTTTGCTATTACAAGAAGGGACATTCCCCTCCTTCTGCCGCCTTATGCTGCTCTCTTGGGCTTTCCTCTCCCACCTGGAGACCCAAGCTACTAGGGGTCTCCACTATGGTGACTCAGAAGCAATGACATGACATCACAGTGCCATTTTTTGAAAATCAAAAGTATTCAAAAACACAGATCTTGGCATTTTGAATGCTTTAAAGTGCAAAGCTGGGATTTGGAGTCTTATTAACCCCAGATCCCTCCCAAAGAGCACCTGTCATGCGCCTATTGCTATCACAAGGATGTTTACATTCCTTGTGACAGCAAAAAAAAGTGATTAAGGCCCTGTTCACACCTGAGCGTTTTTCAGCTCAGAAAATGAACATCTCTGAAGTCTCAAAATGCCCAACAAGCAAAATCACATTTGTTTCAATGGCCCCTGTTAACATCTGAGCGTCTTGTCCCCTGAAGCAAAACACCTGAAGCTTAAAAAAGTACATGAGCTTATTTTTTTGGCAGATACAAGCGTTTTTGTTAGATGTCAATGCCTGCCTCCAAACACCTGCAAAAATGCCTGAAAACGATATGCTCAGGTGTGAATGGAGCCTTAAAAAACTATTTAAAACAAGTGTAATAAAAAAAAATTGTTAAAGTGTCTCAACCCCCCCCCCCCTTCCGTGCTAGCGTGCAAAGGCAAATGCGTGCATCAGTCCCACATGCATGCAAACAGTGCACGGCCCACAAATGTGAGGTATTGCCATGAACGTTGAATCATGGGCAGTAATTTTAGCACTAGACCTCCTCTGAACATACAAAGTGGTAACCTGTAAAAAACAGAAAAGATGGTGGGGGCACTTCCATCCTAATTTTTTTTTTATTTTTTTATCGGAAATCCATTAAAATTGAGGGCACAATATGTACACACATCTCATATGGAATTCAGCAAACACGTTTCACACACTTGTGCTTAGTCATTGCTTGAGTATGCTGGTTGCAGCTCCATGCTGGTTTCGGTGGGGACATCTCATCCTTACATGTTGTATATGCTGGTGCTGGCTTTCAGGCACCCATAAATGTGAGTGTAACCAACCTTATTTTAAACTGCCAACCAATTTAATTAAAGTTCTTGCACTATGATACTTTATATCTATCTCCCGTTTGGTCATAATACCAATGAGTGATATCAAAATTGGAGGAATCCCTGTAGCACACCCCAGGAGGAATCTTGGCTTTTTAGAACAAAAAAAGCGCTTTTTGACCAACCTGTAAAAGGCGTCAAACATCTCTGGTGAGTGCACATCCATGCTTTGAACACCTGTGAAACAAGAAAAGACAGGCGCCGCTCAGTAATGCAATCAAGGTTTATTTTCACAAAACGTAGCACACTTACATTAAAATTAGGCAAGGGCTTCTCCTGATAGTTACTCAGGAGAAGCCCTTGCCTAATTTTAATGTAAGTGTGCTACGTTTTGTGAAAATAAACCTTGATTGCATTACTGAGCGGCGCCTGTCTTTTCTTGTTTTACACGTGCCAGCGGGATCTCGGCTTTTGCCTGCTCACAGTGCTGCCCTCAGGAACCAACCTTGGACTTTTTTCTACATTTGGATTCACTTCACCCCATCCCATCAACATCCTAGTGCGGGTCCTATCTGTCGGCACAAGCGCCCAACACATCTCTTTTTTTGTTCATGCTTTGAACACAAGCAGTGAATGATTTTTGAAAATTGCTTTGAAAGATTGACTTTGGTGTTGGGAACCTTTCACACTGGACTATTTAATTACTTTATATTATTTTTATATTGTTTTTATTATTGACATTACATTACTTTTATTATTGTACTGTCACATGTCACTTCTATCATTATATAAAACCAATCACCATATCACCATACTTATATATATATATATATATATATATATATACATATGTTGTATAAGGAAAGTATCAAAATCAAT
Source organism: Pelophylax lessonae (assembly GCF_965119305.1). Lineage (NCBI taxonomy): Eukaryota > Metazoa > Chordata > Amphibia > Anura > Ranidae > Pelophylax > Pelophylax lessonae. The sequence goes on from NC_138780.1 coordinate 32,388,029, forward strand.
AGGCATGTAAATACATAAATCTTATTCTAAAGGATATAACATATAAATTAAAGAAATAGAAGAAATACTATGAAGAACAAAATCCTCAGCCCAGACTAACATAAAAACTCTTAAAGAGGTTGTAAACTCATTAAAAATATTTTTTTTTTCAACCTGAAAGAGGTTGCATACTAGCTCATTATGAAAAACTTACCTTAGAACTAGCCCCCACCGTGCCGCCCACTTACCTCTATGACGGGCGACATGATCAGTTGCCTGTCTTCTGGGATCGCGGCATCCGGCCATCTGATTGGCCGGACCCGCGATTACATCACTCCCGTACATGCGCGTGGGAGCCGACGGTCACGGCACGGGGCTCTGAAGGAACGACACCAGCGGCAACAAAAGTTAGATTTTATTTCCATCATTGACACTTTCAAAATTACAGAAAACAAAAAATGGCGCCTGCAAAAGTTTGGGCACCCTGCAGAATTTATAGCATGCACTGCCCCCTTTGCAAGGCTGAGACATGCCAGTGTCATGGATTGTTCTCAATCATCGTCTGGGAAGACCAGGTGATGTCAATCTCAAAGGTTTTAAATGCCCAGACTCGTCTGACCTTGCCCCAACAATCAGCACCATGGGATCTTCTAAGCAGTTTTCTAGAAAACTGAAACTGAAAATAGTTGACGCTCACAAAGCTGGAGAAGGCTATAAGAAGATAGCAAAGCATTTTCAGATGTCAATATCCTCTGTTCGGAATGGAATTAAGAAATGGCAGTCATCAGGAACAGTGGAAGTTGAAGCAAGATCTGGAAGACCAAGAAAAATATCAGACAGAACAGCTCGCAGGATTGTGAGAAAAACAATTCAAAACCAACGTTTAAATGCACGATCCCTCCAGAAAGATCTAGCAGACACTGGAGTTGTGGTACACTATTCCACTATAAGGAGATACTTGTACAAATATGGTCTTCATGGAAGAGTCTTTAGAAGAAAACCTCTTCTACATCCTCACCAAAAAATCAGCATTTGAACTTTGCAAATGAACATATAGACAAGCCTGATGCATTTTGGAAACAAGTTCTGTGGACCGATGAGGTTATAATTTAACTTTTTGGCCTGAATGAGCAGAGGTACGTTTGGAGAAGAAGGGGCACAGAATTTAATGAAAAGAACCTCTGTCCAACTGTTAAGCATGGGGGTGGATCAATCATGCTTTGGGGTTGTATTGCAGCCAGTGGCACAGGGAACATCTCATGAGTAGAAGGAAAAATGGATTCAATAAAATTTCAGCAAATTTTGGATGGTAACTTGATGCCATCTGTGAAAAAGCTGAAGTTAAAGAGAGGATGGCTTCTACAAATGGATAATGATCCTAAACACACCTCGAAATCCACGGGGGATTACATCAAGAGGCGTAAACTGAAGGTTTTGCCATGGCCTTCACAATCTCCTGACCTCAACATAATTGAAAATCTATGGATAAACCTTAAAAGAGCAGTGCGTGACAGACAGCCAAGAAATGTCAAAGAACTGGAAGACTTTAGTAAGGAAGAATGGGCAAAGATACCTCAAACAAGAATTGAAAGACTTTTGGCTGGCTACAAAACGCGTTTACAAGCTGTGATACTTGCCAAAGGGGGCAGTACAAGATATTAACTCTGCAGGGTGCCCAAACTTTTGCAGACGCCATTTTTTTGTTTTCTGTAATTTTGAAAGTGTCAATGATGGAAATAAAATCTAACTTTTGTTGACATATTATACGAATGTCTAATCTGTAATTTGATGCCTTTTGGAGATTTTTCCATCTTTCCTTGGCTTCTTTATGCACATTAATACAAATTTTTACCTGGGGTGCCCAGACTTTCGATCCCCACTGTATCTCCTAAACAGTACTTGTTTAGGAGATATTTACAGTACCTATAGGTAAGCCTTATCATAGGCTTACCTATAGGTAAAAGTTGCAGAGGAGGGTTTACTTCCTCTTTAAAATGTCTCTGTTCATATCTTTCACGTCTCCATCTCTGCGCAAAGGCTGGTAAGGAAGGAGTACCTTTGAAAAAGAGGGTTTGGTGCCTCAGGTCAAGGTGTGTGGGACTTTTAAAGGGCTAGTACACAAAGGTATCTTGGATACAAAGTAAAATAATAATATTTATTCCAAGATTTTGATATACAGTAAATATCATACGTTTCAGATTTACAGCCAATATGGTACATATGGTGTATGGGTTAAAGACCCATAGGTGAAAGTGAAGAAGAATATGAAAGATGTGACATTGTGGTAAAGTGACATTGGTCTCTCTCTTAGGGTCCAAACGTCTCAGATTGGCGTTGGATCTTGGTATGAGAGAGTTTTTTATTCCTACGCGTTTCGGCGGGGGAGCCTTTTTCAAGGAAAAATGTCAATCGTCTCTGTGGACAAATGATAGTAGAGATATTTCATTAATTTAATTTTTGGCCATGCGAAAACATTTGTTTCGCCTATGGTCATGTGGTACATACTTAGAAAGTGATATGCCTGGGCCTGCTTATGGTCCTCGGGTCCTCATAAGAATCAAATAGGTCTCGCTACTAGGATATGCAAGGTGAGAAAAAGGTAAAAAGTAATGGACGAGGGTATTGGTATACATCCGTATTTTTGTACATGTGCCAGTTGTATGTGTAATATACTTACTGGATACATGTATTCTCTGGGCCAGTTGGGAGAAGAAGACATACATTCAACCCGTGTCTGGTCAGTCTGTACATAGAGGAAAGTATTTTGGAGTTTTCAAAACAGTTTGATTTTTTAATTTTATTATATATATTCCATAATGTTTTGCACTTACTTTGCAACATATAATAATGTAATTTCCAGTTTTATCCACTGGGTGGAGTATTATTCCAACTGGTCCTGTAATGATGCACAGTTCCAGTGGTCTCCACTAGGTGGTGCTGTTCCGGTTATTCCTATGCCTGAATAAAGTAGACAGGACAGGAAAAGCCTTACTTAGTGTGTTATCCCAAGGAAGAAGATACCATCAATGCATCTTTTGCATTGTGGTATACTTACAGTTTTTAGGGTCCATAGATTGGAGGAGAAAACGAAGAAGTCCTGGTAGCGTGGTCCGAGCGTCCTCACTGTCCCTCGGCTCGAGGGAAGTGACGCCCTGTTGTGATTCCCGGCCTTTTTATACCGCTCGCGCATGCGCAGTAGGTGCGCGATTTATGTAACGAAGGATCCTTTCTGGATGACGCGCCGCGGGTGCGCGCGCATCCTGTCTTCGTTAGCGGTGTATTCGATAGCGGCCGCCGACACAGGAGGCGGAGCTGGGATCCCAATAGTGGGTCCGATTTGGCAGAAGGTGGAGAAAGGTCTGCTTAACTCCTTGTTCCCCGGTTTGTACCACCGGGGCTACCTGTGCCGGATGAGGATTATTGGGGATAATAGCAGGCTTTTGATTGTTTTTCCAGGCAGAAAAAAAGAGTATATATACACATACAAATGATGATTAAGTAATCCATTTTTAGATGACATTCCAATTGGAAGCCGATTTGGGCCTATTTGTCCAAAGGAGGAGTCATTATACATAAAATATGAACAGATTATATTATTTTTGTTTTATTTATATTTAGCAGCAATTTCATACAAATCTGTGCATGCGTGGTATGGGTGAGACATAGAGATCTTGATTTAGGCAGGGGGTGTTCGATCCCAGCAGGGGTTTGAGAGAACTAAAAATTCAGAGAGTGTTTACTTTGGGGGACAGTTGTCTGATATCGGGCTGTTTGGTAATGTTCTTTAATCTGTTTTTCCCGATACAAAGCCCTCCAGAAAGGGGCGATAACTAGCATTTTCATTTAAGCCCGGTGGTTGGGTTGCATTTAATTTCTTTATCCAGCGGAGCTCCATTTGGAGTAGCACTTTGTTCCAATCCCCCCCTCTGGGGGGCACATGTATCCTGTCCAATATGGAGAATTGGACTTTTGGCATGCGGTTTTTGTGGTAATTGGCCACGTGTCGGCCCAGTGGTAGATAAAAGTTGCTTATGGACATACTTTGTAAATGTTGGTTAACTCTTAGGCCAAACTCTTGTCGCGTTTTTCCAACGTAGAAACTTCCACATTGGCACTCCATCAGGTAGACCACCCCTTTGGTCTTACAATTGGCAAAATGTTTTGGGGTGAACTGGTCTCCATTGGGTAGTATCTTATGGGTGGATTTTTTGATGACCGAACACTGTGCACATGATCCACATGGGTATGTGCCTTTAACTTGGCAAGGATCTTTTTTAGATTTGAACTCACTGTTAACCAGTGTTTGTTGTAGTGATGTCGTTTTTCTATAAGTAACAAGTGGTTTTTCTGTTATTAGTTCTTTAATATTAGGGTCCTCGGTCAGTATCGACCAGTTTTTTTGGAGAATTTTTTTTATTTGTTTGTGTTCATTAGAGAATCGCAGAATCAGTCTTGTTGGTTGTTGAGTTTTTTCCTTGGTAGTGTCTTTTTTGAAGAGGATGTCCTGTCTGTTTTTTTGTTTAACTTTGTTAAAGGCCTTTCTGAGGCACGTTTTGGTGTATCCTCGTTCCTGTAGTCTCAAATTAAGGTCATAAGCTTCTTTTTTGAAATCTACTTCTTTCGAGCAGTTCCTTTTTAGTCTAAGGAACTGACTATATGGAATTGATTTTTTAAGTGGTTCTGGATGGAAGCTGGTAGCGTGCAGTATAGTATTTCCTGCCGTTTCCTTCCTGTAGAGTGTTGACATCAAATTTCCTTGGTCGTCCTTATAGATGTATGTATCTAAAAATGGGATTTTAGTTTTGTGGTATGACATGGTAAAAAACATGTTATGGTTGTTTTTGTTCATTTTCTCAAGGCATTTTTTGATGAGGTCCTCGGATCCATTCCAGATTACCAAGATATCATCCAAGTATCTTTGCCACAAGAGGATGTTTTCTGTATATTCTGAGTTTTCTTCTTCTGTAAGGAATTCATTTTCCCAATCACCAAGATATATGTTAGCATAGGCGGGTGCGCAGCTGGTGCCCATGGCAACTCCGCATACCTGAAGGTAGTATGTTCCACAAAAAGAGAATGTATTGTGGTTCAATATAAATTCCAACATATTGAGGATAAAATGATTAAACTTCCTATCATGGTTGCTCTGTTGATTGAGTGTTTTTTCTATAGTTTTTAAGCCATGCAGGTGGGGAATGTTATTGTATAGGGCCTCCACGTCTATGGTGACCAGTAGGGCGTCTTTTGGTACTGTTATACCTTCCAGAATCTGCAACAAGTGCATTGTGTCCTTTGTATATGATGCCAATTGAGTCACATGTGGTCTCAAGTAGGTGTCTATGACTTGGCTTGCCTTCTCTGTTATATTGCCGTTGCCAGAGATTATTGGTCTACCGGGTGGATCTGTTGGGTTTTTGTGGATTTTTGGCAGTGCGTAAAAAGTCGGCGTTCTCGGATGTTTAATTTTGATGAATTCCCACAAGGATTGAGATATAGCCTTGTCATTATATGCGTTGTCTACCAGTTGGTAGAATTCCTTATTATAATTCCCTATCATGAGGGGTGAGATAGCTTTGTAGCATTTTTTATTTTCCAATATTTTGGTACACATATATTCATAGTGTTCGTTGTCCATCACGACTACATTTCCTCCCTTATCCGAGGGTTTGATGGTAATGTTATCAATTTCCTTGAGTTCTTTTAATGCTTTCTTTTGTGCCGAGTTTAAGTTGGCTGTTCGGGTGTTTTTGTGTATTTTTTCCACGTCTTTTGACATTTGTCTGACAAACAGCGCAATGGTAGGATTGGTGCTTAGGGGTGGAAATTTGTGTGACTTTTTCCGGAAGGTGTCAGTTGTTGTGGTTTCCTCTATTTCGTCATCACTGTCCGTGGCTTCATCAGTTCCTTCTGAGTCACTCATGCCTCCTTCTTCCAATAAGAGGTTTAAGTCTCGGATGGCTCGGAATTCCGCAGCTGTCAATGGTGTGGGTTGTTCTTGGGTTACTGGTTTCTTCTGATACATAGATTTCAACAATAAATTCCGTGCGAACAGGTTAATGTCTTTTATGGTTTCAAAGGTATCCATACTTTTATTCGGGCAAAATGACAAACCTAATGATAATACCTCCTTCTGTTCCGGTGTTAGTTTATGGGAGGAGAGGTTAATCACGTTTAGTCCCTCGGTTCTTCCAGTTGTGGCTCCTGTTGTTGCTGTGTTAACGGAGGTTTCGTTTTGGTTTTGGCTTTTTCTCGCACTAAAAAAGGCCCCCTTTGGTGTTGTTTTGAGTATTCATCTCTGTTTTTCTGGGATCTTGTGAAGATCTGGTAATTGTTTGGTCTACTGGTTGTTGGTACTTCCAAAATTTCTGGTTCTTGTGGGTCCATTTCCCCTGGTTCGTTTTGTGTTTCCCATTCTCTTCTATCATAGTTCCTTGGTGGATTTTGTTGGTAATTTTTTGTTTGGTTCCTACCTCTGCCTCTGTTGGTATCGGTTCCAGAATTGTAGGATGATGAGTCTGTAGAATAGTTGGGATTTTTTGTTGTTTTACTTCTATTCTTATTTGCTCTTGTAGTATTTGACCATCTGTATGCTCTGCCTTGGGTAAATGCGTTTTTGTCTCGCCAGTATTTCCTTTCTTTTTTTTGTAATATTTCTTTTCCATATTCCTCTAGATGTATCTTCAGTTTTGTTTCCTGCTCACTGTATAGTGGTGCAGCTTTAAGGGGTGTGAGTAGTTCATATACTGATTTAATTTCCTCATCAAGGTTTTTTATTTGTCTCCGGTACTCTTCCTGGAGTAAAACCATGAGGTTTTTGGAGCATTCATTTAGGGTGTTCTCCCATTCTTTTTTCATTTGCTCAGTTATGTGATCCATGGTTGGAAATATTTGAATGCGGAGGCCAGCCGGATTTATTTTTTCTTTTATATATCTGTTGAAACTTTGGATGTGCCAGTATAAGGCGGATTTTCTTACCAGGTGTTTCCTTAGATTTGAAAATAATGCTAGTACATCTGAGTCCATTTGTTCCTTCTCTTGAAATTTGTTTTGGATCCCCTGCATTAGGGAGTCCCACTCGGTGCCCATCAGTTTCTCCATGTCTGTCTCCATCACGCATGCACAAGTACTTACCAGGTCAAGGTTTTTTGGCCTGTGTAGTAGTTTTGTAGGCGATTACCTTCGTGACTCCTGTTACAGTCCAAAGACTGAACTGGAGGAAGGGTTTTTGTTTTTGCCCTTTGATGTATTGGTTTCTTATGCCTTGCTGGGCAGCATAAGAGGGAAAAAAGAGGGTTTATATTTTTCTTCTCCAGGGAGTCTGTGAGGCAGTGGGTGTGTTTTCCACCCGGGGTAAATTTTATGGATATGCGATTCCCTGAGAATTTTTTAGTTCGGTTTTAGCCGTCATCCCTATTAAATCTTTGAAAAAGAGGGTTTGGTGCCTCAGGTCAAGGTGTGTGGGACTTTTAAAGGGCTAGTACACAAAGGTATCTTGGATACAAAGTAAAATAATAATATTTATTCCAAGATTTTGATATACAGTAAATATCATACGTTTCAGATTTACAGCCAATATGGTACATATGGTGTATGGGTTAAAGACCCATAGGTGAAAGTGAAGAAGAATATGAAAGATGTGACATTGTGGTAAAGTGACATTGGTCTCTCTCTTAGGGTCCAAACGTCTCAGATTGGCGTTGGATCTTGGTATGAGAGAGTTTTTTATTCCTACGCGTTTCGGCGGGGGAGCCTTTTTCAAGGAAAAATGTCAATCGTCTCTGTGGACAAATGATAGTAGAGATATTTCATTAATTTAATTTTTGGCCATGCGAAAACATTTGTTTCGCCTATGGTCATGTGGTACATACTTAGAAAGTGATATGCCTGGGCCTGCTTATGGTCCTCGGGTCCTCATAAGAATCAAATAGGTCTCGCTACTAGGATATGCAAGGTGAGAAAAAGGTAAAAAGTAATGGACGAGGGTATTGGTATACATCCGTATTTTTGTACATGTGCCAGTTGTATGTGTAATATACTTACTGGATACATGTATTCTCTGGGCCAGTTGGGAGAAGAAGACATACATTCAACCCGTGTCTGGTCAGTCTGTACATAGAGGAAAGTATTTTGGAGTTTTCAAAACAGTTTGATTTTTTAATTTTATTATATATATTCCATAATGTTTTGCACTTACTTTGCAACATATAATAATGTAATTTCCAGTTTTATCCACTGGGTGGAGTATTATTCCAACTGGTCCTGTAATGATGCACAGTTCCAGTGGTCTCCACTAGGTGGTGCTGTTCCGGTTATTCCTATGCCTGAATAAAGTAGACAGGACAGGAAAAGCCTTACTTAGTGTGTTATCCCAAGGAAGAAGATACCATCAATGCATCTTTTGCATTGTGGTATACTTACAGTTTTTAGGGTCCATAGATTGGAGGAGAAAACGAAGAAGTCCTGGTAGCGTGGTCCGAGCGTCCTCACTGTCCCTCGGCTCGAGGGAAGTGACGCCCTGTTGTGATTCCCGGCCTTTTTATACCGCTCGCGCATGCGCAGTAGGTGCGCGATTTATGTAACGAAGGATCCTTTCTGGATGACGCGCCGCGGGTGCGCGCGCATCCTGTCTTCGTTAGCGGTGTATTCGATAGCGGCCGCCGACACAGGAGGCGGAGCTGGGATCCCAATAGTGGGTCCGATTTGGCAGAAGGTGGAGAAAGGTCTGCTTAACTCCTTGTTCCCCGGTTTGTACCACCGGGGCTACCTGTGCCGGATGAGGATTATTGGGGATAATAGCAGGCTTTTGATTGTTTTTCCAGGCAGAAAAAAAGAGTATATATACACATACAAATGATGATTAAGTAATCCATTTTTAGATGACATTCCAATTGGAAGCCGATTTGGGCCTATTTGTCCAAAGGAGGAGTCATTATACATAAAATATGAACAGATTATATTATTTTTGTTTTATTTATATTTAGCAGCAATTTCATACAAATCTGTGCATGCGTGGTATGGGTGAGACATAGAGATCTTGATTTAGGCAGGGGGTGTTCGATCCCAGCAGGGGTTTGAGAGAACTAAAAATTCAGAGAGTGTTTACTTTGGGGGACAGTTGTCTGATATCGGGCTGTTTGGTAATGTTCTTTAATCTGTTTTTCCCGATACAAAGCCCTCCAGAAAGGGGCGATAACTAGCATTTTCATTTAAGCCCGGTGGTTGGGTTGCATTTAATTTCTTTATCCAGCGGAGCTCCATTTGGAGTAGCACTTTGTTCCAATCCCCCCCTCTGGGGGGCACATGTATCCTGTCCAATATGGAGAATTGGACTTTTGGCATGCGGTTTTTGTGGTAATTGGCCACGTGTCGGCCCAGTGGTAGATAAAAGTTGCTTATGGACATACTTTGTAAATGTTGGTTAACTCTTAGGCCAAACTCTTGTCGCGTTTTTCCAACGTAGAAACTTCCACATTGGCACTCCATCAGGTAGACCACCCCTTTGGTCTTACAATTGGCAAAATGTTTTGGGGTGAACTGGTCTCCATTGGGTAGTATCTTATGGGTGGATTTTTTGATGACCGAACACTGTGCACATGATCCACATGGGTATGTGCCTTTAACTTGGCAAGGATCTTTTTTAGATTTGAACTCACTGTTAACCAGTGTTTGTTGTAGTGATGTCGTTTTTCTATAAGTAACAAGTGGTTTTTCTGTTATTAGTTCTTTAATATTAGGGTCCTCGGTCAGTATCGACCAGTTTTTTTGGAGAATTTTTTTTATTTGTTTGTGTTCATTAGAGAATCGCAGAATCAGTCTTGTTGGTTGTTGAGTTTTTTCCTTGGTAGTGTCTTTTTTGAAGAGGATGTCCTGTCTGTTTTTTTGTTTAACTTTGTTAAAGGCCTTTCTGAGGCACGTTTTGGTGTATCCTCGTTCCTGTAGTCTCAAATTAAGGTCATAAGCTTCTTTTTTGAAATCTACTTCTTTCGAGCAGTTCCTTTTTAGTCTAAGGAACTGACTATATGGAATTGATTTTTTAAGTGGTTCTGGATGGAAGCTGGTAGCGTGCAGTATAGTATTTCCTGCCGTTTCCTTCCTGTAGAGTGTTGACATCAAATTTCCTTGGTCGTCCTTATAGATGTATGTATCTAAAAATGGGATTTTAGTTTTGTGGTATGACATGGTAAAAAACATGTTATGGTTGTTTTTGTTCATTTTCTCAAGGCATTTTTTGATGAGGTCCTCGGATCCATTCCAGATTACCAAGATATCATCCAAGTATCTTTGCCACAAGAGGATGTTTTCTGTATATTCTGAGTTTTCTTCTTCTGTAAGGAATTCATTTTCCCAATCACCAAGATATATGTTAGCATAGGCGGGTGCGCAGCTGGTGCCCATGGCAACTCCGCATACCTGAAGGTAGTATGTTCCACAAAAAGAGAATGTATTGTGGTTCAATATAAATTCCAACATATTGAGGATAAAATGATTAAACTTCCTATCATGGTTGCTCTGTTGATTGAGTGTTTTTTCTATAGTTTTTAAGCCATGCAGGTGGGGAATGTTATTGTATAGGGCCTCCACGTCTATGGTGACCAGTAGGGCGTCTTTTGGTACTGTTATACCTTCCAGAATCTGCAACAAGTGCATTGTGTCCTTTGTATATGATGCCAATTGAGTCACATGTGGTCTCAAGTAGGTGTCTATGACTTGGCTTGCCTTCTCTGTTATATTGCCGTTGCCAGAGATTATTGGTCTACCGGGTGGATCTGTTGGGTTTTTGTGGATTTTTGGCAGTGCGTAAAAAGTCGGCGTTCTCGGATGTTTAATTTTGATGAATTCCCACAAGGATTGAGATATAGCCTTGTCATTATATGCGTTGTCTACCAGTTGGTAGAATTCCTTATTATAATTCCCTATCATGAGGGGTGAGATAGCTTTGTAGCATTTTTTATTTTCCAATATTTTGGTACACATATATTCATAGTGTTCGTTGTCCATCACGACTACATTTCCTCCCTTATCCGAGGGTTTGATGGTAATGTTATCAATTTCCTTGAGTTCTTTTAATGCTTTCTTTTGTGCCGAGTTTAAGTTGGCTGTTCGGGTGTTTTTGTGTATTTTTTCCACGTCTTTTGACATTTGTCTGACAAACAGCGCAATGGTAGGATTGGTGCTTAGGGGTGGAAATTTGTGTGACTTTTTCCGGAAGGTGTCAGTTGTTGTGGTTTCCTCTATTTCGTCATCACTGTCCGTGGCTTCATCAGTTCCTTCTGAGTCACTCATGCCTCCTTCTTCCAATAAGAGGTTTAAGTCTCGGATGGCTCGGAATTCCGCAGCTGTCAATGGTGTGGGTTGTTCTTGGGTTACTGGTTTCTTCTGATACATAGATTTCAACAATAAATTCCGTGCGAACAGGTTAATGTCTTTTATGGTTTCAAAGGTATCCATACTTTTATTCGGGCAAAATGACAAACCTAATGATAATACCTCCTTCTGTTCCGGTGTTAGTTTATGGGAGGAGAGGTTAATCACGTTTAGTCCCTCGGTTCTTCCAGTTGTGGCTCCTGTTGTTGCTGTGTTAACGGAGGTTTCGTTTTGGTTTTGGCTTTTTCTCGCACTAAAAAAGGCCCCCTTTGGTGTTGTTTTGAGTATTCATCTCTGTTTTTCTGGGATCTTGTGAAGATCTGGTAATTGTTTGGTCTACTGGTTGTTGGTACTTCCAAAATTTCTGGTTCTTGTGGGTCCATTTCCCCTGGTTCGTTTTGTGTTTCCCATTCTCTTCTATCATAGTTCCTTGGTGGATTTTGTTGGTAATTTTTTGTTTGGTTCCTACCTCTGCCTCTGTTGGTATCGGTTCCAGAATTGTAGGATGATGAGTCTGTAGAATAGTTGGGATTTTTTGTTGTTTTACTTCTATTCTTATTTGCTCTTGTAGTATTTGACCATCTGTATGCTCTGCCTTGGGTAAATGCGTTTTTGTCTCGCCAGTATTTCCTTTCTTTTTTTTGTAATATTTCTTTTCCATATTCCTCTAGATGTATCTTCAGTTTTGTTTCCTGCTCACTGTATAGTGGTGCAGCTTTAAGGGGTGTGAGTAGTTCATATACTGATTTAATTTCCTCATCAAGGTTTTTTATTTGTCTCCGGTACTCTTCCTGGAGTAAAACCATGAGGTTTTTGGAGCATTCATTTAGGGTGTTCTCCCATTCTTTTTTCATTTGCTCAGTTATGTGATCCATGGTTGGAAATATTTGAATGCGGAGGCCAGCCGGATTTATTTTTTCTTTTATATATCTGTTGAAACTTTGGATGTGCCAGTATAAGGCGGATTTTCTTACCAGGTGTTTCCTTAGATTTGAAAATAATGCTAGTACATCTGAGTCCATTTGTTCCTTCTCTTGAAATTTGTTTTGGATCCCCTGCATTAGGGAGTCCCACTCGGTGCCCATCAGTTTCTCCATGTCTGTCTCCATCACGCATGCACAAGTACTTACCAGGTCAAGGTTTTTTGGCCTGTGTAGTAGTTTTGTAGGCGATTACCTTCGTGACTCCTGTTACAGTCCAAAGACTGAACTGGAGGAAGGGTTTTTGTTTTTGCCCTTTGATGTATTGGTTTCTTATGCCTTGCTGGGCAGCATAAGAGGGAAAAAAGAGGGTTTATATTTTTCTTCTCCAGGGAGTCTGTGAGGCAGTGGGTGTGTTTTCCACCCGGGGTAAATTTTATGGATATGCGATTCCCTGAGAATTTTTTAGTTCGGTTTTAGCCGTCATCCCTATTAAATCTTTGAAAAAGAGGGTTTGGTGCCTCAGGTCAAGGTGTGTGGGACTTTTAAAGGGCTAGTACACAAAGGTATCTTGGATACAAAGTAAAATAATAATATTTATTCCAAGATTTTGATATACAGTAAATATCATACGTTTCAGATTTACAGCCAATATGGTACATATGGTGTATGGGTTAAAGACCCATAGGTGAAAGTGAAGAAGAATATGAAAGATGTGACATTGTGGTAAAGTGACATTGGTCTCTCTCTTAGGGTCCAAACGTCTCAGATTGGCGTTGGATCTTGGTATGAGAGAGTTTTTTATTCCTACGCGTTTCGGCGGGGGAGCCTTTTTCAAGGAAAAATGTCAATCGTCTCTGTGGACAAATGATAGTAGAGATATTTCATTAATTTAATTTTTGGCCATGCGAAAACATTTGTTTCGCCTATGGTCATGTGGTACATACTTAGAAAGTGATATGCCTGGGCCTGCTTATGGTCCTCGGGTCCTCATAAGAATCAAATAGGTCTCGCTACTAGGATATGCAAGGTGAGAAAAAGGTAAAAAGTAATGGACGAGGGTATTGGTATACATCCGTATAAGTAAGGCTTTTCCTGTCCTGTCTACTTTATTCAGGCATAGGAATAACCGGAACAGCACCACCTAGTGGAGACCACTGGAACTGTGCATCATTACAGGACCAGTTGGAATAATACTCCACCCAGTGGATAAAACTGGAAATTACATTATTATATGTTGCAAAGTAAGTGCAAAACATTATGGAATATATATAATAAAATTAAAAAATCAAACTGTTTTGAAAACTCCAAAATACTTTCCTCTATGTACAGACTGACCAGACACGGGTTGAATGTATGTCTTCTTCTCCCAACTGGCCCAGAGAATACATGTATCCAGTAAGTATATTACACATACAACTGGCACATGTACAAAAATACGGATGTATACCAATACCCTCGTCCATTACTTTTTACCTTTTTCTCACCTTGCATATCCTAGTAGCGAGACCTATTTGATTCTTATGAGGACCCGAGGACCATAAGCAGGCCCAGGCATATCACTTTCTAAGTATGTACCACATGACCATAGGCGAAACAAATGTTTTCGCATGGCCAAAAATTAAATTAATGAAATATCTCTACTATCATTTGTCCACAGAGACGATTGACATTTTTCCTTGAAAAAGGCTCCCCCGCCGAAACGCGTAGGAATAAAAAACTCTCTCATACCAAGATCCAACGCCAATCTGAGACGTTTGGACCCTAAGAGAGAGACCAATGTCACTTTACCACAATGTCACATCTTTCATATTCTTCTTCACTTTCACCTATGGGTCTTTAACCCATACACCATATGTACCATATTGGCTGTAAATCTGAAACGTATGATATTTACTGTATATCAAAATCTTGGAATAAATATTATTATTTTACTTTGTATCCAAGATACCTTTGTGTACTAGCCCTTTAAAAGTCCCACACACCTTGACCTGAGGCACCAAACCCTCTTTTTCAAAGATTTAATAGGGATGACGGCTAAAACCGAACTAAAAAATTCTCAGGGAATCGCATATCCATAAAATTTACCCCGGGTGGAAAACACACCCACTGCCTCACAGACTCCCTGGAGAAGAAAAATATAAACCCTCTTTTTTCCCTCTTATGCTGCCCAGCAAGGCATAAGAAACCAATACATCAAAGGGCAAAAACAAAAACCCTTCCTCCAGTTCAGTCTTTGGACTGTAACAGGAGTCACGAAGGTAATCGCCTACAAAACTACTACACAGGCCAAAAAACCTTGACCTGGTAAGTACTTGTGCATGCGTGATGGAGACAGACATGGAGAAACTGATGGGCACCGAGTGGGACTCCCTAATGCAGGGGATCCAAAACAAATTTCAAGAGAAGGAACAAATGGACTCAGATGTACTAGCATTATTTTCAAATCTAAGGAAACACCTGGTAAGAAAATCCGCCTTATACTGGCACATCCAAAGTTTCAACAGATATATAAAAGAAAAAATAAATCCGGCTGGCCTCCGCATTCAAATATTTCCAACCATGGATCACATAACTGAGCAAATGAAAAAAGAATGGGAGAACACCCTAAATGAATGCTCCAAAAACCTCATGGTTTTACTCCAGGAAGAGTACCGGAGACAAATAAAAAACCTTGATGAGGAAATTAAATCAGTATATGAACTACTCACACCCCTTAAAGCTGCACCACTATACAGTGAGCAGGAAACAAAACTGAAGATACATCTAGAGGAATATGGAAAAGAAATATTACAAAAAAAAGAAAGGAAATACTGGCGAGACAAAAACGCATTTACCCAAGGCAGAGCATACAGATGGTCAAATACTACAAGAGCAAATAAGAATAGAAGTAAAACAACAAAAAATCCCAACTATTCTACAGACTCATCATCCTACAATTCTGGAACCGATACCAACAGAGGCAGAGGTAGGAACCAAACAAAAAATTACCAACAAAATCCACCAAGGAACTATGATAGAAGAGAATGGGAAACACAAAACGAACCAGGGGAAATGGACCCACAAGAACCAGAAATTTTGGAAGTACCAACAACCAGTAGACCAAACAATTACCAGATCTTCACAAGATCCCAGAAAAACAGAGATGAATACTCAAAACAACACCAAAGGGGGCCTTTTTTAGTGCGAGAAAAAGCCAAAACCAAAACGAAACCTCCGTTAACACAGCAACAACAGGAGCCACAACTGGAAGAACCGAGGGACTAAACGTGATTAACCTCTCCTCCCATAAACTAACACCGGAACAGAAGGAGGTATTATCATTAGGTTTGTCATTTTGCCCGAATAAAAGTATGGATACCTTTGAAACCATAAAAGACATTAACCTGTTCGCACGGAATTTATTGTTGAAATCTATGTATCAGAAGAAACCAGTAACCCAAGAACAACCCACACCATTGACAGCTGCGGAATTCCGAGCCATCCGAGACTTAAACCTCTTATTGGAAGAAGGAGGCATGAGTGACTCAGAAGGAACTGATGAAGCCACGGACAGTGATGACGAAATAGAGGAAACCACAACAACTGACACCTTCCGGAAAAAGTCACACAAATTTCCACCCCTAAGCACCAATCCTACCATTGCGCTGTTTGTCAGACAAATGTCAAAAGACGTGGAAAAAATACACAAAAACACCCGAACAGCCAACTTAAACTCGGCACAAAAGAAAGCATTAAAAGAACTCAAGGAAATTGATAACATTACCATCAAACCCTCGGATAAGGGAGGAAATGTAGTCGTGATGGACAACGAACACTATGAATATATGTGTACCAAAATATTGGAAAATAAAAAATGCTACAAAGCTATCTCACCCCTCATGATAGGGAATTATAATAAGGAATTCTACCAACTGGTAGACAACGCATATAATGACAAGGCTATATCTCAATCCTTGTGGGAATTCATCAAAATTAAACATCCGAGAACGCCGACTTTTTACGCACTGCCAAAAATCCACAAAAACCCAACAGATCCACCCGGTAGACCAATAATCTCTGGCAACGGCAATATAACAGAGAAGGCAAGCCAAGTCATAGACACCTACTTGAGACCACATGTGACTCAATTGGCATCATATACAAAGGACACAATGCACTTGTTGCAGATTCTGGAAGGTATAACAGTACCAAAAGACGCCCTACTGGTCACCATAGACGTGGAGGCCCTATACAATAACATTCCCCACCTGCATGGCTTAAAAACTATAGAAAAAACACTCAATCAACAGAGCAACCATGATAGGAAGTTTAATCATTTTATCCTCAATATGTTGGAATTTATATTGAACCACAATACATTCTCTTTTTGTGGAACATACTACCTTCAGGTATGCGGAGTTGCCATGGGCACCAGCTGCGCACCCGCCTATGCTAACATATATCTTGGTGATTGGGAAAATGAATTCCTTACAGAAGAAGAAAACTCAGAATATACAGAAAACATCCTCTTGTGGCAAAGATACTTGGATGATATCTTGGTAATCTGGAATGGATCTGAGGACCTCATCAAAAAATGCCTTGAGAAAATGAACAAAAACAACCATAACATGTTTTTTACCATGTCATACCACAAAACTAAAATCCCATTTTTAGATACATACATCTATAAGGACGACCAAGGAAATTTGATGTCAACACTCTACAGGAAGGAAACGGCAGGAAATACTATACTGCACGCTACCAGCTTCCATCCAGAACCACTTAAAAAATCAATTCCATATAGTCAGTTCCTTAGACTAAAAAGGAACTGCTCGAAAGAAGTAGATTTCAAAAAAGAAGCTTATGACCTTAATTTGAGACTACAGGAACGAGGATACACCAAAACGTGCCTCAGAAAGGCCTTTAACAAAGTTAAACAAAAAAACAGACAGGACATCCTCTTCAAAAAAGACACTACCAAGGAAAAAACTCAACAACCAACAAGACTGATTCTGCGATTCTCTAATGAACACAAACAAATAAAAAAAATTCTCCAAAAAAACTGGTCGATACTGACCGAGGACCCTAATATTAAAGAACTAATAACAGAAAAACCACTTGTTACTTATAGAAAAACGACATCACTACAACAAACACTGGTTAACAGTGAGTTCAAATCTAAAAAAGATCCTTGCCAAGTTAAAGGCACATACCCATGTGGATCATGTGCACAGTGTTCGGTCATCAAAAAATCCACCCATAAGATACTACCCAATGGAGACCAGTTCACCCCAAAACATTTTGCCAATTGTAAGACCAAAGGGGTGGTCTACCTGATGGAGTGCCAATGTGGAAGTTTCTACGTTGGAAAAACGCGACAAGAGTTTGGCCTAAGAGTTAACCAACATTTACAAAGTATGTCCATAAGCAACTTTTATCTACCACTGGGCCGACACGTGGCCAATTACCACAAAAACCGCATGCCAAAAGTCCAATTCTCCATATTGGACAGGATACATGTGCCCCCCAGAGGGGGGGATTGGAACAAAGTGCTACTCCAAATGGAGCTCCGCTGGATAAAGAAATTAAATGCAACCCAACCACCGGGCTTAAATGAAAATGCTAGTTATCGCCCCTTTCTGGAGGGCTTTGTATCGGGAAAAACAGATTAAAGAACATTACCAAACAGCCCGATATCAGACAACTGTCCCCCAAAGTAAACACTCTCTGAATTTTTAGTTCTCTCAAACCCCTGCTGGGATCGAACACCCCCTGCCTAAATCAAGATCTCTATGTCTCACCCATACCACGCATGCACAGATTTGTATGAAATTGCTGCTAAATATAAATAAAACAAAAATAATATAATCTGTTCATATTTTATGTATAATGACTCCTCCTTTGGACAAATAGGCCCAAATCGGCTTCCAATTGGAATGTCATCTAAAAATGGATTACTTAATCATCATTTGTATGTGTATATATACTCTTTTTTTCTGCCTGGAAAAACAATCAAAAGCCTGCTATTATCCCCAATAATCCTCATCCGGCACAGGTAGCCCCGGTGGTACAAACCGGGGAACAAGGAGTTAAGCAGACCTTTCTCCACCTTCTGCCAAATCGGACCCACTATTGGGATCCCAGCTCCGCCTCCTGTGTCGGCGGCCGCTATCGAATACACCGCTAACGAAGACAGGATGCGCGCGCACCCGCGGCGCGTCATCCAGAAAGGATCCTTCGTTACATAAATCGCGCACCTACTGCGCATGCGCGAGCGGTATAAAAAGGCCGGGAATCACAACAGGGCGTCACTTCCCTCGAGCCGAGGGACAGTGAGGACGCTCGGACCACGCTACCAGGACTTCTTCGTTTTCTCCTCCAATCTATGGACCCTAAAAACTGTAAGTATACCACAATGCAAAAGATGCATTGATGGTATCTTCTTCCTTGGGATAACACACTAAGTAAGGCTTTTCCTGTCCTGTCTACTTTATTCAGGCATAGGAATAACCGGAACAGCACCACCTAGTGGAGACCACTGGAACTGTGCATCATTACAGGACCAGTTGGAATAATACTCCACCCAGTGGATAAAACTGGAAATTACATTATTATATGTTGCAAAGTAAGTGCAAAACATTATGGAATATATATAATAAAATTAAAAAATCAAACTGTTTTGAAAACTCCAAAATACTTTCCTCTATGTACAGACTGACCAGACACGGGTTGAATGTATGTCTTCTTCTCCCAACTGGCCCAGAGAATACATGTATCCAGTAAGTATATTACACATACAACTGGCACATGTACAAAAATACGGATGTATACCAATACCCTCGTCCATTACTTTTTACCTTTTTCTCACCTTGCATATCCTAGTAGCGAGACCTATTTGATTCTTATGAGGACCCGAGGACCATAAGCAGGCCCAGGCATATCACTTTCTAAGTATGTACCACATGACCATAGGCGAAACAAATGTTTTCGCATGGCCAAAAATTAAATTAATGAAATATCTCTACTATCATTTGTCCACAGAGACGATTGACATTTTTCCTTGAAAAAGGCTCCCCCGCCGAAACGCGTAGGAATAAAAAACTCTCTCATACCAAGATCCAACGCCAATCTGAGACGTTTGGACCCTAAGAGAGAGACCAATGTCACTTTACCACAATGTCACATCTTTCATATTCTTCTTCACTTTCACCTATGGGTCTTTAACCCATACACCATATGTACCATATTGGCTGTAAATCTGAAACGTATGATATTTACTGTATATCAAAATCTTGGAATAAATATTATTATTTTACTTTGTATCCAAGATACCTTTGTGTACTAGCCCTTTAAAAGTCCCACACACCTTGACCTGAGGCACCAAACCCTCTTTTTCAAAGATTTAATAGGGATGACGGCTAAAACCGAACTAAAAAATTCTCAGGGAATCGCATATCCATAAAATTTACCCCGGGTGGAAAACACACCCACTGCCTCACAGACTCCCTGGAGAAGAAAAATATAAACCCTCTTTTTTCCCTCTTATGCTGCCCAGCAAGGCATAAGAAACCAATACATCAAAGGGCAAAAACAAAAACCCTTCCTCCAGTTCAGTCTTTGGACTGTAACAGGAGTCACGAAGGTAATCGCCTACAAAACTACTACACAGGCCAAAAAACCTTGACCTGGTAAGTACTTGTGCATGCGTGATGGAGACAGACATGGAGAAACTGATGGGCACCGAGTGGGACTCCCTAATGCAGGGGATCCAAAACAAATTTCAAGAGAAGGAACAAATGGACTCAGATGTACTAGCATTATTTTCAAATCTAAGGAAACACCTGGTAAGAAAATCCGCCTTATACTGGCACATCCAAAGTTTCAACAGATATATAAAAGAAAAAATAAATCCGGCTGGCCTCCGCATTCAAATATTTCCAACCATGGATCACATAACTGAGCAAATGAAAAAAGAATGGGAGAACACCCTAAATGAATGCTCCAAAAACCTCATGGTTTTACTCCAGGAAGAGTACCGGAGACAAATAAAAAACCTTGATGAGGAAATTAAATCAGTATATGAACTACTCACACCCCTTAAAGCTGCACCACTATACAGTGAGCAGGAAACAAAACTGAAGATACATCTAGAGGAATATGGAAAAGAAATATTACAAAAAAAAGAAAGGAAATACTGGCGAGACAAAAACGCATTTACCCAAGGCAGAGCATACAGATGGTCAAATACTACAAGAGCAAATAAGAATAGAAGTAAAACAACAAAAAATCCCAACTATTCTACAGACTCATCATCCTACAATTCTGGAACCGATACCAACAGAGGCAGAGGTAGGAACCAAACAAAAAATTACCAACAAAATCCACCAAGGAACTATGATAGAAGAGAATGGGAAACACAAAACGAACCAGGGGAAATGGACCCACAAGAACCAGAAATTTTGGAAGTACCAACAACCAGTAGACCAAACAATTACCAGATCTTCACAAGATCCCAGAAAAACAGAGATGAATACTCAAAACAACACCAAAGGGGGCCTTTTTTAGTGCGAGAAAAAGCCAAAACCAAAACGAAACCTCCGTTAACACAGCAACAACAGGAGCCACAACTGGAAGAACCGAGGGACTAAACGTGATTAACCTCTCCTCCCATAAACTAACACCGGAACAGAAGGAGGTATTATCATTAGGTTTGTCATTTTGCCCGAATAAAAGTATGGATACCTTTGAAACCATAAAAGACATTAACCTGTTCGCACGGAATTTATTGTTGAAATCTATGTATCAGAAGAAACCAGTAACCCAAGAACAACCCACACCATTGACAGCTGCGGAATTCCGAGCCATCCGAGACTTAAACCTCTTATTGGAAGAAGGAGGCATGAGTGACTCAGAAGGAACTGATGAAGCCACGGACAGTGATGACGAAATAGAGGAAACCACAACAACTGACACCTTCCGGAAAAAGTCACACAAATTTCCACCCCTAAGCACCAATCCTACCATTGCGCTGTTTGTCAGACAAATGTCAAAAGACGTGGAAAAAATACACAAAAACACCCGAACAGCCAACTTAAACTCGGCACAAAAGAAAGCATTAAAAGAACTCAAGGAAATTGATAACATTACCATCAAACCCTCGGATAAGGGAGGAAATGTAGTCGTGATGGACAACGAACACTATGAATATATGTGTACCAAAATATTGGAAAATAAAAAATGCTACAAAGCTATCTCACCCCTCATGATAGGGAATTATAATAAGGAATTCTACCAACTGGTAGACAACGCATATAATGACAAGGCTATATCTCAATCCTTGTGGGAATTCATCAAAATTAAACATCCGAGAACGCCGACTTTTTACGCACTGCCAAAAATCCACAAAAACCCAACAGATCCACCCGGTAGACCAATAATCTCTGGCAACGGCAATATAACAGAGAAGGCAAGCCAAGTCATAGACACCTACTTGAGACCACATGTGACTCAATTGGCATCATATACAAAGGACACAATGCACTTGTTGCAGATTCTGGAAGGTATAACAGTACCAAAAGACGCCCTACTGGTCACCATAGACGTGGAGGCCCTATACAATAACATTCCCCACCTGCATGGCTTAAAAACTATAGAAAAAACACTCAATCAACAGAGCAACCATGATAGGAAGTTTAATCATTTTATCCTCAATATGTTGGAATTTATATTGAACCACAATACATTCTCTTTTTGTGGAACATACTACCTTCAGGTATGCGGAGTTGCCATGGGCACCAGCTGCGCACCCGCCTATGCTAACATATATCTTGGTGATTGGGAAAATGAATTCCTTACAGAAGAAGAAAACTCAGAATATACAGAAAACATCCTCTTGTGGCAAAGATACTTGGATGATATCTTGGTAATCTGGAATGGATCCGAGGACCTCATCAAAAAATGCCTTGAGAAAATGAACAAAAACAACCATAACATGTTTTTTACCATGTCATACCACAAAACTAAAATCCCATTTTTAGATACATACATCTATAAGGACGACCAAGGAAATTTGATGTCAACACTCTACAGGAAGGAAACGGCAGGAAATACTATACTGCACGCTACCAGCTTCCATCCAGAACCACTTAAAAAATCAATTCCATATAGTCAGTTCCTTAGACTAAAAAGGAACTGCTCGAAAGAAGTAGATTTCAAAAAAGAAGCTTATGACCTTAATTTGAGACTACAGGAACGAGGATACACCAAAACGTGCCTCAGAAAGGCCTTTAACAAAGTTAAACAAAAAAACAGACAGGACATCCTCTTCAAAAAAGACACTACCAAGGAAAAAACTCAACAACCAACAAGACTGATTCTGCGATTCTCTAATGAACACAAACAAATAAAAAAAATTCTCCAAAAAAACTGGTCGATACTGACCGAGGACCCTAATATTAAAGAACTAATAACAGAAAAACCACTTGTTACTTATAGAAAAACGACATCACTACAACAAACACTGGTTAACAGTGAGTTCAAATCTAAAAAAGATCCTTGCCAAGTTAAAGGCACATACCCATGTGGATCATGTGCACAGTGTTCGGTCATCAAAAAATCCACCCATAAGATACTACCCAATGGAGACCAGTTCACCCCAAAACATTTTGCCAATTGTAAGACCAAAGGGGTGGTCTACCTGATGGAGTGCCAATGTGGAAGTTTCTACGTTGGAAAAACGCGACAAGAGTTTGGCCTAAGAGTTAACCAACATTTACAAAGTATGTCCATAAGCAACTTTTATCTACCACTGGGCCGACACGTGGCCAATTACCACAAAAACCGCATGCCAAAAGTCCAATTCTCCATATTGGACAGGATACATGTGCCCCCCAGAGGGGGGGATTGGAACAAAGTGCTACTCCAAATGGAGCTCCGCTGGATAAAGAAATTAAATGCAACCCAACCACCGGGCTTAAATGAAAATGCTAGTTATCGCCCCTTTCTGGAGGGCTTTGTATCGGGAAAAACAGATTAAAGAACATTACCAAACAGCCCGATATCAGACAACTGTCCCCCAAAGTAAACACTCTCTGAATTTTTAGTTCTCTCAAACCCCTGCTGGGATCGAACACCCCCTGCCTAAATCAAGATCTCTATGTCTCACCCATACCACGCATGCACAGATTTGTATGAAATTGCTGCTAAATATAAATAAAACAAAAATAATATAATCTGTTCATATTTTATGTATAATGACTCCTCCTTTGGACAAATAGGCCCAAATCGGCTTCCAATTGGAATGTCATCTAAAAATGGATTACTTAATCATCATTTGTATGTGTATATATACTCTTTTTTTCTGCCTGGAAAAACAATCAAAAGCCTGCTATTATCCCCAATAATCCTCATCCGGCACAGGTAGCCCCGGTGGTACAAACCGGGGAACAAGGAGTTAAGCAGACCTTTCTCCACCTTCTGCCAAATCGGACCCACTATTGGGATCCCAGCTCCGCCTCCTGTGTCGGCGGCCGCTATCGAATACACCGCTAACGAAGACAGGATGCGCGCGCACCCGCGGCGCGTCATCCAGAAAGGATCCTTCGTTACATAAATCGCGCACCTACTGCGCATGCGCGAGCGGTATAAAAAGGCCGGGAATCACAACAGGGCGTCACTTCCCTCGAGCCGAGGGACAGTGAGGACGCTCGGACCACGCTACCAGGACTTCTTCGTTTTCTCCTCCAATCTATGGACCCTAAAAACTGTAAGTATACCACAATGCAAAAGATGCATTGATGGTATCTTCTTCCTTGGGATAACACACTAAGTAAGGCTTTTCCTGTCCTGTCTACTTTATTCAGGCATAGGAATAACCGGAACAGCACCACCTAGTGGAGACCACTGGAACTGTGCATCATTACAGGACCAGTTGGAATAATACTCCACCCAGTGGATAAAACTGGAAATTACATTATTATATGTTGCAAAGTAAGTGCAAAACATTATGGAATATATATAATAAAATTAAAAAATCAAACTGTTTTGAAAACTCCAAAATACTTTCCTCTATGTACAGACTGACCAGACACGGGTTGAATGTATGTCTTCTTCTCCCAACTGGCCCAGAGAATACATGTATCCAGTAAGTATATTACACATACAACTGGCACATGTACAAAAATACGGATGTATACCAATACCCTCGTCCATTACTTTTTACCTTTTTCTCACCTTGCATATCCTAGTAGCGAGACCTATTTGATTCTTATGAGGACCCGAGGACCATAAGCAGGCCCAGGCATATCACTTTCTAAGTATGTACCACATGACCATAGGCGAAACAAATGTTTTCGCATGGCCAAAAATTAAATTAATGAAATATCTCTACTATCATTTGTCCACAGAGACGATTGACATTTTTCCTTGAAAAAGGCTCCCCCGCCGAAACGCGTAGGAATAAAAAACTCTCTCATACCAAGATCCAACGCCAATCTGAGACGTTTGGACCCTAAGAGAGAGACCAATGTCACTTTACCACAATGTCACATCTTTCATATTCTTCTTCACTTTCACCTATGGGTCTTTAACCCATACACCATATGTACCATATTGGCTGTAAATCTGAAACGTATGATATTTACTGTATATCAAAATCTTGGAATAAATATTATTATTTTACTTTGTATCCAAGATACCTTTGTGTACTAGCCCTTTAAAAGTCCCACACACCTTGACCTGAGGCACCAAACCCTCTTTTTCAAAGATTTAATAGGGATGACGGCTAAAACCGAACTAAAAAATTCTCAGGGAATCGCATATCCATAAAAGGAAGGAGTACCTAACTCAAATCAATGATGAATAAAAGCACCTTTAATGACTATATACCAAATTATATATAGGACCGTGTCCTTAATCACTTGATATTACCAGAGGTGATATCACTTGAATGGCAAAAAAATAAATAAAAAAACTCTCTCTACAGAGGGAAAAAAGGTTCATCCAACATTATAATACACATTAATAATAGCATTAAAATCATTTTTTATTAATAGCTTGTACAAATTGTTACAAAATATATCTCTTTCTTGTAAAGTATATTCTTTTTCTGCACATGTGAGTATACATCCAACACATTTCCCAGAACAGAGTCAGTTTTTTCAAGTATTTATGTGCATTCCTATAAAACAATATCTCAACTACAAAAATGTATATGTCCCATATTCCCATTGAGGTTTTTTAACCTAAAATGTTGTACAGACATCTTTAATGCTTCCCTGTGTCAAAATGCATTCCTTCAGTCCAAATAGTGTGCAGCTGCCACTACAAATGATCCATATTGTTTTATTCACCAAGACATTGTGTCCACTCCCCATACAGATCCACCCCAGGAGAAAGGAAAGTTGAAAGTTATACACAGGAACATAAATGATTAAAAAAACAGTGCAGCACAACCAAAATCTATCATGTACTAAGAACTAGGGTTGAGCGAACACCTAGATGTCCGTGTTCGACGGGTTCGGCCGAACTTTAAAAAAAAGTCCGGGTCCGTGTCCCGGACTTTTACCGAACTTTTCCCGGACACCGAACCCCATTGAAGTCAATGGGGACCCGAACTTTAAGGCACTAAAATGGCTCTAAAACACCAAAGGAAAGGGCTAGAGTGCTGCAAATGGCAGCAAAACGTAATTAAGAGCATGGCAAGTGCTCTGCAAACAAATGTGGATAGGGAAATAACTTAAAACAACAAAAAAAACAGAAAAATAAAACAATGTTCTTCTTCATCTCTGAAGGACGAGGCCCATATGGAGTAGGAGGGAGGTTGAGGTGGTGGTGGATGTGGCGGTGACTAGACATATGCCGGTTTTCGGTAATTCGATATATCGCGGTATTGCATAGCCACGGTATTGTTATTGTGGCATTTTTAAAATACCGAGTTTCTCTGTCAAGTCTGCCTGACTTGTGAATTGATACATTTCAGTGAGCTGGATGACTCATTCACTCACTCAGCTAACACCTTTCAGCATTAAGTCTCCTAACTATAAACAAAAATGATTACATTTGTATCTTTTCCTTCCCTCTGCCAGGGAGAAAGGAAGTTTAACCTCTTAAAGACTGGATCTTTTTCTGACACTTGCTGCTTGCAAGTTAAAATCAGTTTTTTTTTTGCTAGAAAAGTACTTAGAACCCCCAAACATTTTATATATTTTTTTAGCAGAGACCCTACAGAATAAAATGGCGATTGTTGTAATATTTTATGTCACACTGTATTTGCGCAGCAGTCTTTCAAACGCAATGATTAGACTTTAATGAATAAAAAAAAAAAAAAAAACGTAACAGTAAAGTTATCCCAATTTTTTTTTTTTTTGTTACACAGAGAATCGTGAGAGAATCGTGATCTTTATTCCAAGCTAAAAAATCGTGATTCTCATTTTGGCCAGAATCGTGCAGCTCTAATAAATATATATATACACACACACACGCCTAGCAGCCCACATTACATTATTATATAGCCATCAAGCAGTGTCTGGCCTACCTGGTGATGACTGGTCCTGGCGCTCTGATCCGATGGCCTGGTCTTTAAAGGGGCAAATCCTTGCGATCCAGAAGTGGTTAAACCTGCAGGAGGACCGGTGTTTTTATCTATTAATGACTTTACTATTGCTTTAGGCCTGGTTCACATGTATGCGGGTTGGTGGTTCACATGTATGCGGGTTGGCGGTTCACATGTATGCGGGTTGGCGGCCCACATTTGCACAGGCATAGCAGCCCATTGATTTGAACGGGCTGCTATGCCCTCATTTTCCGCAGAAAAAAGGTGCATGCAGCATTTTTTTTAAATTCAGTGGCCTTGAAATCCATCCTGCTTTTGCACCATGCGACTAACCTGCAGTTCCTGCTCTGGCAAGCTTTCTGCATTTTTTGTATACGTGGGCACGGCATTTAAAAATAAACAGTTTGCGTGTGCAGCAACGGCAGGTAAGTCGCATGGTGCAAAAGAAGGATGGATTTCATGGCCACTGCATTTTTTTAAATTCTGCATGCACCTTTTTTCAGCTGAAAACGCAGGCATAGCAGCTCAAGCCCATTCACATCAATGGGCTGCTATGCCTGTGCAAATGTGGGCCCCCAACCCGCATACATGTGAACCAGGCCTAAAGCAATAGTAAAGTCATTAATAGATAAAAACACCGGTCCTCCTGCAGGTTTAACCAATTAATGACTTTACTATTGCTTTAGGCCTGGTTCACATGTATGCGGGTTGGGGGCCCACATTTGCACAGGCATAGCAGCCCATTGATGTGAATGGGCTTGAGCTGCTATGCCTGCGTTTTCAGCTGAAAAAAGGTGCATGCAGAATTTAAAAAAATGCAGTGGCCATGAAATCCATCCTTCTTTTGCACCATGCGACTTACCTGCCGTTGCTGCACACGCAAACTGTTTATTTTTAAATGCCGTGCCCACGTATACAAAAAATGCAGAAAGCTTGCCAGAGCAGGAACTGCAGGTTAGTCGCATGGTGCAAAAGCAGGATGGATTTCAAGGCCACTGAATTTTAAAAAAATGCTGCATGCACCTTTTTTCTGCGGAAAATGAGGGCATAGCAGCCCATTCAAATCAATGGGCTGCTATGCCTGTGCAAATGTGAACCACCAACCCGCATACA
Source organism: Pelophylax lessonae (assembly GCF_965119305.1). Taxonomy (NCBI): domain Eukaryota; kingdom Metazoa; phylum Chordata; class Amphibia; order Anura; family Ranidae; genus Pelophylax; species Pelophylax lessonae. The sequence continues at coordinate 32,415,938 of NC_138780.1, forward strand.
TGTGAACCAGGCCTAAAGCAATAGTAAAGTAATTTATAAACAACACCTCCTTCAGGTTTAACCACTTCTTGACCACAAGGATTTGCCCTCTTAATGACCAGGCCATCGGATCGGAGCCGAGCGCCAGAACCAGTTATCACCAGTTAGGCCAGACACTGCTTGATGACCTATTTTAGGCCTGGTTCACAGAGTCTGTACTGACTGACTATATAATAATGTGCATAAGTGAACCAAAGCCCCTAAATTCAGCAATGAAATTGAAGTGAGGTGGAAATTTAATAATTTAAATTTAATAATAGAATACCGTGATAATACCGTATACCGTGGCAAAACCTTAATCAATTAATCGCAGCATGAAAATCTGATACCGTCACAAGCCTAGCGGTGACATAGGCGTGCGCACAGGGTGTGCTGGGTGTGCCTGGGCACACCCTAATCACCTAGGGCACATAGCATTGCCAGTGAGGAGATGGGAAAGATCTCCCTGGGACCTGCTCTGCTCTATTTCTCCTTGCCTACAGGTACATGGCCCCGATACATTACTCTCCCTGCTGGCAAACACATGCATGTGTATTTCAACTTTGGGGTGCACACCTTAATGCAATAGGCTGCGCACACCTATGGGCGGTGTAGGTGGAAGCGGCGGTGGAGGAGGACCAGGGCCGGATTAACAGCATCATGGGCTTGGTGCTGAGGATTTTGAAGGGCCTTAAGGGCCGTGCCTTGCCATGCACCCAGAGGAGGAAGGGTGCAGCCATGCATGCCTAATTCAACATGGGATGCTGTCTCTGAAGCCCATAAACACATCCATGCATCGCCAACTGTCCCTCCTTGTCCGGCCTTCACGCTGTGTGGGGAGGTTCTGAGGGTGCTGCCTGGGGAAGCGAGCATAGAAGCCAGACTTCTGTGTTTACAAGTGACAGAAGAGCGGTAACAGTGAATATGGCCAACCCGGGGCCTATATAAAAGGTAGGGGCCTGGAGCTGCAGCTCCAATAGCCCCTACATTAATCTGGCCCTGAGGAGGAGGACGAGGTAGCCAACACTGCTTCTTTTCAAAAATTTTAAATGAGGGTACACCCCAAAAGAGTGAGAAAGAGCAAAAATGGAACAATGGGTGGGTAAGGTCGGTATCCATTGCTATTCTGCATAAGGTACGGAAAAGTCCCGTGGGATCCATGCCTGGTTCATTTTAATGAACGTGAGCTTGTCCACATTGTCTCTGGACAGGCGGCTGCGCTTGTCTGTTATAACGCCCCCAGCCGTGCTAAATACCCGTTCAGATAATACACTGGCTGCAGGGCACGCCAGCACCTCCAAGGCGTAAAGGGCAAGCTCAAGCCATGTGCCCAATTTGGAGACCCAGAAGTTGAAGGGGGCAGACCCGTCATTCACTACATGTAGGCGTGTGCACACATACTGCTCCACCATGTTGGTAAAATGCTGCCTCCTGCTAAGACGTTCCATCTGAGCTGCTGGTGCTGCTGTTTGTTGTGGCGTGCTGACAAAGCTTTTCCACATTTCGGCCATGCTAACCCTGCCTTCTGAGGTGCTGGCGGTGCCCTGGTTGCGTTGGCGACCTCCTCCTCCTCCTCCTCTGCCTTGTGCTTCCACTGTGGCCCCGCTGTCAGATGGGAATGCCAGCAGCATGGCGTCTACCAGCGTGCGCTTGTACTCGCGCATCTTGCGATCGCGCTCCAGTGAGTGAATTAAGGACGGTACGTTGTCCTTGTAACGGGGATCCAGCAGCGTGGCCACCCAGTAATCAGCACAAGTTAGAATGTGGGCAACTCGGCGGTCGTTGTGGAGACACTGCAGCATGTAATCGCTCATGTGTGCCAGGCTGCCCAGAGGCAACGAAAGGCTGTCCTCTGTGGGAGGTGTATCGTCCGTGTCCTCTGTATCCCCCCAGCCACGCACCAGTGATGGCCATGAGCTGGCCTGGGTGCCACCCTGCTGTGAACATGGTTCCATCTCCTCCTCCAGCTCCTCCTCCTCCTCATCCTCCTCATCCTCCAGAACTGTGCCCCTGCTGGACAATTGCGTCCCTGGCGTTTGCGTGTGCAGGAACCCACCCTCGGAGCCCCTTGCGAATGACTGCCCTGAAAGCCTTGGAAATGTTACCTCTTCATCCTCCTCCTCCTCCTCATCCTGTGCCACATCCTCTTCCATCATCGCCCGAATTGTTTTTTCAAGGAGGCATAGAAGTGGGATAGTTAAGCTGAGAACGGCGTCATTGCCACTGGCCATGTTGGTGGAGTACTCAAAACAGCGCAACAAGGCACACAGGTCTCGCATGGAGGCCCAGTTAAATTAAATAGCGGAATAGAAAATATGATCCAAAAAAAGTGTATGTATATCACACGTACACAACCACACTGGGCCCCAATTACTATTGTTTGTACCCCTAAAAGGCTAGATGAGGAGTAGGGGGAGTATGGAACAGGCAGCACCCTCAAACCTTCAGAAGTATGAGATGAACCCCAACAACTTGGAAAGGTGGATCTCTCTCACACGTACCGACACAGACTATCCCGCAATTCAATTGATCCTCAAAGGTTTTTATTGAATAGCGGAATAGGAAATATGATCAAAAAAAGTGTATGTATCTCGCACGTACACAACCACACTAGGCCCCAATTACTATTGTTTGTACCCCTAAAAGGCTAGATGAGGAGTAGGGGGGGTATGGAACAGGCAGCACCCTCAAACCTTCAGAAGTATGAGATGAACCCCAACAACTTGGAAAGGTGGATCTCTCTCACACGTACCGACACAGACTATCCCCCAATTTAACTGATCCCCAAAGGTTTTTGATTAAATAGCGGAATAGAAAATATGATCCAAAAAAAGTGTATGTATATCACACGTACACAACCACACTAGGCCCCAATTACTATTGTTTGTACCCCTAAAAGGCTAGGAGTAGGGGGAGTATGGAACAGGCAGCACCCTCAAACCTTCAGAAGTATGAGATGAACCCCAACAACTTGGAAAGGTGGATCTCTCTCACACGTACCAACACAGACTATCCCCCAATTTAACTGATCCCCAAAGGTTTTTGATTAAATAGCGGAATAGAAAATATGATCCCAAAAAAGTGTATGTATATCACACGTACACAACCACACTAGGCCCCAATTACTATTGTTTGTACCCCTAAAAGGCTAGGAGTAGGGGGAGTATGGAACAGGCAGCACCCTCAAACCTTCAGAAGTATGAGATGAACCCCAACAACTTGGAAAGGTGGATCTCTCTCACACGTACCAACACAGACTATCCCCCAATTTAACTGATCCCCAGAGGTTTTTGATTAAATAGCGGAATAGAAAATATGATCCCAAAAAAGTGTATGTATATCACACGTACACAACCACACTAGGCCCCAATTACTATTGTTTGTACCCCTAAAAGGCTAGGAGTAGGGGGAGTATGGAACAGGCAGCACCCTCAAACCTTCAGAAGTATGAGATGAACCCCAACAACTTGGAAAGGTGGATCTCTCTCACACGTACCAACACAGACTATCCCCCAATTTAACTGATCCCCAGAGGTTTTTGATTAAATAGCGGAATAGAAAATATGATCCCAAAAAAGTGTATGTATATCACACGTACACAACCACACTAGGCCCCAATTACTATTGTTTGTACCCCTAAAAGGCTAGGAGTAGGGGGAGTATGGAACAGGCAGCACCCTCAAACCTTCAGAAGTATGAGATGAACCCCAACAACTTGGAAAGGTGGATCTCTCTCACACGTACCAACACAGACTATCCCCCAATTTAACTGATCCCCAAAGGTTTTTGATTAAATAGCGGAATAGAAAATATGATCCCAAAAAAGTGTATGTATATCACACGTACACAACCACACTAGGCCCCAATTACTATTGTTTGTACCCCTAAAAGGCTAGGAGTAGGGGGAGTATGGAACAGGCAGCACCCTCAAACCTTCAGAAGTATGAGATGAACCCCAACAACTTGGAAAGGTGGATCTCTCTCACACGTACCAACACAGACTATCCCCCAATTTAACTGATCCCCAAAGGTTTTTGATTAAATAGCGGAATAGAAAATATGATCCCAAAAAAGTGTATGTATATCACACGTACACAACCACACTAGGCCCCAATTACTATTGTTTGTACCCCTAAAAGGCTAGGAGTAGGGGGAGTATGGAACAGGCAGCACCCTCAAACCTTCAGAAGTATGAGATGAACCCCAACAACTTGGAAAGGTGGATCTCTCTCACACGTACCAACACAGACTATCCCCCAATTTAACTGATCCCCAAAGGTTTTTGATTAAATAGCGGAATAGAAAATATGATCCCAAAAAAGTGTATGTATATCACACGTACACAACCACACTAGGCCCCAATTACTATTGTTTGTACCCCTAAAAGGCTAGGAGTAGGGGGAGTATGGAACAGGCAGCACCCTCAAACCTTCAGAAGTATGAGATGAACCCCAACAACTTGGAAAGGTGGATCTCTCTCACACGTACCAACACAGACTATCCCCCAATTTAACTGATCCCCAGAGGTTTTTGATTAAATAGCGGAATAGAAAATATGATCCCAAAAAAGTGTATGTATATCACACGTACACAACCACACTAGGCCCCAATTACTATTGTTTGTACCCCTAAAAGGCTAGGAGTAGGGGGAGTATGGAACAGGCAGCACCCTCAAACCTTCAGAAGTATGAGATGAACCCCAACAACTTGGAAAGGTGGATCTCTCTCACACGTACCAACACAGACTATCCCCCAATTTAACTGATCCCCAAAGGTTTTTGATTAAATAGCGGAATAGAAAATATGATCCCAAAAAAGTGTATGTATATCACACGTACACAACCACACTAGGCCCCAATTACTATTGTTTGTACCCCTAAAAGGCTAGGAGTAGGGGGAGTATGGAACAGGCAGCACCCTCAAACCTTCAGAAGTATGAGATGAACCCCAACAACTTGGAAAGGTGGATCTCTCTCACACGTACCAACACAGACTATCCCCCAATTTAACTGATCCCCAAAGGTTTTTGATTAAATAGCGGAATAGAAAATATGATCCCAAAAAAGTGTATGTATATCACACGTACACAACCACACTAGGCCCCAATTACTATTGTTTATACCCCTAAAAGGCTAGGAGTAGGGGGAGTATGGAACAGGCAGCACCCTCAAACCTTCAGAAGTATGAGATGAACCCCAACAACTTGGAAAGGTGGATCTCTCTCACACGTACCAACACAGACTATCCCCCAATTTAACTGATCCCCAAAGGTTTTTGATTAAATAGCGGAATAGAAAATATGATCCCAAAAAAGTGTATGTATATCACACGTACACAACCACACTAGGCCCCAATTACTATTGTTTGTACCCCTAAAAGGCTAGGAGTAGGGGGAGTATGGAACAGGCAGCACCCTCAAACCTTCAGAAGTATGAGATGAACCCCAACAACTTGGAAAGGTGGATCTCTCTCACACGTACCAACACAGACTATCCCCCAATTTAACTGATCCCCAAAGGTTTTTGATTAAATAGCGGAATAGAAAATATGATCCCAAAAAAGTGTATGTATATCACACGTACACAACCACACTAGGCCCCAATTACTATTGTTTGTACCCCTAAAAGGCTAGGAGTAGGGGGAGTATGGAACAGGCAGCACCCTCAAACCTTCAGAAGTATGAGATGAACCCCAACAACTTGGAAAGGTGGATCTCTCTCACACGTACCAACACAGACTATCCCCCAATTTAACTGATCCCCAGAGGTTTTTGATTAAATAGCGGAATAGAAAATATGATCCCAAAAAAGTGTATGTATATCACACGTACACAACCACACTAGGCCCCAATTACTATTGTTTGTACCCCTAAAAGGCTAGGAGTAGGGGGAGTATGGAACAGGCAGCACCCTCAAACCTTCAGAAGTATGAGATGAACCCCAACAACTTGGAAAGGTGGATCTCTCTCACACGTACCAACACAGACTATCCCCCAATTTAACTGATCCCCAGAGGTTTTTGATTAAATAGCGGAATAGAAAATATGATCCCAAAAAAGTGTATGTATATCACACGTACACAACCACACTAGGCCCCAATTACTATTGTTTGTACCCCTAAAAGGCTAGGAGTAGGGGGAGTATGGAACAGGCAGCACCCTCAAACCTTCAGAAGTATGAGATGAACCCCAACAACTTGGAAAGGTGGATCTCTCTCACACGTACCAACACAGACTATCCCCCAATTTAACTGATCCCCAAAGGTTTTTGATTAAATAGCGGAATAGAAAATATGATCCCAAAAAAGTGTATGTATATCACACGTACACAACCACACTAGGCCCCAATTACTATTGTTTGTACCCCTTAAAGGCTAGATGAGGAGTAGGGGGAGTATGGAACAGGCAGCACCCTCAAACCTTCAGTATGAGATTGTGTTCACTGTACCCCACAAAGATTGAGTTCACTGCACCCCACAATGATTGTGTTCACTGCACCCCACAAAGATTGTGTTCACTGCACCTCACAAAGATTGTGTTCACTGTACCCCCCAAAGATTCTGTTCACTGCACCCCACAAAGATTCTGTTCACTGTACCCCACAAAGATTGTGTTCACTGCACCCCAAAAAGATTGTGTTCACTGCACCCCAAAAAGGATGTTGTTCACTGCACCCCAAAAAGGATGTTGTTCACTCCACCCCAAAAAGATTGTGTTCACTGCACCCCACAAAGATTGTGTTCACTGCACCCCAAAAAGATTGTGTTCACTGCACCCCAAAAATGATTTTGTTCACTGCACCCCAAAAAGGATTTTGTTCACTGCACCCCAAAAAGGATGTTGTTCACTCCACCCCAAAAAGATTGTGTTCACTGCACCCCAAAAAGATTGTGTTCACTGCACCCCACAAAGGATTTTGTTCACTGCACCCCAAAAAGATTGTGTTCACTGCACCCCAAAAAGGATGTTGTTCACTGCACCCCAAAAAGGATTTTGTTCACTGCACCCCAAAAAGATTGTGTTCACTGCACCCCACAAAGGATTTTGTTCACTGCACCCCACAAAGATTGTGTTCACTGCACACCAAAAAGGATTGTGTTCACTGCACCCCAAAAAGATTTTGTTCACTGCACCCCAAAAAGATTGTGTTCACTGCAGCCCAAAAAGATTGTGTTCACTGCAGCCCAAAAAGATTGTGTTCACTGCAGCCCAAAAAGATTGTGTTCACTGCAGCCCAAAAAGATTGTGTTCACTGCAGCTCACACACAGAAAAATGGATGTGGATCACTGACACCTGCCTATCTCCAATCCCACACCACACAGCAATATCGATTGTAGTTTGTAGAACACAGTTTCCCTAAAATTCAGCAGACTCTGTCCCTAACAGGATTGAGAAGAGATCGTAGATCAGGATTGAGTGCAGACCCCACCCCCCACACAGCAATATCGATTGTAGTTTGTAGAAGACACTGACCCTATATAATTCAGCAGACTCTATCCCTAAAATGCCTACAACTCGCCCTGCCTAAACACTCCGACCTGTCCCTCAATTCTATCCGGACACAAATGGTTTTTTCCTGCCTATCTTTCCCTAATCAGCAGCCAGCACGTTGATGTGTGCTCTGTCCCTGAATCTAAGCAGCATAATGACGCCGCTGCGGCTGCCTCGAACTTATAAAGACTTGGTCACATGCTTTAGACGGCCAATCACAGCTACTGAGACATTTGCAGGCATGGCTGGGATGGCTTAAGGCACACCAGTTAAACGATTGTTGATTGGCTGTTGAAAGCCCGCCATGAAAAGAGCGCCAAAGCATGCAAAACCCGGAAATAAAACGACCGAACACGGATTTTTACCCGAACATACAGTAAAGTGTCCGTGTCCGTGTTCGGGTACAAAAAATCCAATTATTCGGTACGAACACGAATAATACAGTCCGTGTTCGCTCAACACTACTAAGAACTAAACCGCAAAAAATAAATAAGCTGTTTCAATATACTCAAAATGTGCAGTGTGCAACAAAAATTGCATTCACAACCCAAAGATCTGTAAAATGAAACTGTAAGTCCAATCAATTAATGGCGCAATCACAACTGTGACACTGATCCAAATAACAAAAGTGCTCCATGTCTCCACCACTAGCCTTGGGCATGACATCACCCCATGACCATCTTACTACAGAGCAGAATGCGGGCATATGTGTTTGACATGTGCATTTGAGCTAGCACTGGAGGCAGTGCTTTATTCTGTAAGTTAAATTTTTAGCTTTTATACATTAAAACTTCCAAATGGAGAGCACTGGATCTCGGTTGCTTCACTTTCCTTCTACATATAAAGTATCCAGTGTACCTGAGTGTCTAAGGACACGTGTATCCCACTTTGAGAAAAAACGAGTGAGCATTTGCCAAGCGTCTGTCAGAGCCATCATCTCTGAGTGGAACACAGCTTGCTTTGACCTTTCTGGTAATGCAGGGGTCATTGCCGTGAGGTTAAGCCTCATACACATGCACCGATTGTTGGCCGTGAATTTTCGGCCAACGTCCGATCGGCCAATTGTCGGCTTGTTAGTATGATGCTTCAGACAACCGACTGCGACTTTTCGGCCGAACAAAATCTGGTGTGCATGCTATAAAATTTTTGTTGGCCGTCAACAGAACAGCCGATTGTTCGTCAGTCAGTACAGATTTCGGCAGACAAAAATCAGACGAGCAAGACTGGGCATGCTCAGAGAAGGAAAAACACACGGAAAGTAAACCAGAACATGACATCACTTCTGAAGTTGGTTGTTGTTGGCCGAAAAAATTTGTGTGCAGTCTAGAGCACTTTTCAACCAACACAACAACACTGGACAAAAGACGGCCGATCGGTCGGCCAACAATCGGTGTGTGTGCACGAGGCTTTAGTGGCAAACTTATATGGTGGTGGAGACACAGATTTTTTGTTATTTGACTCACAGTGTCACAGTTGTGATCGCACCGTTTATTTATTGGACTTTGCAGTTTGATTTTACACATCTTTGGATTGTGAATGCAATTTTTGTTGTACACTGCACATTTTGAGTATATTGAAACAGCTTATTTATTTTTTGTGGTTTAGTTCTTAATACATGGTAGATTTTGGTTGCGCTGCACAGTTTTTTTTTTATTAATTTATGTCATTGTTGAGTGTTGTGATTTCACCTAATTGGTGTTAGCTGGCAACATTATTTTAAAACACTTTGATAATTCGAGCACAAGTTATATATTAATTGCTGTGGTTGCGCTAATTGATTTTGTGTCACAGTGATTTAGATACACAGGAACTTTCTCATGTTTGCCTGCCTTGGAAGTTAAGACCAGTACAAATAGTGCTACATTTAAAAAAAAAAAGAAGTTTTATTTTTTACTTGAGATCCTGGATAAAGGTATTTGGTATATAATAAGTGCCAAATTTTACTTATAAGGAGGAATTTGTGGAGTGTAGATTGTACCTAGTGTAATTACTTTTAAATGGAAAAATCACTATAAAGTAACGATTGTTTGAGGGTTGCTATATTATATTTGGGAATGAGGTTTTGGGTTTGCTGCCACCATGGGAGTAAAGGTAAAGTTTGAAGCCTGAGACAATTTATGTGTAGATGTGCCCAAGATTTTTTTGGAAATGGTAAGTGTGACAGACTCAACCAGGACAAGGGCTTTTGGAGGGGACTGAAGATTAGCCTCTTGCCTACTGACTATGTGCCCTGGCTTTGGGGGGGGGATCTCTATTCTTGGGAGGTGTGTGCCTGGGGGACCCTTTGAGTGGTCTTGTTTCAGGCTTGGGTCATACAGATTTGGGGCCTTTGTGCCCAAACCAGCAAAGACTGCTTTAGTCTGTGAGACTCAAAGTAGATATTAATATAATCAGCTCAAAACAACCTGAGGCTGGGGTCTCCTGCTATAATCTGTTTAGGGTGTTATGTGTTAAGTTTCTTTGCCCCATTGTGTGCCTTCCAGGTGTGAATTCCCATTGTTAATTCAGTCACCTATTGTTTCGGTCTGTCTGCTCATCTCTTGGAGATGTGATAAATATTGTGTCTACTTTACCTTGTTATCGAGCCATTGTGGGATGTTTATGCATATGATAATGTATAATGTACATTGTGTATCAAGGGTTGTGGGCGTGTTGCCAGATTTTCTGGGTACTCCCTGACTAATTGTCAGGGTGCCAGGAAACCAGACCACACAAAGATGAAAGTAAAATAAAGCAGTTTATTACAGCAACAACAATAAACGCACAGCAAGAGCAATGAGCAAAATTAGGAATAGCCAAAGTCAAGTACAGAGCGAGTAGTCATCCAATCTGGGATCAAGTCTAGAAGCGGGTAGTCATCCAAGCGGGAGTCGAGTCCATCGGCGGGTAGTCTGCCGATGCTGGGTCATCTACCGATGCCGGGTCGTCTGCCAATGTGGAATCAAGAGCCAGGAAGGTCGTCTGCCAAGCCAGGTCATGCACAGAGGAAAACAGAGAACAGAAGACTGATAGCAGTGATGCACCTTGGAATACAAACACAAGGGCAAAGGACCGCAGGCCAACAGGTGATACATATAGTCAGGTGTGCAACATCATCACTAAGCAATGCCCAGGCAGCAGGGAAGTGATGATGCAAACAGAGTTTTTAAAAGACAGCAGTCTACACATGTCCAAGATGGCTGCCAACATGAAGACAAGGTAAGACCTTGACACTAATCAAGGCTTGTTATTAATTAGTGTACTGTGTATTTGGCTACTCGTTAAATGTGCTAATTGTCTAGAATAGGGTGATCAAGCTCTTATGTTATCTTGCATGGTATATATTCTGTGTGAATTTACAATAAAGTCAGTTTGAGTTCCAGTTTGCACCTAAGCTAGTGTCATCTAGTTCTTGTTTGCAATGCTCAGCTTCAATACCTGGTTCCTGTTTCCAGAGTGGAGAAAGATGTATCTTGACAGAGGCACCCAAGCTGGGTGCTGGATGGTCCATCACAGTAATGCTATGCATGGCCTTTGAACTATGGTGAGCTGGCTTACAAGGGTCAGTAAGTGGGCATTTTAATATACGTTGTCTCCTTCACTAGTAAAGTGGTTATGGGATTTATTTACTAAAGTCAAATATGCTGTTCACTGCATGGGAAGTTGCATGTTCCAAGAGAATTTTCCCCAGAACTTAGAAAATGTGGTGAAATTTTACTTTGAAAAGAATACCTAGTTAAGTTCAAGAAAAAAAAAGAAGCATACTTGCTTGCACATGATTGGATGATAGAAATCAGAAGAGTTTCACCTCATTCACTAATCTCTGGGGAAAATTCCCTTGTAAAGTGAACAGCCTATTTGCGTTTAGTAAACCAACCCCAAAGCATTAATGTATTGGAAGATTGCAGGCAAAGGACAGAGAAAGCCAACAAACTGTGTACGGGAGGGATTTGGATCAGTTAGGAATTTGTGCTTTTTGATTGCTAGCTCTTGGGTATTCAAACCCTTGGCTGCCTTTTTGGGCTCCTATCATTGGTATTATTGGGGTCTTCTTGCCTTTTATTTTATTTTGTGCTTAATTTGAGGTCAGTGGACACCTTTAGCTGCTATCCCATACATAGAAAATTTTCCACTCTTATTTTCTGCAAAGCTTCCCCTTAAAAATAGTTGATATTGATTTTTAGAGCCATTGAAGGGCTTTCAGATTAAAAGGATCACCACCAAAAAGGATCACTGAGCAGGGAGGTGATCAGGGACAAATCCCTTTCCTGACCCCCCCCCCGACTAATGAACATGGAAGTAGCATATATTTTGTCCCTTCCAGGTTCACAGCTCTCTTCCCCCAGCTACTGTAGCTGGCAGCAAAATAAATAGACATTTTTCATCATTTTGTTTTACTTTTTTTTTTTTTAAATATGATTTTAATGTGATATTTTGTTTAAAATCCATGTAGAAATTAAACAGTACCACTAATAACAGATATACAGTACAGGTGCATCTCAAAATGAATATAATATCATCAAAAAGTTAATTAATTTCAGTAATTTAATTCAAAAGTGAATTATTTTTTAAGTATTTTATATAGATGTGTTACACACAGTGATTTATTTCAAGCTTTCCTTTTTTTAAATTTTGATGAATATGGTTTACATATCATTATTATTGGTCCTATGTAATATTTTAATTTTCTGAGATACTGAATTTTGGGTTTTCACTAGCTGTAAGAGTTTTACTTTTTGAATTGAATTACTGAAATAAATGTACTTTTTGATGATATACTATTTTTTTTTTTTTTTAGATGCACCTGTATTTCTTTCAAACCTAACTTTCTAAACTCCAGTCTCAGGAGTACAAAAAATGTTTTAGAAAACACTGGCTAATTGTGTATAAAGCCTTCAGGGATACATATACAGTATATATTTATATGCTGACACATTCAATTCAGGTGTAATATCTCAAAACACTCTTCATGCTATTTTAGATGTTTTGTATGTGCACTGTTCAGTTGCACCCTTTATTTTCTACTAAAAACTATGGCTGAGAAATATCATGTGAGTATATATACTGTTGTACATTAAAAAATAACAGTTGCCTTGTGGTGTTAATTCATATACGTGAGCGTGAGATGTAATTCAGGTCTCCCCTTCTACTTCCCTTTGATTGTTTTGCCCATGGGGGGAGCCCTAGGAATGAAAATGAGAGCAGAATATTTGCAATTCTCCCTGTGGTGATGTTCTATGACTAGATTTATCATTTATTTTATTTATTTCAGGTTCTTATATAGCGCTGTCAATTTACGCAGCACTTTACATATACATTGCACATTCACATCAGTCCCTGCCCTTAAGGAGCGTACAATCTAAGGTCCCTAACTCACATTCATACATACATAGTAGGGACAATTTTTTTATACAGGATCCAATTAACCTACAAGCATGTCTTCGGAGTGTGGGAGGAAACCGGAGTACCCGAGAAAACCCACGCAGGCACAGGAAGAACATGCAAACTCCAGGCAGGTAGTGTCCTGGTTGGGATTCATTTGAGGACTTTGTCACATGGGTGGCCATGGAATCTGTAAAAACAGGTGGCTAAGGTCTGGTTTGGCCACCCTCAAATTCTAACATTACACCCTCACTGGGTTTTACACATGCCACGACCTTGATGTTATACCTCGTGGCAACAGCAATTTTGACCCAAGCTGCAGAGTTTGCCTATTGCTGTACCGTCATCTGAAAAGCGATCCAGTAAGCATTACTGCCAGTGCGAAAGAGCCTTTAAACAGAGGGACTTCCATCTCCAGCATCCAAAAACATACATAAATCTATACCTAATAAAATGTGATTTTAGATGGAATATTTAACATCATAAAGGTCATATAGAAGGCATCCATCAAGATATTCCCTCACAACCATATAAAACACTACATCAGTATATTATATTATATTATATTATATTATATTATATTATATTATATTATATTATATTATATTATAATATATTATATTATATTTTATATTATATTATATTAACTGTTTGATCACCATATTACACCAGCTATTTATAGAATTTTTTTTGTCCAAAGGTCTACATGTTTTGCTGTGTAGAGCCGCCATCTCAGGACCTAGGGTCTGTTGAATGTAGTTAAGCTTTATACATGAAGCTGTGTTGATTGATGATCATAAAAATCTTCAATAAACCATAATCTGTAATAAATCATATATGTAAACATAGTGAATATACAAACATATGTTATACATTATAGGCCGCTATTTTCACATGTCTTCAGTTAACATACTATCCTTCTGAATCAAAATACCTACAATTACAATCCAGTAAAAGTTATAACAGACTGAGCAGTTAGGGGGAGATAGGTCTGCCACTCAAATATCTTATGAAGTATCTAGCTGTCTCCATCCCTACTTATATATGGCAAAAGGGAAAGGAAATATGGGACTTTAAATGAGTACAGCTAGATATATATATTTAATTGAATCAATAACATAAATATCATATAGGACCTTGAATGGGGGGACCCATAAAGGCTGATATTCTATGTGTGATTTATGATTTGTAGTATCACATATGTGAATATAAATAATGAGTCAATGGTATAATCCATATATAAAAAATATTAACCATAAGAATAACATTTACCATGCCCTGATGAGTCTTCTGTTAATCCACTGCCTATCTATTCTCACACTGAGTTTTCACTTCTCTGCTGCTCCTCCCCATTTTTGCCGGATGTTCGTCCATGCCTCAGCCCCGGGTCAGACATTTCTCGGTTAGACCCTATACCTCCTCTCTGGGATTGAACTTGTTTGGAGATATGACACGATTAAAGTTAGTGTTCTACTCCATTTATTTTTACTTTTATTTATATTTATATTTTTATTCTTTTTTATTTTTTTTTCCTTTTTTTTCTTCTGTTATACTAATATTTGGGTATGATTTAAACTTACACTTCTAGATATACAATCTATTTTCTTATGCTCCTGATGAATGGACGGAGGTCCAGGAAACGTGTCGAGCCGACAATCAAGACTATTTATTCAAGCTTTCTACATTTCAAGATTGTATACCTATATCCAATTAGAATTTCATATGAAATCTGACCTTTTTTTTTATAAATAATTATGTTGAATGTATTACCAATGTATTTATTCTCATCTATGTTATATGTATATGTGATTTGTTAATTGTATTTATATATGTTATACTATTAATTATGAATTAGTAATCTGATATATGATTTTGTGTCAGCTCTCTATGGGTCCCCATTTTCTGGGTCTTATTATGTTTTTTTATACGTAAAGTTTGTGTACCTATAGAGAATGTGCTGTCACAATAAATCTATGATACATTTTTATTGATTTTGAAAATGTTATTCTTATGGTTAATATTTTTTATATATGGATTATACCATTGACTCATTATTTATATTCACATATGTGATACTACACATCATAAATTACACATAGAATATCAGCCTTTTATGGGTCCCCCCATTCGAGGTCCTATATGATATTTATGTTATTGATTCAATTAAATATATATATCTAGCTGTACTCATTTAAAGTCCCATATTATAACAGACTGAACTACAGTTGTTCATTTATTCCGTATGCCGCCAAATGTATACGACACCTGCTTCTCCACAAAGTTGTGCATGTCAACCTCCAATGCCCCTATCTGGAAAAGGATCTAGAAATGGAGGACCAACACGTTAGAGCAGGGTTCCTCAACTGGGGCTTCATCGAACCCCAGGGTTCCTCCAGAAGTTTCTAGGGGTTTATTTGACCAATGAGAAATTTCTACCTCTTAGATAAATTTACATTAACACCATTGATTTTTAAACTATCTGTAAAAAGGTCATTCTTCCCAATGACCACAAGTGTGAAGAACATTCTTCCCACTGACCATCACATCAATGTATCATGAATTGTAGATATAGTAAGTTTTAGCAGGGAGTTCCTGAGAGCAGAACATTATTTCAGGGGTTCCTCCACATTGAAAAGGTTGAAAGGGCTGGGTTAGAGCAAAGCTGCTTTATAGAAAACGAATGAAGAAGAAAACCTGGAGTACTTACTAGCAGATGACATTAAAGTGGCTGTAAACCTAAGAAAAAAAAAAACATGCAAGACAAAGGCATAATGAGCTAGTATGCATCGCATACTAGCTCATTAGGAATTACTGACCTTAGAATGAAGCCCAGACACGGACCCCCAGACTCCCCGCTGTGGGAGCTGACATGATCCCTGGGCGTCTCTTCTGGGTTCCGCGGCTCCGGCGCTGTGATTGGCCGAAGCCGCGATGACGTCACTCCCGCGCATGCGCGCGGGAGTCATTTTCCGGCAAGCTCCCGGCAAGGAAAGCTGAAGGTCCGCTGGACCTTCAAAGCGCATGCGCCGCTCGCGTGAGCGGCTGCATGCAGTGCAAATATCTTCTAAACCGTGCGGGTTTAGGAGATATTAACCCCCCTGGCGGTATGATTATGTCAGGAATTACATACCAAAAGCGGTACAATTGTTTTCATGGAAATTTGGCGTTATGTATTATAGGCCTACAATTCTTAGTAATTACCGACTTAAACCTGACCAAAACAAGAGTCTAGTAGACATCCCAGATGTGATAAATTGCGTGAATTATAATCGAATCAATAATATTATTTTATTATTTAATATATAATATATATAATAAAATTATATTATTGATTAGATTATAATTCATGCATTATATATTATATATATATATATACACACACATATATATATATATATATATATATATATATAATATAACGCATGAATTATAATTTAATCAATAATATAATTTTATATATATATATGTGTGTGTGCATATATATACAGTATAACCTTGGATTGCGAGCATAATTCGTTCCGGAAGCATGCTTGTAATCCAAAGCACTCTTATATCAAAGCAAATTTCCCCATAAGAAATAATGGAAACTCAGATGATTTGTTCCACAACCATTTATTCATAAGTCCTTCAGTTTATTGTCCATATAAAAAGATTATAGCATTGCGATAGGTTGTGTAACCATAAAATGTCCATCCACAAATAGCCGCTTCCACAAGGGGGTTAGAAGCAAAATCCAGCAGGAGCTACAGAGTATCAAAGAGAAGACATCTAAGTGTAGCAATATGGTTCCATTTAATGAAGGTACAACATTTAGCAACTCACATGGTTGATGAATAAAACAGGCAGATCTAAGTATGCAGGCATCCGGGGTAAAGCTGTCCACATCTTCTGCACCGCCGGCTGCCAGTCTGCAATCCTGACCGGGAAGACCACCCTGGAGTAAAGCGATCTGATAGCGAGGGTCAGCATGGAAGGGATGACGTAGATGGCGGTGTGGAGGATGGTCTATGTGGACAGCTTTACCCCAGATGCCTGCATACTTAGATGTGCCTGTTCCAATCATCAACCATGTGAGTTGCTAAATGTTTTACCTTCATTAAATTTACCAAATTGCTACACTTAGAGGCGCCTCTCTTCTCTTTTATACTCAGCTGTGACTTGAGGCTACTTGTATATCAAGACATCGCTTGTATATCAAGTCAAAATTTATTTGAAAACTTTGCTTGTCTTGCAAAGCGCTCTTAAACCAAGTTACTCTCAAACCAAGGTTTTACTGTATATATATACACACATATATATATATATATATACACACCGGTATATATATATATATATACGCATATATATATATATATATATACACACCGGTATATATATATATATATATATATATATATATATATATATATATATATATATATATATGCATATATATATATATATATATATATATGCATATATATATATATATATATATATACATATATATATATATATATATATAATATAAAATGTGTTTTGTGCAACGTTTTTTTTTTTTGAATTTCCCTCCCTAGTTCCGCTCCCATGCAGCATTGCTGCTGCAGGGAACGGAACGAGGAAGTGATCAGACCGACGGTGGACGGAGGAGCGGCGGGACTCTCGGCTGGCGATCTCAGCAATGAGAGATCATCGCTGGATCGCCAGGATAAGGTAAGAGAACACCGCTGCGCTCTCTGCAATCCACCCGAGCGTGACTCGGGGGTTACCGCTCCTGCAATGAAAAATCCACCCCGAGTCACGCTCGGGATTACAGCCTAGGTGGTTAATTGTACCTACAGGTAAGCCTTATTATAGGCTTACCTGTAGTTAAAAGTGGAAAAAAGTGGTATACTACCGCTTTAACAGGGAAAATGGCTGTGCATAATGCCTCCCTCCTAGTCCCATCTCCCTCAAGTCCTGCCACTGCCCTCACAATGAAGATGTAATTTCAATTATACAGGAGGAGAAATCAGCTGTCAGCCAGTTCATGCTACACTTCAAACTGCAGCACTTGACATCATATGTGTCAATGACAGGTGGCTTCTTACCAACAGGGAGTTTCCAGAGATGGGCAGCACACCACAACCAATTCAGCACTATATGGAGGCAGGACCAGACACCATATTGCAGAGTCAGGGCCGACACTGCTGCCCAGGGTGCAGTCATGGCATGTCCTAACAAGACAGCGACATGCAGAGAAACCAAACCTCTGCAGCTGCTAAATGCTGGCTTCCCCTCCTCTCCCTCTCACAGGCATTCAGCAGCTACAAAAGGGAAATGTGTAATTTACTATCCCTTTCCTTGTCTGAAATAAGGGGTACCAATCACTGACTGTTTTTTTTTTTTTTTCATTAATAACTGAGGTATTGTAAACTATGTTTATTATGCCTCAGGTTATGAATAAATGGGAAGCCTCTGTACAGAGTTATTCCTATTCATTCATTCTATGCTGCTGAGGCTCCAGAAATGGAGTTTGAGGGCTGTGTCCTCAATTTCCTTTCTCTGTCTCAAAGGTGAAAAATCAGAGGTCTGTTAAGACCCCTGAAATTTCATCAAAGCCCCTCAATGGGGGTCCTATAAAAGATAATAAAAAATAAAATTTTAAAAAATTAAAATAATAGTAATAATATATAAAATGTTAAAATAAGAAAACAAAAATAAACAACTACTGACACCAATGGAGTGAAGTAGGCTGAAAAAGACTCAAAGAAACACAGGTGGGTGTCCATAGTGTAGTATGTATAACAATCCTGAATTAAAAAAAAAATACACTTACATTTAAAAAAAAGTCTATGTGCCTTTGAACTGGATAATACAGCCACAAACAGGTACTCTGCCGCATGGCCATTTGTGTTCCTTCGAGTGACTGGGAGCCAAAGAAAGGAGACAGAGGGTCTCTTTAAGAGACAGAAGTCCATTAAATACCATCAAGGAAACTGTTAACCATAGAGGATACCAGCATTGGCGGAATATTATATCTATTCATACCCCTAGAGGGCCAAAGTGAATGTGACCTAAGAACGCATGGTTTTAGCTCCATTTCCGAAGGTGAGTGCATTGGAGTGAATGTGATGGGAGCACCCTTGCATGGCAATGGGGACACATCATATTATTTATGCACCCAGTGGAGAAGGAGTTAATGTGGAAATTTCACTTCGGGACTTGTATCAAGTAGGATTATAAGACACAGACATTTATGGACTTTTGTTATATCATGGACACTTATGGTGATTTTATATGATGGCAGAATGCTATACATAATTTTTGTAGATATTCTTTTGTAATTATTTTTGCATCTGTTTGCACTTATTGATATATATATATATATATATATATATATATATATATATATATATATATATATATATATATATATAAAGTTGTGTATTTGTTCACATAACACCAAGGATACTAATAGGGAGCACTGCATTATTCCTTATTCATCTAGGATGCAAAATAGTCTAGCACTGGCCCTGTTTATGATATTACATATCCATAAAAGTGACTATATAATCAACCTAAATATATATTACATATACACATTTTGTTATATGTCACAGTCTTGTTCCAAAATGGATTAAATACATTATTTTCCTCAAAATTCTACAAACGATACCCCATAATGACAATGTGAAAGAAGTTTGTTTGAAATCTTTGCAAATGTATTAAAAATAAAAAATGAAAAAAATCACATGTACATAAGTATTTACATAAGTATTTACAGTCTTTGCCATGACACTCACCATGACACTGATCATTCTTGAGATGTTTCTACAACTTGATTGGAGTCCAACTGTCTCAAATTCAGTTGATTGGACATGATTTGGAAAGGTACACACCTGTCTATATAAGGTTCCACAGTTAACAGTGCATGTCAGAGCACACACCAAGCCATGAAGTCCAAGGAATTGTCTATAGACCTCCGAGACAGGATTGTATCGAGGCACAGATCTGGGGAAGTGTACAGAACAATTTCTGCAGCATTGAAGGACCCAATGAGCACAGTGGTCTCCATAATCCATAAATGGAAGAAGCTTGGAACCAGCAGGACTCTTCCTTGAGTGGGCCGCCCAGAAAAACAAAGTGATTGGGGGGGGGGGGGGCCTTAGTCAGGGAGGTGACCAAGAACCCAATGATCACTCTGACAGAGCTTCAGCGTTCCTCTGTGGAGAGAAGAGAAACTTCCAGAAGAACAACCATCTTTGGATCACTTTACCAATCAGGCCTGTTTGGTAAAGAGGCCAGACGGAAGCCACACCTCAGTAAAAGGTATATGACAGCCTGCCTGGAGTTTTTCAAAAGGCACCTGAAGGACTCTCAGACCATGAGAAACAAAATTATCTGGTCTGATCAAACAAACATTGAACTCTTTGGCCTGAATAGCAAGCATCATGTCTGGAGGAAACCATGTACCGCTCATCACCTGGCAAATACCATCCCTACAGTGAAGCATGGTGGCAGCAGCATCATGCTGTGGGCATGTTTTTCACTGGCAGAAACTGGGAGACTAGTTAGGATTGAGGGAAAGGTAAATTAAGCAATGTACAGAGACATCCTTGTTGAAATCCTGCTCCAGAGCGCTCTGGACCACAGACTGGGTTGAGGGTTCATCTTCCAACAGGACAATGACCCTGAGCACACAGCCAGGATAACAAGGGAGAGGCTACAGGACAACTCTGTATATGTCCTTGAGTGGCCCAGCCAGAGCCCAGACTTAAACCCAATTGAAAATCTCTGGAGAGATCTGAAAATGGCTGTGCGCCGACGCTCCTCCATTCAACCTGATGGAGGTTGAGAGGTCCTGCAAATAACAATGGGGGAAACTGTCAAAAAATAGGTGTGCCAAGCTTTTAGCATCATACTCAAAAAGACTTGAGGCTTTAATTGGTGCCAATGGTGCTTCAACAACGTTTTGAGCAAAGACTGTGAATACATATGTACGTGTGATTTTTTTTTTGTTTTTCGTTTTTAATACATTTTCAATTATTTCAAACAAACTTCTTTCACACTGTCTTTATGGGGTATTGTTTGTAGAGTTTTTGAGAAAATTATTAATTTAATCCATTTTGGAACAAGGTACTTTCCGGATGCACTGTATATTCCTATCCACCTAACATCATCTTGTTGCAGGCAAAATAGGTAAAATATATATTTGGTTGGTAAGACCACATGGTTTATTAAGAAACAATGTAAAATGTGGTTTGTCATTTAATCCTAGTGGTATAAATAAGTGCACCAGAGTTTATACAGTATATCCACATTTTAGAACTTTTTATCAAAGTCCTCACCACTTACTTTCTGGTGAACTCTCCTGTCTAGCACCATAAAGTGCAGACTTTATCCAATAGTCATGTTACATAGCAAAGTGTCTTTCTATTGATCTTTGTAATATAGTAAAGGTGGTTGTGAGGCAAGTGGGAAGTTGGTAGGGGCTTTCCTGTGATCAATGTTCATATTTCAGCTTTGATTTGTCAAAAACAAAAGTAAGGTTTCTATTTAGTTTTCAAAACATTTTATGGACAGTTCTCTATACTTCTTTTTCAGGGATTCTTCTCTATAAAACAAGACCTCAACAAGACCATGGTGCAAGAATTTATTTTAGTTGCATTCTCCAGCTTAAAGCAGATGCAATTATTGTTGTTCCTTTTTGTATTAATAGCTTACATCATCTGTGTTACAGGAAATATTACTATTATCGTTTTAGTCAGGAGTGAACCCTTGCTTCAGACTCCAATGTATTACTTTATAAGTACATTTGCTGTTCTTGAAATTATATTTGTGACAGTTACTATACCTAAGCTTCTGGATAATTTGATTTCAGAAAATAAGAAAATATCTGTCCATGAATGCTTCACACAGTTATTTATGTTTCATGGTTTGGGTGTAACAGAATGCTATTTGTTAGTGGTTATGGCTTTTGATAGAGACTTAGCTATTAATAATCCTTTACACTATTCTGCTATTATGAGAAAGAAGGTTTATATTCAGTTAGCTGTGGCACCATGGATTGGTGGACTTGTAGTTTCATCCCTAACTACTGGTTATACAGCCCAATTGAAATTCTGTGGGCCAAATCAAATTAATAATTTCATCTGTGATGTGGCTCCACTTCAGAATTTGTCTTGCTCTGATCCTTCCATGAGCAAGATAGCCACAATACTGGCAGCTATTCTTGCAGTCATTTTCCCAGTGACCATCATTATAGCCTTCTACATTCACATTATTAATACCATATCAAAAATCAATGGTGTTGAAGGTAAACAAAAAGCCTTCTCCACCTGTTCATCTCACCTTCTCTTGACTAGTCTCTTCTTTGGTGCAGTTCTTGTTGTGTATATCAGACCTACTGGTAGCGAAAATGACAAATTTCTTGCACTTGTATACACGGTTCTAACTCCACTCTTAAACCCTTTCATATATTCATTGAGAAATAGCAATATGAAGTCAGCAGTAAAAAATTCAATATTGAAGATAAAACATTTAATCTATGGCCCATAAGTCATTTGATGAGAAAAACAAACTCACAGAAAGAAATAAACCTACAACCGCTCAACATAACAGGGAAAACTTCAAAGATCAGGACTCAAAACTGTTCCTACATCTTAAGAAGGAGAGACATTCGTTCAAAAACAGTGAGGCGCACATGATGGACATAGAGCAAAACTATTTTACAATAGCCATTAATGAGACCGTATATGTAAAACTAGAATGACCTTCTCTAAGCAAGGGTGGAGCATTTGGCATCATCTGCAAAGCACATGGTGCATATTGCATAAAGTCATGTTAAAATTTTTACCCCAGTTATCAGACAACAGGTCATACTTTCAGCCATGTTACGCAATGATGATTTGATTATTAAAAAAGTGTTCACAAACTGGGGACATCTGTTCCTATGATAACTGTCAACCGCTCTCTTTTTAACTGCAGAGGCAGTGGCCAGAAGTGTACAGGTGCCATTGTCGCAATTCTTAGGTTTCGTATCTGTGGCTGGAACTATACCCCCTGGCACTTTTGACAAGGTAGCATCTGCCTAATTGGATCCATTCAAGTCATAGGTGTGCACAGCCTACTGCATCAGGGTGTGCACCCCAGAGCACAAACACACTTGAGTGTATACCAGCAGAGCAGTGGACAATTTCAGTTTTTATTTGTATTTTTTTTTTCTTTATTATTTTTTACAATATTATTTTTTTACAATATTTTTAGGAGCCCCACTGGGGGACTTTGGTGAAATATCAAGGATCTAAACAGAGAGAAAGAGACTGAGGACAGAGCTTCCCCAATCTCTTTCTTTGCAGCCTCAGCTGCATTGGACAGTGAACAAATGGGAAGTGCTTTGTGCTGATTGGCTTCCTGTTAATTCACAAACTAAAGCATAGTGAATGTTTGTGGAATAGACTCCCTCAAGAACTGGTTCTGGCCAGCTCGGTAGATTGTTTTAGGAAATACCTGGATTCTTTCCTAGATACACATAATATAACTGGATGCTAATATTTATTGATAAAGTTGATCCAGGAAATATCCAATTTCCTCTTCGGGGATCAGGAAGGAATTGTTTTCCTGTTGGTGCAAACTGGTCATGCTTTATTGGGTTTTTATTATTTTGTCTTCCTCTGGATCAACTTGGGTATAAGATTGTATAGATAGGATTCTGGGTATATGTGTGTGTATTTACAGTATACAGTTTATGTGTGTATATTATTTTTTTTTAACTTGGTTGAACTAGATGGACTTGTGTCTTTTTTTCACCCAGTCTACTATGTAAACACAGTTTACTATGCTTCAGTTAGGAATGAACACAAGAGTGATCAGTACAGATCACTCACTGTGTTCATCGATTCATCCATCCTAAATCCCCCTCCGCAGCAGCGGATAGGAGAGGAAAGGAGAGAAGCTGGCAGCACTGCAGGGGGAGACAAGGGGTACCAGGAAGGAGGGGAATAGGAACCAAACAGGGCGATTAGGGTGTGCCTAGGCACAGCCGGCACACCCTGTGTGCATGCCTATGATTCAAATGCACTGGAACTGCCCCGCAACTTTGTGCAATGTAAGCAGTTGCGGCGTGGTGATGCAGCATGTAGGGTTGTTAAAACAGGTGGTGAGAAAGTGATAAATTACATGTCAATCACCTGCTGCTAGTGTGATTAAGCAGCCTCAGCTGCATTGGAATTTCTCCTCTCTTTGGAGAGAACAGACTTTCCTGATATGTGTCTGGGATAGGAAGTGAATGAAAATCTGCTTACAAGACAGCAGAAAAAACACTGTCCAGAATGGAATCACCCCTTTCTTTACCTCTTCATGAGAAGTGGGCTTTTTTCCATGGGGCCGCATATATGCGTATCTCCCTTTGTGCTGGGAGTGCTCCCAGCACAGAGACCAGGGTCTCACTGAGAGCTTTGGGCCCCATACTAACCATCAGGACCCGGATCTCCCGATTCCGGGTCACCTGATCGCTATGGTAGCCTATTTTTCTCTTTCCTTTCAGACAGAAAAAAACAGTGTTTGTAAAAATGTTTTAAATAAATAAAGAAGAAAAAGTACCTAGATCAAGGTTAAAATTTGAGATGGTAATAAAGTTGCTTGAAATAATTTATTGTAAACAGGAAGTGACACCGGAAATAAATATACCACGATGATCTTTTATGTGACTCAAATGAAGGAATCTTGCTTTTGCCATTGCACTCTATGAATTAATTGATTATTAAAATATCTTTAAACATCATATTGCATTTAGATTAACCACCGGAAAAAGTGACATTAAGTTAACAATGCTGTATTGCGGGATAAACACCGGATATGAGGTATCCAGCATAGTATAAATTCACGTCTGCGTACCGGAAATGATGTCTTTGATAACGCCCAAGTGGGAGGGTGAAACGTGTCAACGTATTTCCGGTGGGGCACTTGGCGACGTCACTTCCGGTTCATTTCCTGGTTTGCCGTGGAACGCACGCAGTAGCGGCGTTCCTGGAAACAACTACAGTCTGTTCTCTGCTTTTAACCTACAACGTTTGTGAGTATCATTTTTGTCCTATAATATTAAATATTTTAAAATGGGCTTCACTATTTCCGGCATTATTTCATTGGAGCTATCCAGGGCCACCAAATCATAAGGATATCCTCATAGCCCCCTTTTTTATCAAGGAGAAGATCTGGTTCATCAATTATCTACTCATACACAGGCTTTCTTGACCCTTGATAGGGTCCATTCATTCTGGTGAGTAGGGTTCCTGGAGGGGTTCAAGTCACCTGGCACAAAGAGCACGCATGATTACTTCTTTTCAGCACTTATATTTTGCACTGGAGCACTTTATTGCACTTTTTTGATTCATTTACCAATCAACACTGTAGTGCACAATAATTTATTGATGGACTTTTTTTACAATTTATTGGACACTATTTTTTAATAAATTTTGGAGACCATATATGAACTTTAATTATGATATATTTCACATGCTTTGATGTATTATATGTTTGGTTAATCATGTTTTTATGCAAGCGTGTTAGTTTGGTTCAATATTTCCTGATATGTGTCTGGGATAGGAAGTGAATGAAAATCTGCTTACAAGACAGCAGAAAAAACACTGTCCAGAATGGAATCACCCCTTTCTTTAACCTCTTCATGCCAATGTAACACATATATATGGCCTTGCGGAAGTGGGCTTTTTTCCATGGGGTCGCATATATGCATATCTCCCTTTTTGCTGGGAGTGCTCCCAGCAAAGAGACCAGGGTCTCACTGAGTGCTTTGGGCCCCATACTAATGATCGGGACCTGGATCTCCCGATTTCGGGTCACCTGATCGCTATGGTAGTCTGACTGGCTACCACATTTATTATTCATGGTGAATTTTTCTTTTGAATGGAGAGGAAAGATACAATGTATCTTTCTCTTGCCTTGCAGACAGAAAAAAAAGTGTTTGTAAAAATGTTTTAAATAAATAAAGAAGAAAAAATACCTAGATCAAGGTTTGATCTAGGTCAGTGCCAGGGTTAGTGTTTGGGTTAAGTAAGGGTGAAAGTTCAGGATCAGTATATTTTTGGGCAGGATTTTTTTTAAATTAGCATCAGTGTCAGTTAGAAGTTAGTTAGTTAGTTAGTTAGTTAGTCAGTTAGGTAGGACAAAAACCCCTCCCCCAAAAAACAAAAAAACAAAACACTATTGATTCTGGGCCTGTACTACAGATACAAACAACAAATAAGATACACATATGTGGTATTGCTGCGATCATCAGGAGCAGGAGAATTTATTTTGGGTTGTTCTTTGTTAGTAGGTTATGGTAGTAACAAAAAATATATATATGGTGGGTAGGAAAGTGCGCTGATTCAATATAGGGTGTGCTGCTACCTTAGAGTGTATGTTGTAGAATATGTAAAGAAATCAGGTGCGCTGCCCTAGTGCATATGTGCAACATACAAAATGATGCAAACAAATAAACCAAAAATGCAATAATAATGCAAAAAAATGAAAACGTATGCAATTCGTGTAAAACAAAAAATGTCCAGAAGGTGACTAGTGATACACCAATGTGCAATAAACGTCCATGTTATAAGTCCATAAATAAAGTGCAAAAAATGGTGACATAAGCTTCCAGCTTGGGGAAAGGTGAACTGTGATTGGAAGGTGCAAAGTCCCACCACCAGCTTGGCCTCTTACCAGAAGTTAAACGTTAAGGGCATATATGAATATGACCGCTCCAAAGGTCATGCAGCCAGGTGGAAAAATTCCCCGAAATACAGAAGGCACTCTGACACACTCGTGCTCCCTAGACTCTTACCGGACAAAAGCCAAACAAGAAGCCTGGTTCTATGGTGATGAGTGGTCCTGCCGGGGGTTACTGGACTCTAGGATGGCTGATGTAGTCCTTGTGTCCAAGAGGAACAGACCCAGTCAGAAAGCCTGACGAAAGAAGATCCTGCCAAAGGTGACTAGACTCTGATTGGCTGCTGTAACTCCTTAGTCTGGTTGACCTCAATAATAGGGGACAATACTGTTGGTAATGCACTATTGCGGTCCCCTCTGTTGTGTCCCCTATTATTGAGGTCAACCAGACTAAGGAGTTACAGCAGCCAATCAGAGTCTAGTCACCTTTGGCAGGATCTTCTTTCGTCAGGCTTTCTGACTGGGTCTGTTCCTCTTGGACACAAGGACTACATCAGCCATCCTAGAGTCCAGTAACCCCCGGCAGGACCACTCATCACCATAGAACCAGGCTTCTTGTTTGGCTTTTGTCCGGTAAGAGTCTAGGGAGCACGAGTGTGTCAGAGTGCCTTCTGTATTTCTGGGAATTTTTCTACCTGGCTGCATGACCTTTGGAGCGGTCATATTCATATATGCCCTTAACGTTTAACTTCTGGTAAGAGGCCAAGCTGGTGGTGGGACTTTGCACCTTCCAATCACAGTTCACCTTTCCCCAAGCTGGAAGCTTATGTCACCATTTTTTGCACTTTATTTATGGACTTATAACATGGACGTTTATTGCACATTGGTGTATCACTAGTCACCTTCTGGACATTTTTTGTTTTACACGAATTGCATACGTTTTCATTTTTTTGCATTATTATTGCATTTTTGGTTTATTTGTTTGCATCATTTTGTATGTTGCACATATGCACTAGGGCAGCGCCCCTGATTTCTTTACATATAGTAACAAAAAATATGCAAAAAGAATCCTCCCTAAACAAAAGCTTTAAAATTATGTTTTCCATGAGACTGTAACCTAGAGTCAAGAAAGGCATTACATGAACTCTTCTTTAAGGTGCCCTCAAGATATTTCATCCTCTGTGGGGACGGGATGAGTTCAGAGACTTTCCCCTTGTAACCGTGGTCATGGAGGGTTGCCAACCAAAAATGATCCTTCTCCTAAATGCCACAAATTCTCAGGTCCTTTCGTAGGCTTTAAAGAATAAGGAAGCCCATGCACCGCAAGTTTGCAGAAGCATAAGAAGCACACTCCTTGGGTTTCCTGAGGATTACAGTATCTGGAGCTGCCTCCTCCCAGCCACATACCACTTTCTCTGTCTAAGGGCAGAGAGGAGGTTAGTGCCATTATCGCACACCACCATTCCTGGCTCCAGTTGGCGTGGCATGGACTTCTTTTGGCATGACTCATTAAATAGCCCCTTGAACACTTAGGGGGTACTGGTGGTTCATAGGATAATTCAGCAGAGGGCAGGGAGAAGGAGGAGGAGGAGGAAGAAGAGGAGTTGAAAAATCTTGCATCATCACAACAAGCTGTATGGAGTCCTGGAGACAAATATGCAGCACTGAGCCCTGTTCTGCATCCTTCTGAGTTGCAAGCAGAGTTAGCCAGTGTGCTGTGAACAAAATATATAATTCCTGACCATGCTTGCTAGACCACATGCCAATAGTAAAGTGGACCTTGTGGCTGACTGCCTTTCCCAACAATGCCACAACATTGCCTTCCAAATGATGGTATAGAGCTGGAATGGCCTTACATGCAAAGAAATAGCAACTGGGAGACAGGCAGGAGTTGTAAAGCCATCAGATTTGAAAAGCTTGAATTTAGACGCTGGGCATGTGGGTGGCAGTGACTGTATTTTTTTTTTTTTTTTTTTACCACAGCAGATGGGGCAGAGAAATTTGCCTGCTATAGTCTACAGCTGGTGGTGTGCTGCTAGCAGACTTGCTGCAAGGACCTGTGACACCCTTCACTATACCATAATCCCTGTCAGTGGAGGCTGCTGAGAGGTCATGAGATATAGCGGAGGTAGACCTGAGAAAGGGGAGGAGTGAGGAGGAGCAGAATTGCATTCCCTTTTGTGCGGCTTTCAGGTGCTCTTGCCAATGGGCTGAGTAGTGGGAGCCTAAATTCTTTGTCAAGATGCGGTACCCAAATAGTTGGTGTTTTTGCCACGTTTGACCTGCTTGAGGCAAAGTTTGCAAATTGCAACAGTGTGATCGGCTGCACATGTCTTAAAAAAGGCCCAGACAGCTGAGCTGTGGGAAGAGGGCCGGGAGATAACAGCTCCACAATCTGATTGAAAAGGGTGGCTGATATCTACTCTGCCATGATGGCTGCCTTATTGGGGTTGTGCCTCACCTTCACATTTCTCCTCTGCTCTATCTGGCACCCAAGTCGCCTCAGTGACCTCATTACCTCCATCGTCATCATCACTTGAGCCAACTTGGCAATATGCAGCGGCTAGGGGAACATCAGTGCACCAGTGTTCTCCCCTCTCTGTAAGCTCATGTTCCTACCTTACCCAACCTCAGAACCAACATCTGAATCAAGCAACGGCTGTGCATCAAATACCTCAGCTGACTTCTTCATGTATGATGCCAGGGCTATGGCAGGAGTAGATGGGGACAAGGAGGCAGAATAAGTCGCTCTGTCAGCTAGTCTCTGCTTGGGTGATGGAGGAGGAGGAGGATGAGAATAGTTTACTAAGCCAGTCCCCCACCTTCTCTGCATGCTGTGGCTGGATAGCATGGGCAACATCACTTAAGAGGAAATGGTGCCGTGCCTAAAGGACGGACAACATCCAATTTCTTCCTGTGGACACCAATACTGCTGGCCCCCTCACAGTGCCAAAGGAATTTACCTCTCCTTGTTGGCCCCCCAGACATAATGGGCGGGGGGGTTGTGATTATCTAAATGTAATAGAAAGTGGAAAATGGAAAGTGGTGTTTTGTGCACTTTTAGTACTCACTTCACAGACACACTCCATTGACACCCTACAATATACTGTAGTAAAACTGCACTGACACACTTCAATATACTGCAGGAATGTAAGCTGACACACTTCAATATACTGCGGTAAACGCGTACTAACACACTTCAATATACGTCCGTAAATGTGCAGTAACGCACTGCAGTATACTGCCGTAAACATGCACTAATGTACTACAATATACTGCTGTAAACATGCACTAACACACTGCAATATACTGCTGTAAACGTGCACTAAGGCACTGAAATATACTGCTGTAACCGTCCCTTAATGCACTGCAATTTACCACAGTAAACATGCACTAATGCACTGCAATATACTGCAGTAAACATGGCCTAATGCACTTAACTATACTGTAGTAAACGTGCACTAACGTGCTGCAATATATTGCAGTAAAAGTACCCTGACGCACAACAATATAATCCAGTATCACTGTCCTGACCATCTACATTGACACACTGCATTATACTACAGTAAACCTGTCCTGACACAATAAACTGACATGTTAACTGAAACTGGTAAAAATTAACAGTGGCACTGCACTATCACTATAGTCACACTAAATTGATACATTACACTCACAATAGCACACTATAGCACACTAACTCACTAGCATCAATGAACAGAGCCCTGTTCTATATGTTATATTCTCCGTGTTGTGAGAGACACAGGACTCTGGTCTGGAACAACGGTTGTTTATTCAGGACTCACTGTACAGCATTACAGGACAGATCTGCATATCAATACATCTCTACATGTGTCTAAAGATGGCCACTCTGCCCCTTGACCCTTGTCATCACTCCTGGGTGGAGCCAGCCTTAAAGTGACAGTACATGTGAAACCCTTCAGGTATAACACCTTCCATCCATACCTAAAAAAAAAACAACAAAATGAGAACAGGCATAAAACAGTAACTCATAATTGTCCAATACAGTCCTCCAACTCAGGAGATTTACATGGTTTCTTCCACGTCCGGATGTGAGAACAACTTCCAGGGAAGCTCCGGGGAGAAAATGGCAGCGGATCACTTTCGGCGGGCCCGTCGAAAGTCTCGTAACCGGGCTTGCATTTGAAACCGGTCAGGAGGGCGACAGTGTCGTTGAGGACGGGCACCCAGCGACTCGGGGCTGGAGGAAGCAGGGCTGGCCGGAATGGACACCGGCGGGGCCAAGAGGGGATCCCCTAGCTCAGAGGGTGAGCAGACCTCTGGACCAGGGCTGGAGGGCTCTGTTGGAGCTGAGTTCAAAAGTTCAGAGTCTCCCCAAGCATCAGTCTCAATGCCTCCTGATCCGGTAGGAGCAGATCCTTGAGACACTGGAGGTGCAGCCGATGTCAGGGATTCGGGCAGCTGAGAACGAGGACGCAATTGGTCTGCATGCCTTCTGCAAATGGAACCATCTTACAGGCAGACCCTATACATTTTGGGTCCCAAAGTCTTTGCGACAATAGCAGGAAGCCAACGAGTGTTGGAAGCGCCATAAGATCGGGCCCATACCTTTTGCTGGGCTGTAAACCGGGGAATCTCGTCGTGTTCGACCCTCTTGTCTTGGGACTGCCGTACATGTTCCTGGGCCGTTTGAGGGCGGAGCATATCCAAAACAGTCCATGGCTGCCGACCCAAAAGAAGTTCAGCTGGAGTTTTCCCAGTGGTTGCATGTGGTGTGGTTCTGTAAGCAGAAAGGAAGGAGTCCAGCTGCTGGGGTGACAGGGACTGTTGTTTACTTGTAGCCACAGTAGCTTTGAAATAGCGTTTGAAGGTCTGTACAAACCTTTCTGCTTGACCATTTGTAGCCGGGTGGTAAGGTGCGGTCAACTTGTGTTTGATGTTGTGGGCAGTCAGGAAACCCTGAAACTCCTGGCTTGTGAATTGTGCACCGTTGTCTGTGACAATTTCTCTGGGGTATCCAAACGTAGCAGCGAGATGTAACAGTATGGAAATCGTCGCCTTAGTCGTTGGCTGAGTAACAGGAATGACCTCAGGCCACTTTGAATGGGCATCAATAATGATCAAAAAGGTGTGTCCTCTGATCGGGCCTGCAAAGTCCAAGTGTAGGCGAAACCAGGGAACCGTGGGCCAAGTCCAGGGCTGGACGCACCCTCGAGGAGGGTCTCTTGCAGTTTGTGCACATCCAGCACACGCATTCACATATGTCGTGATATCGGAGTCGAGGTTCGGCCACCACACATAGCCTCGGGCCTTTTGTTTCATACGTGTGCCCCCGGGATGACCAGTATGTAGCAATTCCAGAATGTGTCTCCGGAGGGTCTGTGGAACGATCACTCGGTCTCCCCATAAAACACAGTTGCCAGACACAGTTAATTCCAGACGCCTACGGAAGTAAGGCTCATAATCCTGTGTGACAGTTGCAGGCCAACCGTACCGTACCCAGGAGAGTATTGTCTTAAGGAAGGTATCCTTGGCTGTATGGGCTGCTACTTCCCCGGAAGACAGAAAGGACAGGCTGGTGTAACGACAACTCTTGACAGGTGGAGAAGAGTCTGTTAATGTCCTTGTCAGACGGGACATGGCGTCTGCATTAGCGTTGGCATCATGGCTGCGATACTGGATTTTGTAGCTATATGCTCCCAAGAATAGGGCATAGCGTTGAAGATGGGCTGCAGTCGTCTGGGAGATGCCTTTGTCAGGGCTAAAGATCTGAAGGAGAAGTTTATGGTCAGTCAGTATGGTGAATTCCCTACCATACAGGTAAAGATGAAACTTCTTAATTGCCCATATGAGCGCCAGAGCCTCTTTGTCAATGTGAGAGTAATTGCTTTCTGCTTTTGTCAAGGACCTGGAGGCGAATGCCACAGGTTTCTCTGACCCATCTGGTAAAACGTGAGATAGTACAGCCCCTAGACCATAGGGTGAGGCATCACAAGCCAAGGTGAGAGGCCTTTGGAGGTCATAGTGCACGAGCATGCGTGACGCCAACAGCTTTCGCTTAGAAACTTCAAAAGCACGTTGGCATGCAGCCGACCAGTTCCATCTGGAGTGTTTCTCCAAAAGCTTGTTTAATGGAAACAAAGTGTGTGCTAGATCCGGCAGGAATTTGTGGTAATAGTTCAGCAAGCCCAGGTATGATCGCAGCTGCTGGACGTTGGTCAGGGCTGGAGCTTTTACTAAAGCATCAACTTTGGCTTCCGTGGTGTGTATACCCTCTGCATCCACAAGATGGCCACAAAACTCCAATTTAGGTACCATGAATTGGCATTTCGCCAAGTTCACTTTTAGACCCTGCTCTTGCAGTCTCGCCAACACAAGCTCCACATTATGCTTGTGTTCCTGGTCCGTCAGGCCCGTGATGAGCATGTCATCTAACAGGCACTGTGTGAAAGGAATTTCCGCCAAAATCTCATCCATTTTGCGTTGCCAAATGGCTGGGGCGGAGGCTACCCCAAACACCATCCGATTGTATTCATACAGTCCCTTGTGAGTGTTGATTGTTAGAAACTTGCAGGACGAAGGGTGGACCTCAAACTGTAAATAAGCTTGCCTGAGATCAAGCTTGGTGAACTTTTGACCTCCTGCAAGAGAGACAAAAATGTCATCTACTCTGGGTAGGGGATACTGGTCTATCTCCAGTTGAGAATTTAGTGCCATGCGGAAATCGCCACAAATGCGTAAGTCCCCATTCGCTTTCTTTACTGGTACAACTGGTGATGCCCACTCGCTGTGCTCTACCTTTGAGATGACACCTTGTTCCTCCAGCCGGCTTAGTTCAGCTTCCACACCTGCTCGGAGTGCGAAAGGTACCGTCCGAGCTTTGAAGAACCTAGGCTGGGCATTGGGTTTCAGCCTGAGTCTCACACAGTCATGCTTTATTTTTCCCAAACGGTTATCAAAGACTTGCGGGAATCGCTGTTTCAGGGACTTCACCCATCCCTCTTCATCCCCTGATGGGATGGTCACGGTGTTGCAGGGGTTAATGGCGATGTCTGGCATGCCAAAGTGAGCAATCCAGTCTCTCCCAAAAAGAGGGGGTCCCCCATGTTCTAGGATATATAATGGCATTCTCTTTGTCTGACCCTTGTAGGATACCTGTACTTTCACGTACCCCAGTGGGTGGAGTATCTGCTTTGAATATGTCTGCAGTTTGATTGGTGTTGGACGGACAGTTGTTCGGATCAGAAGTTTTCTCCATTGTTTCTGGGTGATTACTGAAACTGCTGCTCCTGTGTCTACATCCATCTTGAGTTTCTTTCCTTCCACGGTTACCTCTACAGTCATTGCTGAGGGTGCTGAATGCATATGATGTATGTCCAATCTGTGGAGCACTTCCTCATCCTCTGATTCAGATGACGATGTATATCTTCCCACCATATATGCCTTTGTCCTGGGGTTCAGAGGTTGTTTATTTCGCACTTTCTTACTACGGCAGACTCGTTTCAGATGGCCTGCCTTTCCACAATTATGACAGAGCTGATCCTTAAACCGGCAGACTTTGTGATCATGGTCTGTATTCCCACAACGGTAGCAAGCTGACGTCCTGGCAGAGATGTATAGTAACGAAGTAGAACTACTTAAGTACTGTACTTAAGTACCGAAATGCGGTATCTGTACTTTCCTAGAGTAGAATTTTTTTCTCCTACTTCTACTTTTACTTCACTACATTTTTTCGATGATTTCGATACTTCTACTCAAGTATTTTTTTTTGTGCTGCATAGTTACTAGTTACTTTTAAAAAAAATTACCACTACCAGAACAGTAGATGGCAGGTTGCATAAAGCTCAAAAAAATGTGTATAATGTCATTTGTAAATCAGCGCATACGAAAATAAAGGCTGTGTATAATAAAAGCTGCTATACCAAATCTTTCCAATAAAAAGAAAATATGAAACAAACAAATAAATGGTGCTACAGCGCTTAAAGTGCATCAAGAAACTACTAACAAACACAACTTGGCTGTGCGAATAAAGTGCCTGTGCAATCGATTTAATATCATCGTTGCCCCCAGTGCCCTGCCCACACTCCACACAGTATCAAAAATAAAGTGACATGAATGTGCTAAAGCCTAAATGCAGTGAAAATAATTATTCCCACAATGTAACAGTAAATTAAATTCATATAAAATATGACAATAAATCACAATAAAATAAGTTATGAAATAAGTTAGGTCAGGTGCGTGCAACAAGTTGAAGTGTGTAAACCTATCTATAACGAAAAGTCCATAAATGAATTCCAGTGTGCAAATCTAAAGTGTCACTTCACTTGTCAGATGCTTCCACCTCCTTCAGTGCTCGAGTGACCGACCAACACACTTAATGGTGGTGGCACTGGTGGATAGTGTCTGGGTGGCACTGTGGCACTGACTGCACTGGTTCAAAAAGCCATATATATTTAATTATTTCAATTCTCAATCTCATAGGTCCTCTCCTCATAAGATATTAATAACTTAGGTGATGAACTTCTTGGCGGCCCTGGCAGGATGACGGGGACACCCGCCACTTCTGGAGCTGAGCCGATGTGATTCCCCAACATGTGACAAAGTGACGCTTTTATATATAAAAATGAAATAAAATATACTGACTCACAATTTAGTAGTAGTAGTAGTAGGTAGCGTGTAGCAGTAGGCAGCACAACTCAATTCAATCAATCCCACAGCCTCGCTCGCGCCGCAGCCCGTGGAATCACTGTCATGATCATCAAGTTAAGACCGCACTGGCGGAGCCGTGCTGCCGTCTTCCCACTCGAGGTCTCTGCCTCTAAACGTGTTGTGTGTCACTCAGACTCCACCCCTTAGGGCACTTACTGAGAGGAGTTGTGACGCGGGCGGCGGGACGCAGGAGCAGGACTCTGAGCATTTTCTTCGTTATCTCATCTTCTTCTCTCTGTGAGTGAGGTGGACCGTGGAGAGGGCCTAATCCTTGCCATGGCAAATGTGCCATTTGAGAATCAAATAATCAATATAAAATATTAATATATTATATACACACGGGTCATGGGTGGCTTTTTTGAACCAAGAAGAGTGAGACTGACGGCTATGATGATTATCCGACTATCCATGGTCCATGGACCATAAGTGTTGTGTTGTGGTGGTGCCTGTGCTTCCTGCGGCCTGCCTCTGCCTGTGCGGCTGTGCCTGCACTGCAGTGGCCATTGGCAGTGGCACTTGACTTGAGCAAAGCAAATGAGCACTACTAGTGTGAAGGACAGGTGGTGGAAGCATGTTCTGACAAGTTCTTATAATGAAAATAATATAGACAGCTTTTTGAACCAGTGCAGTGCCAGTGCTACGAAGGTGAGAGGCAGAGAGAGAGGCTATCCAGTCCACCACTTTACTTGAGCAGATCGCAGAAGAAAGGTGGAAGCATCTGACAGCAAGTGACAAGCACTTCTTAGATTGCACACTGGAATTCAGTTATGGACTTTTCATTATAAAGTTTAGTTTACACACTTAAACTTGCACCTAACTTATTCACAATCACAACTTATTTTATTGTGGTATTGTCATATATATTTTATATGAATTAAATTTACATTGTGGGAATAATTTGCACTGCATTTAGCACAGACATGTCACTTTATTTTTGATACTGTGGGCGATGATTTTGAATACAAGAAGAATATATTTATATAATTGCAGGCACTTTATTATCATTTTTAGCACAGCCACTTTGTTTGTAGTTTTTGATGCATTTTTCACTTTAAGCGTTGTAGGTTTGATGAAGCTGGCCTGGCACATCATCATCAATTGAGCAAATCAAATCAAACCGCGATTAAGAAGATTGCGCATGCTCCTGTTCTGCCTTTTGATCAGCTGAAAAGATGGACGAACCAAAAACACCACCTTCCACCCCTGGCCCTTCAACTTCAAGTGATCTGCCTGGCTGTGAGACTGAGGAAGCTCAGGAAGGAGACCACCCTTGGCTTTAAAAGGGGAAGGGAGGGACATACTTTATCTGTTTTTGTTTACAAAAAGTTACAGCCTAAGGAATTGTGATTGTCCTTTAGGTTAATCATTTGAATAAATCATTTGAAATAATAAAAAACAATATGATGTTCAAACTTTTGACTTCTTTCTTTAATAACTACATAATACAGTACTTCTACTTCTACTTTCAGTACTTGAGTAGAATTTTTTTTTCAAAACTACTGGTACTTTTTACTTTTAGTACTTAAGTAGCAATTTTTTTGAAAAAAATACTTGCAATACTTAAGTAAAAAAAATGTTGAATACTTTAGTACTTCCACTTAAGTAACTTTTTCTGCGAGCACTTCCACTTCTACTTAAGTCACTTTTTGATCGAGCACTTGTACTTTTACTCAAGTAGAAATTTTGAGTACTTTATACAAGTCTGCGTCCTGGTTGGTGAGGGTCTATATTTACAGTTAGCTGCTGTTGGCTTGACTGCTGTTCTGAAAACTTCCTCTTTAACCTCTCCCCTTCTACTCTGGGGGTTCAAAGCTTCTGTATCTTTCACAGCCATTTCCATCACTGAAGCTATCTCAATTGCCTTTGTAAGGGTAAGGTCTTTCTCTGTTAACAGTCTCTTTTGGCTAGACTCACTATTCAGTCCCATGACAAACTTATCCCTCAGTGCAGTTGGTAAATACTCCCCAAAAGAACAGGTTAAGGCTAGTCTGCGAAGGGCGAGCACATAAGCCTTAATATCTTCACCTGGCTGCTGCTGCCGCTGATAGAACCTGAATCTTTCTGCAATCTCTAGTGGTTTAGGCTGGAAGTGATTTCCTAACAGTGTCAGGAGCTCTGCCAAAGTCTTAGTTGCTGTTTTTTCAGGGAAAAGAAGATCCCTAAGAGTGTCATATGTCCTAGCACCAACCAGTGTCATAAATACTGCTACTTGCCTGTCGCCTGGGATGGCATTTGCACAGAAATATTGTTCTAATCTTTCAATCCAAGAAATCCACGTTGTCTGTTCGCCATCAAATTCACTTAATGTCCCGATCAATGACATTTTCCTGCTGGGCTCTGTGGGTGTTTGTATTCCTGACAATCCAAAGTTTTTTTTTCTTCCTTTCCTTTCTCACACGGATAGTAACCTTGTAAATCCCATCCTCGTCGCCACTGTTATATTCTCCGTGTTGTGAGAGACACAGGACTCTGGTCTGGAACAACGGTTGTTTATTCAGGACTCACTGTACAGCATTACAGGACAGCTCTGCATATCAATACATCTCTACATGTGTCTAAAGATGGCCACTCTGCCCCTTGACCCTTGTCATCACTCCTGGGTGGAGCCAGCCTTAAAGTGACAGTACATGTGAAACCCTTCAGGTATAACACTATCTCTCTCCACGCCAAAATCACACTGCAAATGGCTGCTTTGGGAATAATATTTTTATAGTGTGGGGTGGGGCTAATACCAATGAGCCATTATTGGAGAGAGTCATCATGACAGTTTCTAATCATGGCTCTGACAGTGCTATGTGCCCTGATTGAGAAAAGCTTTCATTGCTTTAGCCAATCGGGACTCCCATGGCACTGTGGTGCAATTTATTTTGGGGCGTTTGGCAGGCTGAACGAATGGTGTAACACCACGACAATTTGGATGTTTGTTGAACAGGTGAACAGCCAATGTTCTGCCCTTATTCTGCCCTTATTCATGCTCAGGGCGAACTGTTCACCCAACAGTAGTTACTAGTATTCCAGCCAAGAAAACATAAAAGGACACAGCTAAACTTTGAGGCTGGTGCAGTCACTCTACTGCATAGCCCCATAGCTCTTTTATTCAAACAGTATATTATAATTACGGTGTGACAGGAGTCACTTTGGGCATGGGGGTTGTGGACTCCAAATTCCTTTAGAGAGGTTGGGGGGCACCATGCCCAGTCTTATGGGGCTCTCTTATGTTTAAATCACCCTGCGTCTATTATGGATGCAGGGTGACCAAGAGAGTGGTGAACACTGAGAATATGGTTGGACTACTTCAAATGGGACAATATATGCATTACCAATCTCTCTCAGGTAAATATGGAGATCTATCTTCTTCCTATACACTGTAAGGCACAGGAAGTACAACTCCTAATATGGTCATTCCAGGAAGTTCAATGTGGAGACTGACTGTCTAACAATGTTGCTTTTGTCTGAGGTGGCTTTCCATTCACCTATTATCAAGTGTGCTAATGAACTCACCTGTTGTCTGCTAAGCGATGTATTGACACTCAGAGTAATGTGTATTGGGGGCTCGTTATGTAACCATTGTGTGATGTGGTGGGTGGATCTGTATAATTAAATCATGTTGTATTCTCAAAGTGTATATAAAAATCTGAAAGTTGGTCAATAAATAGTTCATTCTGGTTTGACTCCAAAACTTGTACTGTCGAGTTCTTGGGGTAACTATAGCCATAATCACGGATCCCGTGTTCCAGAGCTTAGGAAGCAGGTTACTGGCGGAGATACCCAGTCGGTGGTGTCCGGATTCCGTCACATGCGGTGTCACAAGCAAAAGGCATTTGTGGTATATACTGTACTTATCTACACCCCACAACACCTTAGGTCAGTGAAGCCTTGTGTCTATCTAGCTTTTCCTCTAGGAGAGAACTAACTCTAAATGCTTGGCTTCCAGCCTTGAAAAGGGATAGCAGCAGAATAGTGATAGAATATCAAACACTGCCTATCTGTTAGAAGGGGCAGCACTCACTCTCTTGGTATAGTAGAGTCACCAGGCAAGTCAAAGCTGCCTCTCATAGGATAGACCTCCTGTTCCTGCAGCTTCACTTAGTTAGTCAAGTGCATTAGGTGCCTAATCCAGAAAAATGATAAAATATCTACATAAGGTCAATGATTTACCCTGGGAAACAACACCCCCTTTTTTTTACGTCTTCCACCTGACCTGTCATTTGGTGGAGTGAAGAGACAAGACAAGACCAGACATGTGTAGGTCATCAGCAGGTTTTCTTTTCTTTTGGCAGGTTTTAGGTAATGTGATTGATATAAGTAGATCTACAACTCTGGATGATGTGATTCACATTTTTTGAAATTCAAAAACTGTCTGTGTATTTACCTTCACTTCACTTTTTTTTTTTTTTTGGTGCTTTGTACCACTTACTCATTCATATGGATGATGATATCTGGGTGCTCCCTTATTGTTAAAGGGAGCTTCCAGATTCTGATAGCAAGGTGAGGGTTGTGGGGGAAGATGCTCTTCTCTTCATCAACATGAGGACAAGGTGCTTTTCTAATGAGGGCATGTGGTCTGGTATGGCACACACCCATCTCCACTTTTTTCTGGCCTACCAGGCTGCATTCTAATGTAAGGGTGTGGATTTTTCCCAGACCCAAAACCAAACGATCAACAGAGGAAAACTTTAATGTACAGTATAATCACAGTAGTATTACAGCTATCATATATGATGTTCAGCTCCAGCCATATGGGTAATTGTTCATACCCGCTGTGTAAAATCGTGATCTGTTTTAGGTATTTGGATTCCAATGAAGGATGACTAACTCCTAAAATACGAGTTGGATTTATTTACAATAGGGATACAAATACATTAGTTATAAATGAGGAAAGGTGGAAAGGGAATGAGGAAATAGGGGAAGGGGGTCTTCACTAGTCTTACACACACATACACAAATTCTCTCTGAGTCTCTCATACCAAGGGCCCTTTTTGTCCAGAGTTGAAGCACTCCCTCCAGCTGGGGGTTGGTAATTGCCGTCAGTGAAGATATCTTAAACCAAAGGTCATAAAGTGCATTCCTGTCCCAGGCCTACAGCTGACTTCTTCTTGATCAGATAATCATTTCAGCTGTCCACATGACCTCCCAGCCCAGGGGGTAAGCTGTCATTCTTGCCAGATCTGGGCAGTAAACCCGTGCGGGGGTCCTGGTATTTAGAATTTCCATTCCATCCCTCCCCTTTCAGTAACCCATACTGCCAGGTGTGGTGGCAGGGGTAGTACTAGTCACATGGTAACAAACGTATGCATTTATTTAGCCCTCTTTGAGGTCGGCTAGCTGTGTAAATGTCCTTTAGAAGTTTGCTCCTAGAGAGAAGCCGTATTTCAGTTTGTGCCTAAACAGCAATTTTCATTGAATATTACACACCTTTAAGCTCATCCCCGCTGGTAATTAACTGCTGCAATATTAAGTCGCCCAGCAGCCTGGACAGTACTTGTTGACAAGT
This sequence comes from Pelophylax lessonae, assembly GCF_965119305.1. NCBI lineage: Eukaryota > Metazoa > Chordata > Amphibia > Anura > Ranidae > Pelophylax > Pelophylax lessonae. The sequence goes on from NC_138780.1 coordinate 32,456,612, forward strand.
TGATTATTCAAGTTTTTAACATAATTTAGGCTGTTTGTATGAAATCTGCAATATTACATAGCGGTAGTTATCTTTTTCTACATATTATATCAGTACTTTACATGTCATACCTAGCAATAGTCAGGTAATAAAACATTCGATTTAGAAAGTCAAGCTTTCTGCTATGTACATTTTTTAGTTCAAATGTTGTTCTTTGAAAACCATACACCATAGGAGAATATCACAATACAGAACAAACCACATCTAAAAAACAAAATACTAAACTAAACTCAACCTTACATAATAAAAATATTAATATATATATATATATATATATATATATATATATATATATATATAAAAAGACTTGGCACTCACACTGAATACTCAAACATAAATTCTTAAATCCATGTTTAAAACCACATGTAGCAAGATTTCCAGGCCTATGGCCTGATGTGGGTTTGCCATTAGTACCGGTAATCTCTCCAGCCCATGTGAGCTGCAACCCTGAGTGTGACAACTGAAGCAGCGACAACTTCGGCATCTTTGTTTGTGGTTTTTTATTTGAATAACGGGGATGGGAGAAGGGAATGAGTGGGATACTCCTTGAGGCTAAACTAATTACAATTGGGACTTTACTTCTGAAATTCCCGTTGGCGCTTCCTTGACGCCAGCCAACGCTCACTGACACTGAGAACACTCTGTAGAACAGAAGAAGTGCTGAATCCTCGACTTATAGTCCAGAAGATCCGAGACTGAGAACTGTAGAACTCCTGACACTGTTGTACTATGAAAAATCACTGAATATTTTCCCCCGCCTGGCATAATCCGACTTCTGGGGTAGATACAAGCTGGGATGTGTCCCCTGATTGGGCTTCCTAGACTGCCCTATGAGAATCCTCTCACAGGAGCCAGTGGGGATACTTCTCCCCTCAGCAGGCACATCTGGCAGCCCTGACACCCTAGCTAAATAAATCACAGCCCTGCTGTCAGGCATACAAGGCCCACTATACATTTACCTAGCACCTACCTGTAGGGTGCTGCACACACAAAATATAAAAACACATAGGGGTTTATTTACTAAAGGAAAATCCACTGTGCACTACAAGTGCACCTGGAAGTGCAGTCACTGTAGATCTGAGGGGGACATGCAAAGACAATAAAAAAACTGCACTTTTGGCGCATGATTGGATGATAGAAATCAGCATAGCTTCCCCTCAGATCTACAGCGACTGCATTTTCAAGTGCACTTCCAAGTTCACTTGTAGTGTACAGTGGATTTGCCTTTAGTAAATCAACCCCATAGTATATAAGAAAGTCCCACACAACCAGTGTGAAAAAAGAAAGTGTTCTGTATTATCTTACTTTTGCTTCTTATTATCACTCCTGTGCTCCACCACATGTGACACACCAATACACTCACCGCAAATAATGTGACCCCTAAGCAAGGAAGGTCATATAGTGCTTTATTAAAGACCTGAGTAGACTCTTCACCTAATCTCATAGGCAACTGGATCTCCCTCTCACTTGACAGTACTTCTTTGTTCTCTTCCAGATAGTAATCAGTCAGTACCAGAAAACAAATGCTATCATTGTGCAGTATTTATTGAATAAATATATTCACATACTGTAAATGTTAAAAGCATATGCACTCACATTTTATGGTGGCCAGTATCTCAAGACCAATACACACAGCCTTCTCCCATTCCCACCTCTCACTGGAGCTGGCGTGGGTTCCAAGACCAGGAAACTGCTGCACTGTGCTGTGTATGTATATATACACACACATACACTGAACAAAATTAAAAATGCAACACTTTTTTTACCCCCATTTTTCATGAGCTGAACTCAAAGATCTAAGACGTGCTACACGGCTAAGGGAAACTGTACTGTTTGGAGTGTCAGGGTTATTGGACCTTATGTTTGGGATCCATCCCTCTCATTTACCAGTCTTGGCCTTACCATCAGCCACCCGCTAGCCTTGTCAGCTGGACAACACAGGGGATATATACAGGTGTATATATATAGTTTTGATTATAATACGTTACCACCTTGATTGGACCCCCTGTCTGGCTTGGACTGCTCCCATGTCCGCCGTGAGGGACATTACCCTAGTTGCGATCCCCACCTTGTCCACTTGCTTTTAGTATTGGCTCCATACAGGCTATTTCACGTCCTCCTAACCCACAGGCCACACGCACTCAAGCAACCAAACGCATTCGACACGGCGGTGGAGAATCGTCCGATGACCCCACTGTAGCAATTGTTGATGTTTTCTTATCCACGCCATTGCCCCTGAAGAAGCGGTCACCCGCGAAACATGTTGGGCTAGTAATTGGGCACCCACGTCCAATACATTACATATAACCTACCAGCTTTATCATCTCTGGGTTAGGTCGGTATTGGGTAGAGTGGTTTATACCATCCCCCTGTGGATACTAAGCTCTTATGAGCTTATTTACACTACTTATGATTTTTTGTCAAATGCTTTTTGTATATGCACATATTATCACATGTTTGTGAACACGATAATTTTTATTGTAAAATTTGACTTCAATAAAATTTGTTTTATTAACATTTGATTTATTTGTCTTGATGACGGTGTCCCTTTAAAAGTCCCCTTGCCCCCCCTCCATTTTGTTTCTCTATATATCTAGGACGTGGATACCTATATCCTTATCCCTATTTATATTCCTCATTTGGAGTCTGTCCCTTCTTTCAGAATCATTTTACAGGTGAAGACCGCTGAACATTTTTTCCCCACTAATCTTTTCTGACTGTTCTTCACTAGTTATAAATTTGGCTAGAGTCAGTGACACTACTTGTAGCATGATGTGATACCTGGACCCTATAGAGGCTGCAGAGGCAGTCCAACTCCTCCAGGATAGCACATCAATACGTGCCATTGCCAGATGGTTTGCTGTATCTCCCACCACAGTCTCAAGAGCATGGAGGAGATTTCAGGGGACAGGCAGTTACTCTAGGGGAGCTAGACAGGGCCAAATAAGGTCCTTAACCAATCAGCAGGACCAGTTTCTGTTGCTTTGTGCAAGGAGGAACAGGATGAGCACTGTCAGAGCCCTACAAAATGACCTTCAGCAGGCAACCGGTGTGAATGTCTCTGACCAAACAAACAGAAACTGACTTCATGAGTGTGGCCTGAGGGCCCAACCTCCTCTAGTGGGCCCGGTGCTCACTGCCCGGCACTGTGGAACTCGATTGGCATTTGACATTGAACACCAGAATTGGCAGATCTGCCCCTGACGCCCTGTGCTTTTTACAGAAGAGAGCAGGTTCACCCTGAGCAGGTGACAGAGATGAAAGGATCTGGAGAAGCCGTGGAGAATTTTATGCTGCCTTTATCATTGTTCAGCATGACTGGTTTGGTGGTGGGTCAGTAATGGTATGGAGAGTCATATCCATGGAGGGATGCACAGACCTCTACAGGTTAGAAAATGGCACCCTAACTACCATTAGATATTGGAATGAAATCTTTGGACCCATTGTCAGACCCTATACTGGTGCAGTGGGTCCTGGATTCCTCCTGGTGCATGACAATGCCCGGCCTCGTGTGGCGAGAGTATGTAGCCAGTTCCTGGAGAATGAAGGAATTGATACCATTAAATGGCCCCCACACTCCCCTGACCTAAATCCAATAGAACACCTCTGGGACATTATGTTTTGGTCCAGCTGACGCCACAAGGTTGCACCTCAGTTTGTTTAGGAGCTTAGTGATGCCCTGGTCCAGGTCTGGGAGGAAATACCCCAGGACACCATCCCTCATCTCAAAAGGAGCATTGCCCAACATTGTCAGGCATGCATACAAGCACTTGAGGGCCATACAAACTACTGAGTACCATTTTGAGTTTCTGCAATGAGATTTCAGCAAAATGGACTAGCCTGCTGCATCATTTTTTTATTTTGATTTTCGGGGTGTCTTTGAATTCAGCCCTCTGTAGGTTGATCATTTTCATTTCCATTAAATGATGTGGCATCCTTTCGTTTCTAACACATTACCCAGTCCAGTCCATATCAGTATAGATATCCAGCATGATATTTTTCCCCATTGAGATCTGATGTGTTTTCAAAAGTGTTCCTTCAATTTTTTTGAGCAGTGTTTATTATTTAAATAGCAAAATAGGCCCAAGCAGCTGTGCGGGCTTTACAGACATTCAATGGCTACCATGGCCACAGTTTAAAATAGACGAAAAGGCTCCGCCCGTATACGCGTTACATCGGTATTGACTTCTACAGTAGGGGTACCCTAAGTCAAAAGCTGTAGATTTTTTTCCACCTTATAAGATCTCTAAAGATAATTTTAACTATTTATTTTATTTGTAACCTACACTGGTGAATTAAAGCAGTTTTATACCCCGCTTTCTTATTTTTTACCTACAGGTAAGCCTATAATTGGGCTTACCTGTATGTAAAATGAATATATCCTAAACCTGCACAGTTTAGGAGATATTCACCCTGCATGCAGCCGCTGACGTCAGCGGTGCATGCGCTCTGAAGGTCTGCCATTTTGTGGCGGGAACTTCAGAGCTTCTTGCCGGAAACCGAGGACTCTCGCGCAAATGTACGGGATTGACATCATTGCGGCTGTGGCCACTCACAGCGCCGGAGCCTGTGATCCCAGCAGAAAGGACGAGAGAATATGTCAGCCCTCTCAGGGGTGACTGGGCGCCGCTGAGGGGGCTTCGTTCTATGGTGAGTATTTCATAATGTACTAGTGTGCGATGCATATTAGCACATCATGCCTTTATCTTGCAAGGGTTTTTTTTTGAGCGGGGTTTACAACCGCTTTAAGAAGTATGTATAATAGGGCATTTAGAGCATCTTTATAAGATTAGATCTGCAAGCTATAGAAAAAAGGAGTTTACAAATGTACTAAGTGGATCTACATTTAAAAAAGTATACATTTAAAATTTATTGAAATGATCACTTCCAAATATTTAAAAGATTTTGAGGAGAAAGGAGCACCCCGGTGTCCAGAGTGATAACACATTTGATGAAAGGTTAAAAGTCATTTATCGAGAGTCAAAAATGTACAAATCAAGCCAACAAATTTTGGGGGAATATGCCTTCCCCCTTCTTCAGGGCTAACAAAAACATAAGGGGAAGAAGAAGGGGAGGCATATTCCCCCAAAACATGTTGGCTTGATTTGTAAATTTTTAAATTTCGTAAATTTTTGAAATTATTTTTAAACTTTTGTCAAGTATGTAATCACCCTGGACACCAGGTGCTCCTATCTCCTCAATATTGTTGCCACTGAAGCAACATCGCAGTCGTACCAGTAAGGTAGCCAACCACACCTCCAAAGAGAGCTAAATACTACCATTCATCCACAACCAACAACAAATACCAATCAAAAATAATTGAATCAGTTCAGCACAGTCCCTAGCTCCAAATACAGTAAGTATTTACAAGAAGTAGCCATCTTAATGGATAAAGGGGATTTGTTTTTATCAATGGGTAAAAATACAGACTCACTCCAATAAATGAAATGACCAAAGGTAGAAATTAAAGTGGTAATAAACCCAAAACCAAAAATGTAATATATTGCAGCTTACCAATCTTTAAATGTGGTGGCTGCATCTGTTTTCTTTTCTTAGGTTATTTCCCTCTGTTTTCACCTGGTGATCTATCCAGTAACATGTCTTGTATTAGATCTAGACCAATCTAGATAAAGAAGAACAGGAACCGGGACACAGGACCCACAGCAAACAGCAGCATTGTCAGTCTGGGGGGAGGGTAGTGTTAAATTCACTAGTAAACGTCCATTAGGACCCCATCCATGCATTCGGCCCCTAATCTGCATGCAGGAAGCCGGCTGCATGGATTCCATTAGTGTTTTTTTTTTTTTTTAAGCACCTGATTAGAGCCAGAGGTTCTAATAAGGGTGGGCTTGGGGTGGAGAGCACTGGGCCCTGAGTCCGCCCAGTTGTATGACAATAGTGAATGAATATTCGCTATTATCACATTGATTCTTCTCTCAGCCAATGAGGAAGCGGGTTGTGAGATCCCTTTCCTGATTGTCTGAAAAGAGAAGCGATTTTATTGGACATTGGCCAGGAAAAGGGAGGAAACGCACGGCCAGAGGAGGTAAGAATTCTGGCTGTCCTGCTGTCCCTCCGTCCCAAATTATCATGCACCAGTCGCCACTGCTAGTACATTTTAATGCACTAACAAACTAAGACCAAACTTCACATCACACTTTATAATCAGTTACAGCAAACATTTTTTTTCCTTTTGGGATAATGGTTTTACGTAAATAAATAAAAGCTGATCCTTGGAAACACCCTGAATGGTTATTCTCATCCTTGTAAACAGACACATGGAGGAATTCTTGTTCTTTTGAAAAACAATAGACTTACTGGCTGGATCACCAGGTGAAAATCAAAGAATGAAAGCCAAGGGGAGGAGGTAGAGCTGGAATTTATATCACTATTGGGTAAAGTGGCAAAACTGGGATCAGTCATCATATTGGGGGACTTCAATTATCCCAACATTGACTGGGTAGAGGGGACTGCACACTCACAGAAGGCCCGTCTATTCACGGAAACCTTACAGGACAACTACATGTCACAGTTGGTAGACTCTCCGACTAGGGAAAACGCAGTCCTGGATCTATTGATCACTAATGACCCAGACCTAATCTCGGAGGTAGGAGTCCAGGACTACCTGGGCTCTAGCGATCACAGGATGATCAGATTTAGTGTAAATAACAATATAACAAGGCAAGTGGGGAACATAAGAACCTTAAACTTCAGAAGGGCAAACTTTCCAAAATTGTGCTCATTGATGGAAAGGGTAAACTGGGACCAAACCCTGGGATCACTGACCACAGAGGAAAATGGGAATGCTTTAGGAACATATTAAGCAAATGCATCTTGCAGTGCATTCCTATGGGAAATAAATTTAGAAGAGACAAAGCCAAACCTGGCTGGCTAAACCGTAGTGTTAAAAAACCTATTAGGGGGAAAAAATTGGCTTTCAAGAAATATAAATCAGAGGGCACAGTATCGGCTTTCGAGCAATACAAGGAGGCAAATAAGAAAAGTAAACACAAAATCAAGATGGCTAAAATCAACTTTGAGAGACAAATAGCGGAGGATAGCAAAAAAAACCCAAAGAAATTCTTTAAATATATCAACAGCAAAAAAACTAGGGCAGAGCATATTGCACACATAATTAACGATGATGGGAGGATGGTTAGAGGACACTGAAAAAGCAACCGTGCTGAATGCTTTTTTCTCGTCAGTCTTTAAACAGGAAACGGAGGGGTACACTGACCATGACGGTATGGTTAGTAGTAATACACAGGACTTGCCACTATGGCTAACAGAGGGTGAAATCAGGCAAAGGCTGGATAAACTTAACACAAACAAATCACCAGGCCCGGATGGCGTACATCCGAGAGTACTCAAGGAACTCAGTAAGGTTATATCTAGACCACTGTTCCTGATCTTTGCTGACAGTATTAGGACAGGAGATGTACCAGGGGATTGGAGGAAAGCTAACATGATTCCGATATTCAAAAAGGGTCAGAGGCATATACCGGGAAATTATAGGCCTGTCAGTTTGACATCAATAGTATGCAAACTTCTGGAGGGGATGATAAGGTACTATATCGTAGAGTTTGCTAAAGACAACAACACCATCAGCAGTAATCAGCACGGGTTTACAAATGGGCATTCTTGTCAAACCAATCTCTTGACATTCTACGAGGAGGTGAGCTGTGAGCTAGATAGGGGCAGACCAGTGGATGTGGTGTACTTGGATTTCGCTAAGGCGTTTGATACAGTTCCCCACAAGCGCTTAATTTATAAAATAAGGTCTGCAGGTATCGACAGCAGGGTTTGCTCTTGGATACGGAACTGGCTAAAAGGGCATGTCCAAAGTGTGGTAAGAAACAGCGCATACTCAGACTGGTCTGAGGTAGTAAGCGGGGACCCCCAAGGCTCAGTCCTGGGACCAACCTTGTTCAATTTATTCATAAACAGCATTGATGTCGGGATCAGGAGTTTGATATCAGTTTTGCAGATGACACAAAATTGGCCAGGGCAATAACTGCACAGCATGAAGCAGATATCCTACAGAAGAACCTGGACAAAATAACGGAGTGGGCAACGACTTGGAAAATGAGGTTTAATGTGGAGAAGTGTAAGGTTTTGCACTTGGGGACTAAAAACATAAAAGCACAATACACGTTAGGAGGGGAACCCTTGGGGGAATCAAAAATGGAGAAAGATCTGGGAGTCTTGGTTGATGATAGATTAGGCAATAGCATGCAATGTCAAGCGGCAGCTGCCAAAGCCAGCAGAATATTAGCATGCATAAAGAAAGGGATGTATTCCAGAGATAAGACTATAATCCTTCCACTTTATAAAACTCTGGTCCGACCGCATCTGGAGTATTCTGTCCAGTTCTGGTCGCCAGTCCTCAGGAGGGATGTGTTGGAGCTGGAGAGAGTCCAGAGAAGGGCAACTAAACTGTTTAGGGGATTGGGGATTAGGGATTGGAGGACCTTAATTATGAAGAGCATCTGCAACCGCTTGATTTATTCTCCCTGGAGAAGAGACGCCTGAGGGGGGACATGATATCAATTTATAAATATCTCAATGGGGATCTCAGCTTAGAAAAAAAGCTGTTCAGTCGAAGGGATTGCATGAGGACTCGAGGGCATACAATGCGATTAGAGGAGAATCGTTTTAACCTCAGGCAACGTGGGGGGTTCTTTACTGTTAAGGCTACAAGATTGTGGAATTCTCTACCACAAGAGGTGGTTTCTGCGGGTAGTATGGTGGCTTTCAAAAGACTTTTAGATGTACATCTCAAGGATCAGAACATTCAGGGCTATGTGAGATGATTACAGCCACACACACCTACACAGGTTGAATTGGATGGACTATTGTCTTTATTCAACCTCACCTACTATGTAACTATGTAACTATATATGTAACTATGTAAAAAAAGACAATGAAAGCCAAAATATAATAAATGTTTACTTTTGAGTTTAATACCAGCTTTTCCTAAAGAACGGTTTGTATCACTTAAAGTAATTGTAAAGGTCTTTTTTTTCTTTAATAAACAAGTTATACTTACCTGCTCTGTGTAAGGGTTTTGCACAGAGCAGCCCCGATCCTCCTCCTCTGGATTGCCCCGGTGTCACTTCTGGCTCCTCCTCTTCATTGGGTTCCCCCACGGAGAGCTGCTTTTCATGGGGGCACCTTTGCGGGTGTGCTAATGAGTCTATTGACACAGACAGCAGGACTCAGCCTCGCCCCCAGCTCCCGTATCACTGAATTTGATTGACAGCAGCTGGAGCCAATGGCTCCCGCTGCTATCAATCTATCCAATGAGCACCCGAGACAGTGGCTGGAGCCGCTGGGCTTGTGCTCGTCACTGGAACGATCGGGTTCAGGTAAGAAATGAGGAGCCGAAGGAACCAGCTGAAGCAGAAAAGGTTTTTCACCTTAATGCATAAAATGCATTAAGGTGAAAAACCTTGAGACTCTACAACTCCTTTAAAAAAAAAAAGTCATCTGCATTTAATGCTATTTTCTTCCATAGAAGCTTGTTTTAAGCCATTGATGTCCAAGGATTGTCTTATCATTACTGCAATCAACATGATTAGAATGTATTAACTGATTTAAAGTAAAAGTTCAACTGAGATGTGAAGTGTATTTCCAACTTTGCAGCCAAATTGGGATAATAAAGCTTACCTGTAGATAAAATTAATGTATCTTAAATGTGCACTGTTTAGGAGATATTCGCATGTTTTGAAGCTGGTGACATGACTGGCACATGATCACTGCGCTCTGAATTTTAGACACAGTGAATGTGCTGTCAGTTCAGAGATATGTGCCACAACAGTGACTACCGTGCGCATGCGTGGGAGTGACATCATCGTAGCTCATGAACCCAGAAGGAAGACTGGGTGAAGATGGAAGCAGTGCCAGCGCCTGTCTGTGGGGGTCTGTTTTACAGGTAGAATCTTTCATAAATACATTATTCCATTAGCTTGCAGGGGGAACAGATTTTTTTTTCCCAATTAGGCTTTAATACCACTTTAAAAAAAAAAAAAAACAAAGCTAACCAGGAATTTTCCCTTTTAATAAATTCTTAATGAGTTTTTCAGAATGCAGTTATTGCAAAATATAGAAAATCATGTAAAGAAGCATAGTAATATAACCATTACACGATTACATTTAAAGGATATAGCTGCTGACATTGAGTCTTTTAACCATATCAAGACTCAATAAATGTAGTTACATAGTTACATAGTTACATAGTAGGTGAGGTTGAATAAAGACAATAGTCCATCTAGTTCAACCTGTGTAGGTGTGTGTGGCTGTAATCATCTCACATACCCCTGAGTGTTCTGATCCTTGAGATGTAAGTCTAAGAGTCTTTTGAAAGCCACCATACTACCCGCAGAAACCACCTCTTGTGGTAGAGAATTCCACAATCTTGTTGCCCTAACAGTAAAGAACCCCCCACGTTGCCTGAGGTTAAAACGCTTCTCCTCTAATCGCATTGTATGCCCTCGAGTCCTCATGCAATCCCTTCGAATGAACAGCTTTTTTTCTAAGCTGGGATCCCCATTAAGATATTTATAAATTGCTATCATGTCCCCCCTCAGACGTCTCTTCTCCAGGGAGAATAAATCGAGCGATTGTAGACGCTCTTCATAGTCAAGGTCCTCCAATCCCCTAATTAGTTTAGTTGCCCTTCTCTGGACTCTCTCCAGCTCCAACACATCCCTCCTGAGGACTGGCGACCAGAACTGGACGGAATACTCCAGATGCGGTCGGACCAGAGTTTTATAAAGTGGAAGGATTATAGTCTTATCTCTGGAATGCATCCCTTTCTTTATGCATGCTAATATTCTGTAGGACTTTAAGTTAATACAGCAAGAGTTTCCATAACTATTTGAAGAGAAGTAAGGTGACTAGCAAAACTCTGGCTAAAATGTGTTGCCGTAAGCTTGGCCTGCTTTGGAAAAAAAAAACCCAGAGATAATAAGACCTCCGTATTAGAAAGGTAAAAGGAGGTATCAGAAGGGGATAGAGAGGAAGCAGAAATAAGAGGGGGGGAGACATTGAAGGATGTTGAAGAGCCCCAGACTAGGACCCTAAGTTGGACCTTTACATGGAGTAGGGTAAGCAGCAATTTTAGATCGTTTTTAACTGTACTTATTCCTTTTTGCCTAAATTGTTTCCCCTAGCAAATGAAATACACAGCTTTAAATAAATTAATTGCCTGTGTTCTTATTTACTGTTTTATCCAAAAATGAATTGCACAATGCTGCCTTTGATTTCTCCAGTGTAGCATTTTTAGCTTCTTGCCTTAGATATAAAGTAATTATTTTAAAAGAGATTGGACCCCTGGGTATAGAGTCTCCAGGGCACTTCTATATTCATTTATATATATTGTGAGGGATTAGCTCGGTAGCGGGTGTGGATAACCCCTTTTGGGGGGGGTTCGTCACACAAGGAGATAGCCGAGGAGTGGTTGAAAACAACAGTTTATGGTTTATTCGTCCAATTTCTTCAAAACAGTGCATGCAGCAAAAACATCAAAATAAAACAAAACACAAAATAAATCCTGGCCACTGTGGGCGTCTACCTTCTCACACACCGGAACCTATCTAAGGAGTCTTCCCAACCTACTCTTTGGGCAGACCCTGCTGGTTCTACAGCAGACACTCAAATGTCCATTTGTGTTTTCTTTACACAGAAAAAAATTCAACACCTCACCTTTAGAAGTCTCTCATCTGACTGCTCTCCCCAGCTTACACAGCCTCAGGAGACAGCAATCAATAGACTCCCTTTGGACAAGTTATAGAGATCTTAATTGCCTCATTCTGAACAGCTGAAAGTGTTCTCAACTTCCGTACACCTTCCTGCCTACCTCTGCAGCCGACACCTGATAGCAATTAGTGAATTGTCTAAACCAAGCAGAAATATATCTCCCGTCAGTGACAACACCCATAGATTTTCCTGACTTCCTGTCACATACCCCCCCCCTCTTGTTTCAACCCTAGGGTTGGGACACAGGTTGACAGGCACGCATGTGCACGGGACAAACCATCTGCATTCCCCATTTGAACACCGGGGCGATGCGTTACCACAAAACTAAATTCCTGAAGGGCCAGAAACCACCTATTTATTCTCCTATTGGTCTCCTTGTTCTGTGCCATCCACTTCAATGGGGCGTGATCCGTCACCAGTTCAAACTGTCTACCCAGGAGGTAGTATCGGAGAGAATCCAAGGCCCATTTCACCGCCAAACACTCTTTCTCAATGGTGGCATAATTCTCTTCATGGGCCTTCAACTTTCGGCTGAGGTACATAACAGGGTGTTCTTCCCCATTGATAATCTGGGACAGTACAGCTCCTAAACCCACATTTGATGCATCTGTCTGGACCACAAAGTCTCGTGAAAAATCAGGCGACTTTAAAACTGCCTGGCTACATAAGGCCTGTTTTAAAGCCTGAAAAGCTGTTTCTGCCTCGGGAGTCCATTTGATCATGACAGACTCCTTCCCTTTGGTCAGATTGGTCAGGGAAGCAGCCTGTGAGGCAAAATGGGGAATAAAACGGCGATAATAACCTGCAATCCCCAAAAATGCACGAACCTGTTTCTTGCTGGTGGGACGTGGCCAATCCTTAATAGCTTCAACTTTGTTTATTTGGGGCTTGATTAGACCTCTACCAATGGTATACCCCAGATACTTCGCCTCTTCTAGCCCAATGGTACATTTTTTTGGATTGGCTGTAAACCCAGCTTTCCAGATGGAATCCAACACAGCCTGAACTTTTGGTAAGTGTGAGTCCCAATCCTCACTGTGAATGACCACGTCATCGAGGTATGCAGCAGCATAGGCTAGATGAGGCCGAAGGGTCTTATCCATGGTGCGTTGGAATGTGGCAGGAGCATTCTGTAACCCAAAAGGCATCCTCCGATATTGGAAAGATCCGTCTGGAGTTACAAATGCTGTTTTTTCCCTGGCCGACCCCGAGAGAGGAATTTGCCAATAACCCTTGGTAAGGTCTAACGTGGTCATGTACCGGGCAGTGCCTAGGCGATCAATTAGTTCATCTATGCGGGGCATAGGATAGGTGTCAAACTTAGTGATTTTATTCAGGCGGCGAAAATCATTACAAAACCGCCAACTTCCATCTGGTTTGGGCACTAAGACAATGGGACTGGACCAATCACTATTTGACTCTTCTATCACCCCCAACTCAAGCATTTTTTTTACTTCCTGGCGAATGGCATCTCGCCGGGCTTCTGGAATTCTATAAGGCTTTAACTTGACCTTATCCCCTGGGGTGGTGATAATGTCATGTTTAACTCCCGAGACCCAACCTGGCAGGTCTGAAAACTTCTCCCTATTACGGAGCACAAATTCTTTAACCTCCTGTTTCTGAAGTTTGGACAGAGTCTCTGCTATCCCAACTTCAGGGACAGCCAGGTGAACTGGAGCAGAAACTCGGGTAGTCTCAGCGACCAAGGACTCTCTATCCTTCCATGGTTTTAACAAGTTCACGTGATAGAGCTGCTCAGGTTTTCGTCTTCCTGGTTGGCTAATTTTATAATTCACCATCCCTATTTTCTCCAATACTTCATAGGGCCCCTGCCATTTGGCTAGGAATTTACTTTCGACCGTGGGGACCAACACCAACACCCTATCACCAGGTGCAAAAGAACGGACCTGGGCCCCACGATTGTAAATCCTTTGTTGAGCCAACTGGGCTTGGGCTAAATGTGCCTTCACAATCGGCATCACTTGGGCAATTCTATCTTGCATTTGGGCAACATGCTCAATCACACTTCGATGAGGGGAACTCTCACTCTCCCATGTTTCCCTGGCAATGTCAAGTAGGCCCCGGGGGTGCCTCCCATACAGCAACTCAAACGGAGAGAACCCTGTGGATGATTGGGGAACCTCTCTTATGGCAAACATCAGATAAGGGAGCAGATAATCCCAATTCTTTCCGTCTTTATCCACCACCTTCCTCAACATTTGTTTTAACGTTTTATTAAACCTCTCCACTAACCCATCTGTTTGAGGGTGATATACTGAGGTACGTAACTGGGTCACTTTCAGGAGTTTACAAAGTTCTCTTGTCACCCTGGACATAAACGGGGTGCCCTGGTCAGTTAGGATTTCCTTAGGTAGACCCACCCGGGTGACAACTTGAAATAACTCCTTGGCTATGGTTTTAGCAGAGGTATTTCGGAGAGGAATCGCTTCTGGGTAACGGGTGGCATAATCCATTATCACCAAGATGTGCTGGTGCCCTCTTGTGGACTTCAGTAAGGGCCCAACCAAATCCATGGCGATCCTCTCAAAAGGAACCTCGATAATGGGCAGGGGTACCAAAGGACTACGGAAATGGGGCATGGGTGCATTAATCTGACACACTGGACAGGAAGAGCAGTACAATTCCACTTCCTTAGTGATCCCAGGCCAATAAAACCTCTGGGTGATTCTCTCCCGGGTTTTTTCTGCTCCCAAATGTCCCCCAAGAATGTGCCCATGGGCCAGTTCCAAAACCATCTTGCGGTACGGTTTAGGCACTACCAGTTGCTCAACAGTGTCCTCTATCCTCTGTGACACTCGATATAAGAGGTCCCTCTCAATAATGAAGTAAGGGAGGGCAATCCTCTCGTCAGGGTTAACTAGCTCCCCATCTATCTTCACTACATTCTCCCGGGCTCTTAGCAATGTGGGGTCCCTCAATTGCTCAGTGATAAAATTTTCTCGGTGCACTTTAAGGTCATCCAACCCTAACGGCCGCTGTTCCTCTTCTGAGGTAGCAGGCTCCTCCCTAGGGACTGGTGTTTCCCCGGCTAAGACTGAGCACGGAAACTCAGGATAATCCTCACAGTTAGAGGATTCTGGAGTAGATGGTTCAGGCTCAGAAGAACCACCTACTGGGGAATCTGGGCAATCCCAGAGTTCCCAGAATTTTGGGAAATCCCTTCCCACAATGGCGTCATGTGGCAGTTTGGGAACTAAACCCACTTGGTGACACAAGTTACCGAGGGAGGTTTCAAAGGAAACTGTAGTCACCGGATATTCTCGAGTGTCCCCATGTACACAAACTACCGCCATTTTCCTAGGATGTACGTTTTTTTTCACCACTAGATCACTTCTCACTAAGGTAACCAGGCTACCTGAATCCAACAATACCACAACATCTTTACCATCTAAACACATTCTATATAAAGGTTTCTCATTCCCCTTTACTGCAGTGTATGTGGTTGCAAAAAAGGACTGTCGTCTCTCTGTCAGAAAGTCACAATGCATGGGTTCATCATCCACTGGGCAAACCGCTGGGCAAACTGCTGCTACATGTCCCTCTTCCCGGCAACGGTAACAAATCAACCTTCCAGTCCTCTCCTGTGGGATGGGTCTTCCAGGTCGCTCTCGCCAAACATTAGTAGTAGTCCTACTAACACCTCGAGTTGCTCTTTGGATCCTCTCTCCACCCCCATCCCCTGACGCAGTCTTACTTATAGGTGGGGAGGGTCTGGTCTTGGGGTGAAAAGTCTGTGCATCTCTGGAAAAAGAGGTCAAATTCTCAGTTGTTAGGTACCTTTCGACCAGGTCTACTAATTTGTCTGCGGTTTCCGGACCACCATGGCTTACCCATTTCTGCAGGGTGTTAGGAAGAGACCTAAGAAATTTGTCCATGACTACTCGCTCCAAAATTTCTGGTCCGGACAGAATTTCTGGCTGCAGCCATTTCTTAGCCAAATGGATGAGGTCATACATCTGCGACCGGGGTGGTTTCTTCAGCTGATAACTCCAATTGTGGACCCGCTGAGCACGGACATCCAAGGTTACCCCAAAACGTGCCAATATTTCCACTTTTAATCGATCATAGTTTTTTGCATCTGCAAGTTCCAAGTCAAAATATGCCTTTTGGGCTTCTCCAGCTAATAGGGGGGCCACTAGTCCAGCCCACTGTTCTTTAGGCCAACTCTCTTTCTCCGCTGTTCTTTCAAACGTGGTCAGAAACATCTCAGGGTCCTCATCTGTAGTCATCTTTGGCAATAAGTGGTTTACCCGAAAAGTCGGTATGTTACTGGCCTGACTCCCAACCTCGGTCTGCTGTCTCTGAAGCTGTTTCACAATGGCCTCCATTTGCTGCTGGTGTCTCTGTTCCACGCCTTCAATGGCCTCTCGGTGAGCTTGTTGTTGAGCTGCAAAGCTCCGCTGAAAATCCGCATTTGCCTGCTGTTGAGCTGCATTTGCCTGCTGTTGGGCTGCATTCGATATAATCAGTTGTTTCAGTATTTCCTCCATTTTTTTGGGTTTACTTTAACTGCCCGCGGCACTCCACCATATGTGAGGGATTAGCTCGGTAGCGGGTGTGGATAACCCCTTTTGGGGGGGGTTCGTCACACAAGGAGATAGCCGAGGAGTGGTTGAAAACAACAGTTTATGGTTTATTCGTCCAATTTCTTCAAAACAGTGCATGCAGCAAAAACATCAAAATAAAACAAAACACAAAATAAATCCTGGCCACTGTGGGCGTCTACCTTCTCACACACCGGAACCTATCTAAGGAGTCTTCCCAACCTACTCTTTGGGCAGACCCTGCTGGTTCTACAGCAGACACTCAAATGTCCATTTGTGTTTTCTTTACACAGAAAAAAATTCAACACCTCACCTTTAGAAGTCTCTCATCTGACTGCTCTCCCCAGCTTACACAGCCTCAGGAGACAGCAATCAATAGACTCCCTTTGGACAAGTTATAGAGATCTTAATTGCCTCATTCTGAACAGCTGAAAGTGTTCTCAACTTCCGTACACCTTCCTGCCTACCTCTGCAGCCGACACCTGATAGCAATTAGTGAATTGTCTAAACCAAGCAGAAATATATCTCCCGTCAGTGACAACACCCATAGATTTTCCTGACTTCCTGTCACAATATATAAAAACATAAAATGTGTTTATATATAAAACGTGAATATACAGATGCTAACACATTGCACTCAGTCAGATTCATTTCTAAAAACATTCTTCATACTATTTCAGTAAATTAATTGCCAATGTACTGTATATAGTTTATACTGTATATGGCGTGTCTGCATTCTACTTGGACAATGGCTGAGAAATTTCTAGTAAGTATACACTGTACATTTTGTTGTATGTAATACATAACACAGTAATTGTAACCCAAGGGGTTTCCATAATGGTTCACAGAGCTCAGGGTATGTCTCAAATCCCTTAAATTGGCTTCCAATTTATAGATATTCTGGTCAAGGGAGCCCTAGGAAAGGACGGCAGAGTGTTACACTAAGATTTTTCCTGCTGTGGAGTGTAGAATTTTGAGCCCTCTATCTATCTATCTATCTATCTATCTATCTATCTATCTATCTATCTATCTATCTATCTATCTATCTATCTATCTATCTATCTATCTATCTATCTATCTATCTATCTATCTATCTATCTATCTATCTATCTATCTATCTATCTATCTATCTATCTATCCATCTTTCTATTATTATCTAATAAATTAAAACAATAAACAGTCAGAAGGACTTCTATATCTTACATAGTTACATAGTTACATAGTTAGTAAAGTTGAAAAAATACATCAGTCCATCCAGTTCAACCTATGATGTGTGTGTGTGTTTGCTGTTAACCGTACATTGTATACCCCTCTATGTTGTGGTCTTTAAGGTGCCCATCTAATAGTTTTTTGAAACTATCGATGCTCCCTGCTGATATGACTGCTTGTGGAAGAGAATTCCACATCCTTACTGCTCTCACAGTGAAGAACCCCCTGCGTATTTTAAGGTTAAACCGCCTTTCCTCTAGTTTTAGTGAGTGGCCACTTGTCTTATTGTATTCCCTTTCTCTAAATAGGTCTTTCCATATGCTAGGGTTGCCAGTACAATATTTGTACATTGATATCATATCCCCACTCAATCGTCTCTTTTCCAGAGAGAATAGGTTCAGTGCTTGTAGTCTTTCCTCATAGCTGATGCCCTCCATTCCCCTAATTATTTTTGTTGCCCTTCTCTGGACTCTCTCCAGTTCCAGCACATCCTTCCTGAGGACCGGTGCCCAGAACTGGACAGCATACTCCAGATGTGGCTGGACCAGAGTCTTGTAGAGTGGGAGAATAATCTCTTTATTTCTGGAGTGAATCCCCTTTTTTAAACCTGATTTGTGAAAAACAACCCTGAAATTTCTGTTCAAATTGCAAAGCCCCTTTATTGACAGTTCTCTTTATTTATTTTTTTACAGGGATTGCACTTTATAAAACAAGATCTTAATAAAACCATGGTACAAGAATTTATCTTAATTGCATTCTCCGACCTAAGGCAGCTCCAGTTTTTTCTCTTCCTCATTTTTCTAACAGCATACACTATCTGTGTTACAGGAAATGTTACGATCATCGTCTTAGTTAGGATTGAACCCTTGCTCCAAAATCCAATGTATTTTTTCATGAGTACATTTGCAGTTCTTGAAATTATGTTTGTGACAGCTACGGTACCTAAGCTTCTGGATAATTTGATTTCAGGAAATAAGAGGATATCTCTTATAGAATGTTTTACACAGTTGTTTGTTTTCAATGGTTTGGGTGTAACAGAATGCTTTTTGTTATTGGTCATGGCCTTTGATAGGGACTTAGCTATTAACAATCCTTTACACTATTCTGCTATTATGAGGAAGGAAATGTGTGTTCTATTAGCTGTGGCACCATGGGTTGCTGGGTTTGTAGCTTCTTCTGTGACTTCTGGTTTCATGGCTCAATTGGACTTCTGTGGGCCAAACCAGATAAATCATTTCATCTGTGATTTGGTTCCACTTCAGATGTTGTCTTGCTCTGATCCTTCCAAAAGCAAATTAGTCACAATAATAACAGCCACGTCTGCCATCATTTTCCCAGTCATCATTATCATAGCTTTATATGTTCACATTATTAACACCATCCTGCAAATCAAGGGAGCTGAAGGCAAACAAAAAGCCTTCTCTACCTGTTCTTCTCACCTTATTGTGACCAGTCTTTTCTTTGGAACATCTCTTGTTGTGTACATCATACCTACTGGAGGGGAAAATGACAAATATTTTGCTGTTATATACACAGTTCTTACCCCACTCCTAAACCCCTTCATTTATACTTTGAGGAACAGTGATGTAAAGACAGCAGTAAAAAAAAACTTTATTAAAGTGTTACTAAACCCACAACAGTAAAATTGTGCTTGTTATATTCACTGTCGAACCTAAGGGATTAATTAATCCTCTGCATTGTGTAAAAAGGCTGCTTGATCCTATCTTCTCTGATCCTTCTCTTCTTCCACTGTCTCCAGAACATATGCGGATAGGACAGAGCCTTTGGAGTCAAGCATGATCAGTTTGATGTGTATTGCTAGAGAGTTTTTTTTTCTTGGGAGGGTGCATATGATCAGCACAGGGCCAATCAGCACTGTCCAGACAGAGGATCAGGGGTCAGGGATCCTGATAGGCCAGCTCAATGTAGTATGAAAACTTTTCATACAAGCTTCACCAGGAACTTATATAGATGAAAAAAGTTATTTAGCTGTTTTTCTTTACTAAAATAATTGCATTTCCATGTGTTCTGTGGGAGACAGATATAGTGAATTCAGGGTCCTGGGTTTAGTAACACTTTAAATATATGTATCCTGTAACCCTGAAGGCACACTCATATTTTATATGACCCTTTCAAATATACTTTGAGGAGCAATGATGTGAAAACATCCATAAAAAACTCAATATGGAAGTAAATAATTTTTGATGTGACCTGATAAACCATTGTGATTTCTTAAAATTGCTATAGCCAATTCTTGGGCTTTGATTAGTTCCCTCAATAATCAGATCATCGTATAGGTGAAACCTTACCAGCTTATAACAGTTATCAATAAATAACCTTCATGGCTCTGCCTCATGCCAGCACACAATGGGTCCATTCTCCCCCTCGACCCTGTTAAGAACTCTAAATAAAAGAAAGGTAGTACCTAGAAGGTGTTCTTTTTCTGTCCTCATTTTAGACGCCCCCTCTTCCTGCAGCATGCATTGAGTTTGGTGAAAGGCCTTCTAGTTGGATGTAAATCCTTCTCATGGTGAGCAAACTAGACCACTTGCATAAGTTGCATATGAAGCAGGTCTTAACCACTTGCCGTCTGCTCACGTTGAGCCTACTGCGGCAAAGTGGTTCGTTATCGTCTGACGACGTAGACCTACGTCGTCAGACACTCCCCGTTCTCGGCGGTTCGCGCGCACCGCCGGAGGTTCGCTCCCGCTGTATTCAGTCACAGCGGGAGTCGGGCCAGGGGAGGAGCAGCGGCAATCGCCCCTGCTCTTCCCCGATCGTCGGGGATCTGGTGTGGAGATCCGCCCGCCTGTGTAAACACAAGCGGGCGGATCTCTGAAGTGACAGGCAGGGTCAGATTGCAGGGTTCAGCATAGTTGAACCCTCGATCTGTCCTTGTGTCACACAGTCACCTCCCCCCCCACACGTTAGTAAGCACCAGGCATACATTAACCCCTCCCTCTCCAATAAAATTAACCCCTTCCTTGCCAGTGTAATTTTTACAGTAACAGTGCATATTTATAGCACTGATTACTGCAGTAATGTCACTGGTACCCCCAAAAGTGTCAAAAATGTCAGTCAAGGGTCCGATCTGTTTACCGCAATGTCGCAGTCCCGCAAAAAAAATCGCAGATCGCCGCCATTACGCGTTAAAAAAAAAACACCAAAAATGACAGAAATATTTCCCTTTGTTAGTAAACGCAATAACTTTTGCGCAAACCAATCAAAATACGCTTATTGTGATTTTTTTTTTACCAAACATAGGTAGCATAAAACAAATTGGCCAAAAATTTTAAAAAAATATTGATTTTTACATTTTTTTGGGGGGGAATTTCATATAAAAAAATGTGAAAAATATTGTTATTTTTTCAAAATAAAAGCTCTTTTTTTGTTTATAGCGCAAAAAGTAAAAATCGCACAGGTGATCAAATACCACCAAAAGAAAGCTCTGTTTGTGGGAAAAAAAGGACGTAAATTTCGTTTGGGTACAGCGTCGCACGACCGCGCAATTGTCTGTTAAAGTCGCACAGTGCCGAATCGCAAAAAGGGGCCCAGACGTAAGACAGCAAAATCCTCTAGTGGTAAAGTGGTTAAGTATCATGGTCATCCTGGGTTTCTGTCTCCTTCCTTTTGCTTGTTCGAGCTAGGCTGGCTTATTATCCATTTACAGTCATGTCCTGGTCTGCATTTGTGATCCAGCCTTGATGGCACAGACTTTGATATCACAGGCCACTCCTGCTCCTCTAGATCACATGGTACTGAGATGGGTGAGCCTTGCTGTGCACTGGGTCTGCACATGTGGTGACGTCAGCACCCACCCCTGTTTCCTATTGGCTGGTGGAGGATGTGTGTCTGACTCCAGCTTCCAGTTGGTGGAGCTAATGGTGCTGCCTTTAAACAGCTGTCATAGCTGTTACTGGTCTTCCTGCCCAACTATTTTCTAATCACTGCTGCTGCTACTGTGTGCTAGCTTGGTTCTGCCAGTGAGAAAGAAAGGTGCTGCATTGTATCTTTTGCTTTTTTTCTTTTCTGACTTTCTTACTTCTTCTCCTGTCTTTTATTTTTGTAGCCCAGGATGAGCTTGCCTGCTACTGCAAGGTAGGGGACTACCAGGTTATCTGGTGATGTTGCTTTGATGAGGTAGGTAGAGATGGTCTCCCTCTGCTGTTGCAGAAGAAGCAGATCCATTCACAAAGGTACTAAAAGATTAATTTAGTGAACATCCCTCGTCCCCTCCACATCCTTCACATGCTAGATCAAAGAGGCATCAGAAGCAGCATCATTCACACTCTGCCTCTCTGAAGCCATCATTCTACCATCCTCAGGGTAATTGGCACTCCCAATTTCACCTCCAAGAGGCTGAATGAGGGTGCCTGTTAGGTCCATGGAGAATAGCCATCGGAATTAATGTGTGGAATCTGTTTTTTATTAAGCTTCTTTAGGCAGAGTGGTTAAAAATGAGGATAAAAAAACCTTACATTAGGAGGTGGCGGAAGACGGTATGAAAAAGTTATAGGCTTTTTCTTCATCTTCATGAAGCAAGAGTCACTGCGGTCACTGGCATAGAGAGAAAGGGTTCACCAGAAATTTCTTGCCCCTAGTGATGATCCAGATGTGGCTCTTCTGGGAGGAAGAAATGGAAGCTGATACCTTTTGATTTTGCCCTTGCACCCTCATTTGTATCAGTGGTGAAACAAACTATTGGTTGAGAAGATAATTCACTGCAGGAACAAAGGACGTATTACCCAAATTCAAAGAAGGAGCTTCCAAAATGTCCTCTGATCAGAAATTATAGAGCTCATTGAGGAAGAGTGGGCTAAGCCAAAAATAAAGCCAGCACTTCAGAATAGAGTGGGTAAATTGTATCCTTTATGGTCATCCTACCTGAAACTGTGGGACCTGGCGCCGAAAGTGGATATTCCCTTGCAATGCCTGGATAGGCAAATCTCTCTCCCTTTGGAAGAATCAGTTTCCGTCAAAAAGAAAAGGGCTGACTGAGATCTCGAGAAGATGTTCTCTATGGCAGGAGCCATCTGCAGGCACAAGATTACTCTAACATCCTTAGCCAGGGCCATGAGTGTATACTTATCAAAGAATGATTCGTCCCTGGAATCAGGGTCAGATGTTGGTTCAGGCAGTATGTCTATAGAAAAATCTCAAGCTTTCCTCAGAGTTCATAGCTGAAATGACAGTAAACCTGGTTAGATTTATTGCTAGGACCGTAGTTCATTCCATCACAGCCAGCTGGGCCCTCTGGTTGGAGCATCGGTAGGCTGACTCGGAATCCAAACAAAAATCTTTGTTCCATCCTGTTTTTGGGGGGAACACTCTTTGGTAAGACTTTGAAGTATGCTATTCGCCAGGTGACTGGAGGGAAGTAAGTCTGGGCTTCTTCCTCATGTTTTTAAAGGATGGAAGTGCCATACCTGCTTGTACATTGCTTTGAAAGATTTTATTTTTCAACAGCCAATACTTTTGGGGGGCTCAGCACTACCTCTTCATCAGGGATGTTTTTAACCCTAAAGGGGGAGAAATGAGCCTCCAAATACGTTGGCTGTTGCAAAATAAAATATTTCAAAGGACTATACAAGCTGGTGTGGAGGTCTTGTCCTTTCAAAACTTTAAAAAACTCCTTGAGGGAGTTGCTGGTGAGCAGCCTCTAGAACATTAAACCACCCATTACATTATAACTTATCTCAATAAGGTTTAGAGGTCCTATATTACAAAGATGATCTTCTTCCTCAGGATTGAAAATGTCAGTTTCATTCCTTCCATGTGGACTGAAGAAGGCACAATCAGTTTAATGATTCACGTTCATACTGTCCTGGAAAAGGAATATTTAAGATTCCCAAGGTGCTTTGGCCAAAGCTCCTTCCTAGAAGTCTAAAGGCACCCAGTCTATCAAGACTATGGGAAAATCCTTCTGAAGGTTTTCCAACCCAGGGGGCATTGGTTAGGGGCTAGGTCGGCATCCTTTTCAGTGAGGTCTGGGCAGAATGAGTTTGGGATTTCTGGTTCCTGAGGGTAGTGAGGAAGGTCCTTGGCTTAATTTAAAGAAATCTCCCCCACCCATTCTTTTTGTCTCAATGAACGTTCCTTGGTCTCCAAAGAAGGGACTATTATTAGAGCTCTATGTCACAGAATTGTTACAATTTTAAGCCATTAGTCAAATACCAAGAAAGGCCAATGGATGTATTCTCCTATCTTCTTGGTAAAAAAGTTTTGCAAGTGGAGGCCAGTTCTGACCTCAAGACTGTGAACTCTTTCTTTAAAGTAGAATCTTTTCACATGGAATCTTTGCAGAGCATTACCTTGGTAGTACAAAGGGAAGATTGGATGTTCTCGGTGGATATTATAAATACTTACTTCCATGTTCCTATTGATAAGCAACACCAGCCACTCTAGAGGTTTTATTTCAAAAACAGTCATTTCAAACTCAGATGCTTGCTGTTTGATCTGAGTTCAGCCCCTAGAATCTTCTTATAATCATTGGTCAGGGTGATTACCATTCTTCGCTAGCAGGTTGTCTTGGTATTTCACTACCTGCACAATAATCTTATCCTCACTCTGTCCAAGGTAGTGCTATTGAACCATCAAGATCAAGAGCTCTGGATACTTGTGGAATTCAGCTGGATGGTAAACCTAGAAAAAAGCCATCTTACTCCATCTCAGAGTCTTGAGTATTTGGGAATAATCTTCAATTTGCTTTGGAGGGGGATCTTATGGTGACCCTGGGCAATTGCCAAGTACCATGGTTTTAATCCTGATTTTTTTGTCCTTAAGGCTCTAGGTTACGATGCCTTCTCCCAGACTTGAGATTTAAAGCTGGTTTATCTCTTTCCCCAAACTGCCTTGATTCTCCAGTCCTTATCAAAGATCATAGTAGGAAGTGTCTGCAATAATGGTTGCTCTGTTCAATTCAGGGAGGCCATAGTTCTCCTTCCTGTGTCACCTCAAATGCATCCTCTAGTAAGACTTCCTCAAGCTTGAGACCTGCTATTACAGGACAGGCAGTTTTATCTGAACCGGGACCATTTGGCCTTGACTGTGTGGCATTTGAGAGAAGCATACTTCAAAATTTGAATCCCTCTGAATCTGTGGTGTCCACCTTCCTTTCAACAGGAAAGGCTATCGCTAGTGTTGGGTGAACAGTTCGAGCTAAGAATAAGTTCTGCCAGAACATTGGCTGTTCGTCCATTCAGCGAACACCCAATTTCTTGAGGCATGCGACCGTTTGTTCAGCCACCAGAAGCCATAGTGCACCAGAAGCCCGATTTGTCTGAAGCAATGAAGGCTTTGCCCAATCAGGGCACATAGCACTGTCAGAGCCATGATTTGACAAAGTCATGATGACTCTTTCCAATCATGGCTCATTGCTCATAGACCCACCCCAAACTATAAAAGGTTCCTTCCCAGAGCAGCCATTTGCAGTGAGATATTGGAGTAGAAATGGATAGAACAGGGCTATGTTCATTGCTACTAGCGAGTTAGTGAACTATTGTGATTCTGTTGTGAGTGTAAAGTGTAGTATAAATATAGTGACCATTCATTTTTACTGTAGTGTCAGTTAAGTGTGTCGGGGGAAGGTTTACATCAGTATATTGAAGTGTGTCCGTGTAGAGTATCAAGGCAATTTTACTCAAGTATATTGAAGTGTGCCAGTATAGTGTGTCAGGGCAGTTTTACAGCAGTATATCGAAGAGTGTCAGTGTAGTGTGTCAGGGCAGTTTTACTGCAGTATATTGAAGTGCGTTAGTGCACTTTTACTGAAGTATATTGAAGTGCATTAGTGCACTTTTACCACAGAATATTAAAGTGCGTTAGTGCACTTTTACTGCAATATATTGAAATGCGTCAGTGCACTTTTACTGCAGTATATTGAATTTCGTTAGTGCGCTTTAATATGGTCGGAGATTATCTAGGGGCAAAAACTAACATGGAGAGTTTCCCAGTTGATGATCCACTGGGTTACTGGGTCATGAGAATAGACCAACAGAACCTACCCAGTATGAAATTAAGCTACTGGGCTGTCCTCCATCCAGCGTGCTTTCTAAATGGGCATTTAGTGCTGCCCCAGGGGTTTTGTGACAGATAAAAAAGCACGTCTGTCCACAGATTCCGTTGTCCGGCCGACATTTATCAAAATGAATCATTCCTGGTTTAGCAGCAACTATCAAGCCCCTGATGCTGATGTTGCCAATTAAGTGTTTTTGGGATGTGGAATCTGTGCAACACTAGCTAGGCTCAGTGGATGCGGGACCTTTTGAGGAAACATTGGAACATCTTTAAAGATGACAATGTTCTGGGTCCCAACTTACTGACGGGCCCTCAAGTTATTTGCAAAAGGGCTCAATACTCTCAAAGATATAATAGCAACCAATCTAGTGGAACCTCCCCCACTATGTAAAATGATTGGAAACCTTAAAGGTTTCTTTCAATGACAGAGATGTAAGGTGTGCAAACCATCTGTACCTCCACTTTTTCGTCAAGTACCACTTCTAAGGATTATCCCATTAAGGATGTTATCACTTGCCACACTAAAGGGGTGGTCTACCTACTGGGATGCACATGCGGCTTACCATATGTGGGAAGGACCACCCGACCATTAAATATTTGCATAGGGGAACATTTAGCCAACATTAGGAAAGGGTTTCCCACACACAGTGTGTCAAAACACTTGCCCAATGCCACAATAAAAATCCATCTAAATTACAGGTTATTGGCACTGAGAAATATTCCTCGCCATGGAGAGGTAGTTTTAAAAGACACATCTCTCATTGTGAGACACGGTGGATTGTTGACCTCCAGTCTTACCAGCCCTGGGGGCTGAATGTCAAATGGGATGTTATTGCCGTTCCTAACAATAGCTAGGATATTATACCACATTGATCCCTCTAATGCTTTTATTTTGGTAATTTTGATCATTTCAATAATGTTAATTTTTAACAATTTTTTAAATGGTCCTTTTTTCTGTAGATGAATTAATGTACATTTTGATTTTTGTCGATATTGAGTTTCATGTATTTTTATTTATTTATTCAGTTATTATTTTTTAATTAATCATTTTTATTTTAAATGTTTTAGGTTTTTAAATTATTTCTGACATGGAGGACCTCTATTGATGATGTTTATACTGATAAATCATATTTGAGAGTGTATTTATAGTGTATATGCATTGTAAAGCCTATACAACTCTGTTGCAATGTTGTTTTTATTTGGCCACAAGAGGGAGCTCTTCCATGTTGGATTGCATTACACTGTATTCTAAAGGGAAACATAGAAACATAGAAACATAGAATGTGTCGGCAGATAAGAACCATTTGGCCCATCTAGTCTGCCCAATATATCTGAATCCTATGAATAGTCCCTGGCCCTATCTTGTATGAAGGATAGCCTTATGCCTATCCCATGCATGCTTAAACTCCTTCACTGTATTTGCAGCTACCACTTCTGCAGGAAGGTTATTCCATGCATCCACTACTCTCTCAGTAAAGTAATACTTCCTCATATTACTTTTAAACCTTTGCCCCTCTAATTTAAAACTGTGTCCTCTTGTGGTAGTTTTTCTTCTTTTAAATATGCTCTCCTCCTTTACCGAGTTGATTCCCTTTATGTATTTAAAAGTTTCTATCATATCCCCTCTGTCTCTTCTTTCTTCCAAGCTATACATGTTAAGGTCCTTTAACCTTTCCTGGTAAGTTTTTTCCTGCAATCCATGTACTAGTTTAGTAGCTCTTCTCTGAACTCTCTCTAGAGTATCTATATCCTTCTGGAGATATGGCCTCCAGTACTGCGCACAATACTCCAAGTGAGGTCTCACCAGTGTTCTGTACAGCAGGATAAGCACTTCTCTCTTTCTACTGCTTATACCTCTCCCTATACATCCAAGCATTCTGCTGGCATTTCGTGCTGTTCTATTACATTGTCTTCCCACCTTTAAGTCTTCTGAAATAATTACTCCTAAATCCCTTTCCTCAGATACTGAGGTCAGGACTGTGTCAAATATTCTATATTCTGCCCTTGGGTTTTTACGCCCCAGGTGCATTATCTTGCACTTATCCACATTAAATTT
This sequence comes from Pelophylax lessonae, assembly GCF_965119305.1. Taxonomy (NCBI): domain Eukaryota; kingdom Metazoa; phylum Chordata; class Amphibia; order Anura; family Ranidae; genus Pelophylax; species Pelophylax lessonae. Next base: position 32,484,257 of record NC_138780.1, read on the forward strand.
CAGTTGCCAGAGTTCTGACCATTCTTCTAGTTTTCCTAAATCCTTTTCCATTTGGCGTTTCCCTCCAGGAACATCAACCCTGTTACATATCTTTGTGTCATCAGCAAAAAGACAAACCTTACCATCGAGGCCTTTTGCAATATCACTTATGAAGATATTAAACAAAATTGGTCCCAGTACAGATCCCTGAGGTACCCCACTGGTAACATGACCTTGTTCTGAATGTTCTCCATTGACTACAACCCTTTGTTGTCTGTCACTCAGCCACTGTCTAATCCACTCAACAATATGGGAGTCCATGCTCAATGACTGCAGTTTATTGATAAGTCTTCTATGGGGGACAGTGTCAAAAGCCTTACTAAAATCTAGATATGCAATGTCTACTGCACCTCCACCGTCTATTATTTTAGTCACTCAGTCAAAAAAATCTATAAGATTTGTTTGACATGATCTCCCTGAAGTAAACCCATGTTGTTTTTCATCTTGCAATCCATGGGATTTAAGATGTTCCACAATCCTATCCTTTAATAGGGTTTCCATTAATTTGCCTACTATTGATGTCAGACTCGCTGGTCTATAGTTGCTCGATTCCTCCCTACTACCTTTCTTGTGAATGGGCACGACATTTGCCAATTTCCAATCTTCCGGGACAACTCCTGTTACCAATGATTGGTTAAATAAATCTGTTAATGGTTTTGCCAGCTCACCACTAAGCTCTTTTAATAATTTTGGGTGTATCTCATCAGGACCCTGTGACTTATTTGTCTTCACTTTAGACAGCAATCTTAGAACGTCTTCCTCTGTAAAGACACATGCATCAAATGATTCATTAGTCATCCTTTCGAGTGGAGGTCCTCCTTCTTTTTCTTCTGTAAAAACTGAACAGAAGTATTCATTAAGGCAGACGGCTAGCCCTTTATTCTCTTCTACATACCTTCCGTCCTTTGTTTTTAATTTAGTTATTCCTTGTTTTAATTTCCTTTTTTCATTTATATATCTGAAGAATGTCTTATCCCCCTTTTTCATAGACTGAGCTAGTTTTTCTTCTGCCTGCGCTTTAGAAGTTCTTATAACTTGCTTGGCCTCTTTCTGCCTAATCTTGTAGATTTCCTTATCTTCATTGCTCTGGGTTTTTTTATAATTACAAAATGCTAGCTTTTTATTTTTAATGATTTGGGCCACTTCTGCTGAGTACCACAGTGGTCTCTTCCTTTTTTTGCTTTTACTGACAAGTCTAATGCAATTTTCTGTTGCCTTCAATAATGCACCTTTTAAGTAGTCCCATTTCTCCTGGACTCCATGTAATCCGTTCCAGTCTGATAAGGACTCATTTATGACTAATTTCATTTTTGAAAAGTCTGTTTTTCTAAAATCTAAAACTTTTGTTTTTCTGTGGTGTGACTCTTTCACAGTTCTTATATTAAACCACACTGACTGGTGATCACTATATCCCCTCTGTCTCTTCTTTCTTCCAAGCTATACATGTTAAGGTCCTTTAACCTTTCCTGGTAAGTTTTTTCCTGCAATCCATGTACTAGTTTAGTAGCTCTTCTCTGAACTCTCTCTAGAGTATCTATATCCTTCTGGAGATATGGCCTCCAGTACTGCGCACAATACTCCAAGTGAGGTCTCACCAGTGTTCTGTACAGCAGGATAAGCACTTCTCTCTTTCTACTGCTTATACCTCTCCCTATACATCCAAGCATTCTGCTGGCATTTCGTGCTGTTCTATTACATTGTCTTCCCACCTTTAAGTCTTCTGAAATAATTACTCCTAAATCCCTTTCCTCAGATACTGAGGTCAGGACTGTGTCAAATATTCTATATTCTGCCCTTGGGTTTTTACGCCCCAGGTGCATTATCTTGCACTTATCCACATTAAATTTCAGTTGCCAGAGTTCTGACCATTCTTCTAGTTTTCCTAAATCCTTTTCCATTTGGCGTTTCCCTCCAGGAACATCAACCCTGTTACATATCTTTGTGTCATCAGCAAAAAGACAAACCTTACCATCGAGGCCTTTTGCAATATCACTTATGAAGATATTAAACAAAATTGGTCCCAGTACAGATCCCTGAGGTACCCCACTGGTAACATGACCTTGTTCTGAATGTTCTCCATTGACTACAACCCTTTGTTGTCTGTCACTCAGCCACTGTCTAATCCACTCAACAATATGGGAGTCCATGCTCAATGACTGCAGTTTATTGATAAGTCTTCTATGGGGGACAGTGTCAAAAGCCTTACTAAAATCTAGATATGCAATGTCTACTGCACCTCCACCGTCTATTATTTTAGTCACTCAGTCAAAAAAATCTATAAGATTTGTTTGACATGATCTCCCTGAAGTAAACCCATGTTGTTTTTCATCTTGCAATCCATGGGATTTAAGATGTTCCACAATCCTATCCTTTAATAGGGTTTCCATTAATTTGCCTACTATTGATGTCAGACTCACTGGTCTATAGTTGCTCGATTCCTCCCTACTACCTTTCTTGTGAATGGGCACGACATTTGCCAATTTCCAATCTTCCGGGACAACTCCTGTTACCAATGATTGGTTAAATAAATCTGTTAATGGTTTTGCCAGCTCACCACTAAGCTCTTTTAATAATTTTGGGTGTATCTCATCAGGACCCTGTGACTTATTTGTCTTCACTTTAGACAGCAATCTTAGAACGTCTTCCTCTGTAAAGACACATGCATCAAATGATTCATTAGTCATCCTTTCGAGTGGAGGTCCTCCTTCTTTTTCTTCTGTAAAAACTGAACAGAAGTATTCATTAAGGCAGACGGCTAGCCCTTTATTCTCTTCTACATACCTTCCGTCCTTTGTTTTTAATTTAGTTATTCCTTGTTTTAATTTCCTTTTTTCATTTATATATCTGAAGAATGTCTTATCCCCCTTTTTCATAGACTGAGCTAGTTTTTCTTCTGCCTGCGCTTTAGAAGTTCTTATAACTTGCTTGGCCTCTTTCTGCCTAATCTTGTAGATTTCCTTATCTTCATTGCTCTGGGTTTTTTTATAATTACAAAATGCTAGCTTTTTATTTTTAATGATTTGGGCCACTTCTGCTGAGTACCACAGTGGTCTCTTCCTTTTTTTGCTTTTACTGACAAGTCTAATGCAATTTTCTGTTGCCTTCAATAATGCACCTTTTAAGTAGTCCCATTTCTCCTGGACTCCATGTAATCCGTTCCAGTCTGATAAGGACTCATTTATGACTAATTTCATTTTTGAAAAGTCTGTTTTTCTAAAATCTAAAACTTTTGTTTTTCTGTGGTGTGACTCTTTCACAGTTCTTATATTAAACCACACTGACTGGTGATCACTAGATCCCAAGGTTTCGCCTACAATGACATCATATACCGAATCCCCATTTGTGAATACCAAATCCAAAATGGCCTCCCTCCGGGTTGGCTCCTCAACCACTTGTTGCAGAGACAACCCCAGTAGGGAATTTAGAATATCTGTACTCCTGGTAGAACTTGCCTTTTTGGTTTTCCAGCTTATATCTGGAAGATTGAAATCTCCCATAATGATAACTTCTCCTTTCATTGTCATTTTAGCTATTTCTTCAACTAGTAGATCATCTAGTTCTTTAACTTGACCAGGTGGTCTATATATCACACCTACACGAGTTACTGCATGATTAGCAAACTGCAACGTAACCCAAACTGACTCTATGTTGGCCTCACCAACTTGTATTAGGTTAGATTTAATGCTATCTTTCACATACAGGGCCACTCCTCCTCCTTTCTTGCCTTCTCTGTCTCTTCTGTATAAAGAGTACCCTGGTATGGTTATGTCCCAGTCATATCTTTCATTAAACCATGTCTCCGTAACAGCCACTAAATCTACATTCTCAGATGCCATTATTGACCCAAGTTCATTGATTTTTTTACCTAAACTGCGAGTATTTGTAGACAGGACTCTGAGCTTATCATTTCTTAACCTCTGTGCTTCTGACCTGTTCTGGCATTGTTTCGGGGGGCAATTGGACTCTTGTATTTCCACTCTTTTGCCCCCCCTTCCTAGTTTAAATACTCTTTCGCAAAATCTTGGAGTTGTTCACTAAGTACATTTGTTCCTTTGAGAGAAAGATGCAAACCATCTTTTTTGTACAGTTCCTTTCTATTCCAAGTAGAGCTATCATGAGAAACAAAGCCAAATCCTTGCTCTTGACACCATTTACTAAGCCATATGTTGAACTCCTTTATGCGCCTCTGCCTATCATTCTGAACATTATGCACAGGCAGAACTTCAGAAAATGAAATCGTGGATGCAAAATCCTGTACGTCATTACCAAGTGTGATAAAAGATTTTTTCACCTCTGACACTTCATTGCAAGCCAGGTCATTTGTCCCTAGATGGCCAAGAACATCCACGTCCCCTTCCTGCTTTGCTTGCTTAACAATATTAATAATACGTCTTCTATCTCGTCTAGCAGTAGCACCAGGGAGACATCTCACAAAACCATTTTCTTTAAGCTCCACACTTCTTATGATTGAATCACCCAGCAACAGCTGCTTCCTTTAAGACTTCACTTTAGGGAGTTATTTTATGGTTGTTTTCCTGACCTGCTCTTTCCATTTTTTTTCCTTTTCATTTGGTCTTTTAAGTAATGTAATGTACATAATAAACTATTGATTGAAGTATATATCAAGATACTAGCACTCCTGCAAGGATGATTTCTCTCTGGGGAGGCCGCTTCTCACTGATCGGGCACTTCCGGTGTCATGGCTATTTTAAATGGTAATTACTGACATTGCACAAACCCTCCAATCCCAGATAAAGCCACTTTTGGGGAAATGCGTCGGCAGAAGAGTGTGTGTATTGTCACCGCATGCTGGCGAGGTGTGAGACGTATAGTTACATGGTTACATAGTTAGTCAGGTTGAAAAAAGACACAAGTCCATCCAGCTCAACCAATAAAAAACAAAAAGGACACACTACAGCCGACGTGTTTTTAATGTGAAGCCTGTCATTCATTACTTCAATGTAAGCAGATAAAACCATTTTTAAATAAACTTTCTATGCTGTATTGTACTATGAGCTTCTATCTGCTTGCTTTATTTGTGGTTGTGTGATGAGTGATCCAAGGAAGATCATAAGCTGACTCTATGCGATTAGATTGTATATGGAGTAAAACTTCCAGGATGCTAATCTGATATGGGTATCACCTATTGCTGCATGGATAATATGCTTGTCTGATCCCTGTAATTCAGGATCCATACCATTTGGTAAGAGGCCTTCTTTTTTAGAGTAGCACCTTTGAGCACTTCAGCACTTTGAGATTCATCAATTCATCAATTATTGTTTAGAATTGACTTAAAGGAATATTTCAATTCTAGTCACTGATTTTGCACATTGTTTAAGTTACATATTTGTCAGTTTTGCACTTTTTGCATCCGAATGTACGAAAGATGCAAAATTCAGCCGAATTTTGATTATTTACTAAACGAATTGCACATGTCTAATACTGATATAACGCTAAAATGGGAAGAATCTCAGACAGGCAATACTATAGGTAGCTCCTTGCCAAAGAGAAACAACACAATGGGTATACTGGAGCAAGGAAAAATAAGGGATACCAATAGTTACTACCATATTGGATAAATACAGGGACTATGATGCATATACTCATACAAGGTCCATAAAAGTCCATAGGTATATGAAATAAAGTCCTTAAGCACTGAAGGCTGCTCTGTCACAAGTGAGAAGAGAACTTGCAGGGTACTGTGAAGAAAAGACAGGCGCCACTCTAAGTGCAGTAAGACACATTTAATGTAGTAAAACAATATACACCAAATACTCACAATAGAGTAGGTGAAGGACAGCAGTATGGGACATATGAACTGGTCTGTCCAAGTGGTAGGTCTGTCCGGGTGCCTCAAACTGTCTCAAGCGGTCCGCTGCAGTTGTCCACTGTAGCCGATGGATGTGATTGAAGTTCAAATATTAGCTATAAAAGTCTCATAGTGCAGCCAAAGCCAAATACCCGTAAATCTAAGGCACAGCAGCTTTACAGGGGCCCAACTGGAGCAAAGCTACTTTGGAATAAAGAAACACTTTACTTTTAAGTGAAAGCTAACAGTCTTTCACAGCCACACAGTTCAGGTAGAACCTAATAGGGCACATGTTATCCAACCAATGGGAGAAACCTTTCACTATCAGGCTTTTCTGATTGGTTGCATACTGATGACCAGAGCCGGTACAAGGGGGGGGGACGGAAGGGGGGGTGCCCTGGGCGGCACCATTTAGTAGAGGAAGGGGGGCTCAGCGCAGCACAGCTGAAATGTGTGTGTGACTACTAACACACCAGGCGGGCGGGTGAGTGGCCGCTAATAGCTGTAAGGAAGTGAGACCTTCACTTCCCTGTCAGGCAGGTATCTCCACTGACAGGGAAGTGAAGGGCTCACTTCGTTACAGCTATTAGCGGCTGCTCACCCGCCCACCTGGTGTGTTAGTTCATACCAGGGACTGACCCATCTGACTGAGTGCCCGGGACCAGTGGGGGGCCCCATGAGAGGCTACTGGGGATGAGCATTTGAGGCAGGCAAACCACCTCTGAATGGCAAATCGTTCTTCATGCTACACCGGATCAACGTCCGGCATTGTGCTTCACTCAGTGAAGATTCCTGTCAGGCTGCCTTCAGTTCTTCAAATTCCCTGCCCACCTCCTCTCTCCCCGCCCGCCTCGATGACCCTCTTGCTTGCTAGGACCGGCACTGCTCACGAGTACGGACACAGCTTGGTCAGCTTGGCATGGCACTACTCCCGGTTTTTAACATTGGCGTCTATAGGAAATCTTGGTCAACTTGACATAGCACTGCTGCCAGTTTTTAACATTGGCGTCTATGGGAAATCGTGCACAGCTTGGCATGGCACTGCTTCCTGTCTAACATTGGCATCTATGGGAAATCGTGGACAGCTTGGCATGGCACTGCTCCCTGTCTAACATTGGCATCTATAGGAAATCTTGGTCAGCTTGACATGGCACTGCTCCTTGTTTTTAACATTGGCATCTATGGGAAATATTGGTTTTGAAAAGACACTGACATTTTCTTTATACCCCGGGGGGGGGGGGCGCGCAGTTTGCCATCTTCGCCCTGGGCACCAGATGACCTTGTCCCGGCACTGCTGATGACACTGAACTGCATGAACGGAACTCTGAAACACTGATTGCTGTAACCTGACTGTAATTTGATGAAGGGTAAAAAAAAGAAGCTGAAAAAAAATCATACATTAAGTGCTCAACTGGGTAGTGAAAATGATGAATGGTCCAAGGTCACAGCATGGCACAGTGAAGAATTAATATGGTGCTAGGGGCTAACTTTCTAAAATCAAATAGAATGTTCACTGTACAAGGGAAGTTGCACATTGTATGGGAATTTCCCCAGAGCTTAGTGAGCGAAGTGAAGCTCTTTTGACTTAACACTGTTAAAGGTGACAAGAGAGTAGACACGCAAAAAATACAGGTTAAAACTGTATAATATATTGTCAATACCAATAAGTTCAATAGAAAGGAGAAAAAAATTCTGTAAATTTTAAATAGGTTTTCAGAAAAATATGACTGATTTAATATTAAAAGTACTTGCTGTTTTATTAAGCTCCTGAATGCACCACCCTTACAGTATCTTGTGCAAACTATGTATGTTATGTAACAGCATCAGCCAAATGATCAGACCAGTGGTGATGTGCAAATTTTACTTTACTTTACAATCAAAATAAACTCAGATTACACAGGAGATCATATGAACATGGGTTTGCAGTACAAAACAATAATATGAACAGTAAGAAAGCAGGGTTAGAACATATGAAAACAATTCTACTGCAGTTTTACTAATGACCACTGGATGGCAGCAGAGTGCTCTGAGTTCAGTTTACTGACAGAATAGAGAGCTAAAGAAATCTCATGTGTCCAAGATAGTAATCGTTCATTCAACAGGCTGTGAGCTGAGGGGTTCTCCTTCTGGCACAGACTTCACACTGGCACTGCTGGTGCTGACTTCGGTCAGGAGACTCTGGGGGCTGTAGATAGGACCACCTCTCTACATGGACAGCTTCTCCGAATGGACTGTAACAGAGTCCTCTCCAGTGACTGGGGCTTGGACAGATGCTGCATGCTGTTGTGCTCACTGCTGGTGGCCCGCACACCAGACTTAACAGGAGAGGACCCAGCACCTGAGGACAGCTCACTTGCCCAGTCACTGCTGTTCCATCATGCAGGATCTCTCTGAGCATAGGAAGCTGGGAGGAGCTGGCATTTACACTCCCTGGGCATGTCGAAGAGCTCAGGGGATCCCGGGAGCCCAGAGGATTGTGGGGAGTTGAGTTAAAGGGACTAGCACCTGAATTTAGATAAAGGTCCACACCACTACATGTATACATAGGTATATGTAGAGCTTTTTTTGTCAGAAAATAGATACAGGAACTCACTCCGTCAACCGCCACTTGCCACATTCCAATGCACTCACCCCAATGAATGTGACCCCTTAGCAAGAAAAGTCATGTAGCTCTTTATTAAAGACCTGGGGTGACTCTTCACCTAATCTCATAGGCAACTGGATCTCTCTCTTACTGGATAGTTCTCTTTTGTTCTACCCCAGATAGTAATCAGTCAGCTCCAGAAAACGAATGCTATCATTGTGCAGTTTTATTAAAAGAAAAAAAAAAAAAAAAAAAAGAAAAATATATATATATATATATATATATATATATATATATATATATATATATATACACAAGCCCAATTCCAAAAAAAGTTTGGACACTGTACAAATTGTGAATAAAAACAGAATTCAATGATGTGGAAGTTTCAAATGTTAATACTTTATTCAGAATACAGCATAGATGACATATCAAATGTTTAACCACTTGCCGACCGCCGCACGACTATCTACGTCGGCGGTCAGCCCCTCACAGGCAAACTAACGTAGGGCTACGTTGCTTGCTTGTGAGGGTCTAGGGAGCGAGCGCGCGCCGCCGGAGGCGCGCTCCCGCTCCCGCGTGGTCACGGACCCCCCCCCGCGCGCGTGACCAGCGGACCCGATGTCCGCCGGCCACTCGGCAATCGGCGGGGGAGAGGGAGAATGTCAGGCAGCTTGTGTAAACAAGCCACCTGTCATTCTCCTCGCTGTAAAGACACTGATCACATGGATCTACTATATCAGTGTCCTTACAGCTCAAGCCACAGCCAATCACAGTAGAAAGCACGCCCCTAGGGACACACACAGCCCCTCCCTCCCAAATAAAGTTAACCCCTTCACTACCAGTGTATTTTTACAGTAACAGTGCATATATATAGCACTGATTACTGTAGAAATGTCACTGGTAACCCCAAAAGTGTCAAAAATGTCAGTCAAGGGTCCGATCTGTCCGCCGCAATGTCGCAGTACCGCAAAAAAAATCGCAGATCGCCGCCATTACGCGTTAAAAAAAAAACAACAAAAATGACAAAAATCTTTCCCTTTGTTAGTAAACGCGATAACTTTTGCGCAAACCAATCAAAATACGCTTTTTGTGATCTTTTTTACCAAACATAGGTAGCATAAAACAAATTGGCCGAAAATGTTAAAAAAATTTGATTTTTACATTTTTTTTGGGGGGAATTTCATATAAAAAAATGTGAAAAATATTGCTATTTTTGCAAAATTGACGCTCTTTTTTTGTTTATAGCGCGTGATCAAAAAATCGCACAGGTGATCAAATACCACCAAAAGAAAGCTCTGTTTGTGGGAAAAAAAGGACGCCAAATTCGTTTAGGTACAGCGTCGCACGACCGCGCAATTGTCCGTTAAAGTCACGCAGTGCCGAATCACAAAATACCCCCTGGTCGGAATGGGGGTAAAATCTTCCGGGGCTTAAGTGGTTAAACTGAGAAAATGTATCATTTTAAGGGAAAAGTAAGTTGATTTTAAATTTCATGGCATCAACACATCTCAAAAAAGTTGGGACAAGGTCATGTTTTCCATTGTGTGGCATCCCCTCTTCTTTTTATTACAGTCTGCAAACATCTGGGGACTGAGGAGACAAGTTGCTGAAGTTTAGGAATAGGAATTGTGTCCCATTCTTGTCTAATACAGGCTTCTAGTTGCTCAACTGCCTTAGGTCTTCTTTGTCGCATCTTCCTCTTCATGATGCGCCAAATATTTTCTATGGGTGAAAGATCTGGACTGCAGGCTGGTCATTTCAGTAACCGGATCCTTCTTCTACACAGCCATGATGTTGAAATTGATGCAGTATGTGGTCTGGCATTGTCATGTTGGAAAATGCAAGATCTTCCCTGAAAGAGACGACATCTGGATGGGAGCATACTGTATGTTGGTCTAGAATATGTTGGATATACCTTTTAGCATTGATGGTGCCTTTCCAGGTGTGTAAGCTGCCAATGCCACACGCACTCATGCAACCCCATACCATCAGAGATGCAGGCTTCTGAACTGAGTGCTGATAACAACTTGGGTTGTCCTTGTCCTCTTTAGTCCGGATGACATGGCATCCCGGTTTTCCAAAAAGAACTTAAAATTCTGATTCGTCTGACCACAGAACATTTTTCCACTTTGCAACAATCCATTTTAAATGAGCTATGGCCCAGACAAAACGCCTGCGCTTCTGGATCATGTTCAGATATGGCTTCTTTTTAGGCCTATAGAGTTTTAGCCGGCAACGGCGAATGGCACGGTGGATTGTGTTCGCCGACAATGTTTTCTGGAAGTATTCCTGAGCCCATGTTGTGATTTTCATTACAGTAGCATTCCTATATGTGATGCAGTGCCGTCTAAGGGCCCGAAGATCACCGCCATCAAGCATGGTTTTCCGGCCTTTACCCTTATGCACAGAGATTGTTCCAGATTCTCTGAATCTTTGGATGATATTATGCACTGTAGATGATGATAACTTCAAACTCTTTGCAATTTTTCTCTGAGAAACTCCTTTCTGATATTGCTCCACTATTTTTCGCTGCAGCATTAGGAGAATTGGTGATCCTCTGCCCATCTTGACTTCTGAGAGACACTGCCACTCTGAGAGGCTCTTTTTATACCCAATCATGTTGCAAATTGGTCCTCCAGCTGTTCCTTATATGTACATTCAACTTTTCCAGCCTCTTATTGCTACCTGTCCCAACTTTTTTGGAATGTGTAGCTCTCATGAAATCCAAAATGGCCCAATATTTGGCATGACATTTCAAAATGTCTAACTTTCATCATTTGATATGTTATCTATATTATATTGTGAATAAAATATAATTTTGATATTTGTAAATTAGTCCATTCCTTTTTTACTCACAGTTTGTACAGTGTCCCAACTTTTTTGGAATTGGGTTGTATATATATATATATATATATATATATATATATATATATATATATAGAGCCCATTGATGATCGACTATTGGTCGGGAACACGTTGGGCGTGTCCAGGCTTGTCTTCCGGGTACTGACACCGTCCTCTGAGTTGTATCTGTGATCCTCTGTCTGTGAAGGGTCGGATCTCATGGAAGGCGGAGTCCGGGCTGTGATTGGAGATTTATGAGCAGCGCTCTGATCCCTGGAGTGGCTCTGATCATGCTGGAGGGATTAATCCCTTATGTGCCTGCTTCTACCATTTACTGCAATTATCGAGAGGAAAAGAAACACAGGAGACCAGCAGTGATTGATGTCCAGTAACAGCAGTAGCAGTCGTTTCTAAGTGGGATCCAGTACACATAAGCTTGATTGCCTGTCCTATGCGAATAGGTGGGCCAGTGCTTCTGGTGAGTTGCCATCCCCCCTGTTTTACATCACAACGGTGGCGGTGTAGTGCTGTGGTGACCCTAAACACTCTGTGGTGATCCCTATTTGGTGTATAGGACTACTGCTGGATAACTCATACCCCTTGATGTTTGGAATGGATGTCTTTACAAGATACCAATGTTTGGACGTTTAAGGACTTGATTATATCTTGACTAGACTCATGCTGGATGATTCATGTCATTTCCCTCTTTTATATCAGCGCTACTTATGCCATTTTCATTTGTTCCAAGGGACGAGTGATTTTAGTATACTGTGACATATTTTCTTTTATAGTAGCTGCGGTATTGTCTATTAGACTATCTGAGAGGTTACTTGTGCGCAGGGGATATATTGTATTACCAGTAGAGGGCAGTTTTGTGTTATACATATATTCTTTTTCATATATATATATATATATATATATATATATATATATATATACACAGTATCTCCCAAAAGTGAGTACACCCCTCACATTTTTGTAGATATTTTATCATATCTTTTCATGTAACAACACTAAAGAATTGATACTTTGCTACGATGTAAAGTAGTGAGTGTACAGCTTATCTAACACTGTAGTATTGCTGTCCCCACAAAATAACTTAACACACAGTCATTAACGTCTAAACCACTGGCAACAAAAGTGAGTACACCCCTAAGTGAACATGTCCAAATTGGGCCAAATTAGCCATTTTCCCTCTTTCCCTCCCCAGTGTCATGTGAATCGTTAGTGTTACAGGGTGTCATGTGTGAATGGGGAGTAGAACTCTCTGATGATCTGAAAAAAAAATTTTGCTCTACATAAAGATGGCCTAGGCTTAAAGAAGATTGCCAAGACCCTGTAACTGAGCTGCAGCACGGTGGCCCAGACCATACAGCGGTTTAACAGGACAGGTTCCACTCAGAACAGGCCTCGCCATGGTCGACCAAAGCAGTTGAGTGCATGTGGTCTGTGTCATATCCAGAGGTTGTCTTATAGAAATAGACACATGAATGCTGCCAGCTTTGCTGCAGAGGTTGAAGGAGTGGGGGACCTTATGCTGCACACTGCATCAAGTTGTTCTGCATGGCTGTCATCCCAGAAGGAAGCCTCTTCTAAAGATGATGCACAAGAAAGCCCACAAACAGTTTGCTGAAGACAAGCAGACTAAAGACCAGAATTACTAGAACCACATCCTGTGGTCTGATGAAACCAAGATAAACTTATTTGGTTCAGATGGTGTCAAGCATGTGTGATGGCAACCAGGTGAGGAGTACAAAGACAAGTGTGTCTTGCCTACAATCAAGCATGGTGGTGGGAGTGTCATGGACTGAGGCTGCATGAGTGCTGCAGGCACTGAGGAGCTACATTTCATTGAGATAACCATGAATGCCAACATGTACTGTGACATACTGAAGCAGAGCATGATCCCCTCCCTTCAGAGACTGGGAGGCAGGGCAGTATTCCAACATTATAACAACCCCAAAAACACCTCCAAGACGACCACTGCCTTGCTAAAGAAGCTGAGGGTGAAGATGATGGACTGACCAAGCATGTCTCCAGACCTAAACCCTATTGAGCATCTGTGGGGCATCCTCAAACAGAAGGTGGAGGAGTGCAAGGTCTACAACATCCACCAGCTCCGTGATGTCGTCATGGAGGAGTAAAAGAGGACTCCAGTGGCAACTCGTGAAGCTCTGGTGAACTCCATGCCCAAGAGGGTTTAGGCAGGGCTTGAAAGAAATGGTAGCCACATAAAATATTGACACTTTGGGCCCAATTTGGACATTTCCACTTAGGGCGTACTCACTTTTGTTGCCAGCAGTTTAGACAATAATGACTGTGTGCTGAGTTATTTTGAGGGGACAGCAAATTTACACTATTATACAAGCTGTACACTCACTACATTACATTGTAGCAAAGTGTAATTTCTACAGTGTTGTCACCTGTAAAGATATAATAAAATATTTTGAAAAATGTGAGGGGTGCCACCAATACACACAGCCTTCTCCCATTGCCACCGTCGCTGCTCCTCTCACTGGAGCTGGTGTGCGTTCCAAGACCTGTAAACTGCTGCACTGCACTGTATATACTGTATATACTGTATATATATATATATATATATATATATATATATATATATATATATATATATATATATATATAGTATTTGTATACACCAAGAGAGCTACAGTACTTTGGGGTAGATTTACTAAAACTGGTGCACTCAGAATCTGGTGCAGCCGTGTATGGGAGCCAATTACCTTCTAGTCTTAGCTTGTTCAATTTTTATTTTTTTTTATTGCTATTGCTAATACAATTGTATTTTATTTTTTTTTTTGTTTTAGCAATAAAACCTGAAAGCTAATAGGTTTCTATGCAGAAGTGAGCCTGGTATTGCACTCTGCAGCTTTAGTAAATAAACCGCTTTGGGTGAAGAAATAGGCATCTGCTTTTCACAATTAGCTTATATTTCAAGCGTAACTCCACTTTTGTTGAGAAAAAAAAAAAACATTCTCCTCCGGGTGATCTATGTACATTGCAAAGATTTTGCAACTTTGCAACTTTTTGCAACTTTGTTGCAGATTCCTACCTTTTGTTATTCAGAAGGAATTTGTGTTTGTCTGTGCCCATGTGCCCAGTGAGTCTAATGGGAGTGGTTTCATAAATATCAACCAGCTGCTGCAGAATCAGAGCTTTAATGAGAAAAAACGCAAATGACTGAGCGTATATATAAAAGAATTGGGCAGCACTCCTCAAGAAGAAGCCGTTGCTGGCGAAACATGTAGAGGATCAATAGTGTAGCCTATACGGAAGAAACAATTAACTGTAATGTTTTGCTGTATATGGATAATGTATATATTTTTTAAACATGTTTTTAATGTGTGTAAAATAAAATTTATATTTTTTTAAAGAAAAAATTGAGTCTTGGCACCATAAAAATCACAATATACATTGAAGAGAATAAAATATTATATTTAAGGGATGTAGTAATAAAAAGAACCTAGACCAGAAAATTTGCCTCATTGTTCAGCAATACTTAAAAACAAATTTGTATATGCTATAACCTTTTTTTTTTCCATTTGCTATTTTTATTCCCATGAAAGTGGAGTTACCATTTAAAACATCACATATTTTGATATGTTCCATCTCTGTAGTGTAAAAAAAAAGTATTTTTTACTTTACCATTCTCTGAGCCTGTAGCATCAAAAATTCTCACTATCGTCTTTGACATTGCCTATGTATCGAGATCATTGGTCTCTACATTTCAAGGGATGTTCATTAGATAATTATGGATTGGTATGTTGTCTAATTCTTCAAAGGGTATTATTTCATCTTTCCTCTGTATACAGAGGCGCGCTCCCGCTCGCTCACGGACCCCCCCCCCCCCCCCCCCGCGCGCGAGAGTGACCGGCGGTCCCGATGTCCGCCGGTCACTCACAATCCTCGGTTACACCGGGAGAAAGGCAGGCGGATAATGTAAACAAAACCACCTGTCTTTCTCCCCTGTGTAACAGCACAGATCATACGGTCCTGCTATGTAGGACCGTAGATCTGTGCTGATACACACACAGCCACATCCAATCACAGTTAGAAACACGCCCCTAGGGACACACTTAACCCCTCCTTCTCAAATAAAGTTAACCCCTTCTCTGCCAGTGTCATTTTTACAGTAACAGTGCATATGTATAGCACTGATTACTGTAGAAATGTCACTAGTAACCCCAAAAGTGTCAAAAATGTCAGTCAAGGGTCCGATCTGTCCGCCACAATGTCGCAGTCCCGCAAAAAAAATCGCAGATCGCCGCCATTACTCGTTAAAAAAAAAAAAATAAAAATTACAAAAATCTTTCTCTTAGTTAGTAAACGCAATAACTTTTGAGCAAACCAATCAAAATACGCTTTTTGCGATTTTTTTTACCAAACTTATGTAGCAGAAAACAAATTGGCCTAAAATGTTAAAAAATTTTGATTTTTCCATTTTTGGGGGGGGGGGGGGAAATTTCATATAAAAAAATTTGCAAAATGTTGTTATTTTTGCAAAATTGTCACTCTTTTTTGTTTATAGCGCATGATCAAAACATCGCACAGGTGATCAAATACCACCAAAAGAAAGCTTTGTTTGTGGGACAAAAAGGACGTCAAATTAGTTTAGGTACAGTGTCGCACGACCGCAAAATTGTCCGTTAAAGTCAAGCAGTGCCGAATCGCAAAATAAGCCATGGTCAGGAAGGGGGTAAAACCTTCCGGGGCTTAAGTGGTTAAAGGTCAAGTTACTAAAAAACTGCTTCAAGAACCATTTTGAGGTACTCTTTAAGTGCTTTTGTGGGGCTTCCTATTCATTTCAATGGAGAGGGGCATTTTTGAGGCGCTCCAAACATGCTCTAAAGATGCTGGCTGCAGGATTTTTTTCACCGTCTCACCAGCGCACCACATCTCGAGCAAAGATTGTTCTTTTCTTTTCAATATTTTTATTGGTTTTCAAAAGATGAAGACATAAACAATGAAGAATATAAACATTGAAGTTACATGGGATATAGAAGAATTTCTGGAAATGACAGTGCATAAGTAGACATAATCATAAAAAGTCGGATCTAGTATGCAATAGGAGTATAATAGTGTACAATATATTATGTTATATCATGAGACTTTGACATAATATACCGTCCACGGTTTCCACATTTTGTTGAATTTCACACATTGTGATATTGTGTATGAATACATTTTTTTTTTCGTAGGAGAATTGTGTTTGTGAGGTCTATTACTTCTGAGGGATTGGGTGTTAGATTATGAGTCCGGTGTCTTGCTATCACTGTTTTGGCTGCCACTAGAATGTATATTACAACAGTTCTGAAGCTGTGGTGGAAAATGTCTATTTCCAAGTGCAGTATTGCGAGAGCAGGGTTTTTGTTGGTAATACACCGGTGGTTTCTGAAAGAATCTAAAAAAAATTCCTCCAGAAGCTGGTCAGGTTTTTCCATGACCAAAAGGTGTGTACGAGATTGCCAACCTGTCCACAATTCCTCCAACATAGGGGGGCTGAGTGTGTCGGAAAATTTTGACAAACGATATGGTGTCAGGTACCATCTTGTAATTAATTTTTGCGAATGATCCCAGTGGGTCACACAGTGGGTCACTAAGTAATTACAGCGAATGGCTGTCAGCCACTGGTTTTCAGAAAAGGATGTTTGGAGATCTTCTTCCCATTTGAGCATAGGAGGCATTTTCGAAAAGGTCAATTTGTGTTGGAAAGAGTGGGATTTGCGGCAGAGAGGTATTTCCATATTTTACTCTCTATTTATAGGGGAGGAGTGAGGGTTTTGGATAGGAAGCTGGAGATTCTGGTGTCTGAGTAAGAGGCTGCTTTATTTAGATGGAATTCTGTCTGGAGAGTTTGAAAACTTTTCAGTTGGTCGTTGTGGTAGAGGTGGTCTGTTGTCTGAATACCCACCTATATCCATCTCTGGAGAGATATACAGGGAATTAAATGTTCCAGTGTTTTAGGGGGAATGGGACATGGAGCGAGGAAGAGGTTGTGGGGCCTCGGGATAGTAATTTCCTCCAGGCAAGTACAGAGGCTTGTGTCGGCAGTGGAAAGGATGTTATGTTTAGGAATTTCCAAGCATCTGCTAGTAAGACGTGATAGAGTACATTCGAATTTCTGAGCGCTGATTCAATGTCAGTCCATGGAATGTCTGTGGGTTTATGAAACCAGTGATGTAGGGATGCAAGTTGTTAGGCGTGGTTAGTCTGGGAGACCGAAACCACCTATTCTCCTGTGAAAGCTTGTTCTTTTTAAAAACAACAGACTTACTGCCTGGATCACCAGGTGAAAATAAAATCATGAAAAATAAAATAAATGCAGCCATCACATCTAAGAACTCGGAAATTGGAAAGCTGCAATATGATAAATGGTTGCTTTAAGGCATGGGTGTCCAACTTTTTGGCTTCTCTGGGCCACATTGAGTGTAGGGAAATCTTCTTGGGTCGCATATAAAATATATACTATAGTTGAGGTATATAAGTAATAAAACGCCGCCACGCCCTTCCCACGATGCCGCCCCCCCCCCCTCAGCACTAATTTAACACAACTAGAGTATGATCCCTTCCGAGGCAGCCTCTGCCTACAGTTAGTTGGGAGCCGCTGTGGCCGTGCCCCCAAGCCGACTTCCTTCCTCCCCAGCAAAAAAAATAAATTGTCAGGGGACAGTGGGCCGCATTGCCTGCGGTTCCGGGCCGCAGGTTGGACATGCCTGCTTTAAGGTTTATTAACAATTTAAAGTCACAGCATTTTCTAAAGAGTGGTTTTATCACTTAAAAATAAAAACAACCACTGCATTTAATGCTATTTTTCTTCCATAAGAGCTTGTTTTAGGCAATCAACGTCCAAGGATTGTCTGATCATTACTGCCAATGGATCAGCAGGATTAGAACGTATTAACTGATTTAAACTAAAGGTTCAATTGAGCTTTGAATTGTGATTCCATCTTTGCAGCCAAATTGGGATAACACCTCCTTTATATTGGTTACCTGTTCACACTCACATAGCGTGACTTGAAACAGTAGTAAACTCTGCTTTGTCACTTTTACTTATAATACTTATTCACTTATTATAAAGCTTACCTGTAGGTAAAATGAAAATCTCCTAAAGGTGCACCGTATAGAAGTTATTCACATGTTTTGCAGCCGGGGACATTACCGGCGCATGTGCTCTGAATTGAGGACACGGGTGAATGTGACATCAATTCAGAGTTGCATGCCACGACGCATGCGAGGGAGTGACATCATCACAGCTCAGCCATTCAAAAGGCCAGAGCCAACAAACTCGGAGGGAAGACAGGGTGAAGATGGAAGCCCTGTTAATGGTGACCAGGCGCCACTGGAGGGATCCATTTTACAGTTAAATCTTTCATAACATGCTAGTGTGAAATGCATTTTAG
This sequence comes from Pelophylax lessonae, assembly GCF_965119305.1. NCBI lineage: Eukaryota > Metazoa > Chordata > Amphibia > Anura > Ranidae > Pelophylax > Pelophylax lessonae. Next base: position 32,502,954 of record NC_138780.1, read on the forward strand.
CACATTATGTCATTTCCTTGCAAAGGGGCCGTATTTTTAATTTGACCTAATAACCACTTTAAAAAAAAGTAGGCAGCCAATTTGACTTTCAATAGATTCTTATTGAGTTTTTCAAAATGCAGTTTTTGTAAAACATAAGTAATCATGTAAAGAAGCATACTTATATAACCATTACACAATTATATGTCACGGACATAGCAGCTGATAACATTGAGCCATTTAACCATATCAATAACACTGAGTCATTTAGACATACACTATATTGTCAAAAGTATTTGGGACACCTGCCTTTACAAGCACATGAACTTTAATGGCATCCTAGTCTTAGTCTGTAGGGTTCAATATTGAGTTTTCCCACCCTTTGCAGCTATAAAAGCTTTAACTCTTCTGGGAAGGCTGTCCACAAGGTTTGAGAGTGTGTCTATGGGAATGTTTGACCATTCTTCCAGAAGCGCATTTGTGAGGTCAGGCACTGATATTGGATGAGAGGGCTCACTGTCTGCACTCTAATTCATCCCAAAGGTGCTCTATCGGGTTAAGGTTGGGACTCTGTGCAGGCCAGTCAAGTTCCTTCACCCCAAACTCGCTCACCCATGTCTTGCTTGTTCACCACTGAACTTTTCCTTTCTTCCAAGGTGTTTTATTGGGGTGAAGTGAGGACTCATCCATGTGTTTATGGACCTTGCTTTGTACACAGATCCAAATCCTTTGGTGGAGGGGGGATTATAGTGTGGGGTTGTTTTTCAGGGGTTGGGCAGTAAAGGGAACTCTTAAGGCATCAGCATACCAAGACAGTTTGGACACTTTCATGCTCCCAACTTTGTGGGAACAGTCTGGGGATAGCTCCTTACTGTTCCAACATGACTACTCACCAGTGCACAAAGCAAGGTCCATAAACACAAGGATGAGTCCTGACCTCAACCCAATAAAACACCTTGGAAGAAAGGAAAAGTTCAGGGGTGGTTGTCAATAGACTAGTCCTATGGGCCAGGAAGGTTGACAGAACCACCGTCCTGTATAAATTGGGGTTTTAAAGGCTGAAGGGTGGTCTGTAGTAATCGTACACAATGATAATAAAAATTGAACTTTATAAAAGTGCATCAACAATACATATTAAAAACAAAGTATATAGACACATAGTATACAGACATGAAAATTGTCCAATGCCTCCAAAATGTATATCGGCAAGAACATAGAAAGGAACAGTGGGACTTGATGAGCCCTACGCGTTTCGTCGAGCAAAAAAGCTCTCCTATTGGCTTATTTAGGGACCAAATGATAAGGTCACAACACTGTTTCTAAATGCTATATAGAAAAGATTACAGAAGCGGGGAGAAGGATTATGTACACAATCATGAATAAAGGACCGTAATACATTGATAAACAGCTCCCTGCATAAACTGTATAAATTCTGTATAAACTAATATCATGCTTACCAAATCGTATACATCACAGAGCATGCTGAGCACAACATGATCCCGTGGCACTGGAACAGAAACAGGGGTATTATCCCAAATGAAATGGACCACCGAAATCAATCAGTGTCCAAATAAGACACCTTTGGGATGAATTAGAGCGGAGACTGTGAGCTAGGCCTTCTCCTCCACATCAGTGCCTGACCTCACAAATGCGCGGAAAGAATGGTCAAAACTACCCATAGACACACTCCTAAACCTTGTTCACAGCCTTCCCATAGAAGTTGAAGCTGTTATAGCTGCAAAGGGTGGTGCGACTCAATATTGAACCTTACGGACTAAGACTGGGATGCCATTAAAGTTTATATGCGTGTAAAGGCAGGCGTTCCAATACTTTTGACAATATAGTGTATCAAAGGTCATTAAATGTAAGACTTTAAGCTAATATTGCGAGGGTGATTCATAACTGTCTGAAGAGAAGTAAGGTGATGAGCAAAAGACTGGCCAAAATGTGTTTCTATGTCCAGGCCATAAGCTTGGTCTGATTTGGAGAAAAAAGATAAAAAAAAGCCCTCCACATTAGAAAGGTGAAAGGAGGTATTAAAAGAGGACAGAGAAGGAGAAAAAAAGAAGAGAGGAGGAGAAGGAAGACACCAGGGGATGTCTAGGACCCACAGACTGGGAACCTGGATTGGACCTTTACAGGGTGTAGGGTAAGCAGCAATTTTAAATAGTTTTACCTGTACTTATTCCTATTTGCCTAAATTGATTCCCCTAGAATTTAAAATCCAAACCTTTAAATAAATTAGTTGCCAGTTGTAGCATTTAGTTATGATAAAAAAATAATAATTTGAGTAATACTGCTATTAATTTAATATTTCTCCAATGAGCTCCTTGCCTTAGAATAAAAAAAATAATTAAAAAGGATTGGACCACTGGGTATGAAGTCTCAAGGGCTCTTCTAGATGTATTTATACATATATAAAAACATAAAATTAGATTATATATAAAACACGAATATACAGATGCTAATACATTACATGCTCAAAACACTTCTTATACTATTTCAGTTAATTAACTGCCAATGTAAGTGGTTGTATGATGTATGACATGTCTGCATTCTACTTGGACAATGGCTGAGACATTCCTAGTAAGTATACACTGTACATTTTGTTATACGTAATACATAACACGAGGGCTTTTTTCAGTGGGAACGTAGTTCCGGCACCTCCAGCACTGAATATACTGTATGTAATAGGAAGAGGTGTGCTGGAGGCTCTATTGTTGCTGGCTCCAGGAGATCTATTTTATTGCTTTTCTTGTTATTAGACAAGAACAAATTCCATACAAATTATTTAGCACCACAAAATACTTGGGGCAGTACTGGGAGGTGGGTAGTGGGTGGAACCAAAGGACGGTGCTTGGGGGTGGGTAGGGCACAAAGACAAGGGGGGACTTTAACCACTTCAGCCCCGGAAGCTTTTACCCCTTTAACCTCCCTGGCGGTATGATTATGTCAGGAATTATGTACCAAAAGCGGTACAATTTTTTTCATGGAAATTTGGCGTTATGTATTATAGGCCTACAATTCTTAGTAATTACTGACTTAAACCTGACCAAAACAAGAGTCTAGTAGACATCCCAGATGTGATAAATTTGAAACACAAACGCATGAATTATAATCGATTCAATAATATAATTTTATTATATAATATATAATATATATAATAAAATTATATTATTGATTAGATTATATTTCATGCTTTATATTATATATATATATATGTGTGTATATATATATAATATATAACGCATGAATTATAATCAAATCAGTAATATAATTTTATATATATATATATATATATGTGTATGTGCGTATATATATATATATATATATATACACACACATATATATATATACACACATATATATATATATATATATATATATATATATATATATATATATATATATATATAAAATATAAAATGTGTTTGTGTTTTGTGCAACGTTTGAATTTCCCTCCCAATTCCGCTCCCATGCAGCATTGCTGCTGCAGGGAACGGAACTAGGAAGTCATCACACCGACGGACGAGCGGCGGGACTCTCGGCTGGTGGTCACAGCAATGAGAGATCATCGTTGGATCGCCAGGAGAAGGTAAGAGACACCGCTGCGCTCTCTGCACATCTACCCCGAGCGTGACTCGGGGATACTGATCCTAGCCTAAAAAATCCATTCCGAGTCACGCTCGGGGATAACGCCAGGGAGGTTAATGAGTAGGCCATTTTTTGCGATTTGGCACTGCGCTGCTTTAACTAACAATTGTGCGGTTGTGGGACGCTGTACCCAAATAAAATTAATGTCCTTTTTCCCCCCTCAAATAGAGCTTTCTTTTGGTGGTATTTGATCACCTCTGCGGTTTTTGTAAAAAAAAAAGCCCAAAAAGCGTATATTAATCAGTTTGCGCAAAAGTTATAGCGTTTACAAACTATGGGATAGATTTTTGGACTTTTTTTTGTTGTTGTTGTTGTTTTTATTAGTAACGGCGACGATCAGCAATTTTTAGCGAGACTGCGAAATTGCAGCAGACAAATCTGACACGCTGGGGTTGATTTACTAAAACTGAAGAGTGCAAAATCTGGTGCAGCTGTGCATGGTAGCCAATCAACTTCTAACTTCAGCTTGTTCAATTAAGCATTGACAACAAAACCTGGAAGCTGATTGGTTTCTATGCAGAGCTGCACCAGATTTTGCACTCTCCACTTTTAGTAAATCAACCCCTAAGTGACACTTTTTGGGGACCAGTGACACCAATATAGTGATCAGTGCTAAATAATATGCACTGTTACTGTATAAATGACACTGGCAGGGGAGGGAGATATGTATAGTGAGGCGCTGCTACTAGTTGATCACCGAAATAAATAAATAAATAAAGCTGTATTGGATGTTTGCTAAATGCAATCATACAAATATTGAATGAATAAATTTGAAAATACATGCATGAGACAAATTAGAAAATAAATAAATAAATGAAACTGTACTGAATGTAGCTGGATGTAATCATGCAAAAATGAAATAAATGATTTTGTATATTTAAAGTGCTTGTGCAAATCCGTGCTGGATAAAGGTGTGTAAAAAAATATTTAATGTACCATCAAGAAGGTGGAAAAAACAATGTGTTGTATGCTATGTTCTATACATAAAATGTGCCAAAAACCATATATACAATAATGACTAAAGGTGCTGAATACATACACATACACATACAAAAAAAAAAAATCACCCAATATCGTTGATACAAAGTGATATACGTGCTCAGTGTTTCTTCAAGAAATATAGGATTTGAAGTGAACAGGGAAGAAAAAAATATAAATAAATTATATATATATAAAAAAAATTAAATAAAACACAGCATGCCCAATCCGCCTACCCCCAATGGGAACTATCTGTAAGCAGATTTGGTTACCGTGTTCTAAGGTTTATTAGGGATGGGACATTGTAACCAATTGATCTTAACTATAATGGAGATTTAGATATCAAATTTCTTTATTTAATTTTTTTTTTATAAATATATTTAATTTGTATTTTCATCTCCTTTAACTGTTACCTTGTGCTCCTGTAATTTTCGTAGTTTTCTTCATTTTCCTAACTGTTGTTACATGTACCAAGCAATGAGTCAGAAGTAACAAACAATTGTAAATGTTATTGTTGAAATTGTTAAATTAAAATTCCAATAAAAATTTCAAAGTAAAAAAAAAAGAAGTGAACAGGGAAGGGGTAATACTGGGGGTGATCAAGGGGTTAAGTGTGAGTCTAATTGTGCTTACTAACTGGGGGGGCTCTGTTACAGGCACACAGAGACCAGTGTTTCATAAGGAGAGTTACTGCACACAGATTTACTGCAGCAGGGCGGCTCGGCTGCGCTTAAACACGTAGATCTACTGACTAGACACAGCTGGAGCCAGACCGCGGGAGGAGCGGGAGCGATCACCGCTGGCCTCCCGCGATCTTCAGGGAAACTGACAGGAGAGCCGACTGCCTATGTAAACAAAGCAGGCGGCTCTTGTCACACAACTGGGTGGGCTCGGGGCGCAGTGCTCTTCGCCCCGAGCCCACCCTTTTTTGAAGCCTATTGGAGCCTCTGGCTCTAATCATGTGCTAAAAAAAAAAACCCCATTGAACTCCATGCATCCAGTGCCCTGCATGTAGATTAGGGGACCGGATGCATGGATGGGGGGGGGGGGGCGGCGCCCCTGCGCCCCCAGTGGACGGGCCGCTACTGCGGATCACGTATATATTTGTGTACCTGTTGCAGAGGGGCTGCCCTGTAGCAGTAAAACTACTATGGGGCAGACCTAAAATGGTTAATGACAGTTGTCTATATTTTTTTTACAGGAATTCCACTCTACAAAACAAGAACTCAATAAGACCATGGTCCAACAGTTTATATTAATTGCATTCTCGGACCTGAAAGAGCTCCAGTTATTACTCTTCCTCTTTGTTTTAATAGCATACACTATCTGTGTTACAGGAAATATTACCATCATTGTCTTAGTTAGGATTGAACCCTTGCTTCAAACTCCAATGTATTTTTTCATGAGTACATTTGCAGTTCTTGAAATTATGTTTGTGACGGCTACGGTACCTAAGCTTCTGGATAATTTGATTTCAGGAAATAAGAAAATATCTCTTATAGAATGTTTTACACAGTTGTTTGTTTTCAATGGTTTGGGTGAAACAGAATGTTATTTGTTATTGGTCATGGCCTTTGATAGGGACTTGGCTATTAACAATCCTTTACACTATTCCACTATTATGAGGAAGAAAATGTGTGTTCTATTAGCTGTGGCACCATGGATTTCTGGGTTTGCAGCTTCTTCTGTGACTACTGATTTCATGGCCCAATTGGACTTCTGTGGACCAAATCAGATAAATCATTTCATCTGTGATTTGGTTCCTCTTGAGATGTTGTCTTGCTCTGATCCTTCCATGATAAAATTAGCCACACTATTAACAGCCACGTTTGCTATAATTTTCCCAGTCATCATTATCATAGCTTTATATGTTCACATTATTAACACCATCCTACAAATCAAGGGAGCTGAAGGCAAACAAAAAGCCTTCTCTACCTGTTCTTCTCACCTTATTGTGACCAGTCTTTTTTTTGGAGCAGCTCTTGTTGTGTACATCATACCTACTGGAGGGGAAAATGACAAATATCTTGCTCTTATATACACAGTTCTTACCCCACTCCTAAATCCCTTCATTTATACCTTGAGGAACAGTAATGTGAAGACGGCAGTAAAAAAATGTGTATTAAATATATTTATTCTGTAAGCCCTGAGGCACACTCATAGTTTACATGACCCTTTCATATATACTTTGAGAAACAATTGTGTGAAAACATTGAAAAAGAAACTGTTGTCTCCTGGTTACCCTAGTCACCCCATCCCCAAATAAAACAACATGGTTGAAAGGGTAGACCCGGGATTCTAAAGGCACCAGACAAAAAATATAGTAAAAAATAAATTTTTATTATAATCATTAAAAAATATTGAATCAGATAAAAAAAATTACAAAGAAGATATCCATACAGTACTGTTGTAATATGTTCATCTCTACATGTTTCGCCAGACTATGGCTTCTTCAGGAGATTTTGCTAGAGAATTGCATAACAGTTCACTACAAAATAGCAATATATTAATACACACATATATCAAAACAAGAATGTCAATAAATCTGCATTAGAACAACAAATCGTGGTATGTGTTGTTCAGATAGATCTGGGTACTTAAAACCCATAATATAAATGAGCACACATATTTATAGGTAAACTGGAGGATCCCCTCACCTTGAATATTATTATCAAATAGATGACTGTTAGGAATCCAAATTCTGTATTGCATCAGGATATCAGTGACCGGAGAGGGAAATACAGGAGCCCATATGACAAACCAGCCGCCTGAGGGGGAAAAAACTATACACCCAAAATTTGTTGAAAAAGGTCCAATAAAAAAACATGTCTTATATATCTCACAAGGAAAGAGGGAGATCATACCTCAAACTTACATATACATACAGATTGAAGTGGATGGATTTCAAAAATCTAAATTTCAAATCATTATGCAAGCTTAGTAGATCCAAGTGTGAGGTTAGGGGAATAAACCAACCAAAGATCTTCCATTGATACTCCCACTGAAACTAAAATAATGATATGGTATTAGGTATAATATCTCTTTTAAGGGCACTTCTTATACCATAAACATAGAGAGTGGATTGTTATCATTATACTCACAATCTCTTGTAATGTGTCACCCTCAGGCAGAGCTCGGGCCTAATGCCATGTCCATAGGACCCCTTATATTAGCCTCCATCCCCTTACCCCCTTATATTAGCCTTGGCATCCAATGACCCTAAAGATATGCCACTGCGCATTCGCGGGCCCCGCTGGAAATAGCGCACCACGTAATGACCATGGGCGCCATGATGGAAAAGGGAAACTGATGCCCATAGCCGGCATAGATGGAATGACCTGCCAGCCAAACTCAATGTCCACTGAAGGGGGAACAACAGATACACATAAATGGACATCAATGGATGGAATATGGGGACCATCACTATATGCACAAGGAGTCAAGTGGGCGCCAGTAGAGAGACCCAAACGGATTCGGCTCCCTGCAGTGGCGCCCTGGGTTTCCGTACAATCACCCACCCAACAGGTAAATAGTTGATAGTTACCTGCCATCTAATAGATACTTAACAATAAATGGTAAATTAAAATAAAAATAAATACACTCTAAATCATTTAATAGATAAATAGTGGTTCCCCCAAGAAAACCCTTACATTAAGATATAATGTGTATTAAATCATAAGCATAAATCACAAAACAGTAATATGAATTCTAATCAGAATGGCCAGATTAGGAAGGAGCAAATAAGGGAAAAAGATCAGGTTATAAAAAGGACTTGAAACTAAGGGATTCATTGAGCCCTGGCATTCTGGACGCTTTTAGAGTATGAATTTTTTTTTCACATTGTAATAGGATTTGTCTATGTTGCCCCCAAACATGAATGGGAACAAGAACATGATTACTTAGTGTAAGGGTTATCTTGGGGTATACCTGTTTATCTATTATATTATTTAGAACGTATTTATTTTTATTTACCATTTATTGTTAGGTATCTGTTAGATGGCAGAAAGGCTAAGTTCACCTTTTGTAAAAAAATAAATAAATGCACATGTTTTTTGCAGGTAAAAAAAATGCAGAGCATTGCACCCATGATTAGTAGATCGCGGGTGCGGTGTCAGGCTCCTGCAGACTCTTAGGATAGCTGTCTGCCTGTACCTCCAATATGGGCGGGCAGTTACAGTGCCCTCAAAAAGTATTCATACTGAAATTTTCCACATTTTTTCATGTTACAACCAAAAATGTAAATGTATTTTATTGGGATTTTATGTAATAGACCAACATAAAGTGGCACATAAATGTGAAGTGGAAGAAAAAAGATAAATTATTTTTAAAATTATTTAAAAATAAAAATCTGAAAAGTGTGGTGGGCATTTGTATTCAGCCCCCCTAAGTCAATACTTTGTAGAACCACCTTTCACTGCAATTACAGTGTGCAAGTCTTTTTGGGGATGTCTCTACCAGCTCTGCACACCTAGAGAGTGACATTTTTGACCATTCTTCTTAGCAAAACATCTCAAGTTCTGTAAGATTTGATGGAGAGCGTCTGTGAACAGCAATTTTCAAGTCTTGCCACAGATTTTCAATTGGATTTAGGTTTGAACTTTGACTGGGCCATTCTAACACATGAGTATGCTTTGATCTAAACCATTCCATTATAGCTCTGGCTGTATGTTTAGGGTCATTGTCCAGCTGGAAGGTGAACCTCCACCCCCAGTCTCAAGTCTTTTGCAGACTCTTAACAGGTTTTCTTCGAAGATTGCCCTCTATTTGGCTCCATCCATCTTCCCATCAACTCTGTCTAGCTTCACTGTCCCTGGTGAAGAATAGCATTCCCACAACATGATGCTGCCACCACCATGTTTTAGGGAGATGTACAGTGTTAGTTTTTTGCCACACATAGCATTTTGCTTTTAGGCCAAAAAGATCAATTTTAGTCTCATCTGACCTGAACACCTTCTTCCACATGTTTTCTGTGTCCCCCACATGGCTTTTCGCAAACTTCAAACTGGACTTTTTATGGCTTTCTTTCAACAATGGGTTTCTTCTTGACACTCTTCCATAAAGGCCAGATTTGTGGAGTGCACGACTAATAGTTGTCCTGTGGACAGATTTTCCCACCTGAGCTGTGGATCTCTGCAGCTCCTCCAGAGTTACCATGGGGGGCCTCTTGGCTGCTTCTCTGATTAATGCTCTCCTTGCCCGGCCTGTCAGTTTATGTGGACGGCTTGTCTTGGTAGGTTTACTCTTGTGCCATACTCTTTCCCTTTTTGGATGATGGATTGAACAGTGCTCCATAAGTTGTTCAACGCTTGGGATATTTTGTATAACCTAGCCCTGTTTTAAGCTTCTCCACAACTTTATCCCTGACCTGTCTGGTGTGTTCCTTGACCTTCATGATGCTGTTTGTTCACTAAGGGTCTATAACAAACCTCTGAGGGCTTCACAGAACAGCTGTATTTAGACTGAGTCTAAATTACACACAGGTGGACTCTATTAAGTAATTAGGTGACTTTAAAGGCAATTTGTACTACTAAATTTTAGTTAGGGGTATCGGTGTAAAGGGGGCTGGATACAAATGCACGCAACTCTTTTTAGATATTTATTCGTAAAACATTTTGAAAACCATTGATCATTTTCCATTCCACTTCACAATTATGTGCCACTTTGTGTTGGTCTATCACATAAAATCCAAATAAAATACATTTATGTTTTTAGTTGAAACATGACAAAATGTGAAAAATTCCAAGGGGTATGAATACTTTTTCAAGTCCCTGTACCTGAGAGCAGGAAGATCAATGACCTATGAGGGCGCTCACTAGCTCCCTTGCAGTTCATTGAGAACTACAAGCTGTCAGTTACAGTGGATTACAGTACTTGTAGTCTATTCATTCAAGGGAAACTGAATGAATATTGCTGCCATGAGAGTGGAGGCCCGCAAGGCCACACTGTTTTCAAACTGTGACAATGAGTGTGGGGAGAAGATCCCCCACACACTGCCACAGGGAGAGGGGCAAAGGTGCAGATGTTGGAATATGTTAGGTGTTCCAAAGGTGAACTTATCCTAAAACAATAAATATTAAATAATAATAAATGCTTGTTAGCTCTAGTAGCTAAAATAAAAGGCTGTATTATTAACTGTTCTCCAAGCTTCAGTGCTTTAGTACTTTACTAATAGTACTCCTGTGCAGGACACTGAGCTGTGCTGGCACTAGTAGTGCTTCTTTGCAGGGTACTGGGCCATGCTGGTCCTAGAGGTGCTTCTGTGCAGGGTATTGGGCCATGCTGTTACAGTAGTGCTTCCATGCAGACTAGGTTGGCCTGGTAACATTTGTGTTTCTATGCAGATCCAGAGCAAGATTCTCAAAACACCACAGGGGTTGGGAGACACACATAGCACAGGATAAACAGAGCCCTTTGGGAGCCAAGAACCGTATAACACAAAGCACAGGATACTCAAAACCCCTTGACATCCCTATGGGAGCCGGGATCCCACATCTCTTCCTCTTACAACATCATTCAAGGCACACAACCCATCTTTATCCCCATCCTCTGGTGTTATGGGCATGTTTATACACATATTATGAACACAGAAATTGAGTTTTGAAGAGATTAACTCCAGGCAAACAGCTAAATACACAATGTATGTAAGCATATTAGCAGTGTTGGAATGATAGCATTATGCTAAACAGTAGAAACCGACCTTCTCTTTCGTAGTTTGTACAGAGGATTGTAATAGGCTAAAATAAAGAAACCATTAAGGTACTTACAGTAGGTATGTTATCCAAATGGAAACTGGTAAAAATTACAGCACTCTGTCCCTGGGACCACACTATTAATAAAATAGCACTTACTTTACTGGGTGAAAAGCACTAATATGTGGCATTCCTTGGAATATGTTCTCTGGTTGCATGCTCACATCCAGCAAAGAGAAATGACAAAATCTTTCCAAATCTGTTGATCTGTATAAACAGATACCCAGTTATTCAAGCTGTATCAACATCCTGAATAATCCCAGAAAATTGTTTGAGGAAGAACTTATTGCTACAAAGCAGAAGTAGTTTGCTAGAGATCTAGAGGACTATGATAGAGGGCGCATATTTGACTGGAGGATGTCTGGTGTGTTTCCCCTCATCAAAAGTCCACTGGAGGGCATAATATAAAACACAACAAGGGTTTCCCTAAGGGTAATAAGGCTTTACACCACCTCAGGGATGAGCAGCCCAATTCACACAATCATCAGGTGACTCCTAGTCGAGGGCCACACAGATGGGCCCCAATAAAGAGAAGGCCGATAAGGCCAAACTTTGAACTACACACAACACTGTGGATTGTAACAGTGATAATCACCACACCAACCATAACAAAAACAAGAACAAAAATAATAAAAAATGAAAAAAATAACCCTAAATCCCAACCCCATCCCAATTACCCTAAACATGGGAGACCTGCCAAATTGCCAATTAGGGATGAGCTTCAAGTTCGAGTCGAGGCTAAGTTCGACTCGAACATCGCTCGTTCGATTGTTCATCGAATGACGAACAAATGTGCTTCTTCGCGTGAAATTCAAGTTTCCCATAATGCACTGCACACGTGCCGACCTCATGCTTTGGCCAATCAAATGATCTCTGCCATGATTGGATTAAAGGCCGGCTGCCTTTAGCCTATCATGGCTTAGGGGCCAAGTACACACCCCACACTACATAAAGACTGCTCGCGCAGGCGCAGCATGTAGTGTCATTGTGCGGGTGATGAGACAGGGACAGGTACGCGATTCAGGCAGGGCAAGAGTAGTTTTTTTTGGAGTTTGTAAGACAGAGGAGAGACATTGCTAGCAGTGTAGAGAGGGGTAGGTTCCTGTGTGAGGTAGGGAGAGATTGATTTCTTTACATCAGATAAAACAGTGCAAGAGACATTGCTAGCAGTGTAGGGAGGGGTAGGTTCCTGTGTCAGGTAGGGGCAGATTGATTTCATTATATCATATCAGACAGGGGATAGACCTTTCTAGCAGTGTAGGTTCCTGTGTCAGGTAGGGACAGATTGATTTCATTATATCATATCAGACAGTGGATAGACCTTGCTAGCAGTGTAGGGAGGGGTAGGTTCCTGTGTCAGGTAGGGAGTGGGACAGATTGATTTCATTACATCATAGCAGACAGTGCAAGAGACATTGCTAGCAGTGTAGGGAAGGGTAGGTTCCTGTGTCAGGTAAGGACAGATTGATTTCTTTACATCAGATACCAGTCAGAGTATTGTTTATTGATCAGTTGTGGAACATTCTATATTATTCACAAACCTATAGGGTTCTAGATCACTTCAGATATCAGTCAGTGTATTCATTGATCAGTTGTGGAACATTCTTTAATATTCACAGACCTATAGGGTTCTAGATCACCTCAGATATCAGTCAGTGTATTCATTGATCAGTTGTGGAACATTCTATAATATTCACAGACCTATAGGGTTCTAGATCACCTCAGATATCAGTCAGCAGTGGCGGCTGGTGCTCAAAATTTTTGGGGGGGCGCAAAAAGAAAAATGTAATAGGTATTGCTTCGCGTCAAAAAACGCAGTAAAATATTGCGTGACTTTGAAGTCATGGTACAGGCATGGCACAGGTGATGGTATAGGCATGGCATAGGTGATGGTACAGGAGATGGTATAGGCATGGCATAGGTGATGGTACAGGCATGGCACAGGTGATGGTATAGGCATGGCACAGATATGGTATAGGCATGTCACAGGTCATGGTACAGGAGATGGTATATGCCCCCTTTCAATGCAGTGACCAGCGTACATGCCCCCTTTCAATGCAGAGACCAGTGTACATGCCCCCTTCAATGCAGAGTTCAGCGTGCATGCCCCCTTCAATGCAATGAACATTGTGCTGTGCCCCCTTCAATGCAATGAACACTGTGCTATGCCCCCTTCAATGCAATAAACACTGTGCTGTGCCCCCACAATGCAGAGTTCAGCGTGCATGCCCACTTCAATGCAACTGTGCTGTGCCCCCTTCTATGCAATGAACAATGTGCTGTGCCCCCTTCAATGCAATAAACACTGTTCTGTGCCCCCTTCAATGCAATGAACACTGTGCTATGCCCCCTTCAATGCAATGAACACTGTGCTGTGCCCCAACAATGTAGAGTTCAGCGTGCATGCCCCCTTCAATGCAATAAACACTGTGCTGTGCCCCCTTCAATGCAATAAACACTGTGCTGTGTCCCCTTCAATGCAATAAACACTGTGCTGTGCCCCCTTCAATGCAATAAACACTGTGCTGTGCCCCCTTCAATGCAATAAACACTGTGCTGTGCCCCCTTCAATGCAATGAACACTGTGCTATGCCCCCTTCAATGCAATAAACACTGTGCTGTGCCCCCTTCAATGCAATAAACACTGTGCTATGCCCCCTTCAATGCAATGAACACTGTGCTGTGCCCCCACAATGCAATGAACACTGTGATGTGCCCCCTTCAATGCAATAAACACTGTGCTGTGCCCCCTTCAATGCAATAAACACTGTGCTGTGCCCTCTTCAATGCAATAAACACTGTGCCCCCTTCAATGCAATGAACTCTGTGCTGTGCCTTAACAATGCAGAGTTCAGCGTGCATGCCCCCTTCAATGCAACTGTGCTGTGCCCCCTTCAATGCAACTGTGCTGTGCCCCCTTCAATGCAATGAACACTGTGCTGTGCCCCCACAATGCAGAGTTCAGCGTGCATGCCCCCTTCAATGCAACTGTGCTGTGCCCCCTTCAATGCAATAAACACTGTGCAGAGTTCAGCGTGCGTGCCCCCTTCAATGCAACTGTTCCGTGCCCCCATCAATGCAGAGTTCAGCGTGCGAGCCCCTTTCACTGCAGAGCGCCACAGCATTGTCCCCAATCACTGCAGAGCGCCACAGCATTGTCCCCAATCACTGCAGAGCGCCACAGCATTGTCCCCAATCACTGCAGAGCGCCACAGCATTGTCCCCAATGATTGCAGAGCGCCACAGCATTGTACCCCAATGATTGCAGAGTGCCTCAGCATTGTCCCCCAATGATTGCAGAGCGCCACAGCATTGTCCCCCAATGATTGCAGAGCGCCACAGCATTGTCCCCCAATAATTGCAGAGCGCAACAGCATTGTCCCCCAATGATTGCAGAGCGCCACAGCATTGTCCCCCAATGATTGCAGAGCACCACAGCATTGTCCCCCAATGATTGCAGAGCGCCACAGCATTGTCCCCCAATGATTGTAGAGCGCCACAGCATTGTCCCCCAATGATTGCAGAGTGCCCACAGCATTGTACCCCAATGATTGCAGAGTGCCACAGTATTGTACCCCAATGATTGCAGAGTGCCCACAGCATTGTCCCCCAATGATTGCAGAGCGCCACAGCATTGTCCCCCAATGATTGCAGAGCGCCACAGCATTGTCCCCCAATAATTGCAGAGCGCCACAGCATTGTCCCCCAATGATTGCAGAGCGCCACAGCATTGTCCCCCAATTATTGCAGAGTGCCACAGCATTGTCCCCCAATGATTGCAGAGTGCCCACAGCATTGTACCCCAATGGTTGCAGAGCGCCACAGCATTGTCCCCCAATGATTGCAGAGCGCCACAGCATTGTCCCCCAATGATTGCAGAGTGCCACAGTATTGTACCCCAATGATTGCAGAGTGCCCACAGCATTGTCCCCCAATGATTGCAGAGCGCCACAGCATTGTCCCCCAATGATTGCAGAGCGCCACAGCATTGTACCCCAATGATTGCAGAGCGCCACAGCATTGTCCCCCAATAATTGCAGAGCGCCACAGCATTGTCCCCCAATAATTGCAGAGCGCCACAGCTTTGTCCCCCAATTATTGCAGAGTGCCAGCATTGTCCCCCAATGATTGCAGAGCGCCACAGCTTTGTCCCCTAATGATTGCAGAGTGCCAGCATTGTCCCCCAATGATTGCAGAGTGCCAGCATTGTCCCCCAATGATTGCAGAGTGCCAGCATTGTCCCCCAATCGATGCAGAGACCAGCGTGCGTGCTCCCTTCAAACTTACCTGGCGGCGGGGCGGCTCAGCTTCTTCCTCTTCTGCGGCGGGTCCTTCTCCCTCGTCTCGGCGGCGGGAACCGGCGGGCGGCCTGCTCCCTTCAAACTTACCTGGCAGCGGCGCGGCTCAGCTTCTTCCTCCTCTTCTGCGGCGGGTCCTTCTCCCTCGTCTCGGCCGTGGGAACCGGCGGGCGGCCTCTCCTTTTCTCTGAGCGGCGGTGACGGTGAGTGACTGACGCACGCATCGGCACCGCCCCCATTGCGACGTCAGCGATATCCTGGATGATGATTGGTCCAGGCTGTAGACTGGACCAATCACAGCCAGGATATCAGAAAGTGGGGGTGTCCAATCGCAAAGACTTGCGCCCAGGATACCCCCCTACCCCCCAGAAGGCAGCCAATCGGCGCCTCTTCTGGGACGTAACCCCCCCCCCCCCCCCCCCTAGCCACCAGTTCCTTCAGGCGAGTCCGGCGAACCCAATTTTTTTTTTTGCACAACTTTATTTGTTCGTTTTTTTTTTTTTTTCTTTTTTTTTTTCTTTTTTTTTAGGGGTAGGGGGGCGGCGCCCTGGCGCCCCCTATGCACGGGCCGCCACTGTCAGTCAGTGTATTCATTGATCAGTTGTGGAACATTCTTTAATATTCACAGACCTATAGAGTTCTAGATCACTTCAGATATCAGTCAGTGAATTCATTGATCAGTTGTGGAACATTCTATAATATTCACAGACCTATAGGGTTCTAGATCCCTTCAGATATCAGTCAGTGTATTCATTGATCACTTGTGGAACATTCTATAATATGCACAGACCTATAGGGATCTAGATCACTTCAGATATCAGTCAGTGTATTCATTGATCAGTTGTGGAAAATTCTATAATATTCACAGACCTGTAGGGTTCTAGATCACTTCAGATATCAGTCAGTGTATTCATTGATCAGTTGTGGAATATTCTATAATATTTGCAGATCTATAGGGTTCTAGATCACTTCAGATATCCGTCAGTGTATTCATTGGTCAGTTGTGGAACATTCTATAATCTTCACAGACCTATAAACTATTTCTATAATATTCTAAGACCTAACCACCACAGCTCATCTATAGGGCTATCAATTACATCATATCAGGTCATTGAGTATCTATTGGTCAATTGCGTATACCCTTTATTGATCTGAATTAACATCATGTATGAAAGGCCGACAAGGAGAGGCTGACGCTCACAGGCCACGAAAAGAGGGCAAGCAGCCTCTGTGTCTATTGTGAAAAGTAGTTGTCACAGTCGACATAGTGCATCCTCTGCAGGCGGGGCACGCCCATCATTTATTTCCGGTACTGCCCGTGCTATTTAGCCACAACATGTGGAAGAGTTGGTGGAGTAGATCAATAAGCCATCCTCATCATCCTCTTCCTCTGACACCCACGCAGTAGTAGTTTGCCTTCCACCGCAGCTGCCAAAGCGGCCCATTCCACAGGCTCCTTCTCCACAGCTACTCCTTCAGTCGCCCCACCATCATGCACGAAGGAGTCACCTGAACTATTCGATCATAGTGACAGTGACAGGACAGGATGCGCAGCAATTTTAAAGCTGTGATGTTGGTTCCCAGGTTGATGAAGGGAATACCTTGAGCATAGAGAGAGGGGGTGACAATGACGGACAAGAGACCAGCAGTCATGTTGCCACAGCTGAAGCACATTGCCAAGTTTGCTCCAGTAACGAGGAGGGAGGGGATGATGAGGTCACTGACTGTAATTGGGTGCGTGACAGGATAGAGGAGGGGGAGGATGAGGAGGATGCACAACTCCAACGAGGCAGGATGCGCTCCAGGGTCCGCCATAGCAGTAGCCAACCTATTGCGTCACAGCACAGAGCTCCACAGGTGCAGGGTGCTGCAAAATCCCCACAGACTCCAAAAAGTTCATTAGTGTGGGCTCTTTTCAGCACCTGTGCAGTAGACCGCAGCGTTGCTGTTTGCAGCGTCTGTCTAAAGTGGATCAAGCGTGGTCAGAACACCAGCCGCTTGCGCACCACATGCTTGACAAGGTGTATGAGGACCTGCCATGCAGTCTGTTGGCAACAGTACCTGAAAGAGGCACCAGATCAAAACAAGCATACATCACCTTGCTCCTCATCTGCAATCTCTAACCCTACTATACCTCTTGCCTTCTCAAATACCAGTATTGAGAGGGATGATGATATAGCAATGAGTGGCACAGAGACTTTCACCCAATCTTCTAGCAGTACACCACCGCATAATTTGAGCAGCAGGCAAATTTCCCTGAACCGTAGAAAGAAATACTGTCCCAGCCATCCACATGCTCAGCGTCTTAATGCTAGCTTGGCCAAATTGCTAGCATTACAGTTGCTACCTTTTCAGCTGGTAGACTCGGCTCCCTTTCGCAAATTTGTGAAATGTGCTGCATCACAGTGGCAGGTCCCAAAAAGGCATTACTTTTCACGTAAGGCCATTCCGGCTCTCTACCGTCATGTGGAAGTTAGTGTTTTGGCCTCGTTGGACAAAGCGGTCAGCAGGAAGGTGCACATTACTGCTGACTCTTGGTCCAGCAGGCATGGACAGGGACATTACATTTCTTTCACGGCACACTGGGTAACTCTGCTGGCAGCTGGGAAGGATGCAGGAAAGGGTTCAGTGCTGGAGCTTGTTTTGCCACCACGCCTCCAAAAAGCTGGATGCTGGTTCTGCTACATCTGGCTACTCCACTACCTCCTCCTCCTCTTCCTCCATGTCCTCTTCTGCTCAATTCTCCTCTGCAGCAGCAGCGCTCCCTAAGCGTTCAAGGGGCTATGCTAACAGTCAGGCTAAAAGATGCCATGCTGTTCTTCAGTTGGTTTGTCTAGGAGATAGGAGTCACAACGGTGCAGAGATTCTGTCAACTCTGCAAGGGCAGGCTCAGAGATGGTTGACGCCACGACAGCTTGAGCCAGGAATGGTTGTATGCGATAATGGCACCAACCTTCTCTCTGCCCTCCGACAAGGACACTTGACACATGTTCCATGCTTGGCACATGTTCTGAATCTGGTGGTACAGCATTTGTTGAGCAGATACCTGGGCTTCCAAGATCTCCTGATGCAGGCCAGGAAAGTCTGTGGCCATTTCCACCATTCGTTCAATGCCAGTGCTCACTTATCTGACATTCAACGGGAATTCAATCTGCCCACCAACTGCCTCATTTGTGACATGCCCACCAGGTGGAACTCAAGGTTGGCAATGCTGCAGTGGCTGCACATGCAGCAGAGGGCCATCAATCAGTACCTGTGTGAGTATGGCACAAGGACAGGGTCAGGGGAGCTTGGCTTTTGATTAAGGATGCATGCATCATCCTGTCACCATTTGAAGAGACCACTCGGATGGTGAGCCGGGACGATGCATATATCAGTGACACTATCCCGCTAGTCTACCTGCTGGAGCACACACTGCATGGAATCATGGACAGAACACTTGAGGCAGAACAGCAGCAGGAAGAGGAGGACTTCCTTTCCTTACAAGGCTCCCTTTATGCAGATATCATTCCTGGAGGGCCACAAAACACACAGGAGGAAGAGGAGGATGAGGATTTCAGCAGCATGGATGTAGAGTAAGAGGATAGCATACAGCAGTCTTCAAGAGATGGTTTTGATTCCCCAGAAACCACAGGACAGGAGTTGTACGTGGTTGGGGAGAGGTTGCTCCTGCTGACAATGTCATCCTTAGTGATCCAGAGGACTCAGAAGCTCATGCCTCCTCCAACTTACGTTGCATGGGCTTCCTGATTCTGCAAAGGGTAAAGTTGCAGAGCTCATCCTGCCTTTGCAGAGGGAGCAGAGGATGAAACATCTTGAGGATGCCTTGAAAAAAAAAATTGTGTACTGCCTTTCCAGACACTGGGAGGTCAACATTCTCCAGACATGTTTCTGAGGCGTCATTCAGCCAAAGGAGGAGCAGTGGAGAAGGCGGCTGGCTGACCGATGCCTTTAAACAGTTCTTTTGTCCTCAGCAGCACCCAGGGCTGTTAGGTTTAAGCAACCATCGCCAGCGTCTCCATCATATGGTGCATGATTAACTAGGCACAAGAGCAGACTTGGAGACCTTTCCAGCTGAGTGGATGGCTTACTGGGTCTTGGGGATGGACCACTGGTCAGAACTTGCTCAATATGCAATGGAGCTACTGGCCTGTCCTGCTTCCAGCGTGCTTTCCGAACGAATGTTCAGTGCTGCTGTAGGTTTTGTGACGGACAAAAGAGTGCGTCTGTTCACAGATTCTGTTGACCAGCTGACTTTTATCAAAATGAACCAGTCCTGGATCAACCGGAGCTATAAAGCCCCTGATGCTGATGTAACTGATTGAATTTGCTAGGGGTCTTTCATCCCTTAAAGACTGCATATGCTGCCTATCATATTCCTCTACCGTGTTTCTGCAAGCTTCCAACAATGTTTTCGGTTTAGGTCACCCCCAAGGCCTAATTTTTCTGCACTTGTATGACAGGTGCATACAATTTAAATGTTGTATGTCATTTTTAACAGCAGGCCCTGTCCCTGTGCCCTGCTAACTGTGAGAGGTTACAGTGTTCAGGCACCACCAACACCAAAGGCCCAATTTTTGGCACCTGTGTAGCACATGCAATTTAAAATTTGCATGGAATTCTTACCAGCAGGTCCCGTTCCTGCACCCAGCAAGAGTAACTGCAAGGCCCTGGTAATTGTGTTCAGGCACCACCTACCGCAAAGGCCCAATTTATGGCACTTGTATAGCACATGGGATTTCAAATTTGCATGGAATTCTTACCAGCAGGTCCCGTTTCTGCACCCAGCCAGAGTAACTGTGAGGCCTTGGTTATGGTGTTCAGGCACCACCTTCCCCAAAGGCCCAAGTTTTGGCACTTGTATAGCACATGCGATTTAAAATTTGCATGGAATTCTTATCAGCAGGTCCCGTTCCTGCACCCAGCAAGAGTAACTGCCAGGCCTTGGTTACGCAATTCAGGCACCACCTACCGCAAAGGCCCAATTTTTGGCAGTTGTATAGCACATGCAATTTCAAATGTGCATGGGATTCTTACCAGCAGGTCTTGTTCCTGCACCCAGCAAGAGTAACTGGGAGGTCTTAATTACGGTATTCAGGCACCACCAACCGCAAAGGCCCAATTTTTTGCACTTGTATATCACATGTGATTTCAAATTTGCATGGAATTCTTACCAGCAGGTCCCATTCCTGCACCCGGTAGGAGTAACTGCGAGGCCTTGGTTATGGTGTTCAGGCACCACCTACCGCAAAGGCCCAATTTTTGGCACTTGTATAGCACATGCGATTTCAAATTTGCATGGAATTCTTACCAGCAGGTCCCGTTCCTGCACCCAGCAAGAGTAACTGTGAGGGGTTGGTTACGGTGTTCAGGCACCAGCAACACCAAAGGCCCAATCTATTGGCACCTGTATGACAAGTACATGCGATTTCAAATTTGTATGGATTTTTTACCAGCAGAGCCCGTTCCTTCACCCAGCAAGAGTAACTGCGAGGCCTTGAATACGGTGTTCAGGCACCACGTACCACAAAGGCCCAATTTTTGGCACTTGTATAGCACATGCGATTTCAAATTTACATGGAATTCTTACCAGCAGGTCCCGTTCCTGCACCCAGCAAGAGTAACTGCGAGGCCTTGGTTACGGTGTTCAGGTACCACCTACCGCAAAGGCCCAATATTTGGCACTTGTATAGCACATGCGATTTAAAATTTGCATGGAATTCTTACCAGCAGGTCCTATTCCCGTTCCTGCACCCAGCAAGAGTAACTGCGAGGCCTTGGTTACAGTGTTCAGGCACCACCTACCGCAAAGGCCCAATTTTTGGCACTTGTATAGCACATGCGATTTCAAATTTGCATGGAATTTTTACCAGCAGGTCCCGTTCCTGCACCCAGCAAGAGTAACTGTGAGGGGTTGGTTATGGTGTTCAGGCACCAGCAATACCAAAGGTCCAATTTTTGGCACCTGTATGACAAGTACATGCAATTTCATATTTGTATGGATTTTTTACCAGCAGGGCCTGTTCCTGCACCCAGCAAGAATAACTGCGAGGGGTTACGGTGTTCAGGCACCACCAACAACCAAGGCCCAATTTTTCTGCACCCTTATGACAAGTACATGTGATTTGAAACTTGTATGTATATTTGTATATGACATTTTTTGCAATGCAATATATATAAGTTTGATTTACCATGAACACCTCAATTTAGCGCGGCTCTCCTTTTGCATTTTTCTTTTGGTGTTTCCCACTACAGCTGCAGCTTTATTACACAATTTATTTATTTATTCATAATTCTGTGCTTAGCGTGGATATTTTTTATACTATATATGACATTTTTTGCTTTAGAAATGTCAGTATAGCTGCAGCCTACATACATGGTAGAGATGGACTACTTTACAGGCACATTCAGGGGAACCCCCCATGCACCATATTTAAAGGAATTTTTATAGTTTCACTTCAAGCCTCATTAAAATCAGTAAATCACTGCTCCTTTAAAAACTATTGTTTTTAAAAAACTTTTTTTTCATTGCTATATGTGCCCCAGGTCAGGACCCGGACCCCTATATACTTTTTTGGGGCAATAATTTGCATTTAAGCCTTCAAAATGAGGCCGTTTGATTTTCAAGGTTCGAGTCCCATAGACTTCAATGGGGTTAGTTTGTTCGAACAAACTTTTCCTCTGTTCACGGTGTTCTGGTGCAAACCGAACAGGGGGGTGTTCGGCTCATCACTACTGCCAATACAGCAGGTCTCACTGTTATAGGCAGTGCTACTGAAGCCAGAGATTTCTGCTCCAGAAAATGTGGAGAATCACATGCTAGTAAAAATACAGAAGAGGTTGCAAATGTTACCTAAGTTGATCAATACAATGTTATGGTCTCCAACACCTTTCATGTCCTACAAGTGGAGGACACCACCCTAGATCCACTTGAAGGAACTAGTGGCACCACCGGTATTATGAATTTGATTTTTCCTGACAGACTCCATGGCAGCATACGTATCGGGTTTGGCCCCGCCTCCAAACCTACCCATAGGACCTCACTCCCATAAATCTTTGCTTCTGTTCAGCACACGTGTTCTTTTTTTGTCCTCCAAAGGATTACCTGATATCCTACCTGAAGATGGATTCCGGGGGATGGATGTCTCTACCAGTCGGGTATTGAGCTCTCCAATAAGCCCCAGCTGCTGCGGGGTATGGAGTAGGGGCGAAGATGTATGTAGCCTTTGGCCAAAAAGCCCAGCTGCTGCGGGTGGCCGGTACCCTATGAATGTTACAAGTCCGGTGTGCGCATCCATCCCTGGTGGTCAGCGGTTCGTGAGTAAATGTTTAAAATACTCCATGGCAGCTATTTTTTGTCCTTATATTGTGTTATCAGTATGCCTTTTGTGTGCCTACCTTTTTCTCCTCTTTCCCTGGTGGCTAGTGGTCCGGGGCCGGTCAGCGCTTCACTTCCTGACCGGCCGCCGGTGCGGTACGCTACTGCGCATGTGCGGCGCATCTGGATCGAGGCTTGGCTCTCGCGCATGCGCAGGAAGTATGCGGCGCATGCGCAGTAGGTCGGCGTTGGTGGCGATCGCTGATGACGTCACCGGGTGCCATATTTAAACTCCAGAGCTGTCAGCAGTGTTGTGTTTGTACACACTGCTGATACTAAAGCCTGTGTTACTGCCAGCGGATTTCTTTTTGCTGAAGATTCCTTGCTGCTTCGCTGCCGCTCTGCTTGGTTCCTACCTGGTTCCTGGTGAGTAACTGGCCCAGTTTGGGAGCTTCCCCCCCTCTCCCCCCCCCCCATTGCTTCATGATTTCTGACATCGCTGTCCGGCTCATCCCTGTAGGTCAGCGCCAGAATGGAAGCCGCTTTGCCCTCCGGTGGTCAGCCCGCCCTTAACAGGTATTGGGGGCTTCTTAGTGGGGGTGTGGGTTACAGGGGGTGGGGGATTGGAACTCAAGTGTTCCTAGCTTCCTGTCTGTTTTTTCTTTGTTTCTATTTTTTGCAGCCCTTCTCGTTCAGAGACTAGGCACTCTTCTCAGAGAAGCGAAAGGCGTTCAAGTTCCCGCCACCGGCACTCTACAGGGAAATCCCGTTCGGGCTCCCATCATCCTAAGAAAGCGTCCACATCAGCCAGCCGTTCACGAAGACCTGATAAAGCAGGTTGCTGGGGCTGTGGCGCTAGTGTCCCTGAAAGGAAGTCCCTCTGTGATAGGTGTTTCTCTCAGGCTGCGGGAGAAAGGGATACTTCCAATCAACGTATTGAAGCCCTGGTTAAGAGGGTAGTGAAGGACTCTTTAGCCGAAATGGGTGTCAGTCAGTCCCAAGGCTCTGCAATGGCTCCCCTGAGCCCTTCCCCTGTGTCACTTCAAGTAGAGGAAGAAGTTGAGTCGGCCCATACAAGCCATCAGTCGATGCTCTTGTCAGGTAGCGATTCCGAAGCTGAGGATCCCTGCCTGGGTTTTGAATATGCTTTAGTACCCTCCCTGGTTAAAGCGGTCAGGGAAACCTTAAACTGGGAGGAGTCAGCTGTTCCCCCTCCCAAACAGAAGAAGTACTTTAAACAGCTCAATAAGGAGCGAGTTAATTTTCCTTTCTTGGGAGAGTTGGGAGAAATTATATCTGAGGAGTGGAGAAAGGTGGAACGAAAGAATTCCTTGGTATCCAAGATGGCCAAACTATACCCTTTCAAAGAGGAAGATGTTAAAAATCTTGAGTCTCCTCCTTTAGTAGACGCAGCTGTGATGCGACTGGTCAAGCATGTGACCCTTTCCTTAGAGGATACGGTCTCATTTAAGGATCCACTGGACCGAAGGATGGACTCTGATTTGAAAATAATCTACCTCACGGCAGGTATGGCCTGCAAGCCAGCCCTGGCTTTAGCCACCCTATCCAAGGCTATGGAATCTTGGGCTGATGTGGTGGATGAGTCTGTCAGGTCAGTGTCGGAGGAGGTTGCCAGAAGTGCCCCAATCCAGGAGCTTAGGCTGGCCTCGTCGTTCCTTGGTGAGGCTTCCATAGACTTGATCCGTCTGTTAGCAAGAGTTATGCTGTCCTCAGTCACAGCTAAGAGAGCCCTTTGGCACCGCCCTTGGGTTGCTGATCCGGCATCAAAGCAAGTTTGGTGCCGCATTCCCTTTGAGGGGCCCTCCCTTTTCGGGAATAAGCTCGATGAGGCCATAACTCGGGCTACGGGCGGGAAGTCTGGGTTTCTTCCCCAGGATCGGCGCCAGTTCAATATCAAGAAGGGACAGCCTAGCAGGAAGTTTGTTCCCGATCGGGCCAGGGAGGCTCGTACTTACAGACCTGGTCGAGAATTCAACCGAAATTGGAGATCCAGATAGTCCTCCAGGAAGACGACAAAGAATGTCT
This sequence comes from Pelophylax lessonae, assembly GCF_965119305.1. Classification (NCBI taxonomy): domain Eukaryota; kingdom Metazoa; phylum Chordata; class Amphibia; order Anura; family Ranidae; genus Pelophylax; species Pelophylax lessonae. The sequence goes on from NC_138780.1 coordinate 32,527,976, forward strand.
CCTCAGGTGACCGCGAGCCCACTAAGTCCTTTTGAAGGAAGGCCCGCTCAGGCATGCCAAGTGGGTGCGCGTCTACGCTCCTTCCGTCATGTCTGGGCGGCTTTGATTCAGGACCCCTGGGCCGTCAGGATGGTGTCTTCAGGCCACAAGTGGGTCTTCAAGGAGATGCCAGGCTCAAGATTCCTACCTACTGCCCTGCCATCCCTAGAAGAAAGGCGTCAAATTTTATTTTCCTACGTCGAGTCTCTCATTGCTCAAGGGGCTGTCATCTCCGTTCCAGAGTCAGAGCGAGGCCAAGGAATATACTCTCCGCTTTTTCTGGTCCAAAAGAAAAATGGATCATGGAGACCAGTCATAGACCTGACCTTTTTGAACCAATTTATAAAAAAAGAGAGGTTCAAGATGGAGACCCTGCTGTCCATACAGCAAGCAGTTCAGCCGGCCGATTGGATGGTGTCCATCGACTTGAAGGACGCCTACTTTCATGTCCCTGTGGCAGAAGATTTTCAAAGGTTTATCTGGTTCGCAGTGGGCGGCTCACATCTTCAATTTATCTGTCTCCCATTCGGGCTCTCAACATCTCCACGGACCTTTTAAAAAATCTTATTGGCCGTGGTAGCCCTACTGAGAACGAGAGGTATTCGACTCCACCATTATTTGGACGATCTTCTCCTGTTGTCCCAAGACAGAGATCAACTCTTGTTTCATCTAGAACAGGTCGTGTCTACTCTCCAGAAGTTTGGGTGGCTACTCAACGAGGAGAAGAGCCACTTAATTCCAACACAGTCCCTGGTGTACCTTGGCGCCCTGTTCGACACGGCGAAGGCAACTATCTCCCTTCCAGAGGGGAAGATAGATACAGTCCGAGACAGGATCCGCTTCGCCCTCTCATCTTCTCATCTTCAGGCCCGTCAATGCCTGAAAGTGATCGGGACTATGGTAGCAGTAGTCCCCATGGTGAAGTGGGCCCTCTGGAGGATGAGACCCTTTCAGAAGGGATTCCTACAACAATGGGATATGTGGCATCTGGATCAACCCATCTTCTTAACCCCATCCATGAGAGCGAGTCTCCCCTGGTGGTTATACAGAGGTCACCTGCTGAACTACCACTCTCTGAAGCCAGCTCCGTGGGTAGTGATCACCTCGGACGCCAGCAACATAGGCTAGGGTGCCCACTGTCTGACGGATGTGGCTCAGGGCAGGTGGAATTTTCCTACTCGAGGGATAGTATCCAACGTACTGGAACTTCGAGCAGCATTCCAAGCTCTTCGAGCGTTCTTTCATCTGACAAAAGACCAACCTGTCATGTTACGACTGGACAACACCTCAGCGGTAGCATATGTGAGGAAACAGGGGGGAACGCGCAGCTGGTCCCTATTGAGGGAAGTGGAACCGATCATGTCCTGGGCACAGAGAAATCTCTCGGATCTGTCGGCGATCTATGTGCCAGGAGTCCAGAATGTCAAAGCGGATTTCTTGTCCAGGGTAGACCTGGACAACAACGAGTGGTCCCTTCACAGGGAGGTATTCGACTGGATCCTGTCATTGGGATTCTCCCCAGAAGTAGATCTCTTCGCCTCCCCCTGCAACTACAAGCTGCCGAAATACTACACAAGATTCAGAGATCCCCAGGCATTCGGGTTGGACGCACTTTCGGATCAGTGGAGATTCCACAGGGCATACGCCTTCCCACCAATTCCGATCGTGTTACAGTTTCTTCGGAGACTCAGGTCGGAGCCAGTGGAAGTAGTGGCGGTGATCCCCTTCTGGCCGAACAGGCCATGGTTTCCCCTTCTGACGCTTCTCAGTGTCCAAGACCCAATACCATTGCCCTTCAGACCGGATCTGTTGTCCCAGGGGTCTGTTCTCCATCCATGCCCGGCCCGTCTACATCTGAGGGTCTGGATGTTGAGAGGAGAAGGTTGCAGGCTTTAGGTTGTCCGGAAGTGGCAATTTCTACGTTACTTAGTGCCAGAAGAAACTCAACAAACAGAGTCTATCAGAGAATCTGGTCTAGGTTTTCTTCCCAGTTGGCTGCAAGGCCTGATCCTCAATCCTCCATTAAGATCCAGGATGTATTGAGCTTCCTACAATCAGGGTTGGATCTGCCACTCTCTGTGAGTTCTCTCAGGGTCCAGGTTTCGGCCATTTCAGCCTTCACGGGGATTTCCTGGGCCAGTCATGCCCTAATACGTCAGTTCTTTAAGGGAGCAGTAAGAATTAGACCTCAAAGAAAGCCTAGGTTTCCCAAGTGGGATCTGCCTCTAGTTCTGGATTTCCTGTCAGATCGTATCCAAGACATGTCTGGGTCCATGACCATAAGGGATCTTACTCTGATAACAGTGTTTCTGGTAGCTGTAACCTCAGCAAAAAGAGTGTCAGAAATTGGGTCCTTCGGGGGAAAAAAGAGCCCTTCCTAACATTCTTCCCTGACAGAGTGGTACTTATCCCCATGTTGGATGCGAGACCAAAAGTGTCCTCTGTCTTCCACGAAAACATCGAAACTGTTTTACCGACCTTCAGACAAGGGGAAGATTCTTCGGTTCATCCACTGGATGTCGGGAAGTGTATTAGAAAATATCTGGAAGCCACATCTTCTTTCAGAAAATCGAAGTATCTTTTTGTTACCTTCTATGGCAAAGGTTCAAGGGCCTCGACAAGATCTATGGATCATTCAAACCATCCAGTGGGCTTATAGGGCTAAGGGCTTGACCCCTACAGCAGTAGTGACAGCTCATTCGACGCGAAGCATCTCTACCTCGTGGGCAGTTTCCAGACACGTGGCTCCTGATGTTATCTGTAGAGCAGCGGCATGGTCCTCGATTAACACATTTTTGTCCCATTACTGTGTTGAGCCAGCGGCTCTTTCTTCTGTGAATTTTGGTTTGCAAGTCTATGCTGCCATGGAGTCTGTCAGGAAAACGGAAAATTTATATCAAATACTTACCGTAATTTTCCTTTCCTGATGGACTCCATGGCAGCAGGAGTTCCCTCCCGGATTCTGTGGAGGATAGTTACAGAACACGTGTGCTGAACAGGAGCAAAGATTTATGGGAGTGAGGTCCTATGGGTAGGTTTGGAGGCGGGGCCAAACCCGATACGTATGCTTCCATGGAGTCCATCAGGAAAGGAAAATTACGGTAAGTATTTGATATAAATTTTCCGTTTTGTTAGCTAAAACTGTCCTCCCAGAGAAAAGAAAAAAGGAAAAATATAGAGAATGCAGAGGAGGAAGGAAATACCGGAAGAAAAAGAAGGAAAACAGGCAGCCCAACACCACCAGAAAAATATTTAATTTATCCTCACACATTTTGTCTGTGAGATCAGCCTGTGGCAAAAAGGTTTAAGCCCTTCACACTGAAGGAACACAAATATGCAACCTCGGCTTGAAGGGGTTGTACTGGGGTGATGCCTGCAGCTAGAGGCATCACCCCGGTACCATTGTTTAGAATCCACGGTCGGCTTTTTTGTATTGACGACCGATACAACTGGGCAGCCGCTTGGCTGTCATTACATGGAGCAGGAGGGGACATCCTCCCTCCCGCTGCCTTTCGCGGCTCGCTTGTATCTCCTGGTGGATGTCCGCTGGCTGGCCAAAGACCAGAACATCGGGTCTCCGATGTAAAAACCCGGAAGCGATGTCATGACATCACTTCCGGGTACTGGAGCCTTAAAGGCGCCTGATTTTTTAAAAAAATGACAGCATTTAAAACAGCCAAACTTGGCATTTTGAATGCTTTTAGGGGAAAGAAGGGATTTGGGGTCTTTTAGACCCAATATCCCTCCATAAAGAGCACCTGTCGGTGCCTATTACTGTCACAAGGGAGGTTTACATTCCTTGGGACAGCAATAAAAGTGCTCCCCACAGGAGTTCGGCTCAGCTACTGCAAGTGAGTAACTATGACAGTCATATCGCATTATCCGTCCATTATTGAGCCCCCTGCTGTTGGGGTTCCCCCCTATGCTGACTTCATGATGTTTCTGTGATCCTATGTCCTGCATTGTGCATAAGGACTATTTATTGGCAAGTTGGGGCTGGGCCTGTACTCTCTCTGCATTTTTTTTCTGGGCTTTTAGGCTCCAGCGCATAGTTTTTTTTTTTCTCTTTGTTTTTCTTTTCTTTTTCTTCTTGGTATTTCAGAAACTATTTTGAAGGTGAGATATCTCCCGCTTTATATGATGCAATTTTTGAAGAAGACTGTGTACCTGATTTTTTCGTTATGGTATATTTCACGCATCATTGAAATTGGATAAGCGCTGGTGAAAGTTAATAGTTTTTTTTTTAATCCGTCACGCCAGCTTCCCCTCCATGCCCCCTGTCCCCACCTTCCATCATTTCCGTCGACACGAAGCCATGCCTCTATAAGGCTGAAGAAGAGGAGAAGGGGAGCATACCAAACATAGTGTTATTTATACACTGGGGACTTATGTGACACTAAGTTTGATTTTTATATGCTACCATGCATTATGATATAGTTGATACCAGTATGATCCCCTACTATTTTTTTGTTTGTGCTCTGGTTGACTTGACTGGTGTAGTTCGGGGATTCTGGGCTGATAGGGGAAGGGGGGCTGGGGGTGGGGCTAGGCGTGGATAGAGGGTGACCCAGGCAGAGAATGGAGGATACACTATGGGTGTTCTAGGGGGTTCCTCCTCTCTTTTGTTTTTCCCTCTTTCCCTCATGCTCCTCCTCCAATGTTTGTTGACGGTGTGTGCTAAGCGGCTCTGGAAACAAATGTGCCACACTAAGCTAGGGGAAGAGATCAGGCGCTCTAGGTATAGACCGGATGGCACTAACTGAGAGGGAAATGCCCCAATCGGCTTTTGTTAACTATGCCCTAAACTTGGCACATTGATTGTTTGCGGATTGGGACGGCTATAGCGCGGGACCTGGAGTCCTGCGCACTTGAGCGGTGCCCTGGGAAGACCACCGTCTGTGTTGGATCATTGGGGGGATGAGGTATGGAATGGAAGGGTGGAATTGGCTGTTTGGGACGGGTAGGACCGAGGCGGTAGGCCCAGAGAGCTTATGGGGGAGACCATGCCCACTTGGGCACTTGTTTTCTCCATCCACTATCCAGTTTAAGTGTGGGCCATAAAGGACATCAGGGACAACTCCCCCCCCCCCCCCCCCACCTAATGGCTTTTGTCTCTTTTTTTTCTTTCTTTACTTTTTTATGGTCAGTGGTAAATATGATGGCACTAGAGGTATAATCTCTTTCTCCTACTCCTTTTGTATTTCTGGTTCTCATTCTTCTTCCTGTGTGCGCTGGGTCTTTCAGTATTTTTTTGTGACTTCAAAAGCGCTACATAAATAAATATTGTCATATCTCATTAGGTACACCCTATTTAGGGCTTATGGGCAGATATGACCAATAAGTGGACCGGGTGGGCAGGGACCGGATGCTATATCTATCCGTTCCTAACCTACCCACCTCCCTCCTTAGGCCTGCGCATTTTTTTTTTTTTTTTTTTAGGGTAACCTCAGTGCGCATATCGCAGGGTGTCTGCGAATTTAGGTTCCTCCCCTAGACAGGGGTAGGTGTTTTTTTTTTTTTTCTCTTTCTTTTCTTTCTCTCTTTACAAGAGACTTCATGGACACACTAAGATTTCTTTCCCTAAATATAAAAGGGCTCAATGCCCCTGAAAAACGTAGACTATTGCTTAACGATCCTAAACAACGTATGGTGGACATAGCCTTTATTCAGGAGACGCATTTCAGGGAAGACCGACTTCCGTTTTTTGGAAATCGTTACTATCCATTGACATATCATTCCACGAGTAAGACAACAAAAGCGAAGGGAGTGTCTATATTAATCTCTTCTGGGGTTCGGTGGACTTTAACACAGAGTTGTAAGGAGGAAGAGGGTCGTTTCCTGTTTCTCAGGGGCAAGGTGGGTGATGTCGTGGTGACTCTTGCTACATTGTATGCACCTAATGATAAACAAGATAATTTTATTACATGCACTCTTTCTAAACTATCAACATTCTCAGAAGGGATTCTGATCGCTGGAGGTGACTTTAATATACCTCTAATTCCTACAGCTGATACGTCCGTAGGACGTTCCTCAGCCCCCCCGGGAGTACACAAACGGATCCTCCAGATTATACATGACTTACAATTGATAGACATATGGCGCCTACAGCATTCAGGCGAAAGGGACTACACGTTCTACTCCCACCCCCATAGATCCTACTCTAGGATTGATTTTTTTTTTGATCCCACACCGCCACCTGCACGCAGTTAAGACGACTAGTATAGATTCTATTACGTATTCAGACCACGCAGCTATTACTCTAATTTACGTTCTTTCTGAGGCCTCTTTAACGGGTACTCGGTTTTGGCGACTTAACGAGAGTCTGTTACAGTCTCCAACAGTTACTGAGGAGGTTCTTCAGGAACTGTCCGCCTATTTTGCTATAAATGAGACCCTGGATTGTGACAAGGGGCATGGTGTGGGAGGCGCATAAGGCGGTAATTAGGGGGATCCTTATCAAAAACGGTGCCCAGATTAAGAAAATGAGACATTCGACCCTGAATTCTCTTCTATTGAAATTCCACGAGCTAGAATTAGCACATAAAAGATGCCAAAACATGGGTACAGAACAGAAGTTGTTTGCGTTACGTAAACAAGTCACTGATCTCCTGTACTCCAAAGCAAGGGCAGACCTGCAGAGATGCCGCCAGCATTCATATATCTCGGGAAATAAATGCGGAAAGTTACTAGCGTGAACAGTTCGCGAACAAAGGAAGGCTGCTTACATCCCTCATATACTTTCACCATCAGGACAGAAGATGTCCCTCCCACAACAGATCACATGGACTTTTCATGAGTTTTTTGCATCCTTATATGACTTGCCAGACAGTAATGTTCCAATAGTACAAATGGAGGAATATATTACAACATCTGAGCTATCAGTTCTTTCGGCTGATGTACAGCGCGAGCTCGAGACACCAATATCATTAGAGGAACTTAGCGTGGCATTAAAAACTCTTAAGGTAGACTCTGCTCCGGGTCCGGATGGCTTTACAGTACATTATTACAGGAAATTCTTTCAGGTACTAGGCCCCCATATGGTTAGCCTTCTTAATGACCTGGGATCCACCGCTTCTTTACACCGTGACACCATGAAGGCGCATATTTCCCTTATTCCTAAGGAAGGAAAGGACTTGGCAGCGTGTGGCAGCTATCGTCCAATATCACTCTTAAACACCGATCTGAAAATTTTTACTAAACTATTGGCATTACGACTTTCACCTCATCTGGATTCACTGGTCCACCTAGACCAGGTGGGATTCATCCCAAAGAGGGAGGCAAGAGACTATACTATTAAAGTGCTGAACCTGGTCCATACTGTGTCGAAAACTGCCATTCCTAGTATTTGTCTCAGCACTGACGCCGAAAAAGCATTCGATCGATTTGATTGGCGGTTCATGTTCTCGGTCCTACGTCATATTGGATTAGGCTCAAATATGATCTTGTGGATTTCCCAGGTTTACTCTAATCCCTCTGCTCAGGTGAAGGCCAACGGACTCCTCTCTGACCCCTTCCAGATAGCTAATGGTACGCGTCAAGGGTGTCCGCTGTCCCCTTTACTTTTTGTGCTTTCTCTGGAGCCCTTTCTGCGTAAAGTACGGCTTAATGCTGACATCACGGGGATATTTGTAGAGAATGCCGAGTATAAGGTCTCAGCATATGCTGATGACCTTTTATTCTCTTTAGCCAGACCTATGATATCCACTCTGAACCTTTTACGTGAATTCGAGAACTACGGCAGGCTATCTAATCTAAAAATAAATTTTAACAAATCGGAGGCTATGGCAATTGGAATAACTCCATGCTCTTTATCCCATCTTAAGTCTACCTTACCGTTCCGATGGACCGATACAGCCCTTCGATACCTGGGTATTTATATGGAAAAAATCAATGGTTGGTGATCTTGAATGGGTCACAGTAATGTTAGGACCTGGTACACAGAATAGTCATGTGATCAGGGGTTTAGGCTAGTAAGCCAGAGGGGACAGTTAGTGGCCGTTGGAAAAAACATAACATGAAAAAAAACAATTTAGTGGTATGTCCTACCAAGGGGAGGCATATCCACTGAAGACCAACTAAGGACACTGCTGCCAGATATTATAGTGAAAAAAGGTTTCAATTTTTATTTAGGCACTTGTGCCTGTGCAAAGAAAAAAGTTTACAGAGGTAATCAAGGACACACTGTACAATAACATATTAAAACATGTTAAAAAAGTGGCACCCCGTACAAGGGGAAAGAAGCATACAACAGATACAATGGAAATACTGATGCAGTGAGCCGAGAAGCTCCCACGTCTGTTGACGTATTGATGAGATGTATACCTCAGCTAATATGCTAGGACCATGTATGAGTTGAACACAACGCCAGGCAGATATCGACAGGAGAGTCGGTATATGTGCCTGGTGGTGTGTGTGGACTAACTAAGGATGCATCCAATATGATTTCCCTAGGAGTACTCCTGTGAGAGCAGAACCTGGCACCTTGTGAATTGTCCCTTAAGTATATGGACAGTAATTTATTTATTGGTGACAGTAGTCCTCTATGAATGGGGGGCTGGGATAACTGCTTGCTCCAAAGGGAGGAAGGAAACACAGGAGATCCCACCGGGATATAGCAGGGGGATGAGAGGAAAGATAATGTCGTGGGGACTCCAGAGCCGGTTCCAGTGTAGAAAGGAATGCCAGGTATGAAATGTCAGATAAGCGGCCCAACAATGCTGAATATGGAAATCACTTAGGCGACCAAGGAGATGATGTGTCGGTTGCCTGTCGGTGAAACGCGTCAGCGTGTGGCGTTGTGGCACCCCGCACCTTATGGTCCCCCCTTCTGCAAACTCTGCCCGAGTATCCACGACTCCTTAGGATGTGAATTGCGGCTGTTCCCCTTTAAGCGCCCGGAGGACTCGGCTATCGGAAGTGACGTCGGTCACTCCGTCCAGGAAGTGAAAGTCCTTATGCCGTGGTAGCTCCAGTGAGGGTTGAACGCCGCAGCCGAACACCGAACCGGGCAGTGCAGACTAGCGGGACCTGGACAGAGCCCTGGACTTACATGAGGTTAGGACAAGAACCTCCATCCGGTATCCATAGATGGAAGATACACCCAGGTAAACTGTGCCTCCCTTCCCGCGACACATCATCTCCTTGGTCGCCTAAGTGATTTCCATATTCAGCATTGTTGGGCCGCTTATCTGACATTTCATACCTGGCATTCCTTTCTACACTGGAACCGGCTCTGGAGTCCCCACGACATTATCTTTCCTCTCATCCCCCTGCTATATCCCGGTGGGATCTCCTGTGTTTCCTTCCTCCCTTTGGAGCAAGCAGTTATCCTGGCCCCCCATTCATAGAGGACTACTGTCACCAATAAATAAATTACTGTCCATATACTTAAGGGACAGTTCACAAGGTGCCAGGTTCTGCTCTCACAGGAGTACTCCTAGGGAAATCATATTGGATGCATCCTTAGTTAGTCCACACACACCACCAGGCACATATACCGACTCCCCTGTCGATATCTGCCTGGCGTTGTGTTCAACTCATACATGGTCCTAGCATATTAGCTGAGGTATACATCTCATCAATACGTCAACAGACGTGGGAGCTTCTCGGCTCGCTGCATCAGTATTTCCATTGTATCTGTTGTATGCTTCTTTCCCCTTGTACGGGGTGCCACTTTTTTAACATGTTTTAATATGTTATTGTACAGTGTGTCCTTGATTACCTCTGTAAACTTTTTTCTTTGCACAGGCACAAGTGCCTAAATAAAAATTGAAACCTTTTTTCACTATAATATCTGGCAGCAGTGTCCTTAGTTGGTCTTTAGTGGATATGCCTCCCCTTGGTAGGACATACCACTAAATTGGTTTTTTTCTGGGTATTTATATACCTCCGGATCTTTCTACAACCTATTCGGTGAACTTTCCTCCACTGTTAATTCGTATCAGTGAAATGCTGGAAAGGTGGCAACACGTTCTACACTCTTGGTTCGGGAGATGCAATCTCTTAAAGATGTGCATACTCCCGAAGTTGCTTTACCTATTTCAAACATTACCTATTGCCATCCCTTCACCCTTCTTTAAAAGAGTACACTCACTATTTATTCGATTTATTTGGGCCAACAAGAAACCCTGTATTTCCCATGCTCTTTTGACCTGGCCAAAATCAAAAGGAGGCTTAGCCCTACCGGACGTTCGTAAATACTACCAGGCAACCCACTTGGCCAGAATTGTTGATTGAAGACGTCATTCCAGTTTCAAATTATGGGCATACATTGAACAATCACAGTCAAAGGTAGACTTGGGAGGTGCACCGTGGTGCTACAATTATCTGCCTCAAGATCTGGTGCAACACCCTACAATTGGCCCAACGTTAAGGGTTCTGTCCTTATTAATAAAACGATCGTTGTTAACATCAAGTGATTCCCCCTTAATGCTGGTATTGGGCAATCCAGCTTTTTCTCCAGGGATATCGGACCATCCTCTGCGAGACTTGAAAAAAAATAGATATCTTCAGGCCTCAAATTTTGTGATTGAAGGGCATTGGCCTACAATTGCACGACTAACTGACATAATGGGTCCTTTTCGATTACCTTTCTGGAATGCTATTCAGCTGCACCACTACCTGTACTCTTTTCCAGCCCCTGAGCAATTAAGCAGAGACCTAACGCTATTTGAACGGTATTGCGCAGGTAGTGGCGTGATACCGATCCTACTCTCCAAGGTCTATTACTTATTGTATCTACCACCAGAGGGTAAACGCTTGCCCTGTCTGGATAAATGGGAGAGGGACTTGAACTGTAGTCTCACGATGAAGCAAGAACAGGAAATATTAACATTAGCCCTGAAAATTCCGATTTGCACCAAGATACAGGAAATGAATTACAAACTGTTAACGAGGTGGTACCGGGTCCCCTCAATGCCGCATAAATTCTCATCAAGTACTCCAGACCTCTGCTGGAGATGCCAGGGGGGGTCGGGAACTTTTTTCATATTTTCTGGTCGTGCCCACGGCTATCACACTTTTGGGGTGAGGTGTACGATCTAGCTCAAGAATTTACCGATGGGGATATTCCGAATAATCCCGTGTTTTTTTTTACTACATATCTCCACGTTGCCCTTTGGGAGTTACAGGAAATCTATCCTGTTCCATATTTTGAATGCAGCTAAGTCGTGCATACCTCAATTCTGGAAGACACAGTTTTCCCCAACGATCAGTGACTGTATTCGTAAAATCGAAGACACTAATAAAATGGAAAACCTACGTCTCCATGCTCAATTTAAAAAGGAACTTTATAATAAGACGTGGGGTTCTTGGAACCTCTTTCTTTCATCAGAACAAGGGCGGACTCTAGCATGCCCCACGAGGTCAGTAGTCTTAACCGACCCTAAAGACTAGGGAATCGGAATCTCAATGTAAATAGATTTCCTAGTTGTGTCCAATGAAGCCTCTTTTTTTTTTTTTTCTCTCTCTTCTTTTCTTCCTTTTTCCTTTTCTTTTTTTGCTTTTTTCCTTCTTGCTTTAGAAAATTAAGAAGGAGACGAACTGATTTCCGTAGGTCGGACAGTAGCAAAATGTATAAATTAATATTCAAAACTGTTGGGTTGACTTTGGTTGCTACCTAGGCAGGTATCTTACTCTTATTGCTACATTTGTGATATATACTATTTTGGCTTTTTTTTTCTTTTTTGTTTTTTGGTGGATGAAGGTTATCATTATTGATTTTGTATCGTTGTCCAACATTGTCAATACTGTAATTAGTAGATCTTCTATGTTTGTTCTCTTTCATAAATAAAATATTTGAAAAAAAATAAATAATTAAAATAAATAAAATAATTAGGGAAAAAAAAATTAAAGCGCCTGTCCCTCCGTGCTTGCACGCAGAAGCGAACGCATTTCTCTCTGAATGAATCAAGTCATTGTCTGAGTTTCCATAGTTTGTCTTTCTTTTCCATCTCAGATAATGTCATGTTGTTTACAAAATGTAATGACGTCAAGAGTAATTGGAATTTGTTGCGTGGCATCACATCAGCAACAGGGGAGTACCGTGTCTCTGTCTCCCAATACATATGGGTTCCAGCCATATGTACTAGGCCATCTTCAGGTACATGCCAAACATTTTTACAATTTCCTTTGCAGTGGTGTTTACAGATATTCCATGTGTCTGAAAGTTTTGTGTCAAAGCCTTAATCATGTCTTCAGACACAAACTTCTGGAAGTATTCCAACGGTGTGTGGAGGGAAATGTCATCTCCTGTGATATCCAGACCAGAAAAATCAGTGTTGGGACTGATGAAAACTTTTTTCAGCCAGCGATACCTGTCACGGGGCATGGTGTGTTTGTTTGTTTTTGGCTCGATGTCCACATAATTATCAGCTGGACAGTCCATGGGTGGTTGGTTTTCTTTGTCCACTTGTTTTAATAAAAAAGGGATGCACTACCAGCTGGCAGTCCTCTGAGTGCATGTGTATTGTAGAGAAGTGCCACATCCTAACATTAAAGCTGAAAACATTAAGACGAAAACATGGAATTTATCGGCACAAATGTATAACAAATAAACATTTATTATTGTAAAGTTTAAAAACAGAAACATAGCCTATATGGCAACAATATTCCGGCAATTCTGTAAACAGCAAAAAAAGCAACAAAAAAGAAAAGCAAAAAGAACCAAAATAATTAATAAACTAATGCATGAAAGCATGTAAAAATAGAATAGTTATCTCTGATGTTGTCCACATTGAGAAGGTCCATCATAGGGGACAGGCAGGTACCACTATCCTCCAAGGGGATCTGTAGATGTGGTCATCACAGGTACAGATGATTTTTTGAGTGTGAGCTCAATACAACTCAACACGTTTCGCATGTATGCTTCATCTGGAGCTTAAGTTCATCACTTTGTGTAGCGAAACAATAGCATTAGCTACAATGCACTTGATGTAAACTAGAGCTTACAGGTGTCAAAAATAGCTGTGATACATAGTTCTCAAAAAACTTCCCATATAATAGCCTCTACTTTTCAAATTGGCAAGTTGGCATATTGTGTCTAATATACAGAACCACATCAGATGAGTCACCGGGACATGGGCTTCCCCAAAAGAAGCAAACGCGGGGACCCATAACATTACAGAAAACCCCCAACCAAATAAATAGTAAAAGAAAAACATAGGTAAAATTACTGAAAGTAATGACATACCTGTACTTTGCTTGTAAAAAATATAAAAAGGGGGGGAATGTCCGGGCCGGCGGAGAAGATGGCCGCATAACAGGGAGCTCTTCGAGCCTCACGCCGTTAACAACTCACAGCATGAATAAAGAGGGTGTGATCTGAATCCACCATCGGAGTGGTGTACCTCGATCCCACAACTCACAGCAACTGAAGGGAGAAGCGCCTGAGGAACTGCACCGGATCCCTCTGCTGTCATTCAACCCCAGGACACGTTGAAGCGGAGGAAGTCGAATAAGCCACCCCAGTGCCTCACAGACTTTTACCCAGCAGCCGCTCCACGAGGTAGGCAAGATGGCATCGACAGAATGGCCCGCACACAGCAGGAGCACACAAACATGGGGAGACACAATAATAACCAGATGGACGACCCCCTCTCCACACCTACTGCAAGCAGCCCAGCTAAGATCAGGCAGCGTAGGGAGAAAGATGAGCTATCCCCTGGGCTGGAGCATAGTATGCCTCAAGCACACACAAAGGGAGGACCCTCAGAACCACTGATTGAGCTGTTACCAGCCACAGACCAGGCAGTTTCAGAGAACACACTGAGAAATATGCTCATCTCCTTTAGGAGAACCCTGTTCAGTGATTTCTCTGAGATGTTTGCACTCCCGAATGATACGAACCCACTTTAACAAAATCCAACACTTGGAGTCCAAAATGGCGGACCTATATGTTGCACATAATGACCTCGTTGACGCCTATACTGATCAAGAATCTGAGATCCAGCTCCTCCAAAACAAGATAGCGGACCTAGAAGACCGCTCGAGGTGGAATAACATACCATTTAGAAGGATACCTGAATCTATACCCCCCATGGATCTGACCAGCTTTATTCAATGCCTCATGAAGGCACTCATCACGATTTTGACAGATATTGAATTGTGCGTGGACAGGGCCCACCGCATTCCCAAACCTAAATTCCTGCCGGACACTGCGCCCAGGGATACCCTAGCATGTATCCACTATTACCACGTAAAAGAGCGAGTCATGGCGGCAGCAAAGCAAGGTCTGGTAGTACAAATTTACTGGGATCTCCTTATACACTGATATTTCTCAGCAGACAGCAATGAATAGGAAGAAACTTACGCCTCTTACTAAAATCTTACATAACCACAGCATCATCTACAGTAGTGATGAGCCAAACACCCCCCTGTTCGGTTTGCACCAGAACACCGCGAACAGGGGAAACGCTTGTTTGAACAAACAAAATCCATTGAAGTCTATAGGACTTGAACATCAAAAACCAAAAGTCCTTATTTTAAAAGCTTAAATGCAAGTTATTGCCCAAAAAAAAAGTATATGGGGGTCTGGGTACTGACCTGGGGAACATGTACCAATACAAACATTAAACAAAAAAATGATCATTTTTAAAGGAGCAGTGATTTACTGATTTTAAGGCCTAAAGTGAAACTATAAAAATTCCTTTAAATATCATGCCTGGGCCCATATGGATTCCGAAAAGGATATTCAAACAATTAGGTTCTCATATTATTGCTTTCCTTTGGTGCTCTGTCCCCCTTGTTTCAGGCTCTCTTTATTACAGAGGCCTTGGACTAAGGGTGGTCTGGCTTGCCCTGATTTACTTTTATATTATGTTGCTGGTCTAGTGACACATGCCCATAACTGGTTGCTGTCGGATACTTCCAACTCAGCAGTTGCCCTTGAGGCAGCCCTAGTTGGATCTCACAAGGCGCTACGTAATGTACTGTTTCACGGTGCTAAAGCCCCCCATCCCCTTACAACTTCCATGAAAACGGTAATTAAGGCGTGGTTTCTGATGGTCCCCTATGCGAGAGGCGGATCCAATCGTCACTCCCCGAATTCTCCTCTGTGGTTGAATCCAGAATTCCATAAATTATTTTCTATTCCAGATCCCGCCATATGGGCCTCTAGGGGCATTTGTTACCTGTCTCAGATATGCCAGGGGAATACGCTGGCGACTTTTGATCAGCTCAAGTCCAGGTTCTCCTTGTCCAAATCCTATTTCTCACAGTTTCTGCAGCTCGTCCATGCCTTCCGGGTACAGTTTAGTATCACCCCTCTCGATATTACTCAAGCAGACCTAGAGACGCTCCTTCGTGATGTGACTTTTAAAAAGCCGCTCTCCTCTATCTATGGTACCTTACTGCCGAGTGTGCATATGGGTCTGGAGGGGTTGCAAGCATTCTGGGTGGCAGAGGTGCCTGGGCTGGACTCGGAGGGCTGGGAGGATTTCTAGGACTAACCCTTAAAACAATTGGTCTCTTCCAGAGACCGTTTGGTTCAATTTAAATCTTACACAAATTCGAACTGACACCGACTAGATTGCATAGGATATTCCCAGATGTACCGGGGACATGCTGGCGTTGCCAGTCGTATGCACCCACGTACACTCATATAATATGACATTGCCTGCCCTTACAATCGTTTTGGTTTGAGGTCCTGGATTTCATTACCTGATTGACTACCATTCCCATACCACCTAAGGTTGAGGTTTGCATTCTGGGACTTGTTAATGCATTGTCTTACTCTACAGCGGCTCGTACCTTGTTGGGTCTCCTGTTTTTTTATGCGAGAAAGTTAATTGTTTGTGGAAACCCCCACAATTTCGTGAAAACCGCAAATATCCTCTGCATTTTTTTTACAGTTTTTTTAATAAAATATAATACTGTATACATTTTTAGTACTGTAGAGAGAACACAAAGCAACCATGGAGGAAAACGCAGCTTGGAATGGTGAAATACCCCTGTACTCAGAGGCGAGAGGTTTGGAAGTAGTCAATCTGAGAGTGTTATTCTTTTCTCTTTGCTTGCTGCCCTGTCCTCCATCCTTGATGATTGGCTGCTGCCCTGTAATGCATCTCTGGCAGATGCAACCCAGCATTCCTGCATCATAACCGTGTACCGCATGTAGCTATCTCAAATGTTTCGCTGAGTGTTCTCGTGTTCTTGTTTTGTTCTTCTTAAAGTCCTAAGATGCAGCCCAAGCGCCCTGCATCTTTTGATAGGCATTTTTTTTGACCGCATCCAAAATTTGCGGATTTTCACAATTCATGGGTGCTCTAAAAGAACGTAACCCCCGAGAATTTCGGGGTTCAACTGTATTTAAAAAGCAATCAATTCTAATGTACTGATGGCCTCATTTCTTTAACCACTTAAGCCCCGGAGGATTTGGCTGCTAAAGGACCAGGGGTTTTTTTGCGATTTTTTACTGCGTGACTTTAACGGACAATTGCGCGGTCGTGCGACGCTGTACCTAAACGAATTTGACGTCCTTTTTTTCCCACAAACAGAGCTTTCTTTTGGTGGTATTTGATCACCTGTGCGATTTTTTGATCACGCGCTATAAACAAAAAAAGAGCGTAAATTTTGCAAAAATAACAATATTTTTCACATTTTTTTATATGAAATTCCCCAAAAAAAAAAGTAAAAATCAAAATTTTTTAACATTTTTCGGCCAATTTGTTTTATGCTACCTATGTTTGGTAAAAAAAATCGCAAAAAGCGTATTTTGATTGGTTTGCGCAAAAGTTATCGCGTTTACTAACAAAGAGAAAGATTTTTGTCATTTTTGGTGTTTTTTTTTTTAACGCGTAATGGCGGCGATCTGCGATTTTTTTTTCGGTACTGCGACATTGCGGCGGACAGATCGGACCCTTGACTGACATTTTTGACACTTTTGGGGTTACCAGTGACATTACTGCAGTAATCAGTGCTATACATATGCACTGTTACTGCAAAAATGACACTGGCAGGGAAGGGGTTAACTTTATTGGGAAGGGAGGGGTTAAGTGTGTCCTAGGGGCGTGCTTTCTACTGTGTAGGGACATTGCTATTGGTGTAAAAGCAAAGATCAACCGTTCTACATAGTAGAACGGTCAGATCTTTACTTTTACACAGGGAGAACTGACAGGCAGCTTGTTTACACAAGCTGCTCTGTCTTTCTCCCTTCACAGGAGCGATCGTAGTGTGGCCGGCGGACATCGAGTCCGCCGGTCACACGCACTGACTTGCCTGTGAACGAGCCGCGGCGGGCGCGCGCCTCGGCGGGCGCGCGCCCGCTCGCTATAGGCTCGCAAGTCAGTGACAGGCGAGTGACGTACCGATACGTCACTCTGCCTGGCCGGGGCTGACCGCCGCAGTATATAGTCGTGCGGCGGTCGGCAACCGGTTAAGGACCTTAAAATGCCAGGACCGTACATATCTCTCTCCTAAATTACCCCTTTTTGGAAAGTAGACAGTGTAAAGTACTTAGTAATAGGCATGGCTAGTTTTTTGAAGTTGTAATTTTTTGTCACAATTTTTTTTTATAAATTAAGAAATTAAAGATATTTTTTCACTTTGTTTTTACAGTACATACTGTCACCAGTGCAGTACATTGTCATCATTTTTTTTAATTTAATATATTTTTATTGAAAAAGTAACATATAATAGTTACAAAACAGTCCGACACAACATATTGAATAGAAACTGTAAAGTCAACACAACATAAATACAATGGGTCAGCATTTGTCATGCAGTATCCGAGAAAAGCGGTAGAACATGAATGCATAGATCACATCCTGCAGAGCATTGATTCAAGACGAGTAATCATCCCATAAATAACACGAGTATGAGAACAAAATCCATGTCGGAGGAAAGATAGAGAAAAGAGAAAAGGAGGTAAAAAGAAAAGAAAAAAAAAAAGGGGGGGGGAAGGGGAGGGATGGGTAGACCACGGGCTGTCAAAGTTACAACATGTACATGTACATATTAATCGGGTGTAGCGGCGTCAGAGACGCCATTAGTGATCAGAGAGACATAGGTCGGGGTGGTTTTGAAAGTCGACCAGGAATACCAGGTCGATTGGAAGCGGTCTAAGTTATCTCGAGCAATAAAGGTGAGTTCCTCTAGCTGACATGTTGTTTCCACCTTTAACAACCATTGCCGTACTGTGGGGATGTTGGAAGAGCCCCAGTGAACAGGTATCAAGGCTTTTGAAGCATTAAGCATGTGGGGTATGACTGAACGTTTATATTTGGAAAGAGGCGAGGCAGTGCCATGTAACAAGACCACCCATGGGTCAACTGGAAGTTTTACCTCCGTAATATCCTGAATTAGTTGTAGAATTTCCGACCAATAAGGCTGAATAACAGGGCAGTACCACCAGATGTGCGCATGTGAAGAAACTTCTCCGCAGCTCCTCCAACATAACGGGGAGATGGCCAGAGAAATATGATGCAGTTTCCTGGGGGTGTAGTACCACCTAGCGAGCAACTTATAATTGGATTCAGCCACTCTGGACGAAATAGAGGAAATATGAGTTAAGGCAAGTACCTTGTCCTTTCTAGTGTCTGATACCTGGGAGTCAAGGTCCCAGGTTCATTGGTGGATGAAATCTGGGTAGTGAGGGCATTGCAGGGACAGGAGGGCCTGGTAGAACTGAGACGTAGAGTGGAGAGGGGCGCCTCGGGGGTGAAGAATGGCCTCAATAGGATTAAGGTCAGTGGAGTCCCTCAAGGGGCGTGGCAGGGAGTTAAGGAATGTACCCAATTGCCTATGTCTCCACCTGTCCATGTGCGTGGCATTTCTAGGGCCCAGAATCTGGTGTAAGGGTTTCAGAGTATTGGAGTGAACCACATGATGAAGCAATAACGGAGCCTTCGGGGACCACATTTTAAAACCAGCGTCTAGGAGACCAGGGGTGAAGTAGGCATGATTCAAGAGTGGCATGAGAGGGGAATTGTGGGCCCAGGAGAACTTCCTATGGAGGCTGTCCCAAACTGATAAAGTGGCTAAAGTTAATGGGGAAGCGGTGGAAGAGAGGGCACGGGTAGATCTAGGGATCCAGGGAGTTACAGAAAGGTTAGCATCACACATGTCATATTCCAACTGAACCCACAATTTGGAATGAAATGAATACTTCCAATCGGACATGCGGGTGAGCGAGACCGCACGGAAATAGTCACGTATACTAGGGAGTGCAAGCCCCCCAGAATGCTTTGGACGATATAGCATTGCCCTAGCAATCCTGGGACGCCTGCCCTGCCAGACATATTTCATAATGAGAGACTGTAGTAAAGTGAAGAGGCCCACAGGCACACCCAGCAGCAACATTTGAAAAAAGAAGAGAATTCGAGGTAGTACATTCATCTTCACGATATTGATCCGCCCCAGCCAAGAATGGTGCAGGGAAGACCATCTCCTCAAATCAGACTTAATATCATTCAGCAAGGGAATATAATTATGTTGAAATAGGGAATGTAAATGAGAAGTTAGATAAATGCCGAGATATTTCAGTTTAACCGGGCACCACTGGAAGGGGAAGTGTGGTGAGAGGGAGTCGACCAGTGTGCGTGGGAGATTTATGTTCAGAATTTCGGATTTGGACATATTAATTTTAAAATTGGAGAGCTGGCGGAAATCGGCGAAGGCCCGCAACAGAACCGGCAACGAAACACGCGGTTGCTGGACAAAAAAAAGGATGTCGTCCGCATAAGCGGCATATTTGTGCACCGTCTGTCCAACCTTGACACCGTGGATATCATTAGATTGCCTAACAGTGGACAAGAAGGGTTCAAGGGAGATAGCAAAGAGCAGAGGGGACAACGGGCACCCCTGCCTAGTGCCGTTATGCAATGGAAAGGGGGTACTCAACAGGCCATTGACACGAACCTGAGCCATCGGCTGGGCATACAATGCCGCAATACGGTATAGAGCCCGTGGGCCTAGGCCGAAAAAACACAGCGTGGTCAACAAATAATCCCAGTCCACCCGGTCAAATGCTTTTTCAGCATCAGTGGATAAGAACAGGGTGGGCTGGGATTGACTGCGAACAAAATGAAGTAAGGAGAGGGCGCAGAGTGAATTATCCCAAGCCTCTCTCCCGGGGATAAACCCCGTTTGGTCTGCAGAAATCCACGAGGGGATGAGTGGCAAAAGCCTATTAGTAAGCACCTTGGAGTACAACTTAAGGTCTACGTTCAAAAGGGAAATGGGGCGGTAACTACCGCAGTCCGTTGGGTCCTTGCCAGGTTTGGGTAGAACAGAGATGTGAGCGGTAAGCGAGTTGGCATATGAAGTGAGATGGGGCAGTAGCACATCTGCAAACTTCTTATAGTAGGCCACTGTGAACCCATCCAGGCCCGGTGCCTTGCCCACCGGTGTAGATTTCAGAGCTAGTTGGAATTCTTCCACTGAGAAATTGGCCTCCAATTTTTTCAGAGAACGTTTAGACAGTTTCGGGAGATTAGCCTGTTTTAGGTATGCCCAGATTCGCTTCCGCTTCTCAGAGGGGGGAAGATGGCTAAGGTCACCCTCAACGTGGTAGAGTTTGCTGTAAAAATCCCTGAAAGCCTGAGCAATAGCAGGGGTTGAGTGAACCATAGGGCCGTTGGGAGGCTTCACTTTCTGTATGAAAGCAGCCACCTTCTGCTCTCGAAGTGACCTGGCAAGGAGCCTACCCGGCTTGTCGCCCCACTCATATCGCTTATGAGCAATTAAGTGAAACTGGCGTTTAGTGGCCTTGTCAAGCAATGAGTGTAAAGTCTCCCTAGCCTCTGTCAAAGCCTGCAGATGGGAAATATGTAGGGACAGTTTATGAGACTTTTCCAAGTCTGCGACCCTTGCGAGCTGCTCCGCAATCAGTTGACCCTGCTCCTTCTTCCTCCGCGTCCCTAGCTCGATCAGTTTGCCTCTCATGGTGGCCTTGTACGCCTCCCAAATCAAAGAGGGGGTGGCATCATCACAGGCATTATCGCTGAAATACTGCGACAAAGCGGACGATAAATAGGTCACATCCGAGGGGTTAGCAAGGAGTGAATCATTAAGCTTCCAATTAGTGGAACGGAAGGAGCAGTGTGGCCATAACTGGCGCATGGTCTGACAAGGTGGAGCACCCGATAGATGCAGACTTCAAAAAGGGCAAATGATAATGGTCTATGAATATATTGTCAATCCTAGAATAGCAGTCATGGGCCTTAGAAAAATGAGAGAAGTCAGTGACCTTAGGATGTAAGATGCGCCAAACATCAATCAGTTGGAGCGTGAGCAATTGCTTTTTAAGACGGGCTATCTGTTTGAAAGGGATGTTAGAGCTACCCTTAGAGGTGTCAAGGAGAGGATCCAAAACCATGTTGAAGTCGCCAGCAACTATAAGCAGGCCATCAGCGAAATCCGCCAGCTCAGACAAAGTTTTACGCAGGAAAGCAGGCTGAGCCTGGTTAGGGGCATATATGTTGGCAAGTGTGCAACGGGTGTTACCTATGGACCCCCTCAAAAAAAGAAAACGACCATCAGCATCAGCAAACATTTTATCAAGTCGGAAGGGGGTGTCCTTATGGAACCCAATGGCGACCCCTTTAGTCTTATTTGAAGGCGAGAGGCTATAGAACCAAGTAGGGTAACTCGGGGAGAACAGCTTAACATGCGTGGAGTGAGAGAGATAGGTCTCTTGTAGAAAAGCGATCGAGCAAAGTTCACGCTGAAGCTCCCGATACAATTGGTGTAGTTTAAAAGCCGTGTTTAGGCCTCTAACGTTGTACGATAAGACTTTTATGGGCGCCATGGAGTACCAGCGAACGCCCCACACATTCTATACGTATGCCCGGGTCTACAAGGGGGAAAAAAAAGAACAGAGGGGACAGGAAAGGGAGGGGAAAAGAGAGAAAAAACACAGAGTGAGAAAAGGGGAAAAAGAAGAAAAAACAGAGAAAAATCACCAAACAAATGTCCATTGGGACATACATCATAATCACGCAGCAAGCTGCAGTGGTCCCAGGGGGGAGGAGGGCAATAAGAGCCGGGACGCCGCGCGAGAGGGAACCCCACGCGCGACAAGGACCCGACCCCCGGCGCCCCCATAAACCGGAGGAGAAAGGGGAACATGGCAGGCGGGTGGAAAAACATCCCGCAGACCCACATAGAAGGGAGCCGGTGGCAGCATCCGACAAGTTTGAGGCAACAAAAACAATCAATTCAAATGGAAAGTCAAAGAAACCTCCCCCTGGCAAAAACAAAAACAAAAATGAAAAAGGGATAGAAAAAACAATAACGTCTCAGGTAGCAGAACAATCTGGTGCTGTTACGAAGGAGCCCAAACCCTCAGGAGAACACAGAGGGCGAGCTAGGAAACAAAAAAGAAAAACCCAAAAAGAAGATCAGACATCACATCGAGTGCAGCATACACAGTAGCAACCCGGAATCCACAGGAGGATGAGGATGCACGGCGTTGGAGCCCGACTTGCGGGCAGATGTAGGAGCCGAGGTGCGCATCTTCTTGGATGGTGTCTTGCGCCAGGATGTGTCCACTTTACAAGAAAAAACAGGGATGCAATCGTGCCAGCCTGGCAAGTCGACTGGAGGTAGGCCCATATCCTTAAGGAAGGCCGGGAGATCCTCTGGAAAGCGCAGGGTGGAAGAACGCCCGTTTTTGGTGGCAATGAGGCAGGCAGGGAATCCCCAACGATAAGTGGCTCCGTCTGTCTTGAGTTGCTCCAACAGGGGCTTCAGAGCACGTCTGCGTTCTAGAGTTTCCTTAGAGAGGTCAGGGAACAGGTTCAGAGAAGCCCCGTCAAAGTCTATGACCTGTGTGCCCCGCAGCTTGGACATGATGGCATTCTTGTCCTCGTAGTAATGGAGGCGGCAGAGGACATCCCTGGGTAAGTCAGTAGACAGGTTGCGGGGTCTGAGGGTTCTGTGGGTACGATCAAAGCGCAATGGGTCAGTAGGAGGCTTACCCAGAACCGAGTTAAAGATGCCCCTCACCGAAGCCTCGAGGTCCTCATCCCTTGTAGCCTCGGGAAGCCAGCGGATGCGGATATTATTCCGCCTATTGCGGTTCTCAAGGTCTTCCATCTTGTATAGAGCAGCTCGATGGGCGATCGCCAGCTGTGTAACATTATCCTGGAGTTCCTTGATGGAGCCTTCCTGGGCATCCTGTCGACGCTCCGTGTCCTCCACTCTGGTGAGAAATGTCCGAACGGACCGCTGCAATGTCCTTCTTGAGGGAGCGTTCAAGGTTACGGAACATACCGCCGATCTCCTGTTTCAGGCCGTGGAGCGGGGAAGACATACCGGAGGCGTCGGGAGAGTGAGGCTCGTCCACCGTGTCGGAGAAGAAGGAAGAGGCAGGTGAGTGCTCCCGCGGCGAGGCGGAGTGCACGGAGGACGCTTTACCCGACTCCGAGGCCGCGGCCCTGCTCCCTCGAGCGTGAGCACTCGAACTTCTACAGGAACTTCTTAATGGACCCGGAGCTGGATTGTTTGGAGGACGAACCCTTCCCGGAGCGTTTGCCCGACATAGATCTGAGGTTTGGGGCTTTAGAAGGCATTGCCAGGGGTTATCTTGCCGAGATGCCCCTGGAGCTCAGATCAAGCACGTCTGCTCACCGCCATGCAGAAGCCACCACATTGTCATCATATGACTGATGTGGCGGTGATCAGGGGCACTGGCTGGTGACAGTATGTTAAAAAAAAAAAGAAGCTTCTTGCTTTTTATAACTTTTTTCCTATACTTTCATCAGAGTAGTTTAGCGTCACCATGGCAACACTATACTACTCTGGGGGAGATCAGGGAATTTATTTGTTTACACTTTGATTACTGTTAAAACAATGATCACTGTAGCAGCAATGTTTTGAACATAAAATGGGTTATATTCATAACAATTGTGATTACTAGTAGTGATCTGTGATTGAATCAACTAATTTCTGGATACAGGGGGCTGTGATTGGCCCAGGTGATAGCTGTGGGCCAATCACAGCATCACTGTATAAAAAGCACAACTGTCTCTACTGCATTCAATTCCCTGCGTGTCCACCCATCTTAATTCTGGAATTTAACATACTAACCACATGGAGAGTGCGTTGTTTTCAGCTGTTCAGCTAATTAATGATGAGCAGTGAAGCACAACTACTACATAGCACTGCAAAGCTTGCAAAAGAGCCAGTGGAAATTCTGGGGAAATATAAATACCCACAGCAAAAAGATTTTCTAAGTCCCGGTTCACACTAGGACGACCTGTGAGGCGACCTGGTCGCCTCACAGGTCGCCGCAGGTCGCCTCCCATAGGGAAGCTGCGGACCCGTTCTAATAGGAGCGACACAAGAAAAAGGGTCCGGAGCTTCTTTGGGGCGACCAGGAGGCGACCCGGGGAGTAGCGTTGCGTGTATGTGAACCGGCACTAAGACGCTAAAATAAATAGATAAAATTTACATTTCCTATAAACAAATCTAAAAAAAAAAATTAAATACTGAAAGTCTCAGTGAATAAAAAAACTTGTTTGTAAAAGTGCTTATTCTTATTCACAAATTCTTATTTGTGTAACTTGATTAACATTCACAGCAATAAATGAGTTAAGACATGTTGTATTATTTAATTATGGATCCAAAAATAATTACACTAATCTGTTAATAGTTCTCCAGTGTTTCATTTTCTAGCTTCTTGTCTTTGATGTAAGAAAACAATTTAATTGGGATTGGACCCTAGGTGTGAAGTCTCCAGGGCTCTCCTGGGTTATTTCATCTATATATATTCATACGCTAATACATTGCACTCAGACACTTAGGGTAATTTCACAAAATGTTATTCATACTCTGAGTTATTTACCTGTTGTTGTAGGTTGTTCTTTTACATGTCTGCATGTCTTGGACTATGGCTGTGAAATTTCTAGTAAGTATACACTATACATTGTGTTACATACAATGCATTATATAGTAAAAGTACCTATTTTTTAAAGGGATTAAATTGGTTAACACAGGTTTTTCAAATCTCTCACGTTGACTTCTCACTTATTGTTTTCCTGGTCAGGAAAGTAGTTTTTCTTGCCATGGAATCTAGAATTGTGAGCCTGCTGGTTATAAAATAGTTTCTATTAGGGATGCATGCGCGGAGTCTTGCTGACCAGTCGTGCCAAGCTAGAGCTCCGCTCCTGAAGCCCTTACTGTAAAAAACCCTGTGCGTAGGGTTCTAATCGCATTGTATGGCCTTGTGTCCTTATGCATTCGTTGCGACTGAATAGTTGTTTTTCTATGCTGAGATCACCATTGACATATTTGTAAATCGCTATCATGTCCCCTCTCAGGCGTCTCTTTTCCAGGGAGAATAACTCAAGCGCTTGTAAACGCTCTTCATAATTAAGGTCCTCCAATCTCCTAATCAGTTTAGTTGCCCTTCTCTGCACTCTCTCCAGCTCCAACACATCCCTTCTGAGGACTGGCGACCAGAACTGGACAGAATACTCCAGATGTGGTCGGACAAGTGTTTTATAAAGTGGAAGGATTATAGTTTATCTCTGGAATACATCTCCTTCCTTATGCGTGCTAATATTCTGCCGGCTTTGGCAGCTGCAGCTTGACATTGCATGCTATTGCTAAGTCTATCTTCTACTAAGACTCCCAGATATTTCTCTATTTTTTATTACCCCAGAGGTTCCCCCCCTTAAGTGTATTAGTGTATTATGCGTTTATGTTTTTAGTCCCCAGGTGCAATACCTTACACTTCTCCACATTAAACCTCATTTGCCATGTAGTTGCATGATTACGCTTTCCCAATCGTTATAGTGAATACCGTTATGCAGTGTATTTACGGCAAGTTCGGCATAGAGTATGAAAGTACACCGATAAGCCAGCGTAGTGTTAGAGTAAATTAGGCCCTGTGTCGGCCTTGTGTCAGGTCACTGGTGTGCTGTTTGCAGAAGTGTTTTTTTTTTTACGCTAGCGTTTTTTTGGGCATTTTTTGGGTTCTTTGGAGGCAGGCAAAACATCTGAACTTGTGTATAGTGGTGTATATACACACATACTTATATGTATATACACACCTAGACATATATAGGTGTGATAGGAGCGTAACTATTTTGGTGTTAATTATTTCATTAGCGCAAGTAGTTTTTTCTGCACCTTTCACACCTATATATGTCTAGGTGTATATATACAGACATGGGTGTGTATATATAACCCCTATACACATGTTCAGATGTCATGTCTGACTCCAAACATGTGCTCAAAAAATCACTAGCAACGCCTGCAGCCAAAAATGCTGGCGGCGGCGAAGCCATATCCCTGCAGCGAAAGTGACACAAGAGAAACTATCTTTTCTCTATAGCGGTCACCCTGCTATGGAAGGGTTTGGTCACCCTGCCATAGCAGTCACTGTCAGTTCACCCTACACTACATTACGGTCATCCTGATATGGAAGGGTTCGGTCACCCTGCCATAGCAGTCAGTTCACCCTACACTACATTACGGTCACCCTGACACTTCACACTTTCCCTACAGAAACTAAATTTTTGAAGCTAACTAAAGTGTAAAGGAGCACTCTAGCTACACTAGATATCCCTTTCCTCACACTAATAAATGCTAAATGACACTATTAAAGTAAAATTAGCAGAACTGCTTCCACTCTCTTCCATGTCCTGTATAACAATGCTAGGAATTTGGCGGGGGCTATCTTATATACTGGGGGGCGTATTCACTAATGATTGGCCTAGGGACCCCCTAGTAACTCCAATCACATTCCTAGCATTCTTCTGCCCCCTCAATTGGCTTTTGCTAATGGTTCTGGTCCAATCACTGGCTTTTAAAGCCCATTTCCTGAACCATTGCATTTTGGTCGGTTCTGGTTGCCGAATTCCGAACTTTTTGGGCAAAAAGTTCTAAATTCGGCCGAACCTCAAACACCCAATGTTCGGGCCGAACCGATGGTCGACCTGAACCGTTCGATCATCCCTAGTTATTTGGAGTAGTTGGGTTGCTATGAATGGTGGTGAATGGTAAGGGTTGGGGATAAGAATGGGTGTATGAGGATTATATGGGCATATGTCGAGATTTTGGGAGGTGGAATTCTCGACATTCCTTATGTTTCTTTTGGAGGAGTGGATATGGTAGCGTAGAGTAGAGTTTTATGCTTTAGTTTAGGTTTGCACCATATTAGGAATGTGTGGTTTGATGAGTGTTAGCATGGTTTTGCTTGTATGTAAAGAACTAAAATGATGAAGGAAGTGGTACTAATTGAAGTTTTGTGGAGAGACGATAATGTATGTGCCGCTTCAGTTCTGATTATAAAAAAAAAAAATTTGTTAAGGATTGTGTTTTTATTTGTGGGGGGATATAGATAGTGTGTATAATGACTGACCCACACCCCACTAAGGCTGTCATTTAATTTGTTTGCTGTGTGTCTTTGCGAGCCTCTGTGGAGCCATATCATTTTCTAGTTACTTCTAAACCTCACATGTTAGACCTACAATTCCTAATGGTTAATGTTATGGTTTAGATGGAAAGGAAGCTTCCTGCTAACCCTAACCAGAAATGTATTTGTATTTTTTTTTGCCATTGCTACCTTTTTGGATTTAGTATTAATTTGGTGTGTTTTGTGTGCACTTAAACTTTAGATGTTATTTTTTAAAAATGATTGTGCTATTTCTTATCAGCCTTATTTTTATTCCTGTTTTATAATGTGAATGTTAAGGTATGCACAATTATGTGTCTTACCCTTGTAGATTGTAAGCTCTTTGGAGTAGAACCCTTCTAACCATATTGTAAAATGCTGTTTCATAATTGCCTTTTTGTTTTTTTAGGCCAAGTACATTAACCACTTTAATACAGGGCACTTTCACCCCCTACCTGCCCAGACCAATTTTCAGCTTTTAGTGCTGTTGCATTTTGAATGACAATTGCGCGGTCATGCAAAACTGTACCTAAACCAAATTTATGTCATTTTCCCACAAATAGAGCTTTCTTTTGGTGGTATTTGATCACCGCAAGAGTTTTTCATTTTTGCTACACAACTTAAAAAAGTTGCTCTGATTACCAGCACAGACCCCCTTGTCAGAAGAGCCGCAGATCGGCTCTCCTATACTTGTGCCTTTCAGGCACGAACTGAGGAAAGCCGATCAACGGCACTTCCTATTTACTATGTGACCAGCTGTGATTGGACACAGCTGGTCACATGGTAAAGAGCCTACGTCATAGGCTCTTTACCGGGATCGGAGATGCGGTGAGTCAGACTGACACACCGCAGCACCGATAGCCGCTCTGCGCATCTCCCGGGGTGCGCAGAGCGCTCTATCCTGCTGAACGTCATATGACAGCCAGTCAGGATAGAGGAACCACTTTGCTGCTGTCAATCTGTTATAGGGCGAGCGACAAATGGTTAATGTACCAAATGTTGATATTACCATTCTGATAAATTGTGGTTTTATTGCATTATGTTTTACTGTTGCAGACTAGAAATAAATGTTTGAGAAGTGGAAACTATTTGCACCTCTTCAAAGTGTTCTGCAATCGAATTGCATACCTACTCATTTTCATTGTCATATGTGCAAGTAATTCTAATCAAGTGCCAATACACAGCGCAAAAAGGTAAGTGATATAACAATACAATACTGACAAATAATCACACCAAGTAATAAATAATCATAAAGTGCAACGTGCAAACCATGTGTAAAAATTGCTAAAAAATAAATATATATATATGCCCCTTGTCAGGGTATCATAATAATATGTGAAAAAGTTCAACGTGATAGTCCAATAAATATATATAAATAGTGCTATCAGCAAGTGTCCAAAGAAATCCAAAAGTGCTTAAGTGCCAGGAGAAAAGTGAAAAATCATGCCAGCAATCCAGTGCAGTGGGATGTGCCAATCCTCCCCCTTTGGATGTTCAACTTACCGGACTCAAATGACCCCTGGGCTGTATAGCTAAGAGGGTCAAAAGGAGCTTGTGTCCCAGTAAGGAACCTGGTGGGAAATCCTTGGAGGTCTGATATCTGTAGTTCTCAATGGATATAATGGCCCGGTATGCAAGGGAAAAACTCACAATAGTGTAACTCCGTAATACACCGCGGCCAGGAAGTTAGACCAGATCCAGTCCTTATCTATTACAAGCCTGATTTTACTCTGCAAAATGTGAGTGTTATTCTATGTGCAATATAAATAAAAGTCATATTACGGAGTTACACTATTGTGAGTTTTTCCCATTGAGAACTACAGATATCAGACCTCCAAGGATTTTCCACCAGGTTCCTTACTGGGACACAAGCTCCTTTTGACCCTCTTAGCTATACAGCCCAGGGGTCATTTGAGTCCGGTAAGTTGAACATCCAAAGGGGGAGGATTGGCACAAACCACTGCACTGGATTGCTGGCATGATTTTGCACTTTTCTCCTGGCACTTAAGCACTTTTGGATTTCTTTGGACACTTGCTGATAGCACTATTTATATATATTTATTGGACTATCAAGTTGAACTTTTTTACATATTATTATGATACCCTGACAAGGGGCATCCCATATATATATATATATATATATATATATATATATATATATTTATTTTTAAGCAATCTTTGCATATGGTTTGCACGTTGCACTTTATGATTATTTATTACTTGGTGTGATTATTTGTCAGTATTGTATTGTTATATCACGTACCTTTTTTGCGCTGTGTATTGGAACTTTATATTGAGAAATTTGGTTTTACCTAATTTTTGAGCAGCAGCATTTGGGTTAAACACATTTATTTATTCATAGTGTGGTACACTTTTATTTACAAATTGTAATCAAGTAGCCACATTGTAATATGGGGATGGGGAATAATTGCAAAGATTTTTAAAAACATTTCCCCCCCCCCAAAAAAACACTGCTACAGTGCTGTATTCATGCATGGCTCACTCACCTTATTAGTTGGCCTAGGTCAGGGATGGCGAACCTTGGCAACACAGATGTTTTTGAATGACATTTCCCATAATGCTCAACTACACTGCAGAGCAGAGGTGGGAGACTTGAGTCACATGACTTGACTTAAGTCAGACTTAAGTCACCAGTTTGAGGACTTGAGACTTGCTTGACTAAAATTAATAAAAGACTCGACTTGACTTTGACTTGGTATTCATGACTTGAGACTTGACTTTGACTTGAGACATATGACTCAAAATGACTTTACTTTTTTAAGTTATTAAATATTTGCATTTTCTCAAGATGTGTTAAAGCAAAATTAATGTGCCTGTTATGTTTCTGACACCACAGTCACTTAACCACTTGCCTAAAGGGCATTTTCACCCCCTTCCTGCCCAGGCCAATTTTCAGCTTTCAGCGCTCTCGTGATTTGAATGACAATTGCGCGGTCATGCTACACTGTACCCATATGAAATTTTTATCATTTTTTTCACACAAATAGAGCTTTCTTTTGGTGGTATTTAATCACCTCTGGGTTTTTTATTTCTTACAGAAAAAAAAAGAAAAAGACAGAAAATTTTGAAAAA
The DNA here is from genome assembly GCF_965119305.1 of Pelophylax lessonae. Lineage (NCBI taxonomy): Eukaryota > Metazoa > Chordata > Amphibia > Anura > Ranidae > Pelophylax > Pelophylax lessonae. The sequence goes on from NC_138780.1 coordinate 32,558,448, forward strand.
AAAACGTTTTTCTTATTTTCTGCGAGTAAATTTTGAAAATAAATACATATTCTGAATCAATATTACAGATCAATGTCAGCTATTATTGTTAAATGTATTGTTTATGTATAGCCATGCATCTGTTATGTGTTTTAGATTTAATATTATCAGACTACAGAGCTCTCTAATTATCAACATTAATTTGTTATTCATCCTAAACTTTCAGGCATGTGTAATCATACTCAGCATATTGGTGTAGTGGTCTATGCTCATGGATAAAGACTGCTAGGTCATGAGTTCTAGTCTCAACCATGCTAACACCCTGCATGTTTATTGGTGTGTGATTATTATTTTGCCACATAGTAATACCTTGGCTACATCACATGAAATTGCAATTGTACATTTGGGAAACAGGAATGCATATGTGCCGGATGCAGTTAGGCTTTCGCCAAGTTTCAGTATTCACAGCTGGCTAAAATTTATGGAGGTGATGGCATACTTGAAATTTGAACCCATGCTTTCAGAATTTATAGATAGGAGCGCTAACTACTAAACCATTGAGCTGAGCACAATTACACTTGGAACATTATGTAGTCCCATGCTTCAATAAACAATTGCATTAATCTCAAAAACTATGTATAGTGCTCAAATGCATGATCAGTGTAGAATTGACACTAATTTGTAATGTAGTGTCGGCTACCGGCAATACAGATAAAAAAATTGTGCAGGGTCCACCCCCCAGTCCATACCACGCCAAAATTTAAAAAAAAACGACGTGGGGTCCCCCCAAAATCCCTACCAGACCCTTATCCAAGCATGCAGCCTGGCAGGCCAGAATACGGGGGCGAGCGCCCCCCCCCTTTTCTGAACCATACCAGGCCTCTTGCCCTCAACATTGGGAGGGTGCTTTGGGGTGCCCTAAGCTGTGGTTGTGAGAGTCTGTGGGTGGGGGGCTTATCAGAATCTGGAATCCCCTTTAACAAGGGGGCCCCAAGATCCCGGCCTCACCCCCTATGTGAATGGGTATCGGGCAGACATGGGAGTAAGTTACGCATGTGCAAGTCACAAGCAACTCTCAAGTCTTAACCTGCAAGTCACAAGCAAGTCCCAAGTTACTGTGGTGAAAAGCAAGCAAGTCAAGTCGAGTACCTGCTAGAAGTCAAGCAAGTCAAGTCAAGTCATTTATTTTGGTCAAGTCACAAATCAAGTCAAAATACTGATCTACCCCAATTTTCACCTTTAAATCAGTTAAAAGTCAGTGGTCAGGAAAGGTTTTGTTTTATTTTCAACATTAACAAAACTGCTTAGTGCTTTTTTCTTGGCATAATAAAGAAACACTTTGAATGCCCAAACAGCTCAAAATCCTTTGTCCGGTCATGTTTCAGCACCACAGTCACTAAAAGCATGTTAAAGTGGAGTTCCGGCCTATTTTGCAACTTTAGTGATTCCAGGAGTGCTCGTTATGCTGATCAACAATTGGGCATTTTCAATTTTTTTCGGGGGTCCCTTACCTTTTTTTTAGGGCATTTTTGATTGTACTTCCTCCTTCTCCCCCCTCTGTGGCCACGGCCACCGACATCACTTCCGCCTTTGCATTGCATCCTGGGAGCTGCTTGTCATCACTCCCAGGAGTCTGGAATCAGGAAAAACTTCCAGAACTCTCCCTGGAATCAGGAAGGACACAGCAGATTACACTGCGGCTTCAGATGCCCACATCCAAGATGGCCACACCCAGACAGCATTTTTAAAAGTAAGATTTTGACTAAAATCCAATACTGTACACCTTGTAAGTATGAGAATAGCGGTTCTGTAAAGGGCGATGGATTAGTATTATAGGGGTATTTTTAGTTAAAAAGGTATTTGAGGCCGGAACTCAGGAAAGACGGCTACAGCGCGGGCTCTAATTTCCGGGAGGCCGTCTTTAAACGGCCTCCCAGTGATAGGCTCCCCGCGCGCTCCCGCGAGCGCGCATCGGGGAAAATCTGTGTCGGCCGTGTCCCTTGGACACAGCCAATCACAGATCGTGGTGAATGGCCAATCACAGCGGCCATTTACCACGTGATTGGAACATCCAATGAGAGATGATCTCAAACGTAAATGTATCTCTCATTGACAGCTCTCCTTCCTCACACAGAGACTGCATGTGAGGAAGAGCAGAGCCGATCAGCGGTTAGGGGACACAGAAAAATGTAATCAGGGCACCGATCACCAGTGCCCTGATTATACAAGAGGTAAATAAAATACAATAAGTGCCCACCATCAGTGCCCACAGTGCCCGCCATCAGTGCCCACAATCAGTGCCCATAGTGCTGCCAGTCAGTGCCCATCAGTGCCTGCTCATCTAGGCACTGATGGGCACTGACTAGCAGCATTATGGGCACTGAGTGTGGGCACTGATGGTGCTGCCCATTAGTGCTCATCAGTCCTGCCCATCAGTGCTCATCAGTGCCACCCATCAGTGTCCATTAGTGCCACCCATCAGTGTCCATCAGTGCCGCCTCTCAGTTCCCATCAGTGCCGCCCGTCAGTGCCACCTCTCAGTGCCCAGCAGTGCCACCTCTCAGTGCTCAGTAGTGCCACCTATCAGTGCTCATCAGTGCCGCCTATCAGTGCTCATCAGTGCCGCCTATCAGTGCCACCTATCAGTGCTCATCAGTGCGGCATATTAGTACCTCCTCATCAGTGCCACCTCATCAGTGCCCATAAGTGCCACCTCATTAGTGCCCATAAGTGCCACCTCATCAGTACCCATCAGTGCAGCCTATCATTGCCCATCAGTGCTGCCTCATCAGCGCACATCAGTGAAGGAGAAAAATAGGAATTTCCGTTTCTGAAAAACGCAACCTCAAATTGGTATACTCTAATCGGAATTCAGTATTGCATCTAGTCGTCATTTTACATTTGCAGGTTCACCTAGTTGAGGTGTTACTCTAGCTGGGAGTATTTAAATGGGAAGTGAGCATTTCTACTCCTTTCTTTTAGTGAATTAGGCTCACAGCCACAGCATCTCACGACACCTCCGTCATGGTACTAGAAGGTGCCAAACTAAGCTTATAAGCATCTCTATTAAGGAAGCACTGGCCCGGGCCCCAGCCAATATGGCGCCAGTTCCATCCTCCTCTGGCAGCACGGCTGGCTCCCAGAAGGTAATCCAACCACAGCCAGACTCCCAGGGTGAGTCAGATGCAGAATGTTTCACCTCTCAGCATTCACAGCATGAAGCAGTAGCTCCACCAACTTTACTTAAACAAATTGAACGTATGCTGCACAAGGTATTAAAACAAACCTCAGATCATATACAGTAACTGACAGCCTTATACGTGAAATCAGAGAGCTGGGGAACCGCACAGCAACATTAGAATTAAGAGTAGATGAAATTAAAAAAACTGAGCAAGATTACATGGCAGAACTCAAAAACCTTACAGAAGAAAACCTAACTCTACAATCCAGACTTTGGGACTATGAGAATAAGGATAGACACTCTAATTTGCGTATCAGAGGCATCCCTGAAACTGTCATAGACCTGCAAGCCACGATGACAGCTCTGTTCCAGGAACTCCGGCTAGCTATTCTGGTGGAACGTTTAGAATTGGACAGAGTACACAGGGCCTTAACACCTAAAAAACCTCACCTGGTGACATCATTGCAAAGTGCCACTACTATTGCACAAAAGAGAAATTCTTAGCTGCAGCTAGAGAAAAAGACACATTATATTTCCAAGGACATAACAAATCTTTACGGATCTCTCCTAGCTGATGATTGCCAAAATGCGGGCCATGAAACCCCAACTCTAAGAACTCCAACGTCTACAGTGGTAACCATTAGCACCTACCAGTGGTAACCATTTTCAGTTTGCTTTACCTATCAAGGCTCCAGGTATATCTGCCGAACACCCAATGAGCTACAAACTACTTTGCAAAGACCTGCAACTAGTGGAACCTCTACCTGCTACAAGAAGCGTGCAATAGAAATCAGCCTCAAGCTCCCCGTGTTAACCAATCTCGTCACCGGGAAAGAACAAGAATCAAAGATCCTTCAAACTAGGCCACTTTGTCTCCCCAGAACAGGAGAACTCAATAGACTGAAAACTAAGTCTACATCCTGGTTCAGCTTAGACACCCTGTTCCGGGGTGTAGTTTAGCTGTGGCTGCTTCTTCCATGCCACGTGACTGACTTTGTCTATACGCAAGTATTCCCATATCTTGGTTTTATTTTGTTACAGGTTTTGTTCAGAGGTTATGGCACACTGTCCCATGTTCTCTTATGTTGATCAAGTAACTTTTATATTCCTGCTTCTGCAACTAACCATCTTGGAAGCAAGAGATTGATTTCTGACCTCCTTTGGCTAAACTTGTTAGAATCTACTGTAATAATTACTCCTCTTAGTGCTGCTGATTGATGGACCCTACACTCTTCACATTAAACTCCACTGAAGAAGTCTATTGGAAGACACAACCCGTTTGGAGTTAGGAGCTAACAGCTGATGCTATCCCGTGACCATTACCTACCAGACGGCGGTGAGCCGGTGGATATATGATTGTGCTTATACAGCTGGCATGGCTTGCAGTGCTGTGTTATGTAAGTGAGTTATTTTTGGATTTTATGATAATAAATTAATTCTGATGGAGAGCACCAAACTGTATGTGTTTTGTTTTATAAGGCTGATTAATATGGGAGCACCACATTAAGGAGAGAGCAGGGTTGTGAAACGCCCAAGGATATCCATTCATTTGTACAGACCTCCACATATCCCCAAAGGGGAACAGCGTATTTTGATTTTCTTATGAAACAGGAGTCAAAGTTGGAGGTGAGCTGTTAGAGAACACAGGTGGTGGATTACATGAGCACCTGTTTGATTAAAGTTGAGCGTTATACACAGAGGTGGCAAGAACACTCATTATAAGGATTTATTTATCTTTATTGGACGTCTTTCATCATTTTGGACATTATTTAGATTTATCTTTTCACTATATATATATTTTTTCTACATTTTGCACAAGTGTTTGGAACATTCACTAGAAAGAGTTTTCTTGAAATTTTAAAATTTTAACCATATTTTTATTTTTTTTGGATATGTATGTTTATATGTTCACTGACATTGTTTTGCGGATTTAGTCACATAACAATTGCACTAATAATTTAAACAGAAGATTGCGCTGTACTAATTTTATATTGATAGTTCCTTTAAACAAACTTTATCACAGCTTTTGGCTAGGCATACTTACAATTACAACCCAAAACACATTCTGCTACTCCGTTTGAGTATGTGTGAGACTTTTTCAATGTTTGGCCTCGTTAGACATTGTATTGTATTTGTAAATCAACAAATTATATCAAAACCAATATACTGGAATGGTCACCTCCTATAAGTGTGGTCACCGAATATAGCTTAGTGTAGTGTCACCTATACAAGTCCCAGTTCCTAAAAGCTAAGCAATCCTAGCCTTGCTGGTACATGACTGCCAACAGAAATGCAATGTTCACTGGCCAGGAAGTGCATGTGGCTAAAAAAAGGAAGCAAAAAATAATTCCTTTGACTCCAAGAGTGCAGTTGTTTACAGGGGATGGCTAGGACTGGTGTCTCTTAGGAACATAGTCAGTCGGATGTACAAATGGCTCAGTTTAGGTGCAGGCAGAGAGACATGGTCAGCATACGAGCAAAGGATCAGTCCAGGCAGCAGACAGAAATGTGGCCAATAAACAGGCAAACCAAACAGGAACACGTATTCTAGTGATTCTGATGGCACTGTGGCTGGTGTGGTGGTAGTTGGAGAACTGTGACTTGCTGCACTTCTTGGGCTCATTCACACGTGAGGTTGGGAGACGGTAAAACCTTGTGGTTGAGCTACAGTTTTACAACCCCTCAACTGCTACCTCCTTTAGCTGCAGAGGCAGTGGCTGGGGGTGCACATCTTCCGTGGCTTTGACGACTTGCTTCACAGCTATAGAAGTTTACTCCCTATACACCTTCTGATCTTGACCCATTTAAGTGACTAGGGTTACTTTTGTGGGGTCCAAGGGGCTAAAGCAAGTGATCAAGAGGCGACACAATGCCTCTACACATCCTGTCAAATGTTCTCTGAAGAGCATTTGGAACATTGATGGCTTTTCAGACAGCATCACACAAGTAAACAAGTCCTTATGGTGAAGCACTAACTGTTGCCGCGGTGATCAGGGACATTGTAACTGGTGTGACCGTGATCATGGACACTGTAACCAGTGTGGTGGTGATCAGGTATACTGTAACTCATGACACTGTACTCTGGTATTTTTTTAACCCTACATTGTGATTGCTTGTACTGTAAAATCAGTTGTTTACCTGTTATGAATGGCTTTAATTCAAGACAGCTTGCTGACTATTGTGATTGTTGGGATTGGCTACAGCAAGTTGTGTTTACATGTTGTCATGTGATCACTGTGATTAGTCACAGCAATCACATGATACCTGGGCCAATCACGGTGGCCCGGTACCGAGTACTGTGTCCACCGGAAGTAGAAGCACATCCCTGAATATCCTCCAGGAACTGGAGAGCACCTGCCAGGTCATTTATGTATATAGGCAAAACAAGAAAGCAAGACAAAGACTTCTATATTTGACTAATTAAAACAAATATGGGATTTTTGTTCAATAAAGTCCCTTTTAACGTCAATTCTTTATTTTTTTTTACAGGGATTCAGCTCTATAAAACAGGATCTCAATAAGACCTCGGTGGAGGAATTTATCTTAATTGCATTCTCTGGCCTAAAGCAGCTCCAGTTATTACTCTTCCTCTTTGTTTTAATAACATACACTATCTGTGTTACAGGAAATATTACCATCATTGTCTTAGTTAGGATTGAACCCTTGCTTCAAACTCCGATGTATTTTTTCATAAGTACATTTGCTGTTCTTGAAATTATGTTTGTGACAGTTACTATACCTAAGCTTCTGGATAATTTGATTTCAGGAAATAAGAGGATATCTTTCACTGAATGTTTTACACAGATGTTTGTTTACGATGGTTTGGGTGCATCAGAATGCTATATGTTATTGGTCATGGCCTTTGATAGGGACTTGGCTATTAACAATCCTTTACACTATTCTGCTATTATGAAAAAGGAAATATATTCTCTATTAGCTGTGGCACCATGGGTAACTGGTTTTGTAGCTTCTTCTGTGGCTACTGGTTTCACGGCCCAATTGGACTTCTGCGGACCAAATCAGATAAATCATTTCACCTGTGATTTGGCACCACTTCAGATGTTGTCTTGCTCTGATCCTTCCATGAGCAAATTAGCCACAATGTTAACAGCCACTTTTGCAATTATTTTAGCTGTCATCATTATCATAGGTTTATATAGTCACATTATTACCACCATCTTAAAAATCAAGGGAGCTGAAGGGAAACAAAAAGCCTTCTCTACCTGTTCCTCTCACCTTATTGTGACCAGTCTTTATTTTGGAACAGGATTAATGGTGTACGTCATACCTACTGGAGGGCAAAATGACAAATATCTTGCTCTTATATACTCACTTCTTACTCCACTATTAAACCCCTTCATTTATACTTTGAGGAACAGTGATGTGAAAACAGCAGTAAAAAAGAATTATCAAACATATTTATGCTGTAGCCCATAAGCAAAACTCATCAGGAACAATGATGTGAAAACAGATATAAAAACTGAATATCCACTTACCGACCGCCTAACTGGCAAAATACATTTGTTTGACGTTAAATACCAGAGTTATGGTTGTAGCTAGATGCCATAACCCTGGTATTTTCTTTTCCCTCAGGCGCCAGACTTTTAGATAAAAGTGATCCCCGCAGCAGTTTTGACGTAAAATCACTTTTAGAAACTGTGGGAGGAGTGCCTCCTCAATGCTTTCAAGTGGTTTCCAGGCTAATGTTACCGATTGGTGAGCCCAGGAACCCATCTGCTGCCGGTAGAATAGAGATAAGCGGTGGCAAGATGGCCGCTGCTCAACCTTATGCCTTTGGAGGACTGGTGCAAAAACATGACATCACTTGCAGTTCTCAGGCCATGTAAACATGGCTTTTTTTTTTTCTTAAAGCAAAATTTTAAAAATGTATGAAATTGATACCATTTCTTATTGACCCCAGATATCTCCATAAAGAGCACATTTTATGCTGAATTGCTATTGCAAGGGATGTTTACATTTCTTGCTATAGCAATAAAAGTGATTAAAAAAAGAAAAATGAAAGGAAAAAGTGTAAAAATAAGAAAAAGTGGAATAAAATAAATAATAAGAAAAAAATACATTTAGAGTGCCCCCATAACTACGTGCTCGTGCGCAGTGGTAAACACATATGTAAATGGCATTCAAACCACAAAGGTATTGCTACGAATGTCAGAGGTAGAGCAATAATTCTAGCACTAGACCTCCTCTATATCTCTAAACTTGTAACCAGTAGAAATTATTAAAGCCCCGCCTATGGAGATATTGAAGTGCCATAGTTCGGCATCATTCACAATTTTAAAGCATGACATGTTAGCTATCCATTTACTTGGCATAGCATTAACTTTCATAATATGCAAAAAACATTGGAGTATATATTATGTGGGTTTTTTTATTTTTTATTTATTGAAGTGTATTTTCTCTCAAGAAATTGCATTTAAAAAAACGCTGCTTAAAAACCATGTGACAAAAAATTGCAACGACCGCCATTTTATTCTCTATGATCTCTGCTAAAAAATGTTTAGGGGTTCTAAGTATTTTTTTTTTTAGCAAAAAATACTGATTTAAACTGGTAAACAACAAGTGTCAGAAAAAGGCCTGGTCAGCACATGGTTATGGAAGTAAATAAATATATATTTGGTAGATAACCATTAGGATTCCTTGTAATTGTTGTAGACCATTCTCAGGGTTTGATCAGGGTTTTGATCTATACGCTAGTAGACTGCCATTCAAGCTTTTTTTTTTTTCTTTTACAAACGTTTGTTCAGTTTTCCAATCATTAGTGGGGAGAGGGAGTGGAAATGGAAAATTTGTCTAGAACAAATTGCTAACACTGTATGTGGTTTTCATTTGGCAAAGTCCATTTGTTTTAAAATCGAAAATGAACCACCTCCCACCTGGCTAATGTACTGTATACAGTAAAAAAGGCCAGGAGGATGCTGTACAGGCGGTGTGATATCAAAGTAAACAGGCAGCCTGTGAAGTCTCTCCTCTCAAAGAGATCAGCACTGTACTACAGATTGAAAAAGTAGAAAAGGAAGTTTATATCTGTTTGAGCTTATTGATTTCACACCACCCATGGTGACAGCATGGAGCACCTGAAAGCCATCCATTTTCTGAGAAGGTAGAGGACACTTAAAATGCCTTATCGGGAGTGTTGTCATCTGTGCTTGCCCAGAGAAACCAATCAAACTCCAGCTTTCAATATGTACAGTGCAGGTGGCTCAGTGAAAGCTGAAATTTAAAATAGAATTAAACTTTTATTTAAAAAAAAAAGGAATCCTGATAGCACCTCTTGGATCATTGATATACTGAAGTCATTTAGAACTAATTTGCCACCTAGTTGGTTGTCAGAACCTGGGCTTGAATCTTGAATGTGTCTGGCATTGATTCTTCTCGCTGAGCTATCTGGGATGCTGGACAGTCCCCTGCCTGGTCTATTGGATAATCCTGCCTGATCTAATGGAAACCCTGCCTCATGTCTGGCTTGCTACTGAACCTTGCTCGTCCCATGAACTTCCTATAAAAGCCTTGCCTCTGCTGTCCCTCTTGCCAGATTTTTGTGGTCTGATCCTGCATACTACTTGAGATACTTCTATTGCTGTTTGGAAAATGACTTTGGCTTGTGACCCAGTCTACGAAACTCTCCTTCTGCATCGACCTTGGTTTGTGACAACGACTATGAAACTCTCCTCCTGCATTGACCTTGGCTTGTGACCCCGACTATGAAACTCTCTCCAGCACCGAACTTGACTTTTGACCCCAATACAGATTTTTGGTCTAGTAATGGACAGCCCCCTGCCTGGTCTATTGGACAATCCTGCCTGATCTCATGGAAACCCTGCCTCGTGTCTGGCTTTCTACTGAACCTTGCTCCTCCCATGAACTTCCTATAAAAGCCTTGCCTCTACTTTCCCTCTTGCCAGATTTTTGTGGTCTGATCCTGCATACTACTTGAGATACTTATATTGCTGTTTGGAAAATGTCTTTGGCTTGTGACCCAGTCTACGAAACTCTCCTCCTGCATCGACCTTGGTTTGTGACCCCGACTAAGAAACTCTCCTCCTGCATCAACCTTGGCTTGTGACCCCGACTATGAAACTCTCTCCAGCACCGAACTTGGCTTTTGACCCCAATACAGATTTTTGGTCTAGTAATGGACAGCCCCCTGCCTGGTCTATTGGACAATCCTGCCTGATCTAATGGAAACCCTGCCTCGTGTCTGGCTTGCTACTGTACCTTGCTCCTCCCATGAACTTCCTATAAAAGTCTTGCCTCTGCTGTCCCTCTTGCCAGATTTTTGTGGTCTGATCCTGCATACTACTTGAGATATTTCTATTGCTGTTTGGAAAATGACTTTGGCTTGTGACCCAGTCTACGAAACTCTCCTTCTGCATCGACCTTGGTTTGTGACCCCGACTATGAAACTCTCCTCCTGCATCGACCTTGGCTTGTGACCCCGACTATGAAACTCTCTCCAGCACCGAACTTGGCTTTTGACCCCAATACAGATTTTTGGTCTAGTAATTCAGAATTTCCTATCTCTCGCAGACCTGGGAACTAAGCTTGCCTAACGTTGTCGGCCATTGGTCTCCACTCATTACAGCTATTCTCCTAACAGAATAACCTGACCACAACATGGGGAGTGCCACAACTCAGCAAACCCTAAATGAACATGTTATTTCGTTAACTGAGGTTGTTCAAGGCTTACAAACACAAGTGCAAGAGTTACAAAGAGAGGTAATTGGATTGCGAACACAAATTGAGCATCAATGCCAACAAACAGCTACTAACAGTGATTCAAACCGCTTCCCTTTGCCTGATAAATTCAGTGAGGATCCTAAACTTTATAGAGGCTTCCTGAATCAATGTCGACTGCACTGTCAGCCACAGTCTTACCGATTTGCAACCCCATTGTCAACCATTGGTCATTACAGGTATTCCCCTAAAAATGGATGCTTCAACTTTAAAACACATTAAAGCACCTACCACTTCAAAATGCTTTTTTGATGTTTTGGTAATGCTTTAGTGATGCTTTTTTGAAGCTTTAATGAAGCTTGGCAAATGTCCTGTGTGTGTGTTGATTTTCGATTTGTTTTAAAGGGGCCCAATAGAACCCCCACCCAGCAGATCCCCAGCTCATTAGTACCCCTTTTTAGCAGATCCCCAGCTCATCGCTCAAAGCGACATGGGGTATCATTTTTGAAGCGAAGCAAACACAACATGTAAACTGGACTGTAATCTTACCACTTTATTTAGTGACAGGGGCTTTGATTGGCATTGAATGTTTTAAAAAAGTGTGTCCAACACAACATTTTGAAGCAAGTGTAAACGAGCCCTATATGTGAATAAAACTATGTTTCTTTAACATTTCCTAATGTAATAAGAAATACATATTGTTATCTTAAATAATTATGTGTTAGTAGTGTTCCCCATCATATTACAAATGCAAAGGTAGTACAATATGGAAAATGTTTTTAATTATTTTTATTCGTAGGCTGTTTTTTTAATTGCCCATAATCATTACACATTTTCTTTAAATTGTATCATTTAACCTTACATGCCTCCTCTACCTTAGGTATACCATCATTTAAACTGTGGGTAGATGACCTTGACAGAAGGGATGCTTTATACTGCTTTAGCAAATTTTGATCTTACTCTAATGTTCTAATGTGAGCAGTTTGCACCTGTCTGACTCTGGTAAATTAAACTGATTACACTTAGAGGCGCTCCGCTTTTTGTTTTTATTCCTGTATTACAGAGTTGACTTCTCTCTGCAGCCGAGCTGGCCCTAAGTGACATCCATTTCCTCATTTAGTAACACCATTCAGTGACTATACATGAATTCAAAACCCTTTGATGCTATATAGGTATGTGTTATGGGCCAACCTCTACCTAGAAAGTGCATCAGATGGACACAGCTCCCCTTTGACACTACACTCACCAAAAATAATTAAAAAATAGCAGGATTGTCCCAATCATAATTGTTGCTTCGTCAATGCCATCTAGTCTGCACCTCAATGCTCATCATTTACTAAAACTCATTAGGAAAAAACGATCCACATAGCGTAATCCAGTTCAAAAATATATTGAATGATTTTTTTCCCTTTAAAACCGCACTTACAAAAAAATAACAAGATCATTTGCTTATCATCCAAATATACTCATCTGAAATCAAGCTTCCACCATAATGGATGTAACTGGAATCTCGCATACTGCTATTGCTGGCGGCACATCCGGTAAGTGGGCTGACGTCACTTCCGGTTGCTGTATGACCCCGCCTTGACATTTTTTTTTATCATTACGACTTCCTCCAAGGGTGTGACTTCCTCCAATGTAAACCATTGTACTTAAGATCCCTCTTTTCAACCCACACGGCTACACTATATAGGCACCTAGAATGCAATGACACTGTACTCCCTGGGGGGGGGGGGGGCTGCTGTTAACAGTGATTGCTGTAACAGCAATGTTTTGAACTGTCATGAACAGATTTCAGTCATAACAGCTGTGATTACTATTGTGATGCTGTGATTGGCCCACAGCTATCACTTGGTACAGGGTGTGGTGGTTGGCCCAGGTACCATGTTAAAGCTGTGTGCCAATCATAGCATCACAATACTAAGCACAGCTGTTATGAATGAAACACAGTCATAACAGTTGTGTTCATATTGTGATCATATGATCGCATTGGGCTCACATGACACCTCAGCAGCTCAAAGTGGCCGAGCACCGGCAGTGACAATCAGCTGTGTCTGGTGGACACTGGTTGCGGGAGCGGTGCACCAGTGCATACAGTATGTCCCGGCGACGTACAGGTACAGCTGTAGTGGTAAAAAAAAAAAAAACTTTACAATCACTTTAAGAAAAATAATTTGGGACACATTTTAGATGCTTGTACTTTTGTGTTTTTTTTTTTTTTAGTGTACTAAATATAGAGGCATTCATTCTAACCATACCCACAATTCCCTTCCCTACCTAATATATTAACCATATAGGGAGTGCCATGTTTTCAGTTGGTCGGCTAGATCATTGAAGCACAACTACTGTATAGCACCAGAAAGCTAGCAAAAGAGCCTGTGCAAATCCCGGGGAAATATATATACCCAGATATACTGTACATTCAGTATATGATTTCAAACTATATTTATAGCAAAAAGGTTTTATAAGACATTAATACAAATTGATAACAATGTTTACATTATGCACATCTCTTTATCCGGTTCCCGACTGCCCGCCGCCGATTTACTGTGGCAGTGCGGCACTCCTGTGCGAAACGACGTAGACCTATGGGGACCAACGTGGACTCCAATGCACGGGTCAGGCAGCTCTGATTGCCGACTGACACCCGCAATCGCTCCCCACTAAGAGAGAAGGACGGTCAGCTGTTGTAAACACAGCTGACCGTTCTTCTATCTTAAATGATCACAGAGTGCCTGTGATCCTTCTATATAGGATCACAGGTCTCTATGGTCATTTCACAAGCCCAGCTCCCCACAGTTAGAATCACTCCCCTAGGCTTACATTTAACCCCTTGATCACCCACAGGGTGAACCCCTTCCCTGCCAGTGTCATTATTACAGTAACAGTGCATATTTTTAGCAGTGATTACTGTAGTAATGTCACTGGTCCCCCCAAAAGTGTAAAAAATGTCAGTTAGGGGTTCAATCTGTCCGCTGCAATGTTGCAGTCCCGTTAAAAATCGCAGATCGCCGCCATTACTAGTAGAAAAAAAAATTAAAATGACATAAATCTTTCCCGTAGTTAGTAGACGCGATAACTTTTGCCAAAACCAATCAAAATACGCTTATTGCGATTTTTTTTTTTTTTACTAAAAATATGCAGCAGAAAAAAAATTGGCCTAAAATGTAAAAAAAATTTGATTATTAAATTTTTTTTGAGAATGTTATATAGCAGAAAGTGAAAAAGATTGTTTTTTTTTTCAGAATTGTCGTTCTTTTTGTTATATATATTATAGCGCAAACAATAAAAATCGCACAGGTGATCAAATACCACCAAAAGAAAGCTCTATTTGTGGGGGAAAAAAAGTACATACATTTTATTTGGGTACAGCTTCGCACGATCTCACAATTGTCCAATAAATTAATGCAGTGCTAAATCGCAAAATATGGCCTGGTCATTAACCTCCCTGGCGGTATGATTATGTCTGGAATTACATACCAAAAGCGGTACAATTCTTTTCATGGAAATTTGGCGTTAAGTATTATAGGCCTACAATTCTTAGTAATTACTGACTTAAACCTGACCAAAACAAGACTCTAGTAGACATCCCAGATGTGATAAATTTGAAACACAAACGCATGAATTATAATCAAATCAATAATATTATTTTATTATTTAATATATAATATATATAATAAAATTATATTATTGATTAGATTATAATTCATGCATTATATATTATATACAGATATGTGTGTGTGTATATATATATATATATATATATATATATATATACACACACATATATATATATAATATATAACGCATGAATTATAATTGAATCAATAATATAATTTTATATATATATATATATATATATATATATATGTGTGTGTGTGTGTGTGCATATTATATATATATATATATATATATATATATATATATATGCATGCATGCATATATATATATATATATATATATATATATATATAAATATATATATATATATATATATATATATATATATATATATATATGCATATATATATATAATATAATATAAAGTGTGTTTTGTGTAACGTTTTTTTTTTTTTTTTTTGAATTTCCCTCCCTAGTTCCGCTCCCATGCAGCATTGCTGCTGCAGGGAACGGAACTAGGAAGTGATCGTACCGACGGAGGGACGGAGGAGCGGCGGGACTCTCGGCTGGCGGTCGCAGCAATGAGAGATCATCGCTGGATCGCCAGGATAAGGTAAGAGAAGCTCCGCTGCGCTCTCTGCAATCCACCCCGAGCGTGACTCGGGGTTACCGTTCCTGCAATGAAAAATCAACCCCGAGTCACGCTCGGGATTACCGCTAAGGCGGTTAAGGGGGAAAATCGTCCGGTCCAGAAGTGGTTAAAACACATCCAGCGGGGGGGGCGTGGTCTGGACACGGCCGCATGAGAGCACGCTAAACATCTAGCTCCAGGCTTCCACAGCCGGCCCGGGTAACATTCAGAAGACGGACCCCGGCATGTCTCCAGGCAGAAAACGAGGAGCAGGCATGGCCGTTCGTACACCGGGTAAGAAAAGGGAGGAGATAATACAGTACCTCCGATCACCACAGCCTACAGCCGTTACGAATCCCAGCGGGAACACAGTAGGAGGAGAGCTAATGCAGGAAGAAGCCGGGGGTGAGAGCGGACCGCCGAGAGAGGCACAGGCGGCGCCTACGGCGGCGTCTATGGCGGTAGCATACAGTCCTGACACGCTGGAGGTCCTACAACCATCGGCTGGCTTACAAGCGGACCTAGAGATCCGTGCACTACTAAGAGCCCTTCCTACACGCGCAGAGATTGAATCCCTAGTGCAGCGGATAGAGGAGACACACAAACGTGACTTACAAGCAGTAAAGATGGAGGTGCAAGCGGTGGCTGAGAGTGTCCAGAGAGGGGAACAAACGGTTACCGCATTGGAGGTACGGGTTGCTGCATTGGAAAAGACCCGGGAGGACTCTAGAGAATCTGCAATATCGCTTCAATTACACCTTGAAGATATTGAAGACAGGAGCCGTAGGAATAACCTACGGCTCAAAAACATACCAGAATCGGTGGGAGGAGAGGCCCTGTGGGGAAAGGTTTTGGCTATACTTCAAAAAATCCTCGGGCTAAACCCCGCAGACCCTATAGAAATGGATAGGGTCCACAGGGCTACAGGCTACAGACCCACAGACCCAGACAGGACACGGGATGTGGTCTGCAGGATGCATTACTATACCCAAAAGGAAAAAATTCTAAAGCAAGTATGGGAGTCGGGAATGGTAGACCTGGAAGGAACGGCTATCAAAATACTACCAGACCTATCCAAGGCAACACTACAGAGGAGAGCCCTACTGCGCCCGGTGCTGGAGGCTGCACGACAGGAGGGATACACATATCGGTGGAAATATCCTCTAGCGGTGACCTTTCGGAAAGATGCACGAGTATTTACATTACGGCACCCTTCAGAGCTATCAGATTTTTTCTCCTTCATGGGGATACCCCCCATACACGTGCCAAACTGGCTGATTATTCTACCACGATCGGAAGGCAGACCGCGAAGGGTACTAACGGCTGAGCGTGAGTTACAAACTAAATCTTGAAATGTTGTAAGCAATGGAACATTTATAAACGGTATATTTTTGCCTACTAAGAAGATGAACCCTCTGCACACAAGTCATATTTTTTCATTATAGGGTTGATTGGTTTTTGGGTTTTTTATTTTTCCCACAGCCACACTTAAGAGGGGAATTTTCCCTTTTTTTTTTTTTTTTCTCCTCTCATCTGGAGAAAGCAACATTAGTAACTTTCTCCTTTCTGTCTTGGTGGACCGGAACCCTCAAATGTTTGGCCCCCCATCTATACCCCCTCGTCCCCTCTTACCTTTTTTTTTTTTTTTCTCCCGGACCACCCAGAAGACTGGCTCCCCTTAATGGTAACAAAGAGACCCTTTATAACTTTGTTTCTTTTTTTTTTTTTTTTTTTATCAGGAGAGGGAGACGAGAAAGGAGTGGGGACTCTCCCTTTTTGTTCTTTGTGATTTTTTCCTTTGACTGAGACTTCAGGGGACGATGGTCTCTCTAAAAATGCCTATAAAAACTACATGAAGTGGCTTAGACGCTGGGAGTATAAGGTTGAGAGTGGGGGGGGACGGGGGGAGGCGGGAGGTGGGGGAGGGGACTTGGAGCCTAGAGAGGGGGAGATTGGTATTGGATGAACCCATGCTTCTCCTTCCTCCGGCTCGAAGTGGGGGTATTATAGAGGGAGGTTAATATACGGAGGTGGAATGAGGGAACGATTACTAGGAGTTGGGCCTCCTTCTGTGGTTCCCACTTTGGGGTGTGGGGGGAGGGGGGATGAAGAGGAATATGAGGGGAGGTATATATGGAATAAAGTACTGACCCCCTACAAGGGTGGGACGGACTGAGGTGGGGGGTGGGAGGGTCTCCCACAGCTCCACGTACCCAGACTTGGGGGGGGGATTGGGGGGGATTGGAGACAGAGGGGGTTGGGAGATGGGGGAAGGAGAATGGGGCAATGGGGAGCACGGATATAAGGATCAGCATAGAAGTATAGGCGGACACAGGATTAGCAGTAGAAACTAAAAGAGGAATTTGGGGAAATGTTGATAATCGAAGGGGTAATAAATATATACTATAAATAGAGATTTATAAGTGTAATTGGTATTATCCTAAATACGGCCCCTTGTTAAATCTGGTTCGGTACTGTTGGACAGCCGGGCTCCCCCCCCGCCTCCGCTGGAGGGGAGGGCTTAATCTTTTTCTCCTTTTTTTTTTTTTTTCCTCCCTTTCTTACTTTTTTGTTATTTCTCCCTCGGTTTCCTTGTCCCCCCCCCTCCCCCCCACCCATCCCCCTCCACTATCGCCAGACATTATTGGAGATAGAGACACAGATCACGGTGTATTTAACACATGGATATAGGTGGGAAAATTAAATAATTGGGTACCCTTAAGTGATAGGTTCAATGAGTTGTAGCAACAAGACAAGGATAAGGAGGCCAAAGATAAATATGGTTAGATAGAAGCTAGCGATAAGGAAAGGGTCAGATTTGAATCAAATCTTATCAAGGGTAAAAGAAGGGCCGAACGGTGGGAGCCTGGGGTCGCCCAAGTGGTGGTCTCCGCACCTAAGCCCCTACAGGGCACGCGCCCAATTGTTGGTCCTAGACCATTGGACGCCAAAAATAGCCCACACTCTCTTTTTCTTTTTTTTTTTTTTTTTTCTTTACTTCATTTTCTCTACCTAGGTTTTTTTTTTTTTTTTTTTTTTTTTTCTTTTCTCTCCCCTACCCCCTTCTTTCCTCCTGTTCAGTCCCGAGCTTTCATATTTACGTACAATGGATAGACTCAAAATATACACGTTAAATGCCAAAGGATTAAATATACCAGAGAAAAGACAAATCCTACTATCTGAATTGAAAAAATCAGAAATAGATATTGCCTATATACAGGAGACCCATTTTAAAGAAACTAAAACACCAATACTTAAAAATAGATTTTTCCCCCAAGTATACCACTCAACTAGTACGAATAGCAAAACTAAAGGTGTATCAATAGTGATTTCAGGGAAAATCCCATGGTTATGTTCACAGATAATGTCCGACACAGAAGGCAGGTTTCTTTTTGTGAAAGGGAATATAGGAAGCTTCAAGGTAACATTAGCCTCAATATATGCTCCAAACACCCAACAAGACACCTTCTTGAAAGATTGTTTAGAGAAGTTACAAGAATTTCAAGAGGGGTTGCTTATTCTAGGGGGAGATATGAATATGCCTCTAATACCATCAGAGGACACATCAACTGGAACATCTTCTATCCCACCTAGAGTACAGAAAAAGGTTGCAAAGCAACTTCACAGATTGCATTTGATAGACGCGTGGCGATTGCTACATACAGGAGAGAAGGACTTTACTTTTTTTTCTACACCACATGTATTATATTCTCGGATCGACTACTTTCTGATACCACATTCACAACTACATGCGATCAAATCAGTAGAAATAGGCCCAATAACTTGGTCAGACCACGCACCACTGACACTTACATATGTTTTACAAGAAACACCCTTAGTCAGATCACAAACATGGACTCTAAATTTAAGTCTGCTACAAGAAAAAACAGTTATTTCAGAGGTGGAGAGAGAATTAGAGTTTTACTTTCAAAATAATGAAGGAACGGAGACAAGCCTGGGGGTGACTTGGGAGGCCCATAAGGCAGTGATTAGGGGGATATTTATAAAACATGGAGCACGACTCAAAAAATTACGTACAAAACAAATGAATCAACTCATACAAAAACTCCATGAATTGGAATCTCGACATAAACACGCCCCTAAGGCAGAATTAATGAAAGAAATCTCCAACACCCGTAGACAGATAGTAGATATACTACAATATAAGGCTAAAATAGCTCTACAGAGAAGCAGAAAGACAATATATGAGTCAGGGGATAAGTGTGGGAAAATGTTAGCGAGATCAATACGAGACACAAGAATAAGAACATACATTCCTAAACTAATGTCTTCGAAAGGCCAGAAAATTGAGAAACCAGGAGATATAGTAGAGGAATTTCGGAAGTACTATGAGTCACTTTACAACCTAGACCCACAAAAACAGGAGCCAGAAGAGATGACCCAATATCTTATTAGATCAGGTATGCCAGGTGTACCAGAGGAGGTGAGGGAGTCGCTGTCTGCAAATATATCATTGGAAGAACTTCAGAAGGCAATTAAAAATACTAAAATAGGGAAAGCACCAGGGCCAGACGGTCTACCAATACAATATTATAAGATATTTTTCCCTAAATTAGGCCAAAAGATGGTGGATCTGTTTAATAGATCTACTGTACAATCACCTGTACATAAAGATACGCTACGAGCACATATAACAGTGCTACCAAAAGAAGGAAAGGACCCAACAGCATGCCCCAGTTATAGACCTATATCACTACTTAACACAGATCTAAAACTATTCTCTAAAATTATAGCGAGCAGACTTCAGACTCACCTCCCCTCCCTGATACACCTGGACCAAGTGGGCTTTCGTGCCCAATAGAGAAGCACGAGATAATACAGTAAAAGCTCTTAATCTCCTGTATTTGGCCAATGACTCTAAACAAGCATGCGCCTTTATTGGGACCGATGCAGAAAAGGCCTTTGACCGGGTCAGTTGGAAATTTATGTTTAAAGTATTACAACATGTGGGGATCGGAGAAAGGATGATAGATTGGATAACCCAACTATATATAAGTCCAACTGCCCGGGTCAAAGCAAATGGAGTTTTGTCAAAAGAACTCAAGATCTCTAATGGTACACGACAGGGATGTCCCCTATCCCCTATACTATTCACCCTAACATTAGAGCCCTTCCTATGCACCATACGGAACAATCCAGATATATGGGGAATAAAAACAGCAGGCATTCAACAGAAAGTCTCTGCCTACGCAGATGATATGCTTTTCACACTTACAAATCCCCTTATTTCGCTGCCTAATCTCTTGCAGGAATTTCGTCAGTATGGAGTATTGTCCAATCTGAAGATCAATCTAGGCAAATCTGAAGCGATGGGAATTGGTTTAAATAATGACCTAAGATCACAATTGTGTGTAAACTTTGCTCTAAGGTGGACGGGAGAGGCGTTGAAATACTTGGGAACGCTCTTGCCGGCTGAGCTATCACGCGTGTATACGCTAAACTTCCCACCCCTCTTGAACAAAGTGAACGAACAATTAAGAGGGTGGCAAACTGGATTAAGTTCATGGTTCGGACGGTGTAATATCCTCAAAATGGCTATACTCCCCAGGTTCTTGTATATGTTTCAGGCCTTGCCAATCTCAATACCACTAAACTATTTTAGACAGGTACAGTCAGTATTTTCAAAGTTCATATGGAGCCAAAAAAGACCTAGGCTCCAAAGAACACTCATATATTTACCCCAAAAAAATGGAGGACTTGCAGTACCGGATATATCAAAATATTACCAGGCAGTACATCTAGGGAGATTTATAGACTGGTGTTGCCATGTTGAGACCAAAATTTGGCCCAACATAGAGCAGACGCAAAGTGAAATCCCGCTAAATAGGGCTCCTTGGTGCCTAGGTCTACTACCTAAGAAGATGATGCGACATCCAACAGTAGGAACTACAATAATGATATGTAGAAAGCTTTTTCGAAATCCAGCTATAACTACAAAAAACACACCATTATTTCCGATCCTAGGGAACCCAGCATTTACCTCAGGATACCAGGACGTACAATTTAATAAAATGAGAGAGAGAGGGAAATTCCAGGCATCTCACTTTATAAGGGCGGATGCTTGGGTAACTGTAAACACATTGAAGGATTCTGGGGAGGATTTCGGTCTTGATCATTGGAGAGCTTTACAATTGAACCATTTTTTACAATCGCTCCCCTCCCCTACGGAATTTGACAGACCTTTGACTGTTTTTGAGAGAATGTGCACGCAGAAGGGCGCGGTTTCTCACATACTTTCAAAGACTTACTCTATGATAACAGCTCCATCCATAGACCACAGACCGTACTATTTTAGAGGCTGGGAGAGGGAACTGGGGACTGTATTCACACCAAAACAAATACAACATATAATAAAATTCACGTTTAAATCCTCAATATGCACACGAATACAGGAAACAAACTACAAAGTATTATCAAGGTGGTATTATACACCAATTCGCTTACACAAATTTTCAGTACAAATATCGGATAGATGCTGGCGGTGCCTAGAGGAAGAGGGGAATCTTCTTCATATTTTTTGGCAATGCCCAAGGATAAAGAGATTCTGGGGCCGGATAAAGGAAATATCTCAGAAATTTACTGAATATGATATTCCAGAAGATCCTATATTTTTCCTCTTTCACGCACCAGAACTGTCTGATAGACAATATAAAAAATCGATTCTTAGGCATCTCCTAGATGCAGCTAAAGCGTGTATTCCTTTAAGATGGCGGGATCCAAATCCGCCAACTATCAATATGTGGAGGCAAAAAGTGGAGGAAATAAACAAATTTGAGGATTTGATCTTAACCGGGCAAGGCAGAAGAGAATTATATACTAAAAGGTGGGCCATATGGAATCAATATATTGTCTCAGAGGAAGGGAAAGTCCTGTATACGGAAGAGTAGAGAACAATATAAATGAACTTAAGGTGGAGGGGGGCGGGGCGGCGGAGGGGGGGAGAGAGACGGATGATAAATTATTATTATTTAATAATGTTCTCCTTTTTTTTTTTTTTTTTTTTTTTTTTTCTTTTTTTTTTTTTTCACTATCTCTCTCCCTATTAGGAGGAGAGAGTCCTAACTTTATTAAAACACAATTTAGGATAGGAACAAAGGGAGAAAATAAGAGAGGGAAGGGACACGAGGTGGGATGAGACAATTTTTTTTTTTTTTTTTTTTTTTTTTGGTGGACAGAACTCCAATAAGGGGCACAAGGAGGAGTGACAAAATGATATTGAAGAGATAGAAGAAAGAGGGGGGGGGAGATGGGCACAATGTAGCAGTGGACACTCAATGGAATAACATAAATGGTATAAGGTACACATATACACAGAAGAGACAAATCACAGATTTCTAATTTGGGGTTTTTTTTTTTTTTTTTTTTCTCTTCCCTCTCTCTGACCTCCCCTCTCTGGGGCCCCCACCCTCCATGCCCGCTTGTTTAGAACCTTCCTTATAGGGAGGTAAATATAAAATATTAAGTGGTCTAACCAAAAGACAACACAAGGGTTCTTGCGATGGAAACAGATAAATGGATGCCTTGACTAAGGGATTAGGCATAAAGTGGGATGAGGGAATTAACAGGGCCTGGGAACTGGACAGGAGGAAAAAAAATTTAACTTCCTTTTTTTTTTTTTTTTTTTTTTTTCTTTTTCTTTTCTTCTACTTTATTTTTTTGTCCTTTTCTTATCCTTTTTTTTGGTATAGGATATTTTAAAATAAGAAAAATGAGAGAATAGGGGGGAAATCAAGGTAGAGGTATTTTTCAATATGGAAGGTTACAATCCAAAAGCAAGAATATATGGTTAAAAGTGAATAATAATGATCTACAGACTGTATAAAGATTATGATGAATTAGTTGAGAAATGTAACCAACGAATGTTCCCTCTGTTTTTCTTGGTATAAATAAATAAAATTTGAAAAAAAAAAAAAAAAACACATCCAGCGAAAGTATTAGTCAAAAAAAAAAATTTGTGATAAATTGATTCCTCTAGAATATGCAATTCACAGCATTAAATTAGTTAAGACATTTTTTTATTATTTAATTATGAATCCCAAAAATAATTACACTACAATTTTAATATTTCCCCAGTGTTGCATTTTCTAGCTTAGATGCAATTGAGATTGGACCCTGGGTATGAAGTCTCTAGGGCTCTTCTAGATTATTTCATCTATATATTTATATGCTAATAAATTGCCACTTAGGCTTATTTGGCAAAACACTGTTCATACATTTTCAGTTATGTACCAGTCGTTGTAGGTTGTCCTGTTGGTTTACATATCTGCATGTCTTGGACTATGGCTGACAAATTTCTAGTGAGTATACATTATACACTATTGTACACACAATGCATTATATTGTAAAATAAACTTGAGGGTTTATATTGGTTCACACATGCTTTAAAAACTTTCATGTTGGCTTCCCATTTATTGTTTTCCTGATCAGGTGAGTAGTTTTTTTTTGCCATGGAATCTAGAAATTGTGAGTTTGCCAATTAGAATATATTTTATTCTAGCCCTGATTCACACCAGCTTGGCTTTGAAGTCACACTACATTAGCGCAACTTCAAATCTGAATATTAGTGCGATTTCCTATGCGGCTTGCTGACATCTGTGTGACTTCATTTAACAGAGGTCAATACAAGTCGCACTGAAGTCATGTAGGAACCTTTTTAAAGTCCATGTGACTTGAGCCACAGTGATTTGAATGGTTGCATTGCCTCAAATAGATTGCAACTTGAATTAGGTGAACAAAGTGAACTAGGTCTTAATGCATTATATTATATAATTGTGAATGACATTAGGTCTCTAATAAATTCAAACAGAGGGACAATAAGGCTTCTATATTTGACTGATCAAAAACAAATAAAGGATTTCTGTTCAATTTTCAAAGTCACTTTAACCGCTTCAAAACAGGACACTTTCACACCAGGGACGTAACTACAGGGGTTGCAATTGCCTGTGCGGCTCCCCTTGTACACCTGGATAGGAGGGGTGGCGGGGGCAGCATGTAGAGAAATCACTGTCCTCCTTTTTCCTCCTGTAGCTGCAGGAGGAAAATGGAGGAGATTGGTTCCTCTGTATGCTGCCCCCGCCACTCCTCCTATCCAGTTTACTTGTGTTCTGCTGTCTCTGGGACCCTATGTGCTCCCTTGATCCCCCTTCCCCCCTACTGTGCTCTCTCTCCCCTCTCCTGCTGGCTGCTGCAGGGGATATGTCACAATAGAGAACCAGGAAGGGGTCAGTAAATATGTAATTTACCAACTCCTTCATTTTCTGAATGGACAGAGTCATAGTCAGTGACATTGTAAAAAAATAAAACATTATGATTAAAAATAATACAATTAAAATACCAAAAAATAAAAACTACTGACATCAGTGGGTGAACTTCCAGGATCGCAAAGGTCACACTTGCGACCGGGCCCTGGCATTCCACCATCGTGGGGAAGTCCCAAGATGGCAGGAAGGGGGCCCACTGCAGAACTTGTGAAAGGGTCCCGCAACGAGAGTAAAGGGCCCCAGGATCAGTGGGAAAAGACCCAAGCTTGAAGGGAAGGGCCCCGGCCAGGAG
Source organism: Pelophylax lessonae (assembly GCF_965119305.1). Classification (NCBI taxonomy): domain Eukaryota; kingdom Metazoa; phylum Chordata; class Amphibia; order Anura; family Ranidae; genus Pelophylax; species Pelophylax lessonae. Next base: position 32,583,128 of record NC_138780.1, read on the forward strand.
TCCGGGGGGCCCTTCATGGTTTCTTGCACCGGGGCCCTGAAGGTTCTAGTTACGCCTCTGTTTCGCACCCTTCCTTATAGGCCAATTTTCAAATTTCAGCCCTGTCACAATTTGAATGACAATTATTCAGTCATGCAACACAGAACCAAAATGATATTTCTAGCATTTTTCGAGTCAGATAGAGCTTTCTTTGGATAGTATTTAACCACTACTGGGTTTTTTAATATTTTTGTTGTATCTCACAAAAGTGAGTACACCCCCCACATTTTTGTAAATATTTTATTATTTATTATCTTTCCATGTTACAACACTGAAGAAATTACACTTTGCTACAATGTAAAGTAGTGAGTGTACAGCTTGTATAACAGTGTCAATTTGCTGTCCCCTCAAAAAAACTGAACACACAGCCATTAATGTCTAAACCGCTGGCAACAAAAGTGAATACACCCCTAAGTGAAATGTCCAAATTGGGCCCAAAGTTTCAATATTTTGTGTGGCCACCATTCTTTTCCAGCACTGCCTTAACCCTCTTGGGCATGGAGTTCACCAGAGCTTCACAGGTTGCCACTGGAGTCCTCTTCCACTCCTCCATGATGATATCACGGAGCTGGTGGATGTTAGAGACTTTGCACTCCTCCTCACAGCCATTAATGTCTAAACCGCTGGCAACGGGGGGGCATGGCCGAACACATGGAGGAATAAGCTGCTTCCTTCCTCAGCTCCTGCACACACAGGGCTATAACATGGCTGTCAGCGACTATCCACATCCTTTCACACCTTTTAAAGGCAGATATGGGGAGAGAAGAGGTCACAGTGAGAGCCAAGAAGGAGAAATTGGGCTTTTCTTTACCCGATCTTCACGGCACCCCGGGATCCAAGATGGCGCTGACCAGCTCCTCGGGACAGCAAAAGGTGAGAACCAGGCAAAGCGCTAGATCCCCCCAGGAGTCGTATCGTGGGTCACTGCAGTCAGATTGTCCCTCTCCCACCTCACAACACTCCACTGAGGGCTGGGACATGGAGACTTACATAAAAGCCCTCCCCACCAGACATGATTTTGAGGCCTATGTTAAAAGGCTTGAATTTTCCTATAAACAAGCGATAGCTGATCTCCGTAGAGATTTTACAGGCAGAATGGAGGATGTTGAACACACTGTAGAAGACAAGTTACTGCCTTAAACAGTCATGAAGCTATCTTGCAGGAGCATACTGCACAAATACAGCAACTTTTTTATTTGCATGATGACCAAGAAAACAGAAACAGGCTAAATAATGTTCGCATCCGAGGCCTACCTGAAACAATTGAAAATAAAGATTTGAATGCCGATGTGACAGCGATTTTCAATGAGGTATTGCAAAAGCCTAAAGACACGCTGCTGTAACTAGATCACTCTCACAGAGCTCTAGGCCCAAAAAATCCAAATCCTGCGTTTCCCAGAGATGTGAAATGCAGGGTGTACTTTTACAGGATTAAAGCCGACATTATGCAGCTCGCTCGCAGTAAACCTACCTCTTTAATGGGACCCCAGTCCTGCTATTACCTGACCTATCTAAGCTAACTTTGGATATGCGCCGAGCCCTGAAACCCTTAACAGGGGCGCTACAAACAAAACATATTAAATATCGATGGGGGTTTCCTTTTCGCCTCTCCGCCTCTCAGGAAGGCAAATCTGACGGTTTCCGCACTTTAGGAGACCTACCCGCATTTCTTGGGACTTTTGAACTGCCACAAATATCTATTCAGGGCTAACCACTTCCATACAGAGCAGTTACACCCCCTTCCTGCCCAGACCAATTTTCAGCTTTCAGTGCTCTCACACTTTGAATGATAATTACTCAATCACATTTTTTATCATTTTTTTCACACAAATAGAGCTTTCTTTTGGTAGTATTTAATCACCACTGGGTTTTTATTTTTTTGCGATACAGTATAAGTGAAAAAAGAGCGGAAATTAAAAAAACAAACAAAAAAAAACGTTTTGTTTTAGTTTCCATTATAACATTTTGCAAATAAGAATTTTTTTTTTCATAAATTTGGGCCAAAATTTATACTACTACATATCTTTGGTAAAAATAACTCAAATAAGTGGTTATTATTTAGTCTGTGTAAAAGTTATAGAGTCTACAAGCTATGGTGCCAATCATTGAAAATTGATCACACAAAATCACACCTGATGTACCGAAGGCCATTTCTTGAGGCCCTGAAATGTCAGGACAGTACAAATACCCCCCAAATCATCCCTTTTTGGAAAGTAGACATTCCAGGGTATTTAGTAAGAGGCATGGTGAGTTTTTTTAAGTTGTAATTTTTTCCCACAATTCTTGGGAAAATGAAGATTATATATTTTTTTTACACAAAATTGTCATAATAGCAAGTTATTTCTCACACACAGTATATGCATACTTGCAATTACACCCCAAAATAGATTCTGCTACTCCTCTTGAGTATGGTGATACCACATGTGTGAGACTTTTACACAGCCTGGCCACATACAGAGGCCCAACATTCAAGGAGCACCGTCAGGTGTTCTAGGAGCATAAATTACACATATAATTTCCTAACGACCTATCACACTTTTGAAGGTCCTGGAGCACCAGGACAATGGAATTACCCACAAAATGACCCCATTTTGGAAAGCAAACAACCCAACGTATATTCTATTATGTATAATGAGTCTTTTGAACATGTCCTTTTTTACCAGAACTTTTTGGAATATGTGGAAAGAAAATGAAAATACATATTTTTTTTTTTTACACAAAGTTGTCAATTTATTTTATAAGATATTTCTAACACATAGCATGTACATAGCAAAAATGACACACCAAAATACATTTTGCTACTCCTCCTGAGTATGGCGATATCACATGTGTGAGACTTTGTCACAGCATAACCACATACAGAGGCCCAACATGCAAGGAGCACCGTCAGGTGTTCTAGGGGCATAAATTACACATATAATTTCATTACAAACAATCACACTTTTGAAGGCCCTGGAACACCAGGACAATGGAAACCCCCACAAAATGACCCCATTTTGGAAAGAAAACTCCCCAACATATACCGTATTTTTCGCCGTATAAGATGCACCGTCATATAAGACGCACCCAATTTTAAAGGAGGAAAATCTAGAAAAAAAAGATTCTGAACCAAATACTGCAGTAAAATATTTTATATCAACAGGTGATGGTATAGGCATGGCATAGGCATGGTACAGGCATGGCACAGGTGTGGGTACAGGCATGGCACAGGTGAGGGTACAGGCATGGCACAGGTGAGGGTACAGGCATGGCACAGGTGTGGGTACAGGCATGGCACAGGTGTGGGTACAGGCATGGCACAGGTGAGGGTACAGGCATGGCACAGGTGAGGGTATAGGCATGGCACAGGTGGTGGTTTAGGCATGGCACAGGTGGTGGTTTAGGCTTGGCACAGGTGGTGGTTTAGGCTTGGCACAGGTGGTGGTTTAGGCATGGCACGGGTGGTGGTTTAGGCATGGCACAGGTGGTGGTTTAGGCATGGCACAGGTGGTGGTTTAGGCATGGCACAGGTTATGGTTTAAGCATGGCACAGGTGGTGGTTTAGGCATGGCACAGGTGGTGGTTTAAACATGGCACAGGTGGTGGTTTAGGCATGGCACAGGTGGTGGTTTAAGCATGGCACAGGTGGTGGTTTAGGCATGGCACAGGTGGTGGTTTAAGCATGGCACAGGAGGTGGTACAGGCATGGCACAGGTCGGCTCACTTACCTGCTCTCCTGGGCTGCCTGCGCTGCTCCTCTCGTCCTCTTCTTCTGACGGCGGCGGGATTCCTGGAACCGCCCACGGCGCTGCTCCTCTCGTCCTCTTCTGTCTCGGCGGCTCTTTCGGCGTCCTCTCTCGGCGGCTCTTTCGGCGGCTCTCTCTGTCCGGCGGGAAGGAGATCGGGCGGTGACGGTGCGTGACTGAGGCACGCACCGGCACCGCCCCCATTGGCACCGCCCCCACAGGACTCCCCTCCCCACCAACTTTTCCCCCCCAGTTTTGGGGAAGAAAAAGTGCGTCTTATACGGTGAAAAATACGGTAATCTAGGAGGCATGGGATGCAGATAGGCAATCAGGTACTCTGATGGGCTGCAGACAGGTACTCAGGTACACTGATCGGCTTCATAAAGATACTCGGGTACTCTGATGAGCTTCAGAGAGGTACTTGGGTATTCTGATGGGCTAGAGACAGGTACTCGGGTAATCTGATGGGCTGCAGATAGGTACTCGGGTACTCTGGGCTGGAGACAGGTACTCAGGTACTCTGGGCTGGAGACAGGTACTCAGTTACTCTGGGCTGGAGACAGGTGCTCGGGTACTCTGGGCTGGAGACAGGTACTTGGGTACTCTGGGCTGGAGACAGGTACTCGGGTACTCTGATGGGCTACAGAGAGGCACTCGGGTACTATGATGGGCTGCAGAGAGGTATTCGGGTACTCTGATGGGCTGGAGACAGGTACTCGGATACTTTGATAGGCAGAAGACAGGTACTCAGGTACTCTATTGGGCTGCAGATAGGTACTCAGATACCCTGATGGGCTGGAGACAGGTACTCAGGTATTCTGATGGGCTGCAGATAGGTACTCTGAAGGGTTGGACACAGGTACTCGGGTACTCTGATGACAGGTACCCGGGTACTCTGATGGGCTGGTGACAGGTACTCAGGTACTCTGATAACAGGTACTTGGGTACTCTGATGGGCTGGTGACAGGTACTTGGGTACGCTGATGACATGTTCTCGGGTACTCTGATGGGCTGCAGAGAGGTACTTGGGTACTGTGATGGGCTGCAGAGAGGTACTCGGGTACTCTGGGCTGGAGACAGGTACTCAGGTGCTCTGATGGGATACAGAGAGGTACTCGGGTACTCTGGTGACAGGTACTCGGGTACTCTGGTACTCTGGGGACAGGTACCCGAGTACCTGCCACCAACCAGAGTACCAGAGTACCTGTCATCAGAGTACCTGATTGGCTGGTGGCAGGTACTCGGGTACTCTGATGGGCTAGTGACAGGTACTCTTTATTGGGTGGTGGGGAATCAGTGTGTTTTGGGGTGCACTGTGATCGGTAACTAGCTGTTACCGCAATCTCCTCCGCACACAGGATCAGTGTGTGAGGAGGAGAACACAGTAACAGCTAGTTACCGTGTTCTCTGTTGACATTCTGTGACCGGCTGTGATTGGACACAGCCGGTCACTTGGTAAAGAGCCAATTTCATTGGAGAGCAGTGGATCTGGGCGTACGCCATGTGAGGAACGGATCAACAAAGTGTTCCTGCCAGTGTCATTTTACAATGGCCCGGTAAGGAACTGGTTAAATCGGCGACCCTGGGTCTCCCTATCGCTACTGTATGGCAACCCCACTAGAAGAAGAAGCGCTCCAGATCAACCACCTCCAAATCCTCCGCTGGATGCATACTCTCTCTTTAATTGCTACATGTTTTTAACCACCAATTGCCTTATACTGGAGATCTCCCTGTTAATGTTTTTTTTTGTTTTTACTCTTCTGGTGTGGTAAGGCATTGCTGTCTGCTCAGATATATCTCCCCATCCCTTTTACCTCTCCTTGCCAGAACATTCTTACTTAGTTACATAGTTAGTCAGGTTGAAAAAAGACACAAGTCCATCTCGCTCAACCAATAAAATAAAAACAGCGATGAAAACCCAACCATACAATCCCATATGCACAATCCTATACCCGCAGTTAATCCAGGGGAAGGCGAAAAAACCCCAGCAAAGCATGATCCAATTTTCTACAGCAGGGGAAAAAAATTCCTTCCTGATCCCCCGAGAGGCAATTGGATATTCCATGGATCAACTTTACTTTATAAATATTAATACCCACTTATATTAAGTACACCCAGGAAAGAATCCAGGCCTTTTTTAGAGCAATCTAGGGGGCTAGCCAGAACCACCTCTGGAGAGAGTCTATTCCACATTTTCACAGCTCTAACGGTGAAGAAACCTTTGCGTATTTGGAGACAAAATCTGTTTTCCTCTAGATGTAAAGAGTGCCCCCTTGTCCTCTGTGTTGACCTTAAAGTGAACAACTCAACACCAAGTTCACTATATGGACCCCTTATGTATTTATACATGTTGATCATATCCCCCCTTAATCTCCTCTTCTCAAGAGAGAATAAATTCAGTTCCTCTAATCTTTTCTCATAGCTGAGCTTCTCCGAGCCTCTTATCAGTTTGGTTGCCCTTCTCTGCACTTTCTCCAGTTCCCCGATATCCTTTTTAAGAACTGGTGCCCAAAAATGAACTGCATATTCCAGATGAGGTCTTACTAATGATTTATACAGGCGCAAAATGATATCTCTCTCTGGAGTCCATGCCTCTGTTAATACAAGAAAGGACTTTGCTTGCTTTGGAAACTGCAGCTTGGCATTGCATGCTACTATTAAGCTTATGATCTACCAGAACACCCAGATCCTTCTCCGCTTTGGATTCCCCCAGTTCTACTCCACCTAGTATGTATGATGCATGCATATTCTTAGCCCCCAAGTGCATAACTTTACATTTATCAACATTAAACCTCATTTGCCACATAGTTGCCCAATGAAACAGTGCATTGAGGTTAGCTTGTAAGTTAAAGACATCCTGTAAAGAAGTTATTCCACTGCAAAGCTTGGTGTCATCTGCAAAGACTGAAATGGTACTTTTAATCCCAGACCCTATATAATTTATAAAGATATTAAAAAGTAAGGGTTCCAACACTAAACCTTGGGGTACACCACTGATAACCTTACACCATTCAGAGTAAGAATCATTAACCACTACTCTCTGAATTCTATCTTTTAGCCAATTTTCTATCCATTTACAAACTGATCTTTCCAAGCCAGTTGACTTTACCTTTACACATTAGCCGTGTGTGAGGAACTGTGTCAAACGCTTTTAGCCGTGTGTGTGGGGAACTGTGTCAAACACTTTTGTAAAATCGAAGTATACTACGTCCACAGCCACCCCTCTGTCCAAGGTTTTACTTACCTCCTAATAAAAATAAATCAGGTTTGTTTGACTACGTCTTTCTTTCAAGAATCCATGCTGTCTGTTGCTTAAAATATTTTTTTTCCAGCAAGAACTCATCTATGTGGTCTTTTATTAAACTCTCCAGTATCTTCCCGACTATAGAAGTTAAACTAACAGGTCTATAGTTACTTGGCAAAGACTTTGATCCTTTTTAAATATAGGCACCACATTGGCCCTACGCCAAACCAGTGGTACTATTCCAGCGCTTAACGAGTCCCTAAAAATTAGAAACAAAGGCTTTGAAATTACAGTGCTCAATTCTTTTAGGATGCGTGGGTGAATGCCATCTGGTCCAGGTGCTTTATCCACCTTTATTCTGTCTAAATATTTCTGGACCATATCACTTTTGAGCCATTGTGGATCATTTGGGGCTGTTTCAATACCATCCTCATTATGGTCATGAGCTCCCCTATGCTCCTTTGTATACACAGAGCTGAAGAAAGTATTTCATAAATTAGCCTTCTCTTTGTCCCAAGTCACCCACTCCTGATTATTTTGTAAAGGGCCGACATGCTCAGGCCTAACCTTTTTACTATTAATATATTTGAAGAATTTTTTGGGGTTTGTCCTACTATCTTTTGCAACCTGACGTTCATTTTGGATTTTTGCGTCCTTGATTTCCTTTTTACATATTCTGTTATATTCTTTGTAACAATTAAACAATGATAGTGTTCCTTAATTTTTATATTTTTTAAAAGCTCTTTTCTTTTTATTTATAGCTTTTTTAACTTTGGTCGTGAGCCACATAGGTTTTATTTGTAGCCTTTTAAACGTATTACCCATGGGAATATACTTTGCAGTGAGTTTGCGTAAAGTATTTTTGAAAATTTCCCATTTCTGTTCTGTGCTCATTGATGCCAATACTCCCTCCCAGTCTAAATCCTGGAGAGCAGCCCTCATCCTTGGAAAATTTGCACTCTTAAAGTTAAGTGTTTTTTGTATTTTCTGTATGCGTTTTTTGCTTACAGCTAAAATTAAATGAAATCATGTTATGGTCACTGCTACCCAAATGTTCTTTTATATGAATATTATTAATAAGCTCTGCATGGTTTGAGATTACCAGGTCCAACAGAGCATCATTTCTAGTGGGGGCCTCAATAAACTGCACCATAAAATGGTCTTGTAATAGGTTTATACATTTTTGCCCTTTAACGTTTCCAGGAGTGCCATTACTTCAGTCAATGTCTGGATAGTTAAAACCCCCCATTATTAACACTGTCCCAGCCCTTGCAGCCCTTTCTATCTGTGCCAGGAGCTGAGTCTCCACCTCCTCATTAATACTGGGAGAATGAGAGTGAGAATGTGCGGCGGGCGGTCTTAATGTGGTTAATGACAATTCTATATATTAACACTATAATTAATTCATTATTCTCTACATTTTGTTTCACAGGGATTTGGTTCTATAAAACAAGATCCTAATAAGACCATGGTGCAAGAATTTATTTTAATTGCATTCTCCGACCTAAAGCAGCTACAGTTATTTCTCTTCCTCTTTGTTTTAACAGCATACACTATCTGTGTTACAGGAAATATTACCATCATCGTCTTGGTTAGGAGTGAACCCTTGCTTCAATCTCCAATGTATTTTTTCATAAGTACATTTGCTTTTCTTGAAATTATGTTCATGACAGTTTCTATAGCTAAGCTTCTGGATAATTTGATTTCAGGAAATAAGAGGATATCTCTCATTGAATTTTTTACACAGTTATTTGTTTTAGACGGTTTGGGTTTGTCAGAATGTTATTTGTTATTGGTCATGGCCTTTGATAGGAACTTAGCTATTAACAATCCTTTACACTATTCTGCTATTATGAGGAAGAAAATGTGTGTTCTATTAGCTGTGGCACCATGGATTACGTGTTTTGCAGCTTCTTCTGTGACTACTGATTTCATGGCCCAATTGGACTTCTGTGGGCCAAATCAGATAAATCATTTCATCTGTGATTTGATTCCACTTCAGATGTTGTCTTGCTCTGATCCTTCCATGATAAAATTAGCCACGATATTAACATACACGTTTGCCATCATTTTCCCAGGCATCATTATCATAGCTTTATATGTTCGCATTATTAACACCATCCTACAAATCAAGGGAGCTGAAGGCAAACAAAGAGCCTTCTCTACCTGTTCCTCTCACCTTATTGTGACCTGTCTCTTCTTTGGAGCAGGTCTTGTTGTGTACATCATACCTACTGGAGGGGAAAATGACAAATATCTTGCTCTTATATACATGGTTTTTATCCCACTCCTAAACCCCTTCATTTATACCTTAAGAAACAGTGATGTGAAGACAGCAGCACAAAAAAAAATTATCAAATATATTTATGCTAGAGCCCATAAGCCACATTCCTAGTTTACATTCACATGACCTTCTTTAACCACTTCAGCTCCAGAAGATTTACCCCCTTTTCTGACCAGGCCACATTTTGCTTTTTGCCACAATTGCCAACAGACAATTGCGCTGTACTCAAATAAAATTTATATCATGTTTTTTTCCACACAAATAGAGCTTTCTTTTGGAGGTATTCGATCATCTCTGTGGTTTTTATTTTTTTGTGCTATAAACGAAAAAAAAAATATATAATTTTGGGGAAAAAAAACAAAAATAAAACAAAACAATATTTTTACTTTCTGCTATAAAACATATCCAATGAAAAATTTTAAAAAATCTAATGTCTTCATATAGGCCAATATGTATTCTGCTACATGTGTTTGTTAAAAAAAATATGTACTAATGACACCAGATATGTAACATGTCTCCAACTTCATTCCCGCATCGCCAGCACAATGGATAAAACATATGTAACAGCTTTGGGGTCCTATACCACCTGGATCTAATTTTGTAAGCATTTTACTGTATTGCCACATTGAGTGAGCATTTATGTGCATATCCATTATTGGTCTCCCAGTCATCGTCAGAGAGAGAAACTTGAATTTCTCTCTCCCAAGAACGTCTGGCAGTGTCATCAGTCTGCAGTGGCGTATCAGTCAATTAGGAGTAAATGTTGGAAACTAAATGACGTTGGGGAGTCGTCTTGGTATACAGGGTATCAAAGTCAGGGAGGGGCCTGGTCAGCTGTATATCTTTAGAAGAGGATGTAAGTAAATGCTTGATTAGGCCATAGGTCCACCAGGAAAAGTTGCCCGTTGTGGAGACAGCCTCAAGTTGATAAAGCGAAAGGGGTCTGCCTTTGCTAAAGAAATGGAACACTAGGACGTTTTTGTATGGCCATATTCCATTAAGAAATGTGCGGGCTTCGCCCGGGGGGAAGGCAGGGTTACCCCGAAGCGGGGTGAGGGGTCCAGGCGCGGAAAAAAAAGATCCTGATTTGCATGCAATGCAAAAGCATTTCAGGGACGGGCTTATGAGAGGGTGCTCAGTCAGCTGAGGCGGTTGATGCTGGGGCAGCAACCATGGTGACGTGTAAAGTAGTACAGGGGACTGGTCACTCTCCAGCGATACCCACGCCTTTCTGTGACTATGAAGATTCCAGTCAACAATCCGGGTTAGATGGCAGGCCAGGTAATATTTGAAAAGTTGCGGCAAATCCACACTTCCCTTCCCTTTGGGTTGAGTAGGTCTAGTGCGGTGCTTTTACTAAGAGATGTGTAGGTTTTTATTCTCTGCTTTGCAGGGGAAAAAACTGGCACATCTCCACTGACAGGACAGAGCTCTGTCTTGTCTTCCTCCTCACCGATCAGCTGGTGCTGGCGGTCAATAATTTGCCGACACCTGCTGATCAGCTTGTGGTGTGAGTAAACACAGCACAGCTGAAGTGGCCCACCTGGAGGTTCTGGATCACATATTAGATACGTGATCCAGCACAGGAGAGTCGTTCCACCGCTGTACTCCTACCTGAGGGGTCGGCAAGCGGTTATATATACAGTACTTTGAGGAACAATGATGTGAAAAAGAGGTAAAAACAGTAAAAAAAGTAACAATATGGGAGTAACTACATTCATTTGGTGGACTTTTAACTGTTAAAGCGGTTGGAAACCGCTGGTTATTTATTGATTTATTTTTAGGACCTGCAAGGTAAAGGCATAATGTGCTAGTATGCATCGCATGATAGCACATTATGTGAAACTTACCTGAAAATGAAGCCCTCCAGCGATATGATGTAATCGCTGGAGGCAGCGTCCATCTTTACCGGGTCTTTCTTCTGGGTCCACGGACTCCGGTTGTATGACAGGCCGGAGCCACGATGGCATCACTCCTGCACATGGCCGTTCTTTCAGAGCGCATGTGCCGATGACATCATTGGCTGCATGTAATGTAAATATCTCCTAAAAAGTGTATGTTTAGGAGATATTTACAGTACCTATGGGTAAGAGTCTTATTATAGGCTTAGATAAACTATAGGGATATCTCCCGCACTATCATGTATTCCAGTATAAAAAAGGATATAAAAAGTATAACTATGTAAAATAAGGCTGCTGCTGACACTTAAAAGCTTATCCTTAGCCTCTGATGAATTACAGTATACGATATAGTGCTGCGCTGCCTCTCACAAAGTGCAATGTGACTAGAGTAAATAATCAAACAATAATAAAAGTGCACCTTCCTGTGAATGATGAGTTGTAGTAAATGCTATATTTGTGTGTCCGCGTTGTAAAATTACATAAAATCAATATTATAATTAAAATACAATTATTTGATATACATTATAAAAAATGGTGATGATAAAAATGGTGATGATGAAAATATACAATAAAGTGCTCAGTGTCCATACAATTGTGCAGTAATAGTGCTCTGGATTTCACATATAATGATAATATCTCCACATATATCCATGTCACCAATGAAAGTTCATACAATAAGTGAAAAAATTGGTTGCCAAAAAAATGTGCAAAAAATCCAAATGTTCTATTGAAGTGCAAATGGTGAATCCTTTCACCTATATGTATCTTGAAGAACGTGATGGTGATCTTCAGTGCAATGCCACCAAACCAGTGTGAGTAGACTCTCACCTCTCACTTTCTTGTTAATAGCCTCTTTTATAGTGGTTGGGTATCTCCAGGAGGTCCTGGACATATAAAGCCCATTCGGTGTCACTTGTTTTCACTCCTCCTTCTGTTACATCTATTGGGCTCTTAGAGGTAGAGACACAGGGAAACCTCTCATTGTGTAGTATTTAAAAAATGTATTTACTAGAGAAGTAATATTCAGACTCACATTCAAAATTCCATAAACCGGCTCTGTTTCTATGTTTGCTAGTGTGGACGTCACTTCTCTGCCCTACGCGTTATGTCACGTGCCTCATTCAATTTTCTAATCATTCGTGGGGAGAAGGAATGGAAATATACATTTTTTTTGAACTAACGCAGTTTTCATTTGACAAAATCCCTTCATTTTACGATAAAAACATAACCACCTCCCACTTGGCCACTATATATAAATGGCCAGGAGGGAGATTCCTTGTTCTGGGAGAATGCTACGCAGCAGCATGATCTTTGATTGGACAAAGTGCATCACAGATCGGGGTACCATGTTATCAATGTGACCAATCGCAGCAATCACACATGTAAATACAGGCCGCAGCCTGAGAAGTCTCTCAAGAGAGTATGTGGGCACTGTTCTAAACACTGAAAAAGTGGAAAATAAATATGCTCTGGTTAACGATCAGAGGCACTGTATGCCATTGCAGCATACTGAGGGAAATTTACTAAAACGGGAGTACTCAGAATCAGGTGCAGTTATGCATGGTGGGCAATCAGCTTCTAATTCCAGCTTGTTCAATTAAGCCATTTGTTACCCCAACACTTTATATTCCCGACATGTGGCTGTTATACCATGTACTTGTATGAGAAAATATCCTGTTCTCTTTGTATTGCTTCCTTTGTGTGAAATCTCTGGTGTTTCTGCTCTGCTTTTCTAATAAAAACTGACCACACTAAGCAGAAGAGCACAGCATGGTAAGTTTTTGAGCTATGCTGGTAACTCAGTGTGCTCTCTTCCAATGATAAGACTTTTCTTGACATACCCCCGCTGCACAGCCATTTACTGGTAAGCTCAATGTGGTGCTGCTTCTCCTCCCCCCAGCTCTTATGCAGCAGAGAATGTGATTTATAAAATAGGGAAAAAATGTGCATGAAATTTTTTTTTTTTTTTTATATCTATACAAAAATGCTTTGCCTTTCAATTCTATTTTAAACTGAATGGGTTGTTTTACAAAGGGATAGTTTACAATCACTTTAGGCTTTGACAAAAAAAAACCTGGAAGCTGATTGGTTTCTGTGCAGAACTGCACCAGATTTTGCATGCTCAAGTTTTAGTTAATCAACCCCACTGTGTCTGTAATCATAGTTACATAGTTACATAGTTAGTGAGGTTGAAAAAATACATCAGTCCATCCAGTTCAACCTATGATGTGTGTGTGTGTTTGCTTTTAACCGTACATTGTATACCCCTGTATGTTGTGGTCTTTAAGGTGTCCATCTAATAGTTTTTTGAAACTATCAATGCACCCTGCTGATACGACTGCTTGTGGAAGAGAATTCCACATCCTTACCGCTCTTACAGTGAAGAACCCCTTACGCACTTTAAGGTTAAACCGCCTTTCCTCAAGTTTTAGTGAGTGGCCACTTGTCTTATTGTATCTCCTCTCTCTGAATAGTTTGTTCCTTATGCTAGGGTCGCCAGTACAGTATTTGTACATTGATATCATATCCCCCCTCAGTCGTCTCTTCTCCAGAGAGAATAAGTTCAGTGCTTGTAGTCTTTCCTCATAGCTGATGTCCTCCATTCCCCTAATTATTTTTGTTGCCCTTCTCTGGACTCTCTCCAGTTCCAGCACATCCTTCCTGAGGACCGGTGTCCAGAACTGGACAGCATACTCCAGATGTGGCCGGACCAGAGTCTTGTAGAGTGGGAGAATAATCTCTTTATTTCTGGAGTGAATCCCCTTTTTTATCATTGATTAGAACAGAACAGTAACAGTTCTCTGCTCTGGTAAGAGTGTTATTATTTTTTTTTCTTTGTTAAAAAAAAAAATAAGAAAGTAAAAAATGAAAAATATAAAAAAAAAAATGATTACCTGGTCGCCGACTGCCCTTACGGACACTTACCGCGGGGCGGCGGCAGCTCTGCACAGAAACAGTGAATTCTTCTGTGTTGTTCACTAATGGTGAAAATAGGTGTGTTGTGTAAATTTTATTAACCTCCCTGGCAGTCTGATTATGTCAGTATTTTTGAATGTCAAAGCGGTACCTTGTTTTGCATTGAACTCTGTTGTTTTATATTGTAGGCCTTTGATTCTTAGGAAAAAACTGTAAAAGTGAAAAAAATTATTAATAAATTATTAATAAATGAATTGATACATTTATAAATTATTAATAAAAATAAAAGAAATAAAACAGCAAAAGTGCAGGAAGGGCACTGGAAAAAGCACTAGGGACAAAACTGAGATGAAATTGTTTGATACAGTAATGTAATTCAAACAGATTACAATGCATCATGTCATGTTTTGTATATTTTTTTGAATCTCCCACCGGGTTCCGCCCCCCCCCCCCTGCGTCGTGGCGCTCGCAGGGAAGGGAACCCGGAAGCTGGCATCGGCCGGAAGACACAGCGGGAGGACATCAGGGGATCATAGGGACAAGGTAAGTTTCACTAAAAGGTAACCCCAAGTGTGGCTTGGGGTTACCTCTTTTGGTACTGAAAATTAACCCCCGAGCCACACTCGGGATTACCGCCAGAGAGGTTAATATTTGTGTGGAAATTTTTCAGGAGATGTTTTTTTTTTTTCCTTCCATAATGAGGAGATGTTTTATTTAAATTGCCAGTATGTCTCCAAGTGTCATTTTACTGATAACCGCTATGCACAGTGAATATGGCTTTAACTGGCATTGAGGAAAGACCTGTAGTTTTGAAAACCTTCCGTTAAATGGAGACTGCATACCACTCACCTGATCTCCCGTACGGCGGGCGCTCTGAGAGGCTAGTGAAGGAACGAACGCCAGCCTGGATCTATGGCAGTGCGAAGCAAACTGCGCCGTGCAAATATATATCAGCCAGCCGTGGCCCCAGTATTCACTGGCGAAGATATGTTTGTGATGTGGAATAATTATTGTTTTGATAAGTATCTGCCCTTTTGCTGGAATAATGGCTGGTAGCTTTCTATTATGTTTGATCCACATGATTGAAATACTGCTGCTATTTTCTTTTGAAGATATAGTCTCATTTACTGGAACAGTATGATAATCACTATCAAATATGTTTTTTATGAACTATATTGTATAGGATTCACTCTAACAGGTTATGACGGGAGTGCATGCATATGTAATGACGTGGCCACGTTCATGAGAATCCACGCTAGTTCCATTGTATAGTGTTGGCAGCCATTTTCCTATACGTGGGTCCCATTGTTAGCAATAGTGCATGGTTCCTCCTTGCACCCAACAGCTGGAGACTCTTTCACATGACTCAGTTGGTCCATTTACATACACTCCCATTTCTATTGCACTTTTGAAAATATACGACTATGATTGGTTGTGTTGATGCTACCTCCCCCTGTAAACAACTTTTTGCCTGGGAATAAGGAAACAAGTGTCCTTTGTTGGAGGAGGACTGCTTCTATTGACATTGACCGTGACACAGCTTTTTGCCTGTTTTCTGTCTTTGTTGCCAAGAATTTCTTTATACTAAAGAGCTATACATTATACTTTTCAGTACAAGTGATTATTATTGCTTGGTGCGTTTTAATATCCGCAAGTGCGCTTTTCAGCGCAGCGAAGTTCTCCGCGCACAGAGCAAATTTCTATGCGCCAGACCCCATTAATTTCTACCACAAAGTATTTATTTGATTTCTGTCCCATTCCGTGTTTCAAGAAAGATGCAGCACTCATACAACCTAAAAATGCAAAAATATATAAGACCTTAGTTACCCTAAATAATTACTAAATAATGTTCAGTGCAGGTATTCCTTTAGTGAAATATATCCTATAAGATGTAAAATGAGTATAATAAAAATAAATCAAGCAATCATTTACTCTAATAGATTCCAATAGTGCTCAAAATTCTATATACAAAACAACTACACAGTCCCATTTAATGAATGAATCCTTCTGTGCTCTTTGCTCCATGCAATGTTGAAAATAGGTGATTATTTTATTTCTGTCCCATTCCGTCTTTCACACTATCCACCCTTTGCTATGACTATTAGTAAATGAAGGGCCACTCACCTCCAATATGGGATCTATACTCTCCTACAGATCAATCAAGCTTAATCATGCACACTACCTTTGTGCTGCGATTGCGGTTAAACCATCCATGCACTGTCTCTTGTAGGCTTCCTCTCACACTTTGCCTCCCAGATTTTCAGCTTATATAAACAAAGAAGACTGCCATTGTGTAAAATGTAACAGTTATTTTAAAAAACACATAGTAACACTCAAATTTAAAACCAGGATCATCTGCTAGTTATCCGACCACAGTTTCCTTTACAGGCTCTCCTGGTTCGGCCGAGACACAGGAGCTACACGACATCATCAGGGGTGGAGTCAGGTATATACAGATCTTCTATTTATCCTCAGTGGTGGTCAAGAATTATAATACAAGCGCCTTCCAAATCCATAGGGCAAGCTCATTATTTCATATTCTTCCTAATCGAACAACGTCCAAGATTTATATTTTAGTCTAAAATCCTTGAAAGACTAGTATATACGTATAAAATTGCATATTTGTATTAAAGAATTAAAATGTTATCCTAAAACTCAAATTACCATAAATTCCAGAATTATACAAGGACATCAATACTAGTCCTTGCTCCTTGCGTACCTAGAACCTTCAGGGCCCCGGTGCAAGAAACCATGAAGGGCCCCCTGGACCCCTGCCAGGGCCCTTCCCTTAAAGCCTGGGGCCCAGAGACAGCAGAACACATGGGAACTGGATAGGAGGGGTTGTGGGGACAGCATACAGAGAAACCAATCTCCTCCTTTTTCCTCCTGCAGCTACAGGAGGAAAAAGGAGGACAGTGATTTTTCTAAATGCTGCCCCCGCTGCCCCTTCTATCCAGGTGTACAGAGGAGCCACACAGGCCCCCTGGAGCATGGGGACTTGTTGCAAATGCAACCCCCTGCAACCCCTGTAGTCAGGGCTGCTGATAGAAATCACGGAGCCCCATACAGCCTACTTGACAGGGCACCCTACTCTGAAAATATCAAAAAAGATTTTTGCTAAAATGCAACGCCTATACTATGCTTTGCAGCCATGGCACAAATAATACCCCCCGTCAAACAAGACTCATTCAAGTGAGTTGCAGTACAGAGGCAATATCTGCACTTTCACAGTGAGTGATTGGCACTGATCGCTCACTGTGTTCATTCAGAATGGTGATCCCACCGCTCACCATCCTGAAAAAACCCGCCTGTGTGCTCTCAGCAGCTGCCAGATGGAGAGGAGAGGAGAGAAACAGCAGCACTGTAGGAAAAAGGGGCTCACAGGGGTCCATGATAGCAGGGAGAAGGGGGCACAGATACTAGAACTGATCCTCCTGCAGTGTAGCCGGAGGAAGAAAAGAAAAGTAGAAGCTGGCAGCACTGAACAAGAGTCTCACGTGTCAGCAAGAATGCAGTACTACTGGCCCTCCTGCTTGGCAAGTGCCTGGGCCCCCCCCCTTTGAACTGGTGAGGCCTGGGCCCAGTACAGGAGGGCTGGCTGTACTGCCTTATCAGGGACCCTGCCTGTAGTTACGCCCCTGCCTTGCTCTATATTTGTACTAAAGCTGACGGCTAAGGGCTGATTGAAAAAAGTCTTTGTGAATACAGCAAGCATATCATCATCAATTAGAGGGCCGAGGCAGCATATATATCCGCATGTGCCGCTTCAGCTCAGAAACCCACATCCTAAAAAAAAAAGAGAATATCGCCCACCAGTGGTTGAATCAATTAATCTCCTTTCAATCCCCCGAAAAGCAATCTAACAACCGCCTCTGAAGAGTTTTTTTTAAATAAATTTCTATAATACAAGTAACACATAAATATATCATAGCACATAGTATCAGTAAAAGTAATGAAATTACACCAAGGCAATCCCATTTGGTAAGCCTATTAGACTGAAAAGTGCATATAGTAGGGTATATTAAATCTAGTGTAATAAAAGAGAATCTTAAATCGACATGGTAATTACTAATAGTGAGAAATAAAACAATTTAAATCAAATTCTATCTTGTGTCCTAGTGGCGCGCGGGTCTGTAACTCAAAAAGTCTATCTAGATTCACTCTGACTAAGGTTCTTAATTTTATTATTTCCTCTTCAATGGGGTTTAACACTTTCTATCCCCCAGAAACCTAGTTCTGTTGGATTTTTTTTTATGATGAGTAAGAAAATGTTTAGATACAATATGCTTTGGATATCCTTTTATAATGTTCTGTACATGTTCTCGTAGTCTTTTCCTCAATGGTCTTTTAGTTCTTCTTACATATTGTACAATGGCTCAAAAATGATATGGTCAAGAAATATTTAGAAAGAATAAAGGTGAATAAAGCGCCTGGACCAGATGGTATCCACCCACACACCCAAGAATTGAGCGCTGTAATTTCAAAGCCTTTGTTTCAAATTTTTAGGGACTCATTAAGGACTGGAATAGTACCACTTGATTGGCATAGGGCCAATGTGGTGCCTATATTTAAAAAGGGATCAAAGTCTTTGCCAAGTAACTATAGACCTGTTAGTTTAACTTCTATAGTCGGGAAGGTACTGGAGAGTTTAATAAAAGATCACATAGATGAGTTCTTGCTGAAAAAAAATATTTTAAGCAACAGACAGCATGGATTCATGTAAGACAGAAGTTGTCAAACAAACCTGATTTTCTTTTTATGAGGAGATAAGTAAAACCTTGAACAGAGGGGTGACTGTGGACATAGTATACTTGGATTTTGCAAAAGTGTTTGACACAGTTCCCCACTCACGGCTAATGTGTAAGGTAAAGTTTACAGGCTTGGAAAGATCAGTTTGTAAATGGATAGAAAATTGGCTAAAAGATAGAATTCAGAGAGTAGTGGTTAATGATTCTTACTCTGAATGGTCCAAGGTTATCAGTGGTGTACCCCAAGATTCAGTGTTGAGACCCTTAGTTTTTAATATCCTTATAAATGATATAGGGTCTGGGATTAAAAGTACCATTTCAGTCTTTGCAGATGGCAAGCTTTGCAGTGGAATAACTTCCTTACAGGACTATGTGGCAAATGAGGTTTAATGTTGATTAATGTAAAGTTATGCACTTGGGGGCTAAGTATATGCATGCATCATACATACTAGGAGGAGTAGAACTGGGGGAATTCATAGCGGAGAAGGATCTGGGTGTTCTGGTAGATCCTAAGCGTAATAATAGCATGCAAAGCCAAGCTGTCATTTCCAAAGCAAGCAAAGTCTTTTCTTGTATTAACAGAGGCATGGACTCCAGAGAGAGAGATATAATTTTGCCCTTGTACAGATCATTAGTAAGACCTCATCTGGAATATGCAGTTCAGTTTTGGGCACCAGTTCTTAAAAAAGGATATCTGGGAACTGGAGAAAGTGCAGAGAAGGGCAACCAAACTGATAAGAGGCATGGAGGAGCTCAGCTATGAGGAAAGATTAGAGGAACTACATTTATTCTCTCTTGAGAAGAGAAGATTAAGGGGGAAATGATCGACATATATAAATACATAAGGGATCCATAAAGTGAACTTGGTGTTGAATTATTCACTTTAAGGTCAACACAGAGGACAAGGGGACGCTCTTTACACCTAGAGGAAAACAGATTTAGTCTCCAAATACGGAAAGGTTTCTTCACTGTAAGAGCTGTGAAAATGTAGAATAGCCTCCCTCCAGAGGTGGTTCTGGCTAGCTCACTAGATTGCTTTAAAAAAGGCCTGGGATCTTTCCTGGGTGTACTTAATATAAGTGGGTACTAATATTTATAGGTAAAGTTGATCCAGGGAAAATCGGATTGCCTCTCGGAGGATCAGGAAGGACTTTTTTTCCCCTTCTTTAGCAAATTGGATCATGCTTTGCTGGGGTTTTTCGACTTCCTCTGGATCAACTGCGGGTATAGGATTGTGTATATGGGATTATATGGTTTGGTTTTCTTCACAGTTTTGTGTTTTTTATTGGTTGAGCCAGATGGACTTGTGTCTTTTTTCAACCTGACTAACTATGTAACTATGTAACTATGTAGGTGACAACTGCATTCTAGTAAATATACTGCTCCTTCTGTTCTACACAAGACAAAATCTTTGACCTTATGTTTTATTTGTTGTAAATAAATTCTCTTTTCCTACCATTGCTCCCTTTAGTATGTTTACACGCATAGCATTTCTTACATGGAGAAAAAAATTGTTTCATTGAAGAAGGAGAATTGTTTAGTTGTTGGGGGGTCTAAAATATTTTTCACCAGTTTATCTTTAATTGTTGGTGCCCTCCTAAAGAGAAAGGTTTTTCTGGTAGTAGAGTCTCCAATGTTTTGTCTGCCTTAAGTATCTCCCAATGTTTCTTAATTATTTTCTCTATTTGTTTATATTGGATATTATAGTCCAAAATTATAGCCATTTTGTGTGTATTTTCTGCATCAGTTTGTTTCTCTTTCATAAGGTCTTCTCTCTTCATTGTTTCTATCTCACTTACTTTTTATTCTATAAAAGATCTTTCATATACTTTTTCAATGAATTGATTGCCAATTATCATAGCTTGTTCTCCATACACCTCCTTTTTCTGTGCAATGTCTTCTTAATCTTACTATGGTAATTGCCCCTTCGGGATGTTCATTAACCAAAATTCATGGTGAAGGCTATCAATAGGTAGATAGCTATTTTTATCCACTGGTTTAACGTAGGTTCGTGTTCGTAGTAAATTTCTTTCTTGTTGTATTTCTAGGTCAAGGAAGTATGTTAATTTTGTGCTGGTTTCCCATGACAATCTGATTTTTTTTGATGATCATTAGGCTTTTCCATAAACTCTTTTAAGCTTTTTTTCCTCTCTCTCACATAGTATCAGTACATCATCAATATATCTTTTGTACATCAATAACTCTTTGGGTTTATCTGCATATATCACTTACTGCTCCCATTGGGGCATAAAAATGTTTGCTACACTCTGGGCAAATTTGGATCCCATAGCAAAAATAGTTGTGTTCCAAACTATAATGTAAGCATTTCAATAAAAATCCTCTTTGTGTACTTTTCATGTCACTATATTGCTTCAACTCCCATTCTGAAGCATCGAATGCTTCTTATTGATTAATTTATGATCTATAAGGAAGCTACATCTGCTGTTGCTAATATTAGAGGTCTTCTTCCTATATTGACCTCCTCTAATAACTGAATTATGTGTTTGGTATCACGGAGGTAGGCTTTAGTCGACTGCACCACTGGCTGGAGAAACCAATCAATATATTGGCCTAGTCTTGCACCAACTGAATTGATTCCATTTACAATTGGTCTTCCTGGTGGATGCGCTTTGTGTTTATGAATTTTTGGAATTATATAAGCCGCAGGTATCCAACAGGTAACTGGGACTAAGTATCCCCCCTCCTTTCCTCCATCCCTTATGAATTAA
The DNA here is from genome assembly GCF_965119305.1 of Pelophylax lessonae. Classification (NCBI taxonomy): domain Eukaryota; kingdom Metazoa; phylum Chordata; class Amphibia; order Anura; family Ranidae; genus Pelophylax; species Pelophylax lessonae. The sequence goes on from NC_138780.1 coordinate 32,604,714, forward strand.
TTGTTGCAATTCTTTCTTTTGATAAGCCGTAATATCTTGTAATTGTTTTTGCATCTATAATGTGTATGCCACTTTCGACTGGATTACTATTGCCCCCCCCCCCACCTTATCCGCTGGATGTATTACAGTGTCTTTCCTTTCCTCTAGTTGTTTAATCCCATGACGTATGTGTGCTGGATCCTTTATTTTCCTAATTGGTAATCTATTCAAATCTTGTACTACCATTAGTACCACAACATTAAGGCCCCTTTCACACCTGTCCGCCGATCCCCGCTGAGCAGGCGGATGACAACTTCGTCTCTGCTCTGTGTGCAGAGACGGAGGTGTCAGGTCCCCGCTGTCCTCTATGGGGGTATCAGATGAGAATGGACCGCCTGTCCATTCTCATCCGATCCACCAGACTGATGGAAAATAGGGTTACATCCCTCCGGATATGACAGACAGGATCGGATGTCAGCGGACATGTCTCCGGTGACATCCGCTGCCCCATAGAGATGAATGGGGCATCCGTCCGTGGGTGTCGTGTAGCTCCTGTGTCTCGGCCGGAAAGGGAGAGCCTGTATAGGAAACTGTGATCGGATCACTAGCAGATGATAGTGGTTTTAAATGTGAGTATTACTTTTTTTTTTTAAAAATAAATGTTACATTTTACACAATGGGAGTCTTCTTTGTTTATATATGCTGAAAATCTGGGAGGCAAAGTGTGAGAGGAAGCCTACAGGAGACACTACATGGATGGATTAACAACGATCGCAGCACGAAGGAGAATGTTCATTATTAAGCTTGATTGATCTGTTCGAGAGTATACATCCCATCTGGGAGATGAGCAGCCATCCATTTACAAATAGTCACAGCAGAGGGTGGAGAGTGTAAAACACAGGATGGGACAGAAATAAAATATTCACCTAGTGCATGGAGTGAAAAGCACAGAAGAATGAATTCACTAATTGGGACTGTGTAGTTTTGTATATAGATTTTTGAGCACTGTTGGAATCTATTAGATGAGATAATTGCTTGATTTATCTTTATTATACTAATCAGGGGTCAAGTCCTTGGAAAAAAAGCGTGGGAACTCACCCAAGACCCCCCACCTAAAAAATAAAAAAAAAGTGTGTGTGTATATGTATATATATATATAAAATACGTTACTCCTTTTTTAACAAATAAAGTGCAACATTTATTGTAATGTGCCAGTTTACGAGGACTCCTCCAAAATTAACATGCATTAAACAAATAAATATAGAACAGATGTAACAACAAAATAATTCACCCTGTATGCTGTACTAATAAAAAAAAAACACCATTATGTGTGATAATGGTTCCCTCGCAGGGAATTTCTAAAATAAATAGTGTATTAAAAAAAAAAATGTAACACAGTCCATTAGAAAATATCCCATCAACAGGAAAAATGTTTCCCTTGCTGTTCAAGATGATCAACTTTTCAAGATTTAGTAACATCTGCACTGAGATTTGTGGTCAGCCATTTTGAGACATATGGTAAAGAATCCCATAAATCCCAGGTGTGTTGTTGCAGGTGTATTTTGGGCATTTTTTGGGCGTCTTTGGAGGCAGGCATAACATCTGAACTTCTGTATAGGGGTATATATACACACACACATATATGTATATATACACATACACACATATAGGTGTGATAGGAGCGGAGCCCCATCCCTGCAAATAATTTAATTAGCGCATGTATGGGGTTCCGCTACTTTTACACCTATATGTGTGTATGTGTATATATACATATACGTGTGTGTGTGTATATATATATATATATACCCCTACACAGAAGTTCAGATGTCATGCCTGCCTCCAAAGACGCCCACAAAAAAGCCCAATAAATGCCTGCAAAAAAAACGCCCAGGTGTGAAAGGAGCGGAGCCACATCCCTGCTCTACTAAAAATTCTAAGACAAACAATCTTTTTCCTATAGCGGTCACCCTGACATGGATGAATTCGGTCACCCTGGCATACAAGGAGCGGAACCCCATCCCTGCTCTACTAAAAATTCGAAGAAAAATGATCTTTTTCTTATGGCGGTCACCCTGACATGGATGAATTCTGTCACCCTGCCATAGCAGTAAGAGTCAGTTCACCCTACACTACACTACGGTCACCCTGACACTTAACACTTTCCCTACAGAAACTAGATTATTAAATCTAACTATAGTGGAAAATAGTACCCTAACTACACTAGATATCCTTTTCCTCACACTAATAATTGCTAAATGACACTTTTGCAGCAGGAGTAACAGAACTGCTTCCACTCTCTTCCACAGCCCCTGTATTACAATGCTAGAGATTTGGCGGGGCTATGTTATATACTGGGGGGCGTATTCACTACTGATTGGCCTCTGGACCCCCTAGTCACTCCAATCACATTCCTAGCATCCTCCTGCCCCCTCAATTGGCTTTTACTGATGGTTCTGGTCCAATCACAGGCTTTTAACCTCCCTGGCGGTATGATTCTTTTGGATTTTAGGTGCTGAAAGCGGTACCATTATTTTAGGTGCTGAAAGCATGTAATTCTTGTGAATGAGCAGCCCAAACCAACTGTATACATTTATTATACATATTATATATATATATATATATATATATATATATATATATATATATATATATATGTATGTATACATATATTATGTATACATATATTATATATATATATATACGTATATATATATATATATATATATATATATATATATATATATATATATATATATATATATATATATATATAATGTATACAGTTGGTTTGGGCTGCTCATTCACAAGAATTACGTGTGTATATATATATATATATATATATATATATATACGTGTGTATATATATATATATATATATATATATATATATACATATATATGTATATATATATATATATATAATATGTGTGTGTGTGTATATATATATATATATATATATATGTATATGTGTATATATATACGTATATATATACTGTATATATATGTATATATATATATATACTGTATATATATGTATATATATATATATACATATATTTACATAAAAAGTACAGTAAAACTGCAGGAAAGGGCACTGGGGGGTAATGTAATGTGATTTTATTTTATTTTGAACGATATCAGTGTGTTTGGTGCATTTTACATTCGAATTTGCCGCCGGTTCCACCCCCCGGCGGACGTCTTGTCGCCGGAGACGGAAGCCGGGGCTCGCAGACGATCGGGAGAGAGCTCCGCCGCCGCACACCGCTCGCAGACATCGCTGGATCCCGGAGAAAAGGTAAGTAAAACCTCCTCCAGCATCCAGCGATCTTCCTAGCGCTACCCCGAGTGTGACTCGGGGTTACCGCTTTTGGCACTAAAATCTTACCCCGAGTCACACTCGGGAATACCGCTAGGAAGGTTAAAGCCCAGTTCCTGTCCAATTGCATTTTGATCGGTTCTGGTTGCCGAATTCCGAACTTTTTGAACAGTCAATGTTCGGTCGGACCGATGATCGACCCGAACCGTTCGATCATCCCTAATAAGCGCTATTCACTTGTGTGACAGTGACTAATTGATGCTAGATGGCTTCAAAAGTTGGTCATTTTTATTTAGCGTATTGAGAGAGCGCCTGCTGGGATAGATTCAGCCCTCGTTCATATTCACCGCGGCTTTGAAACCGTGCGACTTAATCTGAAATCGCACGATTTTAAAAGCCGCATATCAGTGAGACTTCTGGTACAGCTTTGAATATATTTGTGCGGCTTAATGCACAGATGTCTATTCAAATCACACCCAAAATCGCCAAAAGTAGTGCATGTACTACTTGCACCGCAAAGTCTGCATTGCACCGATTTGAACGGTGCCATTGCCAGCGATTGGATGCGACTTAATGTTCGATGTGTATTCTGCAAAGTTAAATTTAATAAGGTTTCATTGAAGACATTGCATAAGGATGGTACACTTTTCATTCTATTTTACGGTTTGGCATAAAGCTGGACTAGTCTGGAGCGGGCTGAAAGACTAATAATATCATATAGTATTTTGCAGTCATTTAGAATATTGGTTTAAATGAATCCTGATTTAAAAATAATCAAATAACAGGACAGTGTCCTTTTAAAACTTGAGTTTTAGCATTACAAATTATATATATGGCTATACTGTAGTTACAAAAAATGTTTTACATTTGTTTTACAAAAGGGGGTATTTATTTTTTCTTTCAAATATATAAAATATTTTCTTCTAATTTTGTAAAGCACATAATTAATATATATATATATATATATATATATATATATATATATATATATATATATATATATATATATATATGTATATATCTTTAGCAAATTCCTATGGGTGCATTCCTGTTTATACATTTCTTTTGCATTTCTAGTCTCAAGTGTTTTATACATGTGGATTTAGATTGGGAGAATTGTTCCCAGGGCTGGACGCCTTCAAGTTCCTCCTCCTATATATATATGCTTTATTGTATAATCTGGTGCACATCAACATTATTCAAATCTTTATATGCACTACATACTGTAAAGAGACTATGGATTAACTATAACCTTTATTTATTGAAATTCTCATATTAAATGAAACTTTGTTTTTTTTGGGACTATGAGTGACGTATCTCTAGTAAGTGCCATCTGTTTTGTTTGGTTTATTAGTGATATTTCTTTAGTAAAGGCAGTTTTTCAAATATTGCATCAAAAGATGAGTTAATTTTAAATACATTACATATACTTTATATACTTGCTAAATTGTATATGATCATAATGGTAAGGGTATCTCTAAAAATATATATTTAAAACACACTAACTTAACTTGCAGAATTTTTTTTTTTCTGGTTTTTATACCAAGCTTCCGTTGAGTGACCCTTCCACATAGTTACCATAATTCTAACTGAATGATATTACACTAAAGCATTACTGTAGCAGACAATGTAGGACAGTGGTGTCCAAATTTTTTTCAAAGAGGGCCAGATTTGATGAAGTGAACATGCGTGAGGGCCGACCATTTTGCCTGACATTCTTTGGACCATTAAAATTAAATGCAAATTAACTATTTTATGCAAAGTTTATTGTAAACGGCATACTTTTCATTTCGTCACATGGATGACAAATCTAAACAGGTGTTATGCCAGTTATCATGGAGAGAGCGCTGGTCTTGTCATACTAGCGCCAAATTTGTGTTTTTTAGTGCTCCCTTATCAGGCTAAAGCCTCGTACATACGATCAGATTATCGAACGATCTTGCGTCCGATTTTTGTTGCACGCTAGTCTCATATCGAAAGTGAAGAGGTTACTTTCATATGAAAATTCCCGTACGACAGAATTCAACTTCAGAAGTGATGTCATGTGTTGAATTGTTTTGTATGTGTTCTTTCGTTTCTGAGCATGCCTAGTCTTGCTCTTATGATTTTTTTCAGATTATAACTGTACTAATTAACCTCCCTGGCGGTAATCCCGAGCGGGACTCGGGGTGGATTTTTCATATCAGGAGCTGTAACCCCGAGTCACGCTCGGGGTGGATGTGCAGAGAGCGCAGCGGTGTTCTCTTACCTTCTCCTGGCGATCCAGCGATGATCTCTCATTGCTGTGACCGCCAGCCGAGATCCCCGCCGCTCGCCGTCGGTCTCCGTTGCTCTGATCACTTCCTAGTTCCGTTCCCTGCAGCAGCAATGCTGCATGGGAGCGGAACTAGGGAGGGAAATTAAAAAAAAAAAAAAAAAAAAGTTGCACAAAACACATTACACATTTTATATTATATATATTATATGCATATATATATATGCATATATATATATATATATATATATATATATATATATATATATATATATATATATATATATGCATATATATATATATATATATATATATATATATATGTATATATATATATATATATATATATATATATATATATAATTATATTATTGATTCGATCATAATTCATGCGTTATATATATATATTATATATATATATATATATATATATATATATATATATACACACATATATATATATAATATATAACGCATGAATTATAATCTAATCAATAATATAATTTTATTATATATATTATATATTATATAATAAAATTATATTATTGATTCGATTATAATTCATGCGTTTGTGTTTCAAATTTATCACATCTGGGATGTCTACTAGAGTCTTGTTTTGGTCAGGTTTAAGTCAGTAATTACTAAGAATTGTAGGCCTATAATACATAGCGCCAAATTTCCATGAAAAGAATTGTACCGCTTTTGGTATGTAATTCCTGACAGAATCATACCGCCAGGGAGGTTAAAGGAAAATTGGACGTTGTGTTGACGTATGATAAAAATTTTATAGCCTGCACATCCAGATTTTGTCGTCTGAAAATTAATTATCGGCTGTTGAAAGCACTATACTAACAATCCGAAAATCGGCAGAACGTTCGTCGGATGAAATTTTACTTCCGATTTTCGTATAGTGTGTACGGACCTTAAATCTGAGGCCATATTGAGCAAGGGAAATAAAGCTGGTGGGGATGGGCGGTGGATGTTAACATTTAGTGTATTCACAAGTAACATGGGTGTTGAAAGATCCAGAGATCCCAGTGGTCCTGAGCAGCGCTCTGGGATTCACAGGGGCCACAACAATAGATTTTTCCAAATTATCTGTGGGGCCATATTAAAGCTGCCAGGGGGCCGCAAATGGCCCGCGGCCCGAACTTTGGACATGCCTGATGTAGGACATACTTTGTTTTATTGCATGTGCATGCATTATATCCTTTTCTTTTTTTGCTTGGTAATGCCAGCTAACTGTATTTCCATTTTAGAGATTAGTGCCTTATATAACTGGTAACAACAATAGGACCATAGTGAAAGAATTCATCTTAATGGCATTTTCTGACTTAGCACAGATGCAGATGATACTGTTTGTCACTATTTTACTCGCATACATGATCTGCGTCAATGGAAATATTTCCATTATCATCTTCATTAAAATTGATCCCATACTTCATACCCCAATGTATACATTTATAGGTACCTTTGCAGTCTTGGAAATTATGTTTGTAACAGTCACTATACCTAAGCTTCTTGATAACCTAATTTCTGGAAATAAAAGTATATCTATTTTAGGATGTTTTACCCAGCTATATATCTTTAATGGATTAGGAATAGCTGAATGCTACCTCTTGGCAGTAATGGCCTTTGACCGAGACTTGGCTATTAACAATCCCTTTCACTATTCATCTATAATGAGCAAGAAACTTTGTTTTAAACTAGCTGTGGCACCATGGCTTATTGGGCTTACTATTTCCTTTATGACTACATTTTTCACTGCTCGGCTGAATTTCTGTGGTTCAAATCAGATCAACCATTTTTTCTGCGATGCAACCCCGCTTCAAGATTTGTCTTGCTCTGATCCTTTTCTCAGCAAAGTGACTGTTCTGTTAGCAGCTGTCTTAGCCATAGTCATCCCATTTATTATCATTATAAGTTTCTACTTTCACATTATTAAGACCATTCTAAGCATTAAGAGTACTGATGGAAAGAGAAAAGCTTTCTCCACCTGCTCCTCTCATCTTACTGTGACCAGTCTGTTCTATGGCACAGCCATAATTGTATATATCACACCTATTGGCACCCAATGTAATAAATTCCTAGCCCTTGTATACACTGTTCTCACTCCATTGTTAAATCCCTTTATTTACACCTTGAGGAATAAGGATGTAAAGTCAGCAATAAAAAAGTTAAGACCTAACCCCCATTCACCATAATCCAAACTTCCCTTCAGGTGTATCTGACTCCTTTCTCGCTGATGTATGGCCACACTCTAAAATACAGGCGCAGCACTTCTTTGACAAAGGACACCTTTTGACCCTACCCTCACTATTCTGTCGCTTAACAAACCAAGCATTTCCCTTCAGGACTTGCATCCAAATCTGACAATTCCTAAATAATCCCAAACTAATCCTGTTCTGGTCCTGCCAACACATGGCATTCAAAGTGATATGCAACAAACGGGAACCACAAACACACTTAATTTCTGATACATACTTACTGCCGTTCTCCGAACATAATCCCAAGTATAATAAAGTGAGAAACAAATGGGAACAAGAACTATCCTTAGACTTCACAGAGGAGGAATGGGAAAATATTTACACATACAAGGGAACAATTAATGTTTCAAGATTTAAAATCTTCCCAAGGGGGTATAGCACCCCCATGCATTGCACAAGATCTATCCCACAGTCTCACCCAAATGCTGGCGATGCAATGAAGGTGAAGGCTCGCTTTTACACATTTGGTGGATGTGTCCACTAATCCAACCCTTCTGGATGGAAGTCCACCGCCTTACCAACCAAATCACGAAAAATTCTTTAGACTACTCCCCAGCACAATTTATGTTGCATCACTCCCCAATATCGAAAAAAAGCATATTTTCGCTCCCAAGCTCTGCATATGGTAAATGCAGCAAAAATGCGCATACCATTCCAATGGCGAGATCCCAACCCCCCAACCATAGCTTAGTGGCTCCAACGTATAAAGAAAACTGCTGAAATGAAGAAGCTTGTCCAACAAGCAAAGGAGACACAGTCCAAATTTACCAAGCTATGGTCCTGTTGGCATCACTTTGTCACAACGGATGAATGCTCTCAACTCTTGTCCTAACTAGGTACTTTATATCTCTGACACCTTGAGGCAGAGGAGAATGGAATCCTTGTTTCCCCCTCCCCCTTTTTTCTTGCTCTTCCCGGTTCCCTTGGGCCCTACCACCCTACCTCTTCTTAGATCCTAATCTTGTTCTCCCCTTCCCTCTTTTACAACATTAAGACCAACAAGCTATCACACCATACTTATAAAATCCCAACATATACAGTATGTTACCTAGCTCTCCAGAGACTAACTGCCCACCTAAAAGGGTAATTGCCCCATGGCAAAGATTGACCCCTCTTACATAAGGGTTGGGAACAATAATCCTTTAAGAAGCCATATGATCCAGGTACCAAAGCTGACTGAACACTGCCCTGAGAGCCAACCATTACTAACGTTTATGTATACCCAGCTACGATAACACATTTTTTTGGGCTTTTCGGTTCAAGCACAAATCGTATTATATGTAAAAAATTTGTAGAACATAGATATCTCCAACCATGTTCTAACTGTTATATACTCGCTTCACTCCCAGTGAAGACTGTTACATGACCTGATGTGCTGACTCACATATGTAAACATTACCTTTATGGACTATTGTGTTTCCTTGCCTGAAATAAAGCTTTTGGGAAAAAAAAAGAAGCTAAGACCATTTTCTGATTGTTTCTGCTTTTTGTTAGCAAAGAAATAAAATAAAGTATTTATTTTAGTTTTTTTTTTTTTTTTTTTTTTTAAACATATTGTACCATTATTTGTTTCCTACATTAGAATCTCTAAATAGTATTTTTTCCTGTCATCTTCTGGCAAAAAACTCAAATGTAAATGGAACTCCCACCACTTCATAGAGTTATTTTTGGCTTCCTCTGGATCTACTGTGTGTATAGAGTTCTGTATTTGGAGGTTTCTGTTTATTTATTTTTTGTATTGGTTGAACCGGATGTATGTATGCCTTTTTTCAAAATAACTATGTAATCATGTAACCAATGTATACAGCTCAGTTCCATTGTCAGCCATATTTCTGGTGTCTGCACATACTGGGTTATGATGCCACTGTCTTCGTCCACGTTTCATCTTCCAACACTTCATTTGGGTACTAAATATGTCTATCTGTGAGTGTTATTTTATTGTTTTGTAAACTTTGAAATAACCAATTTTACACTATGATGGCATGTATAATTTCCCTTGGAGTTCTAAGAGGAACAAAGGAGGTCTAAGAAAAAGTTGGAGATACAAGTATTGAACACAGTTTGGCCCAATCTCTATGGAGGGGTCAGCATAGGGGTGAATTATCATAATATCAGGGGTGGAAGAAGTGGTGGGAGCATGTGTTGATTTGTCAAGCACTTTTAGTACCATTGACTTAAAGACTAAATTATGCAGTCGATCATTTGATTGTTGGGAGTTTTTTGCACTGAATATTATATATATATATATATATATATATATATATATATATATATATATATATATATATATATATATATATATTTTACTGGTTTTAATTTTTATCATTTTTTTGCAAGCAGTTAATGAGTCAAATCTGGCAGGAACAGCATTTAGAGCAAGGGTCTTCAAACTATGGCCCTCCAGTTGTTCAGGAACTACAATTCCCATCATGCCTATTCATGTCTGTGAATGTCAGAGTTTTACAATTCCTCATGGGGTGTGTAGTTCCTGCAACAGCTGGAGGGCCGTAGTTTGAGGATCCCTGATTTATAGCAATCACTGAACACTTGGTAATTTCATGTCAATGCAGTATCCCTCACATAACACTTTAGGGGAATGTTGGACTGATTTGTTAAAGCGGTAGTATACCGCTTTTTTCACTTTTAACTACAGGTAAGCCTATAATAAGGCTTACCTGTAGGTACAATTAATATCTCCTAAACCGGCGCGGTTTAGGAGATATTTGCAGTGCATGCAGCCGCTCACGCGAGCGGCGCATGCACTCTGAAGGTCCGGTGGACCTTCAGCTTCCCTTGCCGGGAGCTTGCTGGAAAATGACTCCCGCGTGCATTGCGGCTCCGGCCAATCATAGCGCCGGAGCCGCTGAACCCAGAAGAGACACTGTGGGATCATGTCAGTGCCCGCAGCGGTGTCCGGGGGTCCGTGTCGGGGCTTCGTTCTAAGGTAAGTAATTCATAATGAGCTAGAATGCGATGCATACTAGCTCATTATGCCTTTGTCTTGCAGTTTTTTTTTTTATTTTTTTATTTTAGGTTTACAACTGCTTTAAAGGAGTTGAGAATATCCACATAATAAACCATATGAATATTCATTTCAATTATCCAAACTTGTGTAAAGCACATTCTTGCTCATGTTGAATACCCAGTCGTATGCAGAATAAATAAGCTATGGGAATTTGTTTTTCACATAATTGGAAAACTGAAAGAAAAAATATTTACACAATTTATTTTTTATTTATTTAAATCAGCTTTCCCATGAAATTTTTTCACAGTTATATTTGTTTCTATTTTTCTACCAATAGAGCTGCCTTCATGTATATATTTAAATATGGAATTCATTATTAATATAATATATTATACAGTTATTATTAACTACCTCAATACTGGGCACTTAAACCCCCTTCCTTCCCAGACCAATTTTCAGCTTTTAGCGCTGTTGCATTTTGAATGACAATTGCGCGGTCATGCAACACTGTACCTAAACCAAATTTGTGTCATTTTTTCCCCACAAATAGAGCTTTCTTTTGGTGGTATTTTATCACCGCCAGGTTTTTTCTTTTTTGGTGCACAAATAAAAAAAGACCGAAAAGTTTGAAAAAAAAAAATAGTTTTTTTGTTTAGGTTATAAAATTTTGTAAATAGATAATTTTTTTCCTGCACTGATGAGCACTGATGACGCCGCACTGACAGGCACTGATGAGGAGACACTGATGGGGTGGCACTGATGGGGTGGCACTGATGGGGTGGCACTGATATGCAGCACTGATGGGCACTGATAGGTAGCACTGATATGCAGCACTGATGGGCACTGATATGTGGCACTGATAGATAGCACTGATATGCAGCATTGGTGGGCACTGATAGGCAGCGCTGATGGGCACTGATAGGCAGCACTGATGGGCACTGATCGGCGGCACTGATGGGCACTGATAGGCGGCACTGATGGGCACTAATGGGTGGCACTGATGGGCAGCACTGATCGGCACTGATGGGGGGCACTGATGGGCACTGATAGGCAGCACTGGTGGGCAATAATGGGCACTGGTGGGCGGCACTGATAGATGGCAATAACGGGCACTGATGGGCAGCACTGATAGATGGCATTGGTGGGCAGCACTGATAGGGGGGCACCACTGGCAGGCTCTCTGAGCCCTGTTTGCCATCCCTGGTGGCCATGGTGGGCATCCCTGGTGGTCATGGGTGGGCATCCCTGGTGGCTCTAGTGGCATCCCCTCCCCCCAGGGCTGCACTGGTAATCAATCATCTGATTACCAGCACAGACCCCCCCTGTGATCAGTGAGTAATTAGAAATACTCACTGATCACCCCGGCTGCAGAATCGATCCTCTGATCTTCTCCTCACTGACAGGATCTGTCAGGAGGAGAAGAGATCGAAGCCGTTACAACGGCTGTATTGACATTACATGACGGTTGTGATTGGTCACAGCCGTCATGTGATCAGGAGGGCCAATCACAGGGCCCTCCTGCCGAGGCTTGTTGCTCTGTGTCCTAGGGACACAGGCACATCAAGATCGCGCCGCTGCGCGTGCCCGCGGCGGCGCGATCTCTCTCCTTCTGAAGGACGTTCCGGAACGTCCATTCAGAAGGACGAGACTCCCACCCGGCCGTATATGTGCTATGGCCCGGGTGGGAGGTGGTTAAAGCTATTATTAAAGCTATCATCCAAAAAAGGTGTACTAGATTGTTTATTGGTTAATAAAAAAAACAAAATCTTTGTGTCTTTTATTTTTCATTATTGATAAAGTATTTATAAGATAAGGAATTGCTATAAAACTCTTTTTGGGTAGAATCCTGAACATTTTAGTAAAATATTTTTGAATAAAAACAAATTTACATGCTGAACCAGGAAGTTTTTAGTATGTTTATGGAGCCTCTATTAATGAAATAAAGCAACACTAATAGTGTGGCACATACACTATATTGTCAAAAGTATTGGGACACCTGCCTTTACATGAACATGAAGTTTATTGGCATCCCGGTCTTAGTCCGTAGGGTTCAATAATGAGTTGGCCCCCCCTTTGCAGCTATAACAGCTTCAACTCTTCTAGGAAGGCTGTCCACAAGGTTTAGGGGTGTGTCTATGGGAATGTTTGACCATTCTTCCAGAAGCACATTTGGAAGGTTTAGGCACTGATGTTGGACAAGAAGGCCTGACTCGCAGTCTCCACTCTAATTCATCCCAGAGGTGTCCTAACGGGTTGAGGTCAGACCTCTGTGCAGGCCAGTCAAGTTCCTCCACCTCAAACTAGCTCATCCATATTGTTATGGACTTTGCTTTCTACCAATGCTTAAAAAAAATGTATTTAAAGCTGAACACTAGCTCCCATTCTGCAGACTTGCACAGGAGGCTCTGGCAGCTCCGCTCAACTAACTTGCACCATGACATCACATGAAATGCTCAGGCACTGCCTCTGCCAGACCCTTCCCCTGCCGGTTTCACCAAAATACACTGTAGCAGGCACTTGGATGGTCTCAGCTGGCTCCGGAAAAGAACTGTGCATGCGTAGTTCTGAGCTGAGCTTTACAGCCATATTTTTTACTCGCAACCTTTTCCTGTCACTGGTATTTACTGGCAGGAAAAAAGTGTCCCATTTTTACTGACTGCCAGTAAAAATACTGACAGATGACAACACTGACCAGATATTGAAATGTTAGCTTATCAAAAACAGTGTCAAATATTGCACTAGTTTTATGTTGCCCTCTTTTACTTTTATAATAACAAATATTAAAAAAAAAATAAAATGAAGTGTTATTACTCGGATAAGTACATTATCTATATCAGTGATCTTTAACTTGTGATCTGCCCAACTTTTTCTGCTCAACAGCTGCCCCTATTGTTAGTCTTTTTTATATGGCCCATTACAATTCCTCTTCTTCCAATGTGGCCTGGGAAGGTTACAAGTTTGGATACCCCTTTTCTAACCTATTTTCTTTTTAAATGATGCATATATGTTTTCAAAGTGCATCAGTTTAACATCTTCTAATGTTGCCAAGGATTTGGCTGTCAGGTTTATATTGCTGTCACTGGTCACTTTCTACTATATCCTACTATGCTTTCAAAGTGGAACAATCCACCTTTTCTGTTAAAAATGTTGTGCACATTACTATCACGTAAAGAAAGTCTATTATACCTTTTAGGCGACTCAAACATAGCTTTAGATTTACAACTGAATAAGTCTGATCCCACTAGTAATTACCTAAACAATCCCCAAAAGCCAGACACAATTTAACTAAAAAGCTAAATAGTATGACCTGATAGATATACTGTATGGTGAGAATGTAACCCTTCAAGCAGAGTTTTTATTCATTATAACCATGTTTACTAATTACCTCCTCCATGGGAGACTGCCACCATCACTGTGCCCAAAATAAAAATTGTAATATGGTCAGACCATTCTCTGGTCTTATAAGCTTTCACAGAATTCAGATCTAGGCTAAAGTGGGGACTGAATAAATCCCACCTATGCACCCCAATAACATGTCAGGACATATCTGATAAATTGAAACCATACATGTTAAATTGTTAAACTGAATTGTTCAGAGGACACGTCTCAAGTTGATACACATATGGCGCTTTTCCACTGCATGGAACCGAACGGTTCGGCACACTTTTGTGCTTTTCCACTGCTGGTACCGCATGGTACGGTGTCGGAACGGTTCGGTAGGGTACGGCGGCGCTTTTCCACTACATGGAACCGAGCGGTACGGTACGGTACGGCTCTGAAAAAACAGTACCTACTCGATTGTGGTTCCAACACGTACCATAACTGGTACCATATCCCACAATCCTTTGCATGCAGTCACTTCTAGCCACTGATTGGTCAGAGAATCCCACCCACCCCGTTGTTATCCCACCCACTTAACTTTAGTACTACTTTAGTGGAAAAGCAAACCTATACCGTACCGTACCGAACCGTTCCAACACCGTACCATGCGGTACCAGCAGTGGAAAAACAAACCGGGCCAAGCAGGGCCAAGCAGGGCCGAGTAGAGCCAAGCCGGTCCTTGCAGTGGAAAAGTGCCAATAGAGAGAGATATCATCCCAGTAGCTTCCAGGATGAAGCATAATAAAAGTCTGCTTAGTAAGCAAAAGCAAACTGAATTTGAGGCCTTGATTAAGAAACAAACAAATTCCCCAGAAAGACTTAAAGAACAAAATAGAAACACAGTGTACAAGTACATGACTGGGGTATTGCCCAATATCACAGGCTGCCCGGGCTACCACCTAACCACCCACACCTCCCTGTGTCCCAATAACTGACACACACACCTGGTATGGTTTTAAAACGGCCAAGGCATCCTATTTATTAACACAACAGAAATGATAAACCACATTTTATTACATCCTTTTAATATCAATCCTCAAAAAACCAGCCTGCCAACAAAAATACCTGCTCTCCCAATAGGTCTCCGGATTTTAGAAGGCACCCTTAAACTGACCAACCGACTGTATCTGCCACCATCTTCGTGTCACCATAGGCCCCCAGACGCACTTACACCGACTCGGGGACAAACACTTGTCACTCCTCCCACCGATACAGCCAGTTTCCAACTATGATTCTTAACACCACCACTTCTTAGGGCAGGTACACCCATACCAACGATGGGCCCAGACGGCTCGCTCTCCAAAGAGCGTACCACTCCCCTGCCCTCAAAAACCCAGAGACCTCTGCCGCTGCAGTGACTAATAAAACTTGCAACAAACCACAACCCACGGCCAACCCAACAAACCCCCACCATGGGGCGGGAGGGAGGGAGATTTTCACCCTGCGCTGTCCCTTGCTGGAATGAGGCTACCAGCAACACTCCCCCAGAAGACCCCTTTGAGACCACACCCTGCCCCACCCTGTCGTCCACCAATAAGGTAAGTCTTTTATTTACTTAAAGACTCCTGAACTTAATTAACCCTTAGTTCTGTGGCCTGTAAGTCCAAACCCCAGTCATGCAGGCCCTCTGTCTAGGCTGCGCCTCAGCTCCTGGCCTATTCCTTGACTGGGGTATTGCCCAATATCACAGGCTGCCCGGGCTACCACCTAACCACCCACACCTCCCTGTGTCCCAATAACTGACACACACACCTGGTATGGTTTTAAAACGGCCAAGGCAGCCTATTTATTAACACAACAGAAATGATAAACCACATTTTATTACATCCTTTTAATATCAATCCTCAAAAAACCAGCCAGTCAACAAAAATACCTGCTCTCCCAATAGGTCTCCGGATTTTAGAAGGCACCCTTAAACTGACCAACCGGCTGTATCTGCCACCATCTTCGTGTCACCATAGGCCCCCAGACGCACTTACACCGACTCGGGGACAAACACTTGTCACTCCTCCCACCGATACAGCCAGTTTCCAACTATGATTCTTAACACCACCACTTCTTAGGGCAGGTACACCCATACCAACGATGGGCCCAGACCCTCGTTCTCCAAAGAGCGTACCACTCCCCTGCCCTCAAAAACCCAGAGACCTCTGCCACAGACGCCCAGCGTGAAACCTTACGCCTGGGCGTCCCCCCACACCCGCACAGCCCTGCGTAAACCCTCCTGCAAACCCAAGCACCACAAGTTGATGCCCACCGCATTAAGGTGAACTCCATCCCCACGCAAAAACAATCCCACATCCCGCTCCAGCTCCAGGTGCCGCACCACCAAGCCCCCATTACGGACCACAAACCTGGACACCTCTTTGTTGACTTTGATGCGCGCTTTGTTGAGCCTGTGCACCGACCTGGCCAAACGCCACGACGTCCTGGCTACTATGTCCGACCACACCACCACCGTGTCCGGAAAGAGGGTGCGCAGGCGCAAGAAGTCAAACTTAATGTCCCGGATCAGCTCCCTCATGGAACGAAGCCCCAAGTCATTCCCCCCCACATGCAACAGGAGCACGTCAGGAGGCCTATCCAACCTGGAGCAGCGGTGAACCTCAGGTAACACTCGGGACCACAGCATGCCCGGCACCCCAATCCATTTAACCCTGGCCTCCCTCCTAGAGAAACCCAACTGCCGACCATCCGGGCGAACATCCGCCTGCTTCGCCCCCCAGAACACATAAGAGTGCCCCAGGATCCACACCAAGCATTCAGAACCTGCAAAAGAAAATAGGACAATAGCCACCAAGGGAACCACACCCCCAGTCAACACAATGATCAGACGGAAAAGAAAAAACACGGAACCTGAGGGGTTCACACAGAAACACGACACAAGACTACACGAAAAAGACACGACCCCCCCCCCAGGACTCTCCCCGGAAGGACACCCAAACACCCCCACACCCTCCAGTCTTACAACAAATGCGGGCGGACATACAGCCGGAACCGCCCAGACTCCCAACGGCCAATCTTCTGCACCACTCGCTCCTCCAGACCCCATAGATCCGCCTCCGTAGCCTCCCCAATGCGGAAGGAATGCGAGGAAAAATTGGCCGCCGACCAACCGGCAGCCACCAAGGACTTCCGGAAAACCGACACAAACTGGAAGCTGGACAACGCCGATCCATCAGCATGCTGAAGCAAGGGCCCCGGTCCCGAGGGCCGTATAAGAAACCAGTCCCGGACAGCCCGCACCGGGCACACCCGGGAGCCCGGTATCTCGCCCAAGTCAATCCACCGTCCCACCCCACACTGATCCGTCTTGGACCTGCGGACCCGCAAAGACACCCCTGCCCCCCCAAACGACACCTCAGCCACATCCAGACCACCACCCCCTTTCCGGGACTGACACACCAGCTCACCTACCCGAAAAGCCCCGAAAAAAGCCAACACGAAAGCCGTACGAAAGAGGGTTGCCTCGAACGGCGAGGAACAGACCCCACCCAAACAACCCACAACGGCCCCCAACATAGCAAACGAGACCGGGCGACGGGAGTCCGGAGCCCCCTTACCCCGCCTGAAGCCCCGTGCCGCCCGCCTTACCATAAAATCCTTGGTCACATCCCTGACTCCTGACAACTGAAAAAGAAACGCCAGAGCCGCCAACTTCCGGTTAAAACAAGAAACGGACACGCCCGTTTCCACCTGCAACTCGAGAAAACACAACACCGCACCCAAGCTATCCGCATCCGAGAAGCAGCCCCCAAGGTCACTCACCAGCCCGTGCCACTCACCCCAGACCTTCTCATAAGCCAACCACGTAGACGGGCACACCGAATTCCTGACCAACCCAGGTATCAAGCGAAGGCGATGCTCCACAAGTGTTCCGGACAGGGCAGCCCGTTCCGCTCCGCTTCCGGTGCCAAGACGCAAAACTTCTCCCACTGAAAACGAGACAGAGCATCAGCCACTGTATTCTCAACACCCGGTACATGCACAGCACAAACATAACAATTCAGACACAGACAACGCAAGACCAAATGCCGGAGAAAACGCACCACCGGGGGAGAGGAAGCCGACGTGTTATTGATGGCCTGGACCACCCCCATATTGTCACAATGGAAGCGGACCCTCCGGTCCCGCAAAGCCTCCCCCCACAGCTCCACCGCCAACACAATCGGGAACAACTCAAGAAGCACCAAGTTGCCCAGCAACGCGGCCTCCCGCCAAGAAGCCGGCCACACCCCCGCACTCCATTGCCCCCGAAAGAAAGCCCCGTACCCCACCGACCCGGCCGCGTCCGTAAACAGATCCAACTCGCCCTGAGACACCATGCCGGCCATCCAGAGTGACCGACCATTGTACAACTCCAGGAACGAACGCCACACCAAAAGATCCGCCCTATGGTCCGCCGACAACCGCACAAAGTGATGGGGTGCCCGTACTCCCGCCGTCGCCGCCGCCAGCCGGCGACAAAAAATGCGACCCATCGGCATAATGCGACAAGCGAAGTTAAGCTTCCCCAACAGCGACTGAAGCGCCCGCAACTGAATCTTGCGACTCCCAAGCGCGGCCACCACTGACGTGCGCAGGTCACTCAGTTTATCCAGCGGCAAGCGACACTCCATCGCTTCTGTGTCAATCACAATGCCCAAGAACTGCAAAGCGGTAGCAGGCCCCTCAGTCTTCTCCGCAACCAGCGGTACCCCAAAAGACCCGAAGACATGTTGCACCGTGGACAACAGGACCCTGCACACCGGGGAATCGGCCGGACCCATCACCAAAAAATCATCCAAATAATGAATGATGGAAGACAACCCAGAAACGTCCTCCACCACCCATTCCAAAAAGGAACTAAAAGCCTCAAACAAAGAGCACGAAATGGCACAACCCATGGGCAAACAGAGGTCAACAAAGAACTGACCCTCCCAAACGCAGCCCAACAGATGAACACTGCTAGGGTGTACCGGCAACAACCGAAAGGCGGACTCAATGTCCGTCTTGGCCAAAAGGGCCCCCGCCCCCAACATGCGAACCCACGCAACCGCCCTATCAAAGGAGGCATAGGACACCGAACAAAGGTCTGGATCAATCGCATCATTCACCGACACCCCCTTAGGGAACGAAAGGTGATGAATCATCCGAAACTTGTTGGGCTCCTTCTTAGGAACCACCCCCAACGGGGACACCACCAGGCCCCCCATCGGCGGGGAGGAAAAAGGACCCGCCATCCTGCCCAAGGAAACCTCCTTGGCCAATTTTTCGGACACCACCGCCGCATGCAGTTTGGCAGACCGCAAATTATCAGGCACAGGGGGGACACTCTCAAGCGCACTCGGAATCACAAACCCCTCGGAGAAACCCCGAAACAACAAGCGCGCCGCGTCCCGATCCGGATACCTACCTAAGAACTGCGCCATTCTTTCCACCCGAACTGGGGTCCTCCCCCTTTCCAGTGTCAGACGGCTTCCCCTTTCCCTGCCGGAAACACTTAGACCCAGGGTGCGAGCCCCCGCAACTGGAGCACTCGTGCCGGAAGCGGCAAGAGCCCCCGAACTTGCAGTTCCCCTCGTTGAACTGCCAGCAGAACCCCTTGCGCTTTGAGGCCGACAGAGGAAGAAACGCCACCCCCGGCCCCCCCGGAAAAGGGGGTGCTGGAGCCCCGCGCCTGTGTCATAAGCTTCATCCACAGGCCGATATCCTTGTGGTCCCACCGCAAGTCAGGGCGAACCGCCTTCCGTTGCCGGAACTGTTCGTCGTACCGCAACCAGGCCACGCCCCCATACACCCGCATCGCCTCACCGATAGAATCGAGGTAACAAAAGAGCGCCGAGCAACACTCAGGCGACTTTTCCCGATGACGCAAGCCAGAATGTTGAACGCCTGCAGCCAATTCCCGAACGTCCTCGGGATCAGCCGATAACGCCGCTTCTCCTCCTCCTCTTTCTTGCTCTCGTCCGGCTTAACCTTATCCAGGTTAAACTTTTCCAGGGGGAGCAAGGAGAAAATTTCCACATACTCACCCTTCCAGATGCGTTCCTTCACCTCCGGCTTGAGATGAGCCCCCAAGGGGCCCTCAAAACAGACATAAACCTCGCAGCGCGCCGCATCCGACAGGCGCACGCCGTCACCATCCCCCGCCGTCTTCTTGGGGTCCGGCACCGCAGGAGCTACCAAACCCGCCACCTGCGAGCCGCCCGCCGAAACGGACCCCACACCAGCTGCTGCACCCGGAATGACGGGCGGCGGGGCAGGCCCGCCCTGCCCCCCAACCGCCGACCCCTGCACGCTCCCCCCCCCGGTCCATGCCTGCACCGGGGACCCTGCCAACACCCGAGGCCCACCATCCCCGCAGCGCGACAGCAGCGCGCTGAAGCCAGACATAAAGGCATGCAACACATTAGCCACAAGCCCCTCCCCCCCACAGCAGGAGCCCCAGACAGGGCCCCCCCCCACTCACCACCCCGGGAACCCCCCCCAAGGCACACAAACCCCCCAGTACAGACACCCCAGACTGTACAGACGAAGAGACAAGAGAGCTGCCAGAGGCAGACTTACCAGGCTGTGCCGAGGCCCCCGGCCTCACAGCCGCAGATCCAGGTCCTTGAAGTCGACTCCGGTCCTCCTGCTGGACATCCAGACCCGCCGACAGCTCTCCATCCTCAGATCCAGTCAGCTCACCCTACGAACGATCGTCCGCTGCAGCGCCACCGCCATCCAGCAGAGGGAGCTCCAAGCGCCGGCCGATGACGTCATCCACAGCTCCGCCGCGATCTCCCGCCACTCTTCTCCTCCGCAACACCCGCTGGGCACTCTGCAACCGGGAGGCAGCCGCCGCAGTCCGCTCCGGAGTCCCAGATGAAGGGCCGCTCGATCCACCACAGGTACCGCTGCTTCTTCCACAGGAAGTCCCGGCCGCCATGGCTAGGCCGCAACCCGAAGCTGCACTCCTCCCACGCCGAGCTCCGCCCCTAGCTGGCCGACCACCAGCGGAGCAGGCCGCAACAGCACTTCCACGAGGAGAGGGGGGAGGGGAGCGCGACACCGACCTCGCTCGCCCTCCAGGGGCCCGCCGGTGACGGGGATTCCTCCCAGCCCCCCTGGGAGAAGAGGCAGGCATCCTAGGGGTCACTTCTGGGCTCAAGCGCTCAGGGGGCCTTGACCTCCTAGCGCGCACTCTGTGGGGCACGGGCACAGCAGGAGCCCGGCCCGACCCCGAAGCACCTCAGGCATCTGAGCACGAAGCCACTGAGGTCCATTCGCCAGCGCAGAAGCCCTCACGCTGGCCAACATGGCTTCCAAATCCTCCATCCTGATTTCTTTTAATGTCTCTGCACACAGGAAAGAAGATTTTCACCCTGCGCTGTCCCTTGCTGGAATGAGGCTACCAGCAACACTCCCCCAGAAGACCCCTTTGAGACCACACCCTGCCCCACCCTGTCGTCCACCAATAAGGTAAGTCTTTTATTTACTTAAAGACTCCTGAACTTAATTAACCCTTAGTTCTGTGGCCTGTAAGTCCAAACCCCAGTCATGCAGGCCCTCTGCCTAGGCTGCGCCTCAGCTCCTGGCCTATTCCTTTTCTGCCTCACCACCAGAGTTTAAAAGAGCAAGAGATGGGTTACATTTTATTATTACTTCCAAGTGGATAAAACTGCAATTGTATTTTCCAGAAATCTCACCCCTAAACTTGACTCAAATCCCAAAGAATATTAAAGCATGGCTAAATCACTCAAAACTGATTCACAAAAAGTGATCCAAATAACTTATACAAATGGAAGCCTTTTTTTTTTCCAGAGAACACTATGTCCCTGTGTTGTCCCCAGAACATAGAAACCAAATGGAAAAACCCAGCTCACTCAAAGAGATGACTGTGGTGCTCAACATTCAAAAATATTAAAAGCTCTAGGGTCAGATTGCTTTGCCATCTTATATTGCTTGACGTCATTGTAGCCGAGTACTGCTTGGATCTTGAAGAGGGGGACATATCCCGAAAGCTTGTCCTGAAAAATTGTATGTTAGTGCAAATAAAAAAAGTATCACGGACAGTACTCAATTGTCTCCATCTTATATTACAAGTACAAAAAAAGAGCCATCCATTTGCTTCCACACTTAGAACAGTAAACATTTCTAATACAGTAAAGAGTTTGGCGTCTATATACATCAAGTTGAAAAAAACCTATATCACTATGATACTGAAAACTAAGGGAAAGATCATGAGTTCTCCAATTACAGACTTGATAAACAACAACCTAAAATTGATTATCAAGATATTGGCAAATTGGTTATCAGAGTTTGGAGGCATACATTTATAAAGATGAAATTAGTTTTATAACTCACCTAGAAGGTTCTGATCACATACACTACCGTTCAAAAGTTTTCCATGAAAACCTCACACTTTTATTCATCAAATGAGTTGCAAAATGAATAGAAAATATAGTCAAGACATTGAGAAAGAAAGGTGTATTGAGGCAAAAATGGACTTTCATGGTACCTTAATAGGCACTTTACACTGTTACTTTTCTAAAAAAAGAATTTTATTGATAACATTCATTAAAAACAACAATATTCATCAGCAATAACACATTGTTTGTCCTATTTGCTCACTATAATTTATTACATAGGATGATCTCAAGTAATATCCGTTGGTTGACATCATTTGAAGGCTGAATACTCAACATGTTTTATGGGAAAACATTTACCGCTTCTTCAGGAGCTTAGCCCATAAAAAGGAGCAAACATTGACATCTATTGCTGCAATACAGAATGAATAACAAAAAAAAATCCCAAGGTATATACAACAAACATCAATATACTGCATTGAAACTTGTATAAGAAAGTGCTGTGAGGTCCCATTGCATGCTCTTACCTAGAACAGGACCACCCGCAAGGAGTGTCGGAATGTACGCCTGTCTTGGCGAATGTGGGAGTCACATAGTCAAGACATTGACGATGTTAGAAAGAATGATTTTTATTTGAAATAATAATTTTGTCCTTCAAACTTTGCTTTCATCAAATAATTCTCCATTTGCAACAATTACAGCCTTGCAGACCTTTGGCATTCTAGCTGTCAATTTGTTGAGGTAATCTGAAGAAATTTCACCCCACGCTTACTGAATCACCTCCCACAAGTTGGATTGGCTTGATGGGCACTTCTTACGGTCAAGCTGCTCCCACAACAGCTCTATAGGGTTGATATCTGGTGACTGCGCTGGTCACTCCATTACAGACAGAATACCAGCTGACTGCTTCTTCCCTAAATAGTTCTTGCATAGTTTGGAGGTGTGCTGTGGGTCATTGTCCTGTTGTAGGAGTAAATTGGCTCCAATCAAGCACTGTCCACAGGGCATGGCATGGCGTTGAAAAATGAAGTGATAGCCTTCCTTATTCAAAATCCCTTTTACCTTGTACAAATCTCCCCCTTTACCAGCACCAAACCACCCCGGACCACCACATTACCTCCACAAGGCATCAGGCACTCCTCAAGCATCTGTTCACTTGTTCTGCATCTCACAAATGTTCTTCTGTGTGATCCAAACACCTCAAACTTAGATTTGTCTATCCTTAACACTTTTTTCCAATCTTCCTCTGTCCAATGTCTGTGTTCTTTTGCCCATCTTAATCTTTTCCTTTTATTGGCCAGTCTCAGATATGGATTTTTCTTTGCCACTCTGCCTAGAAGGCCAGCATCCTGGAGTCGCCTCTTCACTGTGTATGTTGAGACTGGTGTTTTGCAAGTACCATTTAATGAAGCTGCCAGTTGATGACCTGCAAGGCGTCTATTTCTCAAACTAGAGACTCTAATGTACTTGTCCTCTTGCTTAGTTGTGCACCAGGGCCTCCCACTTTCTTTCTATTCTGGTTAGAGCCAGTTTGTGCTGTTCTCTGAAGGGAGTAGTGCACACTGTTGTAGGAAATCTTCAGTGTCTTGGCAATTTCTCACATGGAATAGCCTTCATTTCTCAGAACAAGAATAGACTGTCGAGTTTCAGAAGAAAGTTCTCTTTTTCTGGCCATTTTGAGAGTATAATTGAACCCAGAAATGCTGATGCTCCAGATACTCAAGTAGCTCCAAGGAAGGCCAGTTTCATAGCTTCTCTAATCAGCACAACAGTTTTCAGCTGTGCTAACATAATTGCAAAAGGTTTTATAATCATCAATTAGCCTTTTAACACAATTAGCTAACACAATGTACCATTAGAACACAGGAGTGATGACTGCTGGAAATGGGCCTCTGTAATACCTATGGAGATATTCCATTAAAAATCAGCCATTTCTAGCTGGAATAGCCATTTATCACATTAACAATGTCTAGACTGTATTTCTGTTTAATTTAATGTTATCTTCATTTAAAAAAAACAGTGCTTTTCTTTAAAAAATACGGATATTTCTAAGTGACCCCAAACTTTTTAACGGTAGCGTACATACAATAGACAATAGACATCAAATTTTTAATAAAAGCAACGTGATATGGTGATCACGCGTCAAGGAGTTTTCTCCTCTTACAGGACAAACTGTATAAGACTTTCAATTCTTGCCCCTGGAATACCTCTTCTACCCTCTAAACAGATAGGAAATGGGGTAAAATGTATTCTTTATCCTAAGAACCCTACATTCCTGACCTATAGCAAAAATACAAGTAAAGGGCTTCAAATTGGACCCTGCAAATTTTTAAGGACATCCTTTAGGCATGTCCATTACTTCTATATTGTCTGCAATGATAATATAACCCTTGGTCTTATCTCGAGAATAACCCTAGATATCATAGGGATAATGTAAACAGATTGAGAACATAAATGTGCTTTATTTGCAAATGATCTACCATTGGTTTTATAGTCCCTGATAAATAAATTCAAACTTCAACAGGTACACAGATCTCCAGTATTAGAATTAATATCACTAAATAATAAGCAAGATAAATTATTATGATGCTAATTGAAATACTTACCCAGGGCAAAAAAAGAAAAGAAAATGCTATCTTCAGTGGAACTCAGATTTTGGTATTGTACCAGGGAATAAAAATAATGCCAACTATATTTCAAAAATAAAAATTATAAAATAAAAAAAAACAAAAATAAAAATTCTACCTGGGTGGTAAAAGCCACAGAAACAGGTGGAAGGGTGTGTTTTGGAGGAAACGACTTGATGAGTTGGGGTAAATTTACCACCTGTAGAGCATTAGTTTTGCACAGTTGTACAGTATGTCCTGTATTTTGAGTAAGCTGGATAAACTTCATCCTAAAGTATATTTTTCAGTTTTAATGCTTTTATTGATTTTATTTAAAAAATCTACATATATAGTATGCAATAAAGCATAAAGATAATAGTATTACAATGTGTGGATGGGTTTTTCTATTTGTCTTCCATCTTTTCTTGAGTCCAGGATATTAACCTACCACCATTAGTTGTACATATTGTAAATTATATTTCATTCCCTTTGAGTTTTGACAACCATATCTTAGAAAATTAGTTGGAAGGAGTATCAAAAGAAATTAATAGGAGTAGAGTGGAGAGGGGACCTGATGGCGGACCGAGAAGCACACTAGTCTCTTAGCTCTACGCTTCCTCTTCACATCCTGCTGTCCATCCTGCCCCGATCAGCCTCCTGTTTGTATCGCCAGACTCCCTGGAAATTCGTACACATACTGCCTGCCTTACATGGAAAAAATTGGCCCGCATAAATCGGCTATGATGGCTGGAACGATGGACTGGTTCCTTAGCCAAAATGGCGCTGGTGATCCTCCTTCCCTCCTCGGCCACTGCAGCCCCGCTACTCCTGCACAGCACACAGGAGGATTTCTTCCGCTCTATGTCCCCGGGACTCCCTGACACCCCACGATCCCCTGCCTGTGAAGAGGAGGTTATACAGGATACAGAGGGACAAGGTGAGCCAGTACTTCCCCCTGCTGAGCCCACATTAGCCCAGATAATGTCTGCTATACAGGATTGCAAGACCACATTAACTGCACAAATAGAGATTATACATATCAATTTTTCTTTATTGAAGCATGATGTCCAGCACAAGGGCTGCCGAGTCACAGTAGACGACCTTGAAAATAGATCCCACCGAAATAACCTGCGCTTTGTGCTGTCCCCTGAGCAGGAAATAGTCTAGAGCAATTTTTACTCACCTGGCTGAGAAAGACATTAGGCCATGATGCTATTCCATCCACATTCACTATTGAACAGGCACATTGTACTCCCCCTTGCCCCCCCCCCTGTGGGCGCCCCACCTCGATCCCTAAAAGCTTGCATTCTTAATTTTCAAGATAAGGTGGCTATTCTGCATACTGCATGACTGAAGGGTGAACTGCACTACAACAGTCAGGTTATTCGAATGTTCCCAGATTTTTCAGCTAAAGTTCAAAAACAAAGAGCTTCCTTTATCTCTTTTAAAGCTAGTCTTCGAGATCAAGATATACCATATTCCATGCTACACCCAGCAAAACTCAAAGTCATTCATCCCAGCAAATCCCACTTTTTCACCTCTCCTGCTGACACTTCCACCTGGCTGAACGACACCTTTGGTGGCCCGTGACGTTCTAGAAGGTGCTAACCAACTAAGCGCCTTGTTATTGCTGCCCTATATATAACAATTGGACTTTCTTATGACTGCAGGTTTTATCTGAGTATCAGTTACCTCCAAGCTGGTTGGCTCTACATTATCCTGTTTGCCCTCTTTGCACAGCTGAGGATGGTTCCCCTGAGGTGGGCACAGTCCTCTGGACCATTGTTTCTGATGAAGTTCACACTTCTGCTATCCTGAGGATCGATAGGCCTGGGCAGTCAAGGCATACTTTTCTATAAACTTTGGGAACATTACACTATACATGTTTCTCCCTGAAGAGGATCACACATGATACTTGGTTTTTCATATTTGTTCTTGTCCCCTACCTGGTTGTGATGTCCACATCATGGAGTTAATTGACTATTGTTTCACTTGTTCGGGTCATAGGCTCTCTATATTTGGGATGGGTGAGTTGGGATTTTTATTTGTTATTGCTCTCGTTTTCTTTTGTGGCATTTCAGTTTTTTTAGTTTCTTCAACTTGTTACCTATTGTTTACCAGTGCCTCCAATATGTCTCCCCTACAGTCGGGGGGCCTACTATAATCACTTTGCTATGCTGCCTATGGATTGTCGGATGCCCCTTGGAGTATCAGACATTTGTTCATATTTTTCATGACCTGTTAATATGGATGATCGGTTGAGAATTCTTTCTTGGGATGTTAGAGGGTTGAACTCACCTCGCAAGTGGTCCCTGGTTTTCTCCTTTCTTAAAAAATATAAGCCTCACATAGTCTGTTTGCAGGAGACCCACCTGGTAGCCCCTAAACACCTAGCATTCTATAAAAAAAAAAAAAAACCTGTTGCTATATGGATATGGTTATGGTTTGTCCCAGCCCTAGTCACTGTCACTTCTGCAGGATAGCTTTATTTGCATGTAAGTTTGGAAAAGCAATTTCAAAAGCATGCTATAGTAATTGGAACATAACTTTTTTTTTGCCTTTAAATCTTTTCCCTCAAAGATAAAAATTCTCTATTAAAAAAAAAAATATATATATATATAAGTCAATGTCAAAACAAAGTATACAGTATATAAATAACTAAAAATACCTATAGGAGTTTGTTATATTACTTTTAATTTTTACTCTCAGATGTTTTATTAAAATATACAAATTACTTTATCAAATGGGAATTGCAATTCTCCAGGTTCTTCCTTCCTTACCTATGATTTATTTTATAAATTGATGCACATGCACATTGTTTAGAGCTTTATATGCTCTACATGATGTATGAGAGAGAAAAATAATACATTTTTTTATTAGCTTTGTCTGGACCATGGATGATAATTTACTAGTAAGTGTGAAGTAAAACAATGAATAACCTAAATTTGAATGTTAGGGTAAAATTCCCATATAGTTGTTACAATGCATTTAATCAAATGGTTATTTTAAGTACAAAAGATCTTTTTTGCCATAGTTACAACATGCAGTGAATATAAAAAAAACAAAATGCACCTTGTATGATTTTTTTTCCTGGTTGTACACTCCTGGCTATATAATATAGTAAAGCAATACAGTATACACCAAAGCATAACTGCAGTAACCATTGAATGACATACTTTAGCTCAGTGTTTCTCAACCTTTTTTTCATTTAAGGCACCCTTTAAAATTACAGACAACCTCAAGGCACCCTCAAAAATGATGGACAGTCTCAAGACACCCCATTCTAAAATGTAAAAAAAAATTCTAATAGCTTTACATAATGCAGCAACATCCACACATAGGACACCCAATGTTAGCGGTGATTTATTCTTCAAAATTAAATATACTTTCTGGTACGGACTAGTATTCCAATGTTTTCCTTCTCCCTCAATTTCTTTCCATCAGTCAGCTAATGTGACCCGAGTGCTGAAGGTGAGGGACACAAGGGGGTCAAACAAGGATGCTGTGGAGGCAACATATGGCACTTTTCCACTGCAAGTACCGGCTCGGCTCTACTCGGCCCTGCTTGGCCCTGCTTGGCCCGGTTTGCTTTTCCACTGCTGGTACCGCATGGTACAGTGTTGGAACGGTTCGGTACGGTTTGGTATGGTTTGCTTTTCCACTAAAGTAGTACTAAAGTTAAGTGGGTGGGATAACAACGATTCTCTGACCAATCAGTGGCTAGTAGTGACTGCATGCAAAGGATTGTGGGATATGGTACCGGTATGGTACCTCTTGGAACCACAATCCAGGTGGTACTGTTTTAGAGAGCCGTACCGTTCAGTTCCATGCAGTGGAAAAGCGCTGCCGTACCGTACCGAACCGTTCCTACACCGTACCATGCGGTACCAGCAGTGGAAAAGCACAAAAGCGAGCCGAACCGTTCGGTTCCATGCAGTGGAAAAGCGCCAATACATCCTCCTTAATAACTAATGACATCATTGGTTGTTAGGGTGCCAGTGTCTAGAAAGTAGTAATGGTGCATAATGAAAAACATTTGGCTTTGTGTATCTAAAAGGTAGGCTTGATCCACCTACTAGCTTGTATACAATTTTTGATACATTTTTGGGCATTTTGCCAAGCCACCCCTAAAGAAACCACAAGGCACCCTGATTGAAAAAGGCTGCTTTAGGTAATGTAGTTATCTTTATGCAATGCATGTTTTCTTCTTCCCTTGCTTGTTAGTGGAAGCTAACTGTATTTCTTTCTTAGAGATTAGCGTCCTACATCACTGATGACAACAATAAGACCATGGTGAAAGAATTCATTCTATTGGCATTTTCTGACTTAGCACAATTGCAGATATTACTGTTTGTCACCATTTTGCTCTCATACTTGATCTGTGTTACTGGAAATATTTCTATTATCATTTTAATTATAACTGATCCTTTACTTCATAACCCAATGTATACATTTATAGGCACCTTTGCATTCCTGGAAATTATGTTTGTAACAGTTACAATACCTAAGCTTCTGGATAACTTAATTTCAGGAAAAAAGAGTATTTCTTTTCTAGGATGTTTCACGCAGTTATATTTCTTTAACGGATTAGGGATAACGGAATGCTACCTCTTGGCAGCAATGGCCTTTGATAGGGATTTAGCTATTAACAACCCCTTACATTATTTATCTATTATGAGTAAGAAGTTTTGTTTTAAACTAGCTGTGGCACCATGGATTATTGGGCTTTCTATTTCTTTTGTGACTACATTTTGCACTGCTATTCTACAGTACTGTGGTCCAAACCAGATCAACAATTTTGTATGTGATGCAGCACCGCTTCAAGATTTGTCTTGCTCTGATCCTTTAATCAGCAAACTGGCTATATTAGTAGCGGCTGTCTTAGCTGTAGTCATCCCATTTATTATCATTATAGGTTTCTACATTCATATTATTAACACCATCCTAAAAATTAAAAGTTCTGCTGGAAAGAAAAAAGCTTTCTCTACCTGTTCCTCTCATCTTACCGTGGTCAGTCTGTACTATGGTACAGCCATGATTGTATATATCGCACCCATTGGCAGCCAAATGGACAAATTCCTAGCTCTTGTATATACTGTCCTAACTCCTATGTTAAATCCATTTATTTACACCTTGAGGAATAAGGATGTTAAGTCAGCAATAAAAAAATCAAAATCTTTATTAACTGGCTTACTGACTGTTTCTGCTTTGTGTTAAAAAAAAAAAAAAAAGGAATAACTTTATTTACTTCGATTTTTAGAGAATTGCATATGTTTCCTAAATAAGAATTCTTGTGTTTGACGTAAATGTAATAATTTAGGTTTAAATGAATTTACATTAAATCGAATAACTTATGTTTCTTGAATAAGAATTCTTGTGTTTGACGTAAATTTATTGATTTAGGTTTAGATGAATTTACATTAAATCAAATAACTTAAATGTAAGTTTTTTTTTATTTAAGTTTGAGTGCATGCGATATAATCTATCTATCTATCTATCTATCTATCTATCTATCTATCTATCTATCTATCTATCTATCTATCTATCTATCTATCTATCTATCTATCTATCTATCTATCGGCTAAATTCATTTTATGCTTGTCTATTGAATTCCAATACATTTTTTTTTTTTAATCCGAGGTCATCATAACCTTTCTTAGGCCTCATGTACACTACAGCTTCTAAACTTAAAGCGGAGTTACACCCTGGGAAAGCTTTTTTTAATAAAAATATCCCGGGACAGTCAGGGCTAGTACATTCCACAATGGATATCCTCTGATCTGTCCCGGGTTGCACTTACCTTTTAGAAGAAATACTTACCTTGAAAAAGTATTGTCCAGCGCTGCCATCTCAGGTGCAGGCAGCTTGAAGCCAGCGCGATCCTCTTCTGTGTCCTCTTCCGTCTTCTTCGGTCCCACAATGCACTGCACCGACCCCGCCGTCACTTCTGGTGCCGCAGCGTCATCCCTGCACAGCTTCTGGGCATGCAAGGTATGACGGCGCCTGCACCGGAACTGATGTCGGGGCCGGTGCAGGCGCATTGATTCCTGGGAGCGATGACGTACAGCTCCCAGGAATCATTGCAAGCCAGGAAGTGATGAATCGCCGTGGCCGCCGAGGGGAGAAAGAGGAAGTAAGGTAAGTATATTTTCTTCGAAGAAAGGAGAGAGCGGCGCCAGCTTAGTATAGTACAAGTTTATTTAACACTGTTAAAATTGGTGACTCACTGTCCGAGGTTGGGTGAGACCGGTACACAAAGACTGTTAGGGTCATCCATCTTCCTCTTCCAGGATAGTGGTCATAGGAGAAGGTGGTGAGGTTCCAGAGGTATAGCCGAGCCGTTGTGGGGCTGCTAGTTGTCACTGGCCGCGGCGGAGCATGCACAACAGGGCTCCGGCTGCCGACTTCTGATCCCTGATGACATCACTTCCTGGCAGGAGAAAAATAGGGGTTGCACGCGTTCGGAGCATCCGTGCTCCTTCGTCAGGCGATGGGAGTGTCTCAGGTGGGGCAGGGAATTTATACCCTGTTGCCGGACTAATTGCAAAGACATCTGTCTGTGGGGGGGGCGGAGCCAAAAGACTCTAAGAAAGTCATCTCAGTAAAAACACAATTGGGGATACATGTCTCTAGGAAATCCATAAAAGTACATAAAAATACATAAAAATACATGATGGTATTACACCTATTTTTCTCCTGCCAGGAAGTGATTTTTATGGACTATCACTAAGTGTTTTATGGACTATCATGGACTAAAAATACTATCTTGTCCCTTAGTCCTCATTTACATTGGAGTGACTTGCCATGCAATTTGACAGATTAAATCGCATGACAAGTTGCACCACAGGCTGCTGAGGACGTATGATTACGAAACGCGTATGGCGTATTGCATCACTTCCGGTTCCTGCATTGAGTCTTGGACCGCATTGAGTTCCACACGCTGTTTTACACCGCTCGCTTGTTACCATACTATTGTGACTACCCTTAATCTTGTTTTTTGTGCAATAAACTCTAATTTTGGCAATATTACACTATGTGCCTTTCCTTCACATCTTGAACACCTGTACTACTGATACCCCGCGGAAACCTGGAGTACTTATCCCATACCGCCAGGATATCACCAGACCCCAGCTCCCCTCAGGATCTCTCCTACCCATGAATCCCCATAGACGTCCAATCCAGGAGAATAGGATTCACCACCTGAATACTACTTATACCCGCTCTATACCCCTGTGTGGGGTGGGTATCTCTGGTGAGTGTGCTATCTACCGGAGGGGTCATGGAGCACCTCACTGCCCACCATGGGGTCACTTATTGTATTTTATTTCACACGAAGATTGTCACCTGCTTAATCATCTTTTGGATACTCTCAGTCACTTTATCACAAGTTCATTGTTTATATACCACATTGGACTTTTCTTCCCTCTTTGTATACACTACCACCATTTATTTATTTATTATTATATGTCACTAATTTATATTGGTACACACCAATACCATTCTTGGGTATTCATGCACTTGGCACTTTGAATCCATGGTATTCTGTCTATTGTACCATATGCACTTGCCACTTTGAGTTTATGATATTTTTGCCTACTATACCATATGCACTTGTCACTTTGAGTTTATGAAATTTTGGACTATCATATATTTCACTTCACTTGTGGTCACACATGCACTTTGTTTTTTATTACTATTATAGATTTATATATATTTTTTGTGACATTGATGGTTGTATACTTATGTACTTAGCACTTTGATTCTTCTTTATCTGTTCTACATTTTATATATTTATACAGTGCATATGTTTACATGGTTTTTACCTCTCTCTTTTATATTGTCTATATATTACCAACATTTTTTACATATTTATTGTCATATACATCCGACATATCACCTTTATTCACGTTTTTAATCACTAGACAGCGCCATTCCCCCCACTCCCTTCCATTTATTTGATGTTATTTCTTTATTAAAGCAGTTTACTGTACTACCCAGTGTGTTCTGCGCTCACTTCCATTTTAGTTTCACAAACACCTTGCCTTGAGATGTATGCATGTAGTATTGTTTGTTGCTGCTTCAAAGACTGCAGGATGTATTATTATCAATAAGATGGATTCAATTATTTAGTTAAAACAAAAACAGAGTCTAAAATTAACATACGTTGTATCTGGAAGGTATTCACAGCGCTTCACTTTTCCACATTTTGTTATGTTACAGCTTTATTCCAAAATGGATTAAATCCATTATTTTCCTCAAAATTTTACAAACAATACCCCGTAATGACAACGAGAAATAGGTCATATGTTTTCACACCCTTTGCTTAATACTGTGTTGAAGCACCTTTGGCACAGATTACAGCCTCAAATCTTTTTGATTATGATACTACAAGCTTGGCACACCTATTTTTGGGCAGTTTCTCCTATTCTTCTTTGCAGGACCTCTCAAGCTCCGTCAGGTTGGATGGGGAGCGTCAGTGCACAGCCATTTTCATATCTCTCCAGAGATGTTCAATCGGGTTTAAGTCTGGGCTCTGGCTGGGCAACTTAAGGACCTTTACAGAGTTCACCCATAGCCACTCTTTTTTTTTATCATGGCTGTGTGCTTAGGGTCGTTGTCCTGTTGGAAGATGAACCTTTGGCCCAGTCTGAGGTCCAGAGCGCTCTGGAACAGGTTTTCAACAAGGCTGTCTCTGTACATTGCTGCATTCAACTTTCCTTAGATCCTGACTAGTCTCCCAGTTCCTGCTGCTGAAAAACATCCTGACAGCATGATGCTGCCACCACCATGCTCATTATATGGATGGTATTGGCCAGGTGATGAGCGGAGCCTGGTTTCCTCCAGACATGAGGCTTGCCATTCAGGTCAAAAAGTTCAATCTTTGTTTCATCAGACCAGAGAATTTTGTTTCTCATAGTCTGAGAGTCCTTCAGGTGCCTTTTGGCAAACTTCTTATGGGCTGTCATGTGCCTTTTACTAAGGAGTGGCTTCTGATTGGCCACTCTACCATACAGACCTGATTGGTGGAGTTCTGCAGAGATAATTGTTCTTCTGGAATGATCTCCTCTCTCCACAGAGGAATGCTGGAGCTCTGTCAGAGTGACCATTGGGTTCTTGGTCACCTCCCTGACTAAGGCCCTTCTCCGATTGCTTAGTTTGGCTGGGCGGCCTGCTCTAGGAAGAGTCCTGGTGGTTCCAAACATCTTCTATTCACGGATGATGGAGGCCACTGTGCTCATTGGGACCTTCAATGCTGCAGAAAATTTTCTGTACCCTTTTTTTAGATCTGTGCCTCGATACAATTCTGTCTTGGTGGTCTACAGACAATTCCTTGGACTTCATGGCTTGGCTTGGCTTGTGCTCTGACATGCACTGGTAACTGTGGGACCTTATATAGGCAGGTGTGTGCCTCTCCAAATCATGTCCAATCAACTGAATTTACCAAAGGGGGACTCCAATCAAGTTGTAGAAACATCTTTAGGATGATCAGTGAAAACAGGATACACATAAACTCTATTTTGAGTGTCATGGCAAAGGCAGTGAATTATTATGTATGTAGAACCCTCCTAGGTAGGTGCTAGAGAAAATATATATTGGTCCTGTCTGCTTATCAGGGGGGCCTGATCATTCAGTTAGGCTGTCATATGTTTCCAGGTGTGGTCTGTTGAGTCTGGGGAGTCTCCCCACTGTATCCAATGAGGGCCCTTATTGGACAGTGAAGGAAACCTGGCAAATAGTGCACCAGGGCTCATAGCTGTCCCAGTGGGTGGAGTTTGCCGCAATGCACCCTGGGATCTAATATAAGTCTGGGGGGAGCATGTGACAGAGGGTCTTTGGTGGGAAGCAAAGTCCCAGGAGGAGGCTGACGGCTGTCTCTCCTCCTGTCAGAGCAAGTGAGGGTGTCCTGGGCCTAGAGGACCGGAGGTTGAGCTGGGCTGCAGGAAGAGGATCCAGATTGTTTCTGACCGAGTGGAGCTGCTGGGCAGAAGTTTCCAGTGAAAACAGTGTTGTGAGTAATCGAGACTGCCCAGGGGTCTGCCTAGGACAGGGGGCCACTCCAGAAGGTCAAAGGGATCCGGGAGCCTGTTAACCAGTAGAGGAGGCTTAGAGGAAGGGGGTGCCAGTGTTTAAGCTCTGAAGACAAGTGAGAGAAATAGGGGCGCAGGTGTGGGCCCTGAAGTGTTCAGCAGTGCAGCAGTAAACAAGTAGCTACCTCAGCAAGAGTGCTTGAGGGAGCTGAAAGAGGACTTCTTTAGTCAGAAAGAAGTCACAAGTTAGTTCAGCGTTAACAGGCATGTGGCCAGCATTAACCAGCATCAAGCCAGCGTTGATAGGCATGCAGCCAGCCTCAAGTCAGCGCCAAATAGCGTTTTCAACTGTCCCCACCTATTTGTGAATAGTTCAGTTCAAGGAGTATCCCACTCATCCCTTCTCCTATCCATGTTACAAAATAAATACAAAAACCCAAGATACTGGACTGGTCATTGTATCAATGCTCACACTTGGAGAAACATGTTTAAATGTGCTGTTGTTGCTAGTGGTAACCCAGGGGGACCCATATCCAGCAAAACGGCTGGGAATTGTTCTAAATGTAAATGTGATTTTTTTCATTTTTAATAAAGTGGGCAAAAATTTCAAACAAACTTCTTTTACTTTGTCATTATGAGGTATTGCTTGTAGAATTTTGAGGAAAATAATGAATTTAATCCATTCTGAAATAAGGCTGTAACATAACAAAATGTGGAAAAAGTAAGCCGCTGTGAATACTTTCCAGATTGCAGTACTTTACTGCAAGCAGGCAGGCTCTTTATTGCATAAGAGTCATGCGATTTCTCTTCTGCCATAAAATAAATCTACCTGTCTGCTTGCATTGTCCTTTAAATGGTACACTGAATTGGGCATGCACAGCTCAGTTTACATTTAGGTACATTGCCTTTGGGCTGTGATGACTGAACTCCTGGGCACGCATGCAAATGATATTACCCTGTACCAGCCAATCAAGATGGTAAAAGACTGGAACCCAGAAGAGATCAGAGAGAAGATGTCAGCAAGAGACCCTGTGAGCTTTGAACCATCGAAGCAGTGGTAAGTTTTGGTTACTTTAGTTCACCTTTACAAAACAACTGCCTATACAGATAAGGGGCAAGTAAAACATGTGTAAAGGGGCTACAACCCTCCCATATAAAAGCTCCGCCCGGTGCTCAGATCTTGAGGTATCTGACACCTCCAACGTACCAGAGTAGGAAAGGGATGGTTTGTCACTTAGGATGGCATCCAACAAAATAGTATTTCTTTGCTCAGTAAACATGTACAATGCTATAAAACAGCATACGCATTTCGTACATTAGTCCTTAGTCATGGCTGATAAAAAACAAAATAAGTACCACTTGAATAGTATATAAAAAGGTCAAATGATTAACCAACACAAGTGAAAAAAAATGCAAAAAGGAAAACCGACATGACTCCGTGCAATGGAACACATCGCAGAAGATAGACATATGAAAAAATAGGTATATAAAAAGTGACCCATAATAGCATGCATAGTTCATATTATTCATCCCATCTGTGATTCAGTCCCTGTGGGGTGCGGGTCTGCATCCTGTGTATCCAGTAAACTTCACGTTATAAAAGTCTCTGATCTCTATCCACCCCAACCCCCCCTGGCTGCAGGTAAAATCCTCTCTAAATCACAAAATGAAAA
This sequence comes from Pelophylax lessonae, assembly GCF_965119305.1. Taxonomy (NCBI): domain Eukaryota; kingdom Metazoa; phylum Chordata; class Amphibia; order Anura; family Ranidae; genus Pelophylax; species Pelophylax lessonae. The sequence goes on from NC_138780.1 coordinate 32,641,516, forward strand.
AGAGGACATATCTCCCCTGTATACATCTCTGAAGTGTTTCAACACATTGGAGATACAGTATTTCTGGCATTGGGATTAAAACTGTCAGAGTAATGTTTAGAGATGTGTTTGCGTAAGGACAGTACGGTACAGCCCAAGTTTTGCACTTTACATTTATCACATTGGACTACATATACCACATGACTCGAAGCACAATTAATATACTGTGCAATTCTATGTGTTTCTCCTGTGGCAAAAGATGTAATATTCTTATTGGGTCTATGAACCCAACAATATTTGCATGTTCTAACCCCACAGTTAAATGATCCTGGATAAGAGAGCCAGGTTTTGTGGGTAATATGGGAGTGAACATGACTAGGTATCAAAATTCAACGCAAAGTGGGGGCCCTACGGCTACTAAAGCTAATACAGTTGGATAAGATGTTATTTAATGCCTTATCAGTGTACAAAATGGATATGGTTCTTTTTTTTCCATTAAACTCACTATTATACTCTACAGAATAGGTTGTGACAAAATGTATCCTCCCATCTTTTTCTGGATTTGGCTCTGGACCTAGATTTAACAGAATGAGTACTAGAGAGTAAATCCTCCTGTTGTTTATTACAAGTGACATTAAATCCCCTAACTATACTCCATTGAGGGTAACCCCTGATTGGAGAATCTGTCTCTGATAACCTCACAGTTGTTAGGACTAACAACTACTTTCAGGAAGTCCTGTGTGGGTAATGAACACAATCCTAAGATCCTAAGTGCCCCAGGACGACGTCACATATGGCAAAACGCGTTGGATTAACGATGTACTGACGTCACCGAGTACTGAGTGATCCCAGAAGGAGGGGTGTATTGTTTGCCGGCCGTCTTTTATCTGTGCTTGAGGTTTACTTCTTTGCTGTAAGTGAACATTTATTTATAATAAAGTGCTATAAGGTTTTACACTATGGCGGTCTTTTATCTACATTTATGGGGATCATGGACTGCAAGGAGGAATATCCTATGAGGAACACAGTGGAGATTATTGGTTATACATCCCTTTACTTGTGGCGTGTGTAATCTGCATTTGGCCATCTCCTCCGGTTTCCTGGTACTACGCTGAATCCACTTGCATGAACATAACGGCGAGGTCTATTGGTCACATTTCCATCTGTCTGCCTTTTTGCGTTTTTGACCCTTTAGGGTCTCCCCTTCTGGTAAGCAGAAAACGTGTGCGGTGGTGGATACACATGAGTGGTGGTGGACAAGCCTCAAGTCACCTGACAATTTTTCACATATCATTCACTTAGATATATTTATTTTTTTACCTGTTTTGGACTTATTGAATATTCACTTACTATTCAAGAGTGTATAATTTATTCACAATTCACATAGGTGTTTAATTTCCTTATTGTATAAATTGTCATCAATCACTTTTCACAGCGCAGCTTTATTTATATTTTTGTACATTTTTTGTGCTATCTCACTGCAAGTTGCAGATAGTAATTATTGTTTAGCGCAGTTAGGGGTGTTTTATTAAGATCCTAAATTATGCCTGTTTAGTCTTCCACTTATTTCAAGCATATTATTAGGGGACTATATGTCCTCCTCCTTTACTTTTATCAATATTAATGTCCTGAACACAAGACAAATCCAATTTATTAACGAGATCCCTGAAACCATCCATCGTTTCTCCCAGCCCCGCATCATCATTGGGGGATATTTCAACGCGACCTGCAGGAGATAGACAAATGTTTTTTTTATAATTCAGGCTCGCAAAGGGTGACTCCTTTCGTAAATGTATTAGAGTTCATACATTTTTGGCTCTTGGAGAATTAAACATCTAACCCACAGACAGTATACATATTATTCTCCTCCCCAAAAAATGTTTTCTAGACTTGATCATTTCTTTATTTCAGCCCCTATGTCAATATGTACTGTGACCTCTGAAATTGCTTCAATTACCTGGTCTTACCATGCCCCTATAACCCTGGACATTACCCTGTCTGCTTCTCCCCCTAGAACCTGTCATTGCTGCCTTAACAACTGTCTCCTTAAATCATTGGCTACTAAAGGCAAGCTGGCGAAAGACCTGACAGAGTTTTTCTAGCTTAACGAGGGCTAAAAAGGTGTCTACGCTGTGGGAGGCCCATAAGGCTTTCTTTCAAGGGCAATATTTCTCTGACAGTTCTCGTCTGAAAAGAGAAACTTACAGTCTTAGAGCCTCTTTACTCAGAAAGTTACGTGCCTCAGAGGGATTGCTCCTGTGCTCCCTCACAGTGTCTCACCTTCATGAGGTTACTTCTCTCCATAAACAGCTAAAATCGCTGGCCATGACTAAAATTGCAAAATCCTTGTTGTGGGCCATGCAGAAGTTCTATGAATTTTCCAATAAACCTCACAGAATGCTAGTAAATAAACTGAGATCCCACCCATTCCATTCCTTCCTTGGTTTTGCTAATGTAGGCTGATGCTACCCCGACAAATTGTCCCCAAACGATGGCCAAAGTCTTTGGGAAGTTCTATCAAAATTTGTACAATTGTTTGACTCCTGAAAACCATTTTAATTTCCAGCAAGATAAATTTGACAAGTTTTTTACGAATCATAATTTGCCTAAACTATCGCCCTCAAATTTAATCATGCTTAACGCAGTTTTCTCTCTTGAAGAACTTACTCAAGTAGTCAAAGACCTTCCGCTTCATAAATCCTCAGGTCCTGATGGGCTCCCGTATTCCTATTACAAAATGTTCTTACCCATCTTAAACCCCCACATGTTGAATCTTTTTAGATCCTTACACAAGGGGACAGTTCCTCATTCTCATTTTATGCACTCAAATATCTCCATCATACCTAAACCCAGCAAGGACCTTTCCACCCCAGACAACTACGAACCTATAGCCCTCTAAAACTTGGACTATAACATTTTCACAACAATTTTGACCAACAGACTGACTCAGTTACTCCCCAAATTGATCAACAAAGACCAGGTTGGTTTTGTTCCCATACCTAGTGTTGTCTAGACACGCTGGGGACAACACTAGGTATACAATAGATCTCATAGATCCTATAAAATACATTTCCCCATCCTACATCTTAAGTCTTGTTGCTCAAAAGGCGTTTGACCGCCTTAGCTGGGCATATATGTTTATTACTTTCTCCTATTATGGTTTTAAGGGACCTTTTTTTAATGCATTATATGCCTTACAGTATATTCTCATCCTACAGCTCAATTTCAACTGTCCTCCTTCTTGTCACCCAGGTTCCCCACGGATAATCCCCAAGCAGGGGTGTCCACTATCTACCCTGCTATTTATTCTTTGCTTGGATCCCCTGGCTGAGGCCATTCGATTGTACCCAGATGTTTAGGGAATCCTGATGCACCAACAAGAGTACAATTTGTCTTATTTTGCAGACGATATCCTGCTGAGGCTGATCAACCCTCTTGTCTCCCTGCCATTGCTTCATAAGTTGTTGTCCTCTTTTGGAGCCTTGAAGGTATACAAGGTTAACACTACAAAAACAGAAGCCAGCCCTACCAGTCCACATCCGTTCAGACCTTCTTGCTCATCTCCAACAAACATTCCCCTATCACTGGTGCTCCCACTCCCTGAAATATCTTGGGGTTCATATAACCCCTTCGTATAACGCCCTGTATTGTATCAATTATCCCTCATTGTTTCCGGAAATTACTCGTTCTTTGCATCAATGGGCCACTTATCCTATTTCCCTCCTAGGTAGGGTAAATGTTCAAAAAAATTATATTTTACTTAGATTGCTCTACTTTTTTGAAACCCTACCTGTGGTCATTCCTATGTCTTTAACTTAAGTCCCTACAGCAGAGGTTTTTGAAATTCATATGGAACAATAAGTCTCACTGTATAGCCAGTTCTGTGCTGATTTCGCTGAAGTCACTTGGAGCCCCTGACATTGTAAAATATTACTATGCTTTCTACTCACAGGCTGCTGTCTCCTGGTCTAGCCTACATGCTCCAGTCCTAACTGTTGGTCTGAAATTGAAAGAGGCTCCCTTTACCCTGTACATCCATGCATGGTCACCCTCGCTTCACAACAATGTCATATTAAAATGCATGTGTTTTGTTTTTATTTCATTTACTTTAACAAAATGGAAAAATTTTTATAACAAGTATTCTCTGTCCTCACCATGCTTCCCCTTTTCTAATATACTTTTCAATCCGATCTTGCCTGAAAGTTTATCTTTTGGGTGTATGTTACCATGGATACATGCCTCTTTTTTCAGCTTCGTAATTTAGTCCTTCCTGTGTCCCGCAGGTTGCACACCTTTGAGAATCTTCAGGAGAAATATCACCTTCCTAAACACATATTTTACTTTTACTTACAGGTTAAACATTTTTTTTCAGCCCTTATCCACTTCCCTCATTTTGGATAAACCTACTACTTTTGAATTTATTGTATCTGTGGTTAAGGCCCCTACCAACATCCTTTGATCTCCCCCATTTATAAAAATCTTCACAAAATAATTTCCCTTACAGAAGAATCCCACTCTTACATGCGCAATTGGGCACAAATTCTCCAGAGGCCAATCTCACTTGCCTCTCTGGGGATAAGATTTGGACTTCTGCTTTCACATAATCTAGATGTGTGGTGCAGAAAGAGACTGCTTTAAAAATGTAAATGTTCTGGTACAGAACTCCAGAGGTTATACATCGGCAAGACCCTTCGATCTCTGGGATGTGCTGGTGCTGTAGCCTTGAATAAAGCTCTCATTACCATGTTTTTTGGAAATGTTTACGACTGAGCCCCTTTTGAAATTATGTTATGTTGCTGCTTCAACACTTATTTCAAAGGTCCTTTCAATTGGATCCTGCTCATTACTTGCTAGGCCTTCCCTTCTCCGGTGTCTCTAAACTAGTTAAGTGATTGATCTCATACAATCTCCTTGCTGCCCAGAGAGCCATCCCTCTTCATTGGTTGTGTAATGATCCACCCACAAAACTCCAGATTTTACATATTGTGGCTGATATCCGGAGAATGGAATTCCTTACTGCCACTGCTACTAAAACTCTCATACAGTTTATTAACAGTTGGGACATCTGGGATCACTCGGATGACTCACCTCTTCCTACACCTTCTTAACACTTCTAATGGCAGCTGTCTCATTTCCTGTTGCCTGCTACTCCTCCTTCTTCAGGTGTGTGTTGCAGTAGTATCCTGAGATTTTGCTAGGAGGGCCAGCATGTTTCCGGTATTTTTTTCCCTCTTCGTAATGGGCTTGCTTACAAAAAAACCCTTCTATTCTCGGCTCTTTTTAATGATAATGTTCGATAAATCTATTGTGCTTCAGTCCATTTAGTTAAGTTATCTGGTGATGTGTCTTCTACATATATTTTTTTTATATTTCAGTCCCTTTCCTCATTGTGTTTATCTCCCAGACCTCCCAGAGATTTGCTGAATTATTATTCCCCTTAGGTAAACTTTAAGCGTGTCCCATACTATGTCCTGCGTTGCTGATTTTCTATTATGCTCCAGAAATTCCCGAAGTGTGTCTATCACAATTTTTTTGGGAGTAATCAACTGTAACCAAAACAGATTCACTCTTCATTCTCCCCCTTCCCATAATTTTCCCAGTCCTGATGTCAGAACTAAAGGGGAGTGGTCCGACAATCCTCTAGCCTCATATCTAATATCTGTAACCATTGTAGCAAGGGCATCATTCCCTATTGCCATATCTATTCTAGAAAGTGACGAGTACGTACTCTAGCAACATGAGAACATCCAAGCTGTTGGGGGGGGGGGGGGCGTTCATGTCAAATATCCCTCAGCCCTGTCTCTCTAAATTTATTATACAATAATGTATATGTGAAAAAAAGTGCAAGTGAGTACTGGCGCTGCCCTTTCAATAAAATTGTGATGATAAGTTTGTTAATGCTCGTGCCTGCAGCTGCTGCCCTCACCATGAACTGCCACCTACAGGTGGTGTTTCATGATGTCTAAAAGTGCTGCTGTGCAGGTGAGTAATGGTGCTGCCTAGTTTGAGGTAATAAATATATTGGAAGAAAAAATATATAGGTAGAAAAAATATATTTTCTATATATGAACACAATAAATGTGGCTGCTGACCCCACTCCAATTGATCCCTAATAGTGGCATCCACTCATAGGGTGTTGAATAGGTAATAATGCTATGAGTGTTGAAAAACCTTAGTACAGGTGAGGAAACAAAATAATGAATACATATAGAAAGTGACAAAAAGCTAAAGTGCTGGTGCAAAATGAGTGTCAGCTTATTCCATGAATTCAATAAGTACTCCCCCGTGCTAAAATTAAAAAATGAATATAAAACATCTAATGCCTCATTTCCATTAAGCTGTACGGTTCGGTTTGGTACAGTTCAGTACAGTTTGGAACGGTATACCTTGATCAGGCTTGCGTTTCCACCGCCAACAGTTCCTCAGCAAAAAAATTATCTCAACAGTATAGCTCCACCCTGTTGGTACGGTACTAATGTGCTTGGTACCCCACCTATAGGGTCTCCAAAAAGTGGTATGGTACGGTTCGGAATTAGGGTACCATTCTCAACTTTTGACAATGGAAACTACAAAAATTGCGTACCGTACCGAACCGTACGGCTCAGTGGAAACAAGGCATAGGTGCACTGTGATTCAGAAATAAGGTGCAAAATTCACAAATCACAAAAGCCAAAAGGTCTGTGTAGAAACCCCCATACACGGGGAGTTCTTTTTCCTTTAAAGTGTGCGTGCTTATTTTAGCACTGTGTTAGTCCAAAAAAAATGGTGCTTAGTGACAAAAAATCAACAAGGTGACATAAAGTTCATCAAGGTGCTTCAAAATAAATGTGGTTGTAAATAAGATTACAGAAGAAATCACTTGTGCTGTGACAGGCTCCCAGTGAACTCACTCATGTCCCCCTTGGGGATACATTTACCAGATTGCAGACCCCTTACAGGGGAAAACAGCCACTCTCCAGATTATGTCAGAGTGATGAAATGCGTAGGGCGAAGTCTATTGTCATGACGTCACTTCCATTAATTCATTGAATAAGCTGACACTCATTTTGCACCAGCACTTTAGCTTTTTGTCACTTTCTATATTTATTCTTTATTTTGTTTTCTCACCTGTACTAAGATTTTCAACACTCATAGCATTATTACCTATTCAACAACCTATGAGCGGATGCCACTATTAGGGATCAATTGGAGTGGGGTCAGCAGCCACATTTATCCACCTGAATATTCTTCACCATGTTAAAACCCCCTTCTGTCAGGACTGGTACCCTTGGTTTTTCAGCCATAAATTCCAACAAATGCTTAATTACTTCTAGTTTGAAGGGTGGAGGATAATACACATTCATTAGTATGCAAAGCGTCTCCACCAGCATACAATATAAAAATATGTATCATCCCTCACCATCTATCTTTACTTGCCTACAGGAGAACTTCTTTGATCTATGTATTAGGATACTCGTTCCTCTTGAGTATTGAAGTGAGAATCCTTTACATCTTAACCGTGAAACAGTTTCTTTTGTTGAAAATTGTGTGGAGAGGGCTAGGCTGTAAACGAGATACACAAGCACCGTCCCCAAAATAGTAATTGGGAAGAAAATTGTAATTCAGATGTGGTAGAGCTGGAAAGAACTATGAATTCTCCAACAAGCCACCCCGCTAGAGAGATGGCCGAAGTGAGTGCCAGAAAATCAGTATAGCTTTCAAAAAAACACAATCAGGAGTGCTGCAGTGTCTGCTTTTCATTTATACAACATGTATCAGCTGGTAATGTGACTCCATTCCCAGGTGATACATGTTGTATAAATGAAAAGCAGACACTGCAGCACTCCTGATTGTGTTTTTTTGAAGGCTTCTTTCCGGCTCTTCAATTCCGGGCCCCTGGGAGGGTGTATCCCCTCCCCCCTGTGGATTGATTTCTTTATATATGGGGACATTTTCTCCCCTTTTTTCCTTCCTTTGATACAATGGGTACTAAGGTGATGTCACCTGTTGCCATGTTTGGCAGTCTGTAGTTTGACCAGTATTGTTGGATACTATGACACGTTGCAAAACTGTTTGATGTATATGTAGTGGCTGGATCCTGAAGAAGCTATTTCAGTGAAACGCGTTGATCCATCCACAGATCTTACATTTTATATTCAGGCCTTGAGACCTGTCATGCATGCATATCATAAATTCTCATTGTATCAATTTTAATGGATTATCTGTAATAAATAAAATTGTTTAAGATTTTACATCGTATGTGGATATATATTTTTAATATTAGGCACATTTAAATCCCCATCGTCCAGATCTGGTAGTTTCAATTTCGCTACCTTCCCTCCCCCCCTTTCCTGTGTGCTTTCCACTACCACACCTGGATTACAATTTTCTTCCCAGTTTCTTTTGTTAAATGTGTCTCTTATAGGCAAAGGACAGCTACTCCAAAAGTTGAAGCTATTTTTTTAATAAATGGCCCAATCCCCTCACATTCCATGAGCAAATTGTAATTCCTTCATTCATTTTTACTCAAAAAAATAATAAAATTAATGTGCGTATAAATTTGTGAGCCACCCTGTGTAAATAGAGGCCATATGCCATGTTCCTTTAACCCATAACCTCTGTGCTTTATATACAATATCCCTCCCTATTAAGCAATTTTCCCAATGTGTACTGTACCTTTTCAGTACCAAATAACTGTGTCTGTTTTTTCCATTCCCATCTCTCTATTTTGACCCCCTCCCCCCAAAGAAAAAAAACCCCTCCCTTTAATTCCCCTTCAATCCCCCTCCCTTCCATCCCCACCCCCCCCTCCAAAAAAGAACAAAGGCAAGGAGCATTGATTGTGACCCCCTAATCTTCCTGTGTGAATATCAGAATTTCTACCTGCAAAGAATACCATAGTCAGTGCCTAAACACTTGCAACTCTCAAAACAATCACACCTTCTAACCTGTAACTCCATTCTGATGCTCCTATTTAAACAAACAAAAAAGAAAAAGGTGAACCATGTATAAGATTTTACCTGGCCTCTGCAAATATTTATATAGTATGCTAATTTTTTACAACCAAGAGGCGGCTGCGGCAGGCGCATCTTAAATAAAAAGAACCATACTATTTGCCACAACTTACAGTCATGCCGGGTATAAAATGGCATATTGCACATTTAACTGCTGCAGGCGCCTCTTGATATTTTTAAATTTCACCCTCCTTCTCTGTATTTCTGCTGAGTCTGGAAAAAATGTTCACCCCATTAAGTCTTACGTCTTTCATTTCTCTTGCTTTTTTGCAATATTGTTTCTCTGTCCTTAAAAAAAATATTTCATAAGCACAGGCCTTGGTATCCCACCCAAGGGAGGGGTTTTCAACACGACTCTATGAGCCCTTTCAATTGCAAACATGGGGGAGAATTCTTCTTTTCCAAAAATCTCTTGGATCCATCTTTCCAAAAAATCTGTCATATTGTTCCTTCACTTCTCTCTGGTAGACCCACTGTTCGAATATTATTTCTCCTTAGCCGGTTTTCTAGATCTTCCAATCTATCATTCTGCCTTTTGACTGTTCCCTTTAAGAGTTCAATCTCCTGTTTCATAGGTGTTAGTCCATCTTCAACCCAACTTACTCTGCTCTCCATTTCTGTAGTACGCTCACACACTTTTTGTAAATCCTGTATTACAAATGACATTTCCTCCTTAATATCCTTCAGTTGGTCTCTCATTTCTGACAAGGCAGATTTACACCCATTAACCGCCATCAATACTTCTCTCAAGGATGGTTCCTCTGCAAATGAAACTTCCAGGCCAGAGAGATCATTTGGGCCCGCTAGGATTGGGGTGCAAGGTGCTGACGCTGCTTTAGGAGGTCTACTATGTGGACTTGATCCTTTCAGAGCTAAGGAGAGTGGTGAGGATAATTTTAGTTGTTGTCGCTTCCCGGTGTTCTGAGATAAATTATGGGCATATTTCTCCAGTTTCTCTGCCACTTCCTTGCTTTTTTCCTTGGCCGCCTTTTGGGACTGTAAGCTAGTGACATCCTGTGATGCTGGTATATCCCCCTTTTTTCTCGTCATCATTTTCAGCTTAACAGTAAAAATGGGGGGGGGGTCAGAGAATAACAAAGACAAATTCTAACAGTTCCTCCTCCTCCTTTATCTCTCAATAATGTTTCAACAAATTTACAGAACTAGTATCCTCTTTTTTTGGGATTTTTTCGGCAATAATAGAAGAAACAATGTTACATTTTTTTACATATTTATTATTTCATATGTAAAAAAAAGAGGATACTAGTTCTTTTTAATAGGTTTTCAGGGATAATGGCAAACATCCCTTTGGTTTAATGAGCATCAGTTTGTCAACAAATTTACAGAAAAAAAAAATTACATATCTATGCCAGTTGATATGTATAAGGGCGACCAGGAGGGAACTAATAAAACACAGGTATTCTTCCAGAGTTCCAACAGCACCATAGGCAATCAGTCAGCCCTCACCAGCAATGGCTAAGAGCTCTAGGACAGCAGTTCAACAAATTCAGCAAGATCTGATAAGAATCTAATAAAGACATATCATCCATCCAAGGCTAAAGCAAACTTGCAGGGTCCAGGGCAGACCGATGAGGGCCGAAGCCCTCTAATTGCAGCTGAGGAAGACCAACTAGAGCCGCTTTGAGCCACCAGGACCCGAGGGAGGCCGCCAATCATGGCTGGCTGGCTTCAGGCACAGACTGACATGAGAACCCAGTAGTGCAGGCTGATTGAACAGCCCAGTTACGCCAAACACCGTCCCTCTGGTCTCCAGCTTCTGAACCGCCGCTCCACACTGCATCGTGCTGCAGGCAGTCATTCGCCTGATCCCCGGGCACACCATGTAGACACACCGGTTAGCTGTCAGGGTGGAGGAGCGTCAGGTAAGTCACACGGGCCTGCTCACATCAGCATTAGACCACACCAGACCCAAGTATCTGCATATTTGTTCTACATTATTACTCAAAATATTGAAGTCAGAGGTTTAGCGTGATGGCCAGACAAAGAGCATTGGCAGAATTAGAAGTCAGCAATGACAGGTTTATTTTCGGAAGCACCCCAGCACAGAATCAATACATGCAAAAGTCAGAGAAAAAGACATCTGTTAAAGGTAATTTTGTAAAAAGTAAAGAATATAGCAGGAGCAGGTAATTCTTCTTTATGTCTCACTGCGTTAGGCTAAGTTTACACTAGCTTCAAAAGCGTAAGCGGTTTTGAAGCTCCACTAACGCCTGTCAAAATTGTGTGCATTGCAGCATTCAGTGTTTTTCACTTGGTCACATTAGCGTCACATCAAAAGTAACCAATCATAGGTTCAGCCAGGCTGTACCACTTCCGAAATACTTCCATTGGTGTCAATGTAAACGCACTGCAAATGTGCCACAAATGCCACAAATGCTCCTATGGTTTTTTCAGCACATTTGAGATGCGTTTAGAAACTCATTACTAGCCAAGATTTTTTCTTATGTGATGCAAACACATTAAAAATTCATGCTCTACAAACATGGAGTGAGACTTTATATAGGTAGGTAGGAAATTATAAAAATAGCTCTTAATTCAATAGAATTAAAAGATACAGCACAGTATAAAAGATTGCAATCAATTACATCAAGGGTTTATATAGCATGTATATATTCCATCAAATGATAATGTCTTCAATGACAGTCCGTAAAAAACACCTCAATGTTTTTCAACTACAGAGACTTCATCAGGAGATAAATAGCACAGTCTGAAATATGATTATAAATAAATACCAGCATTCCAGCAACATTCAGAGGACATTATAAAAGGAAAAAAGCAATTGTAAACCAACTAAGTATTAGTTACACAGACCCCATTAATACATACATAAAAAGAGAGGATCCAAGTCCAAGGAAAACCCTAGAATGCAGGCCTGATGTAATGCAACAGATGCTGGGCCCTGCCACACCCTAAAGCCAATGGCAAAATGACAGCCTAGCAAGAAACGTATAAGTATGGAGTTGGGATACAACTGTATCTGCATGATATTAAGGGAGTGTTAGAGGAGCATTAATCCCCAAACAGGCTCACCTAGTATAAATTAAAGTATACCTAGTATACAGAAGGAAAACCTTCAAAGGTAGGGCTCATTAAGTTCTCAACCCCTAACAAAAAAAAAAAGAAAATGTTTCTATGTATATAAATATTTTCCAAAACATTTTATTGAGGTAAAATGGAATGACATAACAAGTGAACATCACTTTTAGGAAGTACAAAATGCATCAAAAAGAAAAACAAGGGAAACAGCAACAGTACGCACAGTGAATAGGGTTGAGTGAACAAACCACGACACAATCATACAGTGAAGTACAGGAGTATACAAGATCATCACAAGTCAGGCAGTGTAAACCGTTTAGTAAGGTGAGGACAATCTTGGTTCCCATACTCTTGGTGCAGGGCCGTGGGGAGAACACGTAAGCAAAAAAACGTTGCGACTTCCACCAAGGTTGGGTGTGCAACGGATAAGGCACCTTCAAGGGCATTGGTGGCTCCCCCCATGTCCGGACACCCCCAAAGGGGAACACGCTGTATCCGGGCAAAGGGTTCTATGTATATAAATATAATGACCAACCCATCTACCTGATAAAGATGAATGGTGAAGACATGAAAACATGTCATGGGACAACCACAATGGTCTTGAAAACAGTCTAGCACACACAGCAATGGCTATAGGAAACAAAGCAGGCAACATATAGTCCGACTCCAACTAATCAGCTGATGCCAATCAGAACCCAGCGGTAATTCCCACCATAGCACTGGATTATTGGGCTGAAATAAAACAGCAGGGCAATGGGAGGAACAAAAAATAGGAACCTCCCTCCTGCATTCCCTGCTTGTGGTCACTGCAAAGCCGCACATCCAAACCCAACAGAGGCACCGGCGAAGTGCCTGCATCACTTCTGGCATGGTCCATGTCAATTGAAAAAGCGCCAAACCATAGAAATTTGGCCATCACAAGTGAGGGAAGACCACCAGAACACCAAAAGGCCAATCTGCATCATACAAAATGTAAAAACAGGTGGCCAAGAATGGACTAGAGCCACCATGTGGGAAACAGATGACAAATAGCAAATCCTCACTCCTTTGGATCAAGGTCCATGGTGTAGGGGCTGGACATGCTGGTCGTCCATCAGAGCCAACCAGGGAAATCCTAAAAGGGACATGCATCCAATTGACAATTAATAAACACAACAAATAAAAAAGCAATAAAAATTATGAAACCTATTGGGTGGCCCTAAGTCTATGAATTCTCTGGATTCTCGTTGTAAAATATGCTTGTTCCAGTCTCCACCTCTGGTGTCAGGAAACACTTGGTCCAGCACTCAGGAGCATAGATGGGGCATATGTTTAGTTATGTACTTGTACAGTAACAGACGTTCCCTGTCGTGGCAGCTGTTATGTGTTCATATATCCTTCTCCATAGCTCTCTTATTCTTTTGTCAATATAGAAAGATCCATAAGGACAAGTCATAATGTATACAACACCCCGAGTTTGCAGAGTCTTTAGGAATAAAGGTATGACCAGTAGGTAAAATAGGATTCCTATCAGGACATATAAATTTACAGTAATTACAGGTCTCACATGGAAAAGTACCTCTCAAAAATCTCGAATTGTGATGTTTAGATGAGCTAAACACACTAGAAACGAATTTAGATGAAGGTGATCGTCTGTATGTAATATGCAGTTCAGAAGGAATTATTTCCAAAATTTTAGGGTTAGATGGTGCCAATATTTTTGGCAAAATATCAATTCAATAAATAAAGAGGCGAAAAAAAATTATAAAAAGAGGGCACTTGCAGAATATTTGGTTCACTTAAGAAAAGAGGATGCCTTGTCCTCTTCTCATTTTTTATTTTTTTTTTGTTGGTGAATTTCTATAGGTGGTTTTATTTGGATTTTGTGGAAGTGAATATTATTTATCATTTATAGTTTGTACATGGGTGGGTGTTCGTTTTAGTTTGTTAGGGACTTTCTCCTGTTTGTTTGTTTTGTTTTTTTTTTTAACATTTCATTTTTTTGTTCTTTTTAAGTCTCTGGTAACCACAAGGTATTTAGTGAATTGTGTTATGGATAACATATGCTGGGAAGTGTTGTTTCTTGAGTATTGCACAGGTAAGGTTGCTGGCGGTGCCTGATGTCCTTGTCTGTCCCCTCATGCAAAGCTTGCAATACATACATAGTACATAGGGGGTACATAGTACCCCTACCCAATCACCAAAAAATGTGTTAAAAAGTAAAAATTAAAAAACACAGAAATAGTTTTTGACAATACCTTTATTGAAAATTAAAAAAAACAGTGTCCCCCAATGTAGATCCATCATCAATCACGCCGACCTGAAAAAGAAAAAAAAAATTGTTCTACTGTCCAGTAAGGCAAACTGCCGAATGCTGTTCTTGCTGTTTGATAGTTCTTATATAGGTAAGGGCCCCCCTTGTGACCTCAGGTAGCAGTGCATGCTGGGTCCATGATGTCACAGGGGACAGTGCCACTAGGTGGCCCTACCTTTATATATATAAGGACTCTCAAACAGGAATCCAGGCATTCGGTAGTTTTCCTTACTGGACGACGGAGAAATTTTTTTTCTTCTTCGAGTTGGTGGTGCAGCGGGCAGCATTATTGGCTATGGGTCTACATCGGGGGACACTGTTTTTTATTTTTTAATAAAGGAATTTTCAACAAATTGTCTGTGGGATTTTACTACTTTTTTTACAATTTTTTTGTGAATTAGTAGCCATATTCATTAACATGGGGGGGGGCGGAATCTGGGGGGCTTCCAGATTCCAAAAAGCGCCCTACTCACAGACCCCCACAACCACAGCCCAGGGACGTGGGGATGAGGCCCTTGTACCCATCAACATGGGGGGGGGGGTTTCAGCAAGCCAATAGAGACATGCAATACACTATGGGGTTGATTTACTAAAGGCAAATAGACTGTTTAGTTTGCATAGTGCAGGTACACTCTGCATTTGCAGATGCTCCAGGACTTAGAAGATGAGGAAAGCTTCTCTTTAAAAAGAATACCCAAACACATGCATGGAAAAGTAAAAAAAAATGTTTGCTTGCACATGATTGGATGATAGAAGTCAGCAGCTTCTGCTCCTTTACTAAGCTCTGAAGCAATTGCTCTTGCAACTGCACTTTGCAAAGCACACATTCTATTTGCCTTTAGTAAATCAACCCTTATGTGAGACTCTAAAAAATCTGTCCTTATCATTTACAATATTGGTCAATAATGGACTCTCAGCAGTGGCGGATGGTGCTCCATGGGCTGGGGGGCAGCGGATGGACCACACCATACCCCCCCGGACAACACCAGCTCCAGTCCGCACTGCCCCCCCCCCTATCCCCCGGTCGCCGGCTCACTCACCCTAGGCAGGCAGCGGAGGTGGCTTCCCACTCATTCTCCTCCCTCTTCCTCCTCCGCTCCTTTGCAAATAGCATGGCTTTTTCTTTCGGCCAATCAGGAAACGGGTCTCAGGACTCCTGATTGGCTAGGAGGAAAATCAGTGTGGCAATAGCGAATATTCATTTGCTATTGTCACACAACTGGGTGTGCTCAGTGCACAGTGCTCTACGCCCCAAGCCCACCCTTTTTTGAAGCCCATTAGAGCCTCTGGCTCAAATCACATGCTTAAAAAAAAAAAAAAAAACCATTGGAGTCCATGCGTCCGGCGCCCTGCATGTATATTAGGGGGCCAGATGCATGGATAGGGCCGCCACTGACTCTCAGTAATAAATATCCTCTAAAATGTAAAAACAAAGACTACCTCTGTCATACTTGTCGCCACTATCACTAGAGATGAGGAACAGTGATAAGAATTGCTAGGGGCTAGTGATACCATTTAGAAAATACTTCTTAGTGGCTGTAGTACAAATGAATGAAACATAAAAACAAACTTATAGCAGTGTAATGGTGAAACACAGCAAAGTACTAAAAATGTATTAGTGTTGATGGTGTGTAAGACTGAAGAGCTCGTAATGGAGTAATACTGAAACCTGGCCTGCCATTAGATATCATGGGTCCTCATACAGTCCACCTGACAGGGCCCCCAGTCTTGTAGTCTCAGTCAACAGGGATATCCATATTTATCTAAATATTGATTCAGAAGCAATAAAATGTGGTTCAGATATGCCTCTCTATGGGTGGAAATATCTCTTGTAAGTATATGTCAATAGTACTCACCTCCCCCTGACTCCTCTGCTCACTCTTCACACATGTAAGTTCCTTGCTACTAATCAAAGATAAAGTCTGACCGCACTCAGGAGTTGATGAAAATGGAAGTGTTTTATTCCCCATAAAACTTGAATACATACAGTGCATCACACAGACATGGGACAGGTTGATGTGTTTCCCGATTCTACAGATCGCTTACTCATAACCAATAGTGGGAAATCGGTGAGAGAGCCGTATAAGTAGGCAGGCAACATATCAGCTGAAACAGATTCAATGAAATGATCAAACACACCCAGAATCTGATGTTAAAATGCCTAGCACTAGTTCCTTGCTACTTCTGGCTATGTCCAGCATGCTCTCTTTGGCTGAAGGGACTAGAGTGTGTAGATGACCATGCTGGCCTGGTGAAGCATCTGGCAAATTGTTGGTGGCTCTCTATGTGATTGCTATACTAAGGGACTTTTCTGGGGAGTTTGTCCCCAAAAGTGGACAGTGGTAGTGGATTCTATTAGGATCCTGTGGCAGCTACCTTCCTAATATAAGGTTAAATGTCATTTCAGCTGGATTGACTTGGGTAAATATGGGGGAGCGCCAGATAAAAAATGGTCATCTGGCTTGGTGGTTTATCATAAAACGTTATTGCACTGACAGAGGTTACAGTAGAGCAAATACATTTTAGGAGAATAGCTATTTTGTGGAGTGGTCCCAGTCCATTAGAGGCTGATGAAAGATAAATATATGTTGTCAGCTGAGCAGCAAAATTCTGGTGTGCTGTGAGCAAGGTGCAGATGCAGTTCTGCTATACTTACTCAACTCATTGGTTGCAGGCTGAGAACCAAGCACCTTAGGCAGTGCCGGGACAAAGTCATCCAGCGCCCAGGGCAAGGATGCCAAACTGCACCCCCCCTTCCCTTGGGGTTAGGGTCAAGATGACCACCCAACCCTGCAATAAACCATTGCGCCCAGGGCAACTTCTCCTCCTGCCCACCCCTTGTTCCGGCCCTGACCTTAGGTATCTCTATTGGCCACTGCAGTCTCCCATTGGAAGCACCCATTCTACACTGTAGAATTCCCTACTGCCTGCCACCATCCCCTACAGTGTCACAGGACAGGTCAGTGATATAGAGGCTACGGCCAGCCTTCCATTACTCTCTTGGGCCCCCTTGCTGACCTGATGGGACCGGTATGGGAGGGCTGGCTGTACCCCCTTATTGGCAGCCCTGACTGGAGCAGTGAGATGTGTCCAGCTTGTTTCTGATTTTTACATTCAATAACTGAATGTTAGTGTGGAATGGGGGAGGCTGGTAAAGCTGCAAACAGGCATAGAAAAATCTACTGAATGTCACCACAGTGTAAAATGACACAAGAATTTTGGTATGAATTTCCAAAACTTCCACATGACTGTAGATATCCACATCCTAAATTTCCATTTGCAATAGTAACTAATGCAAATCAAGTGGTTACACTAGAAGAATATACTCAAAGTTTAAATTATGATGTAAATGTTTTCACTGAAGCGAAAAAAAAAAACTTCATACACATTGGATTTTGCTGGTTCTTTTTCTCAGTCGTCAAATCTCAATGGGAAAGCAATCTTACAATTATCAAACACACATGATAATTGGGAGCTGCATTTACTCTTATAAAGGATATATATGTGAGTCTAAAGATTCTGGTTTCATACTTATTTGAATACTCATTCATCAGCAGATCATACCTTAGGCCTCACCAACATCCCCTTTAATGGAAAATGGGAAATAGCTCTGAAGTAAGTTTAGAAGCTTTGTCCCATATGTATTTCACTGGTTTTCTGTATCCGGCTTAATTTACATTATTGTATTACTGAGGAAAATTATATGATTTGCACCTGTAATGATATTCACAGTGCATGGATTAAAGAGGTTAAAAACTCTTCCAACTCTGCTTTTATTTTTATTTTTTTTTTTTATAACATATTTTATTTTATTTTCAAGGGCAACAATAACAAAGGGAAAAACAAACAAAAAAACAATAAGGCAACATTCGACCAGCATGTAGAGAAGAGCTTAGTTCAGTACAGATAGGTCATTTTTTTTGTTTTATTTTTTAAATTTTTTTTTATAACATATCTTTATTGATTTCCAAAGGTAACAATAACAAAGGCAAAAACAAAAAAAAAAAAAAACAATAAAGCAACAATAGTTCAACAATAAGGCAACATTCGACCAGCATGTAGAGAAGAGCTTAGTTCGGTACAGACAGGTAATTATTTTTGTTTTATTTTTATTTTCTTTTATTTTCTTTTTATAACATATCTTTATTGATTTTCAAAGGTAAAAATAACAAAGGTAAAAATGACAAAGGGAGAAAAAAAAAAAAAAAAACAATAAAGCAACAATAGTTCAACAATAAGTAAAGTCAACTCTGCTTTAGAGTTATTGTTTAATCCCGAGTTTACTTATACCTCTGTGAACAAGCGTATTTACCAACAGCTGTTGGTGGTGGCAAAAGGGCTAGCAGAACCTTGATTGCATGCAACGACAAACTAACTTTTAATTTTTTTTTAAGTTGTAGTTTTATTATTTTTACTTCAGTACAAGCAAGCATTTGGACATTGGTAGCGGTATTAAGACTTTTTCAATGTTAATTCCTTTGCATGCCTTTATACCAGGCATTCAATATATTCAAGGATTACTTGTGACAAAATGAACTGATTTTATGCATTGGCTAGAATTTCAAAGGTAAATAGCAAATTTCTCCAAAGTCCGAAGTCAGTGACACTCACTTCTAAAACTCACTTGTAAATTAGACTACAGCAGACTAAACTGGATATACATTTTGAAGAAAGTAACACTAGAAAATATTGTAGAAAATTATTCATTTGCTCTCATTATTATTACCCACAAAGACAAAAGTTAAAACACCATAGAGAAAAATCCTGTTAAAATCAAATCTAATACCCATTCCACAATATCCATATGTAGTTGCATATTTAAAGTCAATGCATAACTTGAGATAAAAAAATATCGAAATGCTTTGAGACTCAAGGTAAATTATTTTGTCTAGTAAATAACTTAGAATGGTTGCTTACAAAATTTGCTACTATGCTCTTATATCAATAGAGTAAGGCCTCATGCACACTGGGCAAGCCATTCTTCTGGCATGGCAAAGGCACCTAAAGCTAAGCCTTTTTGTAAATGTGTTTAGGTGCCTCAAGCAGACCACAACAAAAAATTGGTGCAAAACACCTAACTCCTGCGCTCTGGGAGGTAATCTTCTAACCACATCCAGCCACACTCATGCGGCTACCAAAGACTTTCTACTTGGCTTTGCTTGGATACTTCGGCCTTGCAGCCCCTTTTCAAGACCAGGGTAGTCTGAGACCACTAAAATCAAAGAAAAAACACAAGGGGGAACCGGCCTAGTGCGTTATCCTCTATAAAGGTTTTATTGAATAAAAGGTATAAAAAATACTCACAGCGTCTTGGTAAAGGCATATCAAATGGATATAGTGCCATCTGCATCAGAACCACAAAGTATAGCGTCCTCTGAAGCTAGGCTCATACCTTGCTCATATGCTATACCTTCTGGTTCTGATGTGGATGGCACTGTATCCATTTGATATGCTTTTACCAAGAATCTGTTTGTGAGTATTTTTATACCTTTTATTCAATAAAACCTTTATCGAAGATAACGCACTAGGCTGGTGCGCTCTCGTGTTTGTTCTTTGATTTTAGGTGCCTCAAGCGCATGGGTGTTACTTTATTTCATTGGCCAGAATAATAATTTAATCTGACCATTGAAATGGATTATTGCTCAAGTGCTTAATGCACCCAGTGTTAATGTGCATTTAAATGCATTTACACACGTTTAGGCTCATCAAGCATTTCATGCTGCCAAAACACTGCTGCTCCTGAATATGCATGTTTTTATTTTTTTTGCCTCTAAACACCTGTAAATGTCTATGTGTGCATGGATACATAAGCCAACATTGAGGGTTGCTTACCAGCAGAAAAAAACTCAAACACTCCTAAAAGTGGTATATTTAAAGCCAAATGTGCATGAGGACTAAGAATTTATGGCCTCATAAAAAAAAGGTATAAAAAATGCCAGCTTTTCTTTTTTTTCCATGCCTTTGAGTGCAGCTGTATATTAACCACTTGCCGACCGCCACAAGTACATATACTGCAGCGGTCAGCCCCTCACAGGCAAAGTGACGTATGGGTACGTCAGTAACGTCACTAGCCTGTGAGGCTCTGGGGAGCGAGCGTGCGCCGCCGGGTGAGCGCTCCCGCTTGGTCACGGACGCCCCTGCGCGTGTGCCCGGTGGACCTGATGTCCGCCGGGCACTCGCGATCGTCCGTTACACCGGGAGAAAGGCAGGCGGCTAATGTAAACAAAGCCACCTGTCACTCTCCCCTGTTTAAGAATAGTGATCATACGGTTCTACTATGTAGGATCGTTCTTACACCTCAAGCCACAACCAATCACAGTTAGAATCACGCCCCTAGGGACACACCTATCCCCTCCCTCTCAAAAAAGTTAACCCCTTCACTGCCAGTGTCATTTTTACAGTAACAGTGCATATGTATAGCACTGATTACTGTAGTAATGTCACTGGTAACCCCAAAAGTGTAGAAAAATGTCAGTCAAGGGTCCGATCTGTCCGACTCACCAAAGCCAAGTTCTTCCACAGCAAAATTCTCATTCTGGACCCCAGATCCATTCTCACACTTTTATTAATCACTTTTGGACCGGAAGATTATCCCCCTAATGACCAGGCCATATTTTCCTATTCGGCACTGCATTACTTTAATGGTCAATTGCGTGGTTGTGCGACGCTTTACCCTAATAAAATTGATGTCTTTTTTTCCCACAAATAGAGCTTTCTTTTGGTGGTATTTGATCACCTGTACGATTTTTATTTTTTGCGCTAAAAACAAAAAAAAAAAAGCGACAATTCTGAAAAAAAACAAAAAAACAATATTCTTCACATTCTGCTATATAAAATTCCCAAGAAAAAAAAAAATTAAAAATCAAAGTTTTTTAACTTTTTAGGCCAATTTGTTTTCTGCTACATATTTTTGGTAAAAAAAATCGCAATAAGCGTATCTAGATTGGTTTGCGCAAAAGTTATCGCGTCTACTAACTACGGGAAAGATTTATATAATTTGTTTTTTTTTTTTTTTTACTAGTAATGGCGGCCGATCTGCGATTTTTAGCGGGACTGCAACATTGCGGTGGACAGATTGGACCCCTAACTGACATTTTTGACACTTTTGGGGGGACCAGTAACATTACTACAGTAATCAGTGCTAAAAATATGCACTGTTACTGTATTAATGACACTGGCAGGGAAGGGGTTAACACTGTGGGTGATCAAGGAGTTAAATGTGAGCCTAGGGGAGTGATTCTAACTGTATGGGGGCGTGGCTTGTGACATGATCACAGAGACCTGTGATCCTATATAGAAGGATTACAGGAGCTCTGTGATCATTCCAGAGAGAAGAACGGTCAGCTGTGTTTACAACAGCTGAGCGTTCTTCTCACTCAGCGGGGAGCGATCGCGGGTGGCAGGCGGCAATCAGAGCCGCCTGCCCCGTGCATCAGAGTCCCCGCTGCCGAGTGAGGGTGGGAGCACGCCGTCAGCGGTACGCGCTTGCAGCCTAGCTGCAGGTGTGCGAACGACGTAGCCCTATGTCGGTTCGCGCAGGAGGGCCTGCCTGCCGCAGTATACAGTGGGTACGGAAAGTATTCAGACCCCCTTAAATTTTTCACTCTTTGTTATATTGCAGCCATTTGCTAAAATCATTTAAGTTCATTCTTCTTCCTCGTGAATGTACACATAGCACCCCATACTGACAGAAAAACACAGAATTGTTGACATTGTTGCAGATTTATTAAAAAAGAAAAACTGAAATATCACATGGTCCTAAGTATTCAGACCCTTTGCTGTGACACTCATATATTTAACTCAGGTGCTTTCCATTTCTTCTGATCATCCTTGAGATGGTTCTACACCTTCATTTGAGTCCAGCTGTGTTTGATTATACTGATTGGACTTGATTAGGAAAGCCACACACCTGTCTATATAAGACCTTCCAGATCACAATGCATGTCAGAGCAAATGAGAATCATGAGGTCAAAGGAACTGCCTGAAGAGCTCAGAGACAGAATTGTGGCAAGGCACAGATCTGGCCAAGGTTACAAAAAGATTTCTGCTGCACTTAAGGTTCCTAAGAGCACAGTGGCCTCCATAATCCTCAAATGGAAGACGTTTGGGACGACCAGAACCCTTCCTAGAGCTGGCCGTCTGGCCAAACTGAGCTATCAGGGGAGAAGAGCCTTGGTGAGAGAGGTAAAGAAGAACCCAAAGATCACTGTGGCTGAGCTCCAGAGATGCAGTCAGGAGATGGGAGAAAGTTGTAGAAAGTCAACGATCACTGCAGCCCTCCACCAGTCGGGGCTTTATGGCAGAGTGGCCCGACGGAAGCCTCTCCTCAGTGTAAGACACATGAAAGCCCGCATGGAGTTTGCTAAAAAACACCTGAAGGACTCCAAGATGGTGAGAAATAAGATTCTCTAGTCTGATGAGACCAAAATAGAACTTTTTGGCCTTAATTCTAAGCGGTATGTGTGGAGAAAACCAGGCACTGATCATCACCTGTCCAATACAGTCCCAACAGTGAAGCATGGTGGTGGCAGCATCATGCTGTGGGGGTGTTTTTCACCTGCACGACAGGACGACTGGTTGCAATCGAGGGAAAGATGAATGCGGCCAAGTACAGGGATATCCTGGACAAAAACCTTCTCCAGAGTGCTCTGGACCTCAGACTGGGCCGAAGGTTTACCTTCCAACAAGACAATGACCCTAAGCACACAGCTAAAATAACGAAGGAGTGGCTTCACAACAACTCCGTGACTGTTCTTGAATGGCCCAGCCAGAGCCCTGACTTAAACCCAATTGAGCATCTCTGGAGAGACCTAAAAATGGCTGTCCACCAACGTTTACCATCCAACCTGACAGAACTGGAGAGGATCTGCAAGGAGGAATGGCAGAGGATCCCCAAATCCAGGTGTGAAAGACTTGTTGCATCTTTCCCCAAAAGACTCCTGGCTGTATTAGTTCAAAAGGGGGCTTCTACTAAATACTGAGCAAAGGGTCTGAATACTTAGGACCATGTGATATTTCAGTTTTTCTTTTTTAATAAATCTGCAACAATGTCAACAATTCTGTGTTTTTCTGTCAGTATGGGGTGCTATGTGTACATTCATGAGGAAGAAGAATGAACTTAAATGATTTTAGCAAATGGCTGCAATATAACAAAGAGTGAAAAATTTAAGGGGGTCTGAATACTTTCCGTACCCACTGTATATGCGGTGGGTGGTCCAGAACCGGTTACATAGCTTAAAAAGACCACTGCACGCCCAAAAAAAGATTGCCATTTGCAAATATAGAAAGTTGTGAAAGTAAGCATACAGCCAGTCAGTAGTAAAATAGTAAGAACGATAGCTGAGCTGAAATGTTAAGACAACATGCTTCCAAGTGATGTAAAATGGGTTGTCTTTATTATGAAAACCCTTGAGGTGATTGCAGCCGTATTAGTGCATGTGCAGCAAAAAAAAAAAAAAAATAGTATTGTCTTTTATACTTTTTTAATTTGCACTAAAACTAGCTATTTAGGGGAACACTTTCTGGGTGTTCCCTTCTTTTTCTTCTTGGTCCAAGCAGTTTTCTATTGCTTGAGTACTGTTTGTACCAAGAAGAAGGGACGACCCCTAAAGAATGTCCAGAAAACATAAATGCTAGTGCAAATAAAAGAGTATCATGAACAGTATCCAGTTGCCTTGATGATTACCCCCCAAAAATTAGAAGAGGAGTTCTAGAGGTCTGGAAGGGTTTGTCTGGAAGTGGTTCCAACACCACTGATCCCTGTTTCCTATGGAATGTTATAATGGCTGAGAATGTCTGAAGGCTGCAGCAAGCAGGCTATACTTGCCTCTGTTTAAAGACTGGATGATAGCTGTGGCAAAGTGGAACAATTAGGAAATGTATTGACAAAATCGCAAAGAAAGAAAAGGTCTTAATGGCGGAAGAAATGGTGGCCACCATAGGCATAGGGCAAGAGGAATATGTTCAAATGGTACACAGATTAACACGTGTTGCATCCAGTGGTGGACTCAGAGTTGAAGGAACTATCTAATGGAAGAACATGAGATGACACATGAAATGTAGGTTTTGCTTCATCCATTAGCAGGCAAAAGACAGTAAGCACGGAAGCCAATAATGGGTTGCAGGGTCCAGACATTGCAACATATACAGTAGTTGAGGGCAAAGAGCAAGAGCTGGGTCAGCCAGTGTTTGGCAGCAGAAGGCAACAGTAACAGTAGAGAAAGTATAGGGAAACATTGCAACTATTTGATGAGGACAGTATAATAGATGGTGGATATGATAATTGCAGGACAGAAACAGGAAGGTGAAAATAAAAATTGCAATTATATTACCAAAGTTAAATGTAAACATGTCAAGAGAGCATAAAGGTCCGTTCACACTATGGCGATCCGACTTCGGGGCGACCTGTGAAGTCACGTGCAGTGCGACTTCGGCGTGACTTGCACGGACTTCATAAAATGAATGTCTATGCAAGTCGCCTCCAGGTCGCCCCGAAGTAGTACAGGACCCTTTTTCTAAGTCGGAGCGACTTGTGTCGCTCCTGTTAGAACCGTTCCTGAACTACACTATGGGACGCGACGGACCGCAACTTGTCAGGCTGACCAAGTCGCGGTCCAAGTCGGATCAGTGTGAATGGGGGCTAATTGTTAGCAAGGAACAGGAAGAAGGCCACCACCTCTTCAGATGTACTATG
Organism: Pelophylax lessonae; assembly: GCF_965119305.1. Lineage (NCBI taxonomy): Eukaryota > Metazoa > Chordata > Amphibia > Anura > Ranidae > Pelophylax > Pelophylax lessonae. The sequence continues at coordinate 32,666,531 of NC_138780.1, forward strand.
AAGATAATTAGTTAATGTCCTTCATGGTATCATTACAGGAGTCTTCAGAGAACACTGGAATACAGATATAAAAGGTACGATTTTTTTTTTCCTATGAATGAGTGCTCTAAACTTTACATACATGGTAACATCTAAAGTGTGTTTTCACTTCTGCAGCCAAATTGGGATAACACTAGGGTTGAGCGGACACCTAGATGTCCGTGTTCGACGGGTTCGGCCGAACTTTAAAAAAAAGTCCGGGTCCGTGTCCCGGACTTTTACCGAACTTTTCCCGGACACCGAACCCCATTGAAGTCAATGGGGACCCGAACTTTAAGGCACTAAAATGGCTCTAAAACACCAAAGGAAAGGGCTAGAGTGCTGCAAATGGCAGCAAAACGTAATTAAGAGCATGGCAAGTGCTCTGCAAACAAATGTGGATAGGGAAATAACTTAAAACAACAAAAAAAAACAGAAAAATAAAACAATGTTCTTCTTCATCTCTGAAGGACGAGGCCCATATGGAGTAGGAGGGAGGTTGAGGTGGTGGTGGATGTGGCGGTGACATAGGCGTGCGCACAGGGTGTGCTGGGTGTGCCTGGGCACACCCTAATCACCTAGGGCACATAGCATTGCCAGTGAGGAGATGGGAAAGATCTCCCTGGGACCTGCTCTGCTCTATTTCTCCTTGCCTACAGGTACATGGCCCCGATACATTACTCTCCCTGCTGGCAAACACATGCATGTGTATTTCAACTTTGGGGTGCACACCTTAATGCAATAGGCTGCGCACACCTATGGGCGGTGTAGGTGGAAGCGGCGGTGGAGGAGGACCAGGGCCGGATTAACAGCATCATGGGCTTGGTGCTGAGGATTTTGAAGGGCCTTAAGGGCCGTGCCTTGCCATGCACCCAGAGGAGGAAGGGTGCAGCCATGCATGCCTAATTCAACATGGGATGCTGTCTCTGAAGCCCATAAACACATCCATGCATCGCCAACTGTCCCTCCTTGTCCGGCCTTCACGCTGTGTGGGGAGGTTCTGAGGGTGCTGCCTGGGGAAGCAAGCATAGAAGCCAGACTTCTGTGTTTACAAGTGACAGAAGAGCGGTAACAGTGAATATGGCCAACCCGGGGCCTATATAAAAGGTAGGGGCCTGGAGCTGCAGCTCCAATAGCCCCTACATTAATCTGGCCCTGAGGAGGAGGACGAGGTAGCCAACACTGCTTCTTTTCAAAAATTTTAAATGAGGGTACACCCCAAAAGAGTGAGAAAGAGCAAAAATGGAACAATGGGTGGGTAAGGTCGGTATCCATTGCTATTCTGCATAAGGTACGGAAAAGTCCCGTGGGATCCATGCCTGGTTCATTTTAATGAACGTGAGCTTGTCCACATTGTCTCTGGACAGGCGGCTGCGCTTGTCTGTTATAACGCCCCCAGCCGTGCTAAATACCCGTTCAGATAATACACTGGCTGCAGGGCACGCCAGCACCTCCAAGGCGTAAAGGGCAAGCTCAGGCCATGTGCCCAATTTGGAGACCCAGAAGTTGAAGGGGGCAGACCCGTCATTCACTACATGTAGGCGTGTGCACACATACTGCTCCACCATGTTGGTAAAATGCTGCCTCCTGCTAAGACGTTCCATCTGAGCTGCTGGTGCTGCTGTTTGTTGTGGCGTGCTGACAAAGCTTTTCCACATTTCGGCCATGCTAACCCTGCCTTCTGAGGTGCTGGCGGTGCCCTGGTTGCGTTGGTGACCTCCTCCTCCTCCTCCTCTGCCTTGTGCTTCCACTGTGGCCCCGCTGTCAGATGGGAATGCCAGCAGCATGGCGTCTACCAGCGTGCGCTTGTACTCGCGCATCTTGCGATCGCGCTCCAGTGAGTGAATTAAGGACGGTACGTTGTCCTTGTAACGGGGATCCAGCAGCGTGGCCACCCAGTAATCAGCACAAGTTAGAATGTGGGCAACTCGGCGGTCGTTGTGGAGACACTGCAGCATGTAATCGCTCATGTGTGCCAGGCTGCCCAGAGGCGACGAAAGGCTGTCCTCTGTGGGAGGTGTATCGTCCGTGTCCTCTGTATCCCCCCAGCCACGCACCAGTGATGGCCATGAGCTGGCCTGGGTGCCACCCTGCTGTGAACATGGTTCCATCTCCTCCTCCAGCTCCTCCTCCTCCTCATCCTCCTCATCCTCCAGAACTGTGCCCCTGCTGGACAATTGCGTCCCTGGCGTTTGCGTGTGCAGGAACCCACCCTCGGAGCCCCTTGCGAATGACTGCCCTGAAAGCCTTGGAAATGTTACCTCTTCATCCTCCTCCTCCTCCTCATCCTGTGCCACATCCTCTTCCATCATCGCCCGAATTGTTTTTTCAAGGAGGCATAGAAGTGGGATAGTTAAGCTGAGAACGGCGTCATTGCCACTGGCCATGTTGGTGGAGTACTCAAAACAGCGCAACAAGGCACACAGGTCTCGCATGGAGGCCCAGTTATTGGTGGTGAAGTGGTGCTGTTCCGCAGAGCGACTCACGCGTGCGTGCTGCAGCTGAAACTCCACTATGGCCTGCTGCTGCTCGCACAGTCTTTCCAGCATGTGCAAGGTGGAGTTCCACCTTGTGGGCACGTCACATATGAGGCGGTGAGCGGGAAGGCCGAAGTTACGCTGCAGCGCTGCCAGGCGAGCAGCAGCAGGGTGAGAACGCCGAAAGTGCGCACAAACGGCCCGCACTTTCTGCAGCAGCTCTGACATATCGGGGTAGTTTTTAAGGAACCTCTGCACCACCAAATTCAGCACATGCGCCAGGCAAGGGATGTGCGTCAAACCGGCTAGGCCCAGAGCTGCTATGAGATTTCGCCCGTTATCGCACACCACCAGGCCGGGCTTGAGGCTCGCTGGCAGCAACCACTCATTTGTCTGCTGTTCCATGCTCCTCCACAACTCCTGCGCGGTGTGTGGTTTGTCCCCCAAACAGGCAAGTTGTAAAACTGCCTGCTGTCGTTTACCCCTGGCCGTGCTGAAGTTGGTGGTGAAGGTGTTACGCTGTCCGGATGAGGAGGCGGTAGAGGATGAGGAAGCGGAGTAGGAGGAGTTAGGAACAGGAGGCAAACTGAAGCGCCCTGCAATCCTCGGTGGTGGAAGGACATGCGCCAAATTGCTATCCGCCTCAGGCCCATCCGCCACTGCATTTACCCAGTGTGCCGTTAGGGAGATATAACGCCCCTGACCGTGCTTACTGGTCCACGTATCCGTAGTTAGGTGGACCTTGGCACAGATGGCGTTGCGCAGTGCACACCTGATATTTTCCCCCACTTGGTTGTGCAGGGAAGGGATGGCTTGCCTGGAAAAGTAGTGGCGGCTGGGCACGACGTACTGTGGGACAGCCACCGACATAAGGTTTTTAAAACTGTGCGTCTCCACCAGACGGAATGACAGCATTTCAAAGGCCAATAATTTTGAAATGCTGGCATTCAGGGCCAGGGATCGCGGGTGGGTAGGGGGGTACTTCCTCTTCCTCTCAAGTGTTTGGGAGATGGAAAGCTGAACGCTTCCACGGGACATTGTGGAGATGGTTGTTGGTGACCCAGGTGGTGGTGTTGCTGACAGATCGTCTGTTTGCGGGGTGGCAGGTGCCGGTATCACTACAGATGTGGCTGGAGCGGCCGAGACTGCAGCAGAAGAGGAAGCAGGATGAGCCAGAGACGTTTCTTGGTTTTGAAGGTGTGTACTCCACTGCAGCTCGTGCTTTGCACTTAGATGCCTGATCATGCAGGTTGTGCTCAGGTTGAGAAGGTTTATGCCTCGCTTCAAGCTCTGATTGCACAGGGTGCAAACCACTCGTGTCCTGTCATCAGCACATTTTCTAAAGAACTTCCACGCTAGAGAACTCCTTTGAGCTGACTTTGGTGCGCTCGTTCCCTTGCTGCGTTGGGCAGTAGCGGGCGTAGTGTCTAGGGCACGGCCGCTCCGCTTCTGCACCCTGCTCCCTCTTCTGCTGTGCTGGTGGCTCTGTGCGACCACCGCCTCTTCCTCCAAACTACTCAGGTCACCTGCATGACGTTCATTCCATGTGGGGTCGAGGACCTCATCGTCCTCCACATCATCTTCCACCCAGTCTTCACCCCTGCCCTCCTTGTCGGTCTCCAAAATGCTGAACGCCGCAGCAGTTGGCACCTGCGTTTCGTCATCATCGGAGACGTGCTGCGATGATCCTTGCATGTACTCATCTTGAGAAATAAGTGGTTGGGCATCGCTGCACTCAATCTCTTCCACTTCTGGGGCAGGGCTAGGTGGATGGCCCTGGGAAACCCTGCTGACAGAGTCCTCAAAAAGAATAAGAGACTGCTGTATGGCTTGGGGCTCAGACTGCTGGCCTGATTTGCAAGGGGGTGAGGTGAAAGACGGTTGGACATTGGCTGCAGGTGCCAACTCTGACCTTTCTGCAGTAGACTGGGTGGGAGACAATGTGAAGGAACTGGAGGCACTGTCAGCAGCAAACCAATCTACTATCGCCTCAACTTGTTCTGGCCTCATCACTTCTAGGGGCGTTTGATGCCCTACCAAATACTGATGCAGGTTCTGTCGCCTACTCACACTTGAGGAAGGTGTTTCACTTGTGCGTGTAGCTGGCACAGATCGACCACGTCCTCTCCTTGCAACAGGAGCTCTACCAGCAGCACCACGACCCAGGCCACGGCCCTTATTTGACGGTCTCCTCATATTTCTGTAAATTAAGATCTTGCCCTAGAAAGGTTTTTATTGAATAACGGAATAGGAAATATGATCCAAAAAAGTGTATGTATCTCGCACGTACAAAACCACACTAGGCCCCAATTACTATTGTTTCTACCCCTAAAAGGATGGATGAGGAGTAGGAGGAGTATGGAACAGACAGCACCCTCAAATCTTCAGAAGTATGAGATGAACCCCAAAAACTTGGAAAGGTGGATCTCACACGTACCGACACAGACTATCCCGCAATTCAATTGATCCTCAAAGGTTTTTATTGAATAGCGGAATAGGAAATATGATCAAAAAAAGTGTATGTATCTCGCACGTACACAACCACACTAGGCCCCAATTACTATTGTTTGTACCCCTAAAAGGATGGATGAGGAGTAGGAGGAGGAGTATGGAACAGGCAGCACCCTCAAATCTTCAGAAGTATGAGATGAACCCCAAAAACTTGGAAAGGTGGATCTCACACGTACCGACACAGACTATCCCGCAATTCAATTGATCCTCAAAGGTTTTTATTGAATAGCGGAATAGGAAATATGATCAAAAAAAGTGTATGTATCTCGCACGTACACAACCACACTAGGCCCCAATTACTATTGTTTGTACCCCTAAAAGGATGGTTGAGCAGTAGGAGCAGGAGTATGGAACAGGCAGCACCCTCAAATCTTCAGAAGTATGAGATGAACCCCAACAACTTGGAAAGGTGGATCTCACACGTACCGACACAGACTATCTCGCAATTGAATTGATCCCCAAAGGTTTTAATTGAATAGCGGAATAGAAAATATGATCAAAAAGAAAGTGTATGTATCTCGCACGTACACCACCACACTAGGCCCCAACTACTATTGTTTGTACCCCTAAAAGGATGGTTGAGCAGTAGGAGGAGGAGTATGGAACAGGCAGCACCCTCAAATCTTCAGAAGTATGAGATGAACCCCAAAAACTTGGAAAGGTGGATCTCTCTCACACGTACCAACACAGACTATCCCCCAATTTAACTGATCCCCAAAGGTTTTTGATTAAATAGCGGAATAGAAAATATGATCCAAAAAAAGTGTATGTATATCACACGTACACAACCACACTAGGCCCCAATTACTATTGTTTGTACCCCTAAAAGGCTAGATGAGGAGTAGGGGGGGTATGGAACAGGCAGCACCCTCAAACCTTCAGAAGTATGAGATGAACCCCAACAACTTGGAAAGGTGGATCTCTCTCACACGTACCAACACAGACTATCCCCCAATTTAACTGATCCCCAAAGGTTTTTGATTAAATAGCGGAATAGAAAATATGATCCAAAAACAGTGTATGTATATCACACGTACACAACCACACTAGGCCCCAATTACTATTGTTTGTACCCCTAAAAGGCTAGGAGTAGGGGGAGTATGGAACAGGCAGCACCCTCAAACCTTCAGAAGTATGAGATGAACCCCAACAACTTGGAAAGGTGGATCTCTCTCACACGTACCAACACAGACTATCCCCCAATTTAACTGATCCCCAAAGGTTTTTGATTAAATAGCGGAATAGAAAATATGATCCAAAAAAAGTGTATGTATATCACACGTACACAACCACACTAGGCCCCAATTACTATTGTTTGTACCCCTAAAAGGCTAGATGAGGAGTAGGGGGAGTATGGAACAGGCAGCACCCTCAAACCTTCAGAAGTATGAGATGAACCCCAACAACTTGGAAAGGTGGATCTCTCTCACACGTACCAACACAGACTATCCCCCAATTTAACTGATCCCCAAAGGTTTTTGATTAAATAGCGGAATAGAAAATATGATCCAAAAAAAGTGTATGTATATCACACGTACACAACCACACTAGGCCCCAATTACTATTGTTTGTACCCCTAAAAGGCTAGGAGTAGGGGGAGTATGGAACAGGCAGCACCCTCAAACCTTCAGAAGTATGAGATGAACCCCAACAACTTGGAAAGGTGGATCTCTCTCACACGTACCAACACAGACTATCCCCCAATTTAACTGATCCCCAAAGGTTTTTGATTAAATAGCGGAATAGAAAATATGATCCAAAAAAAGTGTATGTATATCACACGTACACAACCACACTAGGCCCCAATTACTATTGTTTGTACCCCTAAAAGGCTAGATGAGGAGTAGGGGAAGTATGGAACAGGCAGCACCCTCAAACCTTCAGAAGTATGAGATGAACCCCAACAACTTGGAAAGGTGGATCTCTCTCACACGTACCAACACAGACTATCCCCCAATTTAACTGATCCCCAAAGGTTTTTGATTAAATAGCGGAATAGAAAATATGATCCAAAAAAAGTGTATGTATATCACACGTACACAACCACACTAGGCCCCAATTACTATTGTTTGTACCCCTAAAAGGCTAGATGAGGAGTAGGGGGGGTATGGAACAGGCAGCACCCTCAAACCTTCAGAAGTATGAGATGAACCCCAACAACTTGCAAAGGTGGATCTCTCTCACACGTACCAACACAGACTATCCCCCAATTTAATTGATCCCCAAAGGTTTTTGATTAAATAGCGGAATAGAAAATATGATCCAAAAAAAGTGTATGTATATCACACGTACACAACCACACTAGGCCCCAATTACTATTGTTTGTACCCCTAAAAGGCTAGGAGTAGGGGGAGTATGGAACAGGCAGCACCCTCAAACCTTCAGAAGTATGAGATGAACCCCAACAACTTGGAAAGGTGGATCTCTCTCACACGTACCAACACAGACTATCCCCCAATTTAACTGATCCCCAAAGGTTTTTGATTAAATAGCGGAATAGAAAATATGATCCAAAAAAAGTGTATGTATATCACACGTACACAACCACACTAGGCCCCAATTACTATTGTTTGTACCCCTAAAAGGCTAGGAGTAGGGGGAGTATGGAACAGGCAGCACCCTCAAACCTTCAGAAGTATGAGATGAACCCCAACAACTTGGAAAGGTGGATCTCTCTCACACGTACCAACACAGACTATCCCCCAATTTAACGGATCCCCAAAGGTTTTTGATTAAATAGCGGAATAGAAAATATGATCCAAAAAAAGTGTATGTATATCACACGTACACAACCACACTAGGCCCCAATTACTATTGTTTGTACCCCTAAAAGGCTAGATGAGGAGTAGGGGGAGTATGGAACAGGCAGCACCCTCAAACCTTCAGAAGTATGAGATGAACCCCAACAACTTGGAAAGGTGGATCTCTCTCACACGTACCAACACAGACTATCCCCCAATTTAACTGATCCCCAAAGGTTTTTGATTAAATAGCGGAATAGAAAATATGATCCAAAAAAAGTGTATGTATATCACACGTACACAACCACACTAGGCCCCAATTACTATTGTTTGTACCCCTAAAAGGCTAGATGAGGAGTAGGGGGGGTATGGAACAGGCAGCACCCTCAAACCTTCAGAAGTATGAGATGAACCCCAACAACTTGGAAAGGTGGATCTCTCTCACACGTACCAACACAGACTATCCCCCAATTTAACTGATCCCCAAAGGTTTTTGATTAAATAGCGGAATAGAAAATATGATCCAAAAAAAGTGTATGTATATCACACGTACACAACCACACTAGGCCCCAATTACTATTGTTTGTACCCCTAAAAGGCTAGATGAGGAGTAGGGGGGGTATGGAACAGGCAGCACCCTCAAACCTTCAGAAGTATGAGATGAACCCCAACAACTTGGAAAGGTGGATCTCTCTCACACGTACCAACACAGACTATCCCCCAATTTAACTGATCCCCAAAGGTTTTTGATTAAATAGCGGAATAGAAAATATGATCCCAAAAAAAGTGTATGTATATCACACGTACACAACCACACTAGGCCCCAATTACTATTGTTTGTACCCCTAAAAGGCTAGATGAGGAGTAGGGGGGGTATGGAACAGGCAGCACCCTCAAACCTTCAGAAGTATGAGATGAACCCCAACAACTTGGAAAGGTGGATCTCTCTCACACGTACCAACACAGACTATCCCCCAATTTAACTGATCCCCAAAGGTTTTTGATTAAATAGCGGAATAGAAAATATGATCCAAAAAAAGTGTATGTATATCACACGTACACAACCACACTGGGCCCCAATTACTATTGTTTGTACCCCTAAAAGGCTAGATGAGGAGTAGGGGGAGTATGGAACAGGCAGCACCCTCAAACCTTCAGAAGTATGAGATGAACCCCAACAACTTGGAAAGGTGGATCTCTCTCACACGTACCAACACAGACTATCCCCCAATTTAACTGATCCCCAAAGGTTTTTGATTAAATAGCGGAATAGAAAATATGATCCAAAAAAAGTGTATGTATATCACACGTACACAACCACACTAGGCCCCAATTACTATTGTTTGTACCCCTAAAAGGCTAGGAGTAGGGGGAGTATGGAACAGGCAGCACCCTCAAACCTTCAGAAGTATGAGATGAACCCCAACAACTTGGAAAGGTGGATCTCTCTCACACGTACCAACACAGACTATCCCCCAATTTAACTGATCCCCAAAGGTTTTTGATTAAATAGCGGAATAGAAAATATGATCCAAAAAAAGTGTATGTATATCACACGTACACAACCACACTAGGCCCCAATTACTATTGTTTGTACCCCTAAAAGGCTAGATGAGGAGTAGGGGGAGTATGGAACAGGCAGCACCCTCAAATCTTCAGAAGTATGAGATTGTGTTCACTGTACCCCACAAAGATTGAGTTCACTGCACCCCACAATGATTGTGTTCACTGCACCCCACAAAGATTGTGTTCACTGCACCTCACAAAGATTGTGTTCACTGTACCCCCCAAAGATTGTGTTCACTGCACCCCACAAAGATTCTGTTCACTGTACCCCACAAAGATTGTGTTCACTGCACCCTAAAAGGATGTTGTTCACTGCACCCCACAAAGATTGTGTTCACTGCACCCTAAAAGGATGTTGTTCACTGCACCCCAAAAAGATTGTGTTCACTGTACCCCCCCAAAGATTGTGTTCACTGCACCCCACAAAGATTGTGTTCACTGCACCCCAAAAAGATTGTGTTCACTGTACCCCCCAAAGATTGTGTTCACTGCACCCCAAAAAGATTGTGTTCACTGTACCCCCCAAAGATTGTGTTCACTGCACCCCACAAAGATTCTGTTCACTGTTCCCCACAAAGATTGTGTTCACTGCACCCCAAAAAGATTGTGTTCACTGTACCCCCCCAAAGATTGTGTTCACTGCACCCCACAAAGATTCTGTTCACTGCACCCCACAAAGGATTTTGTTCACTGCACCCCAAAAAGATTGTGTTCACTGCACCCCAAAAAGGATTTTGATCACTGCACCCCAAAAAGGATGTTGTTCACTGCACCCCAAAAATGATTTTGTTCACTCCACCCCAAAAAGATTGTGTTCACTGCACCCCACAAAGATTGTGTTCACTGCACCCCAAAAAGATTGTGTTCACTGTACCCCCCAAAGATTGTGTTCACTGCACCCCACAAAGATTCTGTTCACTGTACCCCACAAAGATTGTGTTCACTGCACCCCAAAAAGATTGTGTTCACTGCACCCCAAAAAGGATGTTGTTCACTGCACCCCAAAAAGGATGTTGTTCACTCCACCCCAAAAAGATTGTGTTCACTGCACCCCACAAAGATTGTGTTCACTGCACCCCAAAAAGATTGTGTTCACTGCACCCCAAAAATGATTTTGTTCACTGCACCCCAAAAAGGATTTTGTTCACTGCACCCCAAAAAGGATGTTGTTCACTCCACCCCAAAAAGATTGTGTTCACTGCACCCCAAAAAGATTGTGTTCACTGCACCCCACAAAGGATTTTGTTCACTGCACCCCAAAAAGATTGTGTTCACTGCACCCCAAAAAGGATGTTGTTCACTGCACCCCAAAAAGGATTTTGTTCACTGCACCCCAAAAAGATTGTGTTCACTGCACCCCACAAAGGATTTTGTTCACTGCACCCCACAAAGATTGTGTTCACTGCACACCAAAAAGGATTGTGTTCACTGCACCCCAAAAAGATTTTGTTCACTGCACCCCAAAAAGATTGTGTTCACTGCAGCCCAAAAAGATTGTGTTCACTGCAGCCCAAAAAGATTGTGTTCACTGCAGCCCAAAAAGATTGTGTTCACTGCAGCCCAAAAAGATTGTGTTCACTGCAGCTCACACACAGAAAAATGGATGTGGATCACTGACACCTGCCTATCTCCAATCCCACACCACACAGCAATATCGATTGTAGTTTGTAGAACACAGTTTCCCTAAAATTCAGCAGACTCTGTCCCTAACAGGATTGAGAAGAGATCGTAGATCAGGATTGAGTGCAGATTCACCCCACCCCCCACACAGCAATATCGATTGTAGTTTGTAGAAGACACTGACCCTATAATTCAGCAGACTCTATCCCTAAAATGCCTACAACTCGCCCTGCCTAAACACTCCGACCTGTCCCTCAATTCTATCCGGACACAAATGGTTTTTTCCTGCCTATCTTTCCCTAATCAGCAGCCAGCACATTGATGTGTGCTCTGTCCCTTAGCTAAGCAGCAGAATGACGCTGCTGCGGCGGCTGCCTCGAACTTATAAAGACTTGGTCACATGCTTCAGACGGCCAATCACAGCTACTAAGACATTTGCAGGCATGGCTGGGATGGCTTAAGGCACACCAGTTAAACGATTGTTGATTGGCTGTTGAAAGCCCGCCATGAAAAGAGCGCCAAAGCATGCAAAACCCGGAAATAAAACGACCGAACACGGATTTTTACCCGAACATACAGTAAAGTGTCCGTGTCCGTGTTCGGGTAAAAAAAATCCAATTATTCGGTACGAACACGAATAATACAGTCCGTGTTCGCTCAAAACTAGATAACACCTACTTTAGATTTGTTACATGTCCCAATTTACATAGTATAACTTAAAAAAGTCTTCTTCATTATCAGTTGTATCTACAGTAGATGTGAACACTGTCTGTTCTAACAAAGGGTTTAGAGCTGTGGTTGTTGTGAACCCCTGGTCCCACTAGCAGGCCAGGTTTGCAGCATAACAGAAATACATCACAGGTGATATAATTAGCTACTCAGTGATTGCAGTATTCTAGTCTGCATTTCCCCAAGGTAATACTTAAAATCTGGCAGCATTTACAGTATTTATAAAGCCTCTAACATAAAAAAAAAAAATTGATCCTGTTACCTTAAAGCATGTTATACAGCACAGTGCTTTGCTGTGTAATTTGGCCCCTTCTGTCACCTAAAATACCTGGCTGATCCTGCCTGGCTATGTCCTCCCCTCTGTAAACTGACCATGGTATACCATGGTGGCTGAGCCCTGACACTGTTGTCAGTTTACCTGCCTCCGTCATCCTGTGTACCCCCTGTGTCTGTGTTTTATAAAAATAAGCCATTCTTTACAAGTTTTCAGAGCGCCACTCGTCGCTCATGTGACCCGCCGCCTCTCTCCTCCTCCCCTCCTGACTGACATCAGTGAAGAATCCTCGGCCCCGCCCGCTGTAAGCAGCTGTCAGATGGGAGAGGAGAGAGCCGACCGGTCACATGAGCGGTGCTGGACCCTCTGAAAATTGGTAAAGAATGGCTTATTTTTTTAAAACACATACACAGACACACAGGCACACAGGATTATTAAACAGACCAGACAGGATGGTATAAAGTGGTTTAACAACCACTTGAAAGGGGAATTTGAGATTCCGGGGGGGGGGGGTGCATTTGCCCCCCTTTGCCCCTACTTGCGGACGCCCATGTAAGGAAAGACTCATTCTGACATTGTTCAAAAAACCTTGCCATCAGCAAGGGTAGGAAATATGTTTTAAATTTTTTTTTTTTAAGAATGCAGTGTAAATGTGGACACATAACAAACATATAGTGGGGTTTTCTGAAATTTAACTGCAAATGTGGAAATGCACTTTAAGATGTACTTCTTCACAATATTTGTTTAATACGCTGACCTAAAATGTGTACTCAAAATATTGCCTTTTTTTATGTTATGTGGAGACACAGAGGAGGATTCTGAAACTGTATAAATACAGCGCTCAATGGCACAAGTAGTCAACTGCTTGCAATAGGTGTAAATATACAGAAAACCACCTTCAAAACAAATAAAACTTTTGTTTCATCTATGTTTTTTATAAGTGGAGGATGACACTATGGAATGGAACAGTCAATGTCGTTATTTCACAAACAACATTACTAACTTGGCTTTACATTGATTAAACTTACCTCCCCATTCTTTTTACCCACTTCATCGTTCCTTCTCACTAGGGTTGAGCGAACACGGACTGTATTATTCGTGTTCGTACCGAATAATTGGATTTTTTTACTTTACTGTATATTCGGGTAAAAATCTGTGTTCGGTCGTTTTATTTCCGGGTTTTGCATGCTTTGGCGCGCTTTTCATGGCGGGCTTTCAACAGCCAATCAACAAGCGTTTAACTGGTGTGCCTTAAGCCATCCCAGCCATGCCTACAAATGTATTAGTAGCTGTGATTGGCCGTCTGAAGCATGTGACCAAGTCTTTATAAGTTCGAGGCAGCGCCGCTACGGCGTCATTCTGCTGCTTAGATCAGGGACAGAGCACACATCAACGTGCTGCCTGCTGATTAGGGACAGACAGGAAAAAAAAAAAACATTTGTGTCCGGATAGAATTGAGGGACAGGTCGGAGTGTGTTAGGCAGGGCGAGTTGTAGGCATTTTAGGGAGAGAGTCTGCTGATTGCTGTGTGGTGTGGGATAGGAGATAGGCAGGTGTCAGTGATCCACATCCATTTTGCTGTGTGTGGGCTGCAGTGAACACAATCTTTTTGGGGTGCAGTGAACACAATCTTTTTGGGGTGCAGTGAAAACAATCTTTTTGGGGTACAGTGAACACAATCTTTTTGGGGTGCAGTGAACACAATCTTTGTGGGGTACAGTGAACACAATCTTTGTGGGGTGCAGTATACACAATATTGGTGCAGTGAACACAATCTTTTGGGGTGCAGTGAACGAAATCCTTTTGGGGTGCAGTGAACACAATCTTTGTGGGGTGCAGTGAACACAATCTTTTTGGGGTGCAGTGAACACAATCTTTGTGGGGTGCAGTGAACACAATCTTTTTGGGGTGCAGTGAACACAATCTTTGTGGGGTACAGTGAACACAATCTTTGTGGGGTGCAGTGAACACAATCTTTGTGGGGTGCAGTGAACACAATCTTTGTGGGGTACAGTGAACACAATCTCATACTTCTGAAGATTTGAGGGTGCTGCCTGTTCCATACTCCCCCTACTCCTCATCCATCCTTTTAGGGGTACAAACAATAGTAATTGGGGCCTAGTGTGGTTGTGTACGTGTGAGATACATACACTTTTTTGGATCATATTTTCTATTCCGCTATTTAATCAAAAACCTTTGAGGATCAGTTAAATTGGGGGATAGTCTGTGTTGGTACGTGTGTGATCCACCTTTCCAAGTTTTTGGGGTTCATCTTATACTTCTGAAGATTTGAGGGTGCTGCCTGTTCCATACTCCCCCTACTCCTCATCCATCCTTTTAGGGGTACAAACAATAGTAATTGGGGCCTAGTGTGGTTGTGTAGGTGTGAGATACATACACTTTTTTGGATCATATTTTCAATTCCGCTATTTAATCAAAAACCTTTGAGGATCAGTTAAATTGGGGGATAGTCTGTGTTGGTACGTGTGAGATCCACCTTTCCAAGTTTTTGGGGTTCATCTCATACTTCTGAAGATTTGAGGGTGCTGCCTGTTCCATACTCCCCCTACTCCTCATCCATCCTTTTAGGGGTACAAACAATAGTAATTGGGGCCTAGTGTGGTTGTGTACGTGTGAGATACATACACTTTTTTGGATCATATTTTCTATTCCGCTATTTAATCAAAAACCTTTGGGGATCAGTTAAATTGGGGTATAGTCTGTGTTGGTACGTGTGAGATCCACCCTTCCAAGTTTTTGGGGTTCATCTCATACTTCTGAAGATTTGAGGGTGCTGCCTGTTCCATACTCCCCCTACTCCTCATCCATCCTTTTAGGGGTACAAACAATAGTAATTGGGGCCTAGTGTGGTTGTGTATGTGTGAGATACATACACTTTTTTGGATCATATTTTCTATTCCGCTATTTAATCAAAAACCTTTGGGGATCAGTTAAATTGGGGGATAGTCTGTGTTGGTACGTGTGAGATCCACCTTTCCAAGTTTTTGGGGTTCATCTCATACTTCTGAAGATTTGAGGGTGCTGCCTGTTCCATACTCCCCCTACTCCTCATCCATCCTTTTAGGGGTACAAACAATAGTAATTGGGGCCTAGTGTGGTTGTGTACGTGTGATATACATACACTTTTTTTTATCATATTTTCTATTCCGCTATTTAATCAAAAACCTTTGGGGATCAGTTAAATTGGGGGATAGTCTGTGTTGGTACGTGTGAGATCCACCTTTCCAAGTTTTTGGGGTTCATCTCATACTTCTGAAGATTTGAGGGTGCTGCCTGTTCCATACTCCCCTACTCCTCATCCATCCTTTTAGGGGTACAAACAATAGTAATTGGGGCCTAGTGTGGTTGTGTACGTGTAAAATACATACAATTTTATGGATCATATTTTCTATTCCGCTATTTAATCAAAAACCTTTGGGGATCAGTTAAATTGGGGGATAGTCTGTGTTGGTACGTGTGAGATCCACCTTTCCAAGTTGTTGAGGTTCATCTCATACTTCTGAAGATTTGAGGGTGCTGCCTGTTCCATACTCCTCCTACTCCTCATCCTGCCTTTAGGGGTACAAACAATAGTAATTGGGGCCTAGTGTGGTTGTGTACGTGTGAGATACATACACTTTTTTTGATCATATTTCCTATTCCGCTATTCAATAAAAACCTTTGGGGATCAATTAAATTGCGGGATAGTCTGTGTTGGTACGTTTGAGATCCACCTTTCCAAGTTTTTGGGGTTCATCTCATACTTCTGAAGATTTGAGGGTGCTGCCTGTTCCATACTCCCCCTACTCCTCATCCATCCTTTTAGGGGTACAAACAATAGTAATTGGGGCCTAGTGTGGTTGTGTACGTGTGAGATACATACACTTTTTTTGATCATATTTCCTATTCCGCTATTCAATAAAAACCTTTGGGGATCAATTAAATTGCGGGATAGTCTGTGTTGGTACGTGTGAGATCCACCTTTCCAAGTTTTTGAGGTTCATCTCATACTTCTGAAGATTTGAGGGTGCTGCTTGTTCCATACTCCTCCTACTCCTCATTGTGCCTTTAGGGGTACAAACAATAGTAATTGGGGCCTAGTGTGCTTCTGTACGTGTGAGATACATACACTTTTTTGATCATATTTCCTATTCCGCTATTCAATAAAAACCTTTGGGGATCAATTAAATTGCGGGATAGTCTGTGTTGGTACGTGTGAGATCCACCTTTCCAAGTTTTTGAGGTTCATCTCATACTTCTGAAGATTTGAGGGTGCTGCCTGTTCCATACTCATCCTACTCCTCATCCTGCCTTTAGGGGTACAAACAATAGTAATTGGGGCCTAGTGTGGTTGTGTACGTGTGAGATACATACACTTTTTTTGATCATATTTCCTATTCCGCTATTCAAAAAAAACCTTTGGGGATCAATTAAATTGCGGGATAGTCTGTGTTGGTACGTGTGAGATCCACCTTTCCAAGTTTTTGAGGTTCATCTCATAGTTCTGAAGATTTGAGGGTGCTGCCTGTTCCATACTCCCCCTACTCCTCATCCATCCTTTTAGGGGTACAAACAATAGTAATTGGGGCCTAGTGTGGTTGTGTACGTGTGAGATACATACACTTTTTTTGATCATATTTCCTATTCCGCTATTCAATAAAAACCTTTGGGGATCAATTAAATTGCGGGATAGTCTGTGTTGGTACATGTGAGATCCACCTTTCCAAGTTTTTGAGGTTCATCTCATACTTCTGAAGATTTGAGGGTGCTGCCTGTTCCATACTCCTCCTACTCCTCATCCTGCCTTTAGGGGTACAAACAATAGTAATTGGGGCCTAGTGTGGTTGTGTACGTGTGAGATACATACACTTTTTTTGATCATATTTCCTATTCCGCTATTCAATAAAAACCTTTGGGGATCAATTAAATTGCGGGATAGTCTGTGTTGGTACGTGTGAGATCCACCTTTCCAAGTTTTTGAGGTTCATCTCATACTTCTGAAGATTTGAGGGTGCTGCCTGTTCCATACTCCCCCTACTCCTCATCCATCCTTTTAGGGGTACAAACAATAGTAATTGGGGCCTAGTGTGGTTGTGTACGTGTGATATACATACACTTTTTTTTATCATATTTTCTATTCCGCTATTTAATAAAAAACCTTTGGGGATCAGTTAAATTGGGGGATAGTCTGTGTTGGTACGTGTGAGATCCACCTTTCCAAGTTTTTGGGGTTCATCTCATACTTCTGAAGATTTGAGGGTGCTGCCTGTTCCATACTCCCCTACTCCTCATCCATCCTTTTAGGGGTACAAACAATAGTAATTGGGGCCTAGTGTGGTTGTGTACGTGTGAGATACATACACTTTTTTGGATCATATTTTCTATTCCGCTATTTAATCAAAAACCTTTGGGGATCAGTTAAATTGGGGGATAGTCTGTGTTGGTACGTGGGAGATCCACCTTTCCAAGTTTTTGGGGTTCATCTCATACTTCTGAAGATTTGAGGGTGCTGCCTGTTCCATACTCCCCCTTCTCCTCATCCATCCTTTTAGGGGTACAAACAATAGTAATTGGGGCCTAGTGTGGTTGTGTACGTGTAAAATACATACACTTTTTTGGATCATATTTTCTATTCCGCTATTTAATCAAAAACCTTTGGGGATCAGTTAAATTGGGGGATAGTCTGTGTTGGTACGTGTGAGATCCACCTTTCCAAGTTGTTGAGGTTCATCTCATACTTCTGAAGATTTGAGGGTGCTGCCTGTTCCATACTCCTCCTACTCCTCATCCTGCCTTTAGGGGTACAAACAATAGTAATTGGGGCCTAGTGTGGTTGTGTACGTGTGAGATACATACACTTTTTTTGATCATATTTCCTATTCCGCTATTCAATAAAAACCTTTGGGGATCAATTAAATTGCGGGATAGTCTGTGTTGGTACGTTTGAGATCCACCTTTCCAAGTTTTTGGGGTTCATCTCATACTTCTGAAGATTTGAGGGTGCTGCCTGTTCCATACTCCCCCTACTCCTCATCCATCCTTTTAGGGGTACAAACAATAGTAATTGGGGCCTAGTGTGGTTGTGTACGTGTGAGATACATACACTTTTTTTGATCATATTTCCTATTCCGCTATTCAATAAAAACCTTTGGGGATCAATTAAATTGCGGGATAGTCTGTGTTGGTACGTGTGAGATCCACCTTTCCAAGTTTTTGAGGTTCATCTCATACTTCTGAAGATTTGAGGGTGCTGCTTGTTCCATACTCCTCCTACTCCTCATTGTGCCTTTAGGGGTACAAACAATAGTAATTGGGGCCTAGTGTGCTTCTGTACGTGTGAGATACATACACTTTTTTTTGATCATATTTCCTATTCCGCTATTCAATAAAAACCTTTGGGGATCAATTAAATTGCGGGATAGTCTGTGTTGGTACGTGTGAGATCCACCTTTCCAAGTTTTTGAGGTTCATCTCATACTTCTGAAGATTTGAGGGTGCTGCCTGTTCCATACTCATCCTACTCCTCATCCTGCCTTTAGGGGTACAAACAATAGTAATTGGGGCCTAGTGTGGTTGTGTACATGTGAGATACATACACTTTTTTTGATCATATTTCCTATTCCGCTATTCAATAAAAACCTTTGGGGATCAATTAAATTGCGGGATAGTCTGTGTTGGTACGTGTGAGATCCACCTTTCCAAGTTTTTGGGGTTCATCTCATACTTCTGAAGATTTGAGGGTGCTGCCTGTTCCATACTCCCCCTACTCCTCATCCATCCTTTTAGGGGTACAAACAATAGTAATTGGGGCCTAGTGTGGTTGTGTACGTGTGAGATACATACACTTTTTTTGATCATATTTCCTATTCCGCTATTCAATAAAAACCTTTGGGGATCAATTAAATTGCGGGATAGTCTGTGTTGGTACGTGTGAGATCCACCTTTCCAAGTTTTTGAGGTTCATCTCATAGTTCTGAAGATTTGAGGGTGCTGCCTGTTCCATACTCCCCCTACTCCTCATCCATCCTTTTAGGGGTACAAACAATAGTAATTGGGGCCTAGTGTGGTTGTGTACGTGTGAGATACATACACTTTTTTTGATCATATTTCCTATTCCGCTATTCAATAAAAACCTTTGGGGATCAATTAAATTGCGGGATAGTCTGTGTTGGTACGTGTGAGATCCACCTTTCCAAGTTTTTGAGGTTCATCTCATACTTCTGAAGATTTGAGGGTGCTGCCTGTTCCATACTCCTCCTACTCCTCATCCTGCCTTTAGGGGTACAAACAATAGTAATTGGGGCCTAGTGTGGTTGTGTACGTGTGAGATACATACACTTTTTTTGATCATATTTCCTATTCCGCTATTCAATAAAAACCTTTGGGGATCAATTAAATTGCGGGATAGTCTGTGTTGGTACGTGTGAGATCCACCTTTCCAAGTTTTTGAGGTTCATCTCATACTTCTGAAGATTTGAGGGTGCTGCCTGTTCCATACTCCTCCTACTCCTCATCCTGCCTTTAGGGGTACAAACAATAGTAATTGGGGCCTAGTGTGGTTGTGTACGTGTGAGATACATACACTTTTTTTGATCATATTTCCTATTCCGCTATTCAATAAAAACCTTTGGGGATCAATTAAATTGCGGGATAGTCTGTGTTGGTACGTGTGAGATCCACCTTCCCAAGTTTTTGGGGTTCATCTCATATTTCTGAAGATTTGAGGGTGCTGCCTGTTCCATACTCCTCCTACTCCTCATCCATCCTTTTAGGGGTACAAACAATAGTAATTGGGGCCTAGTGTGGTTGTGTACGTGTGAGATACATACACTTTTTTTGATCATATTTCCTATTCCGCTATTCAATAAAAACCTTTGGGGATCAATTAAATTGCGGGATAGTCTGTGTTGGTACGTGTGAGATCCACCTTTCCAAGTTTTTGAGGTTCATCTCATAGTTCTGAAGATTTGAGGGTGCTGCCTGTTCCATACTCCTCCTACTCCTCATCCTGCCTTTAGGGGTACAAACAATAGTAATTGGGGCCTAGTGCGCTTCTGTACGTGTGAGATACATACACTTTTTTTGATCATATTTCCTATTCCGCTATTCAATAAAAACCTTTGGGGATCAATTAAATTGCGGTATGGTCTGTGTTGGTACGTGTGAGATCCACCTTTCCAAGTTTTTGAGGTTCATCTCATACTTCTGAAGATTTTAGGGTGCTGCCTGTTCCATACTCCTCCTACTCCTCATCCTGCCTTTAGGGGTACAAACAATAGTAACTGGGGCCTAGTGTGGTTGTGTACGTGTGAGATACATACACTTTTTTTGATCATATTTCCAATTCCGCTATTCAATAAAAACCTTTGGGGATCAATTAAATTGCGGGATAGTCTGTGTTGGTACGTGTGAGATCCACCTTTCCAAGTTTTTGGGGTTCATCTCATACTTCTGAAGATTTGAGGGTGCTGCCTGTTCCATACTCCTCCTAATCCTCATCCATCCTTTTAGGGGTATAAACAATAGTAATTGGGGCCTAGTGTGGTTGTGTACGTGTGATATACATACACTTTTTTTTTTATCATATTTTCTATTCCGCTATTTAATCAAAACCTTTGGGTATAAACAATTAAATTGCGTGATAGTCTGTGTCGGTACGTGTGAGATACACCTTTCCAATTTTTGGGGCGCATCTCATACTGCCGAGGATTTGAGGGTGCTTCAGTCTGCCTCCTGCCTGCTCCTCCTACTCCTCTTCCTCATCCTGCCTTTAGGGTAGAAAAAATTGTAATCGGGGCCTAGTTTGTGTTTGTACGTGTGAGATACACCGTTTTGTAAAATTTGTCCTTTTCCGCTATTCAATATACACCCTTTTGGAGTGTAAAAAATTTAATTACGGCATAGTCTGTATCGGCACGTGTGAGATACACCTTTTAAATTAGTTTGGCGCATCTCCTTCCCCCGCCAAGGATACAAAAAAATTTAATCGGGCCTAGTCTGTGTTTGTACGTGTGAGATTGTAAGATCCTGGTACCTGCGGTACCCTTCCAGCCTATTAATTGTACATTACGTTCCACCATATAGATAGGTGGAACGCATCTAGTACCTGTCCCTTTAAATTCCATGACCTCATCAGTGAGTGCCGCTCTGAGCGGCTATTTCAACCGCCGGCATTCACTCACATGTGTTCGTGCAAACCGCTTGCTACAGCATTACCTA
The DNA here is from genome assembly GCF_965119305.1 of Pelophylax lessonae. NCBI lineage: Eukaryota > Metazoa > Chordata > Amphibia > Anura > Ranidae > Pelophylax > Pelophylax lessonae. The sequence continues at coordinate 32,687,686 of NC_138780.1, forward strand.
ACGCTGCCGAATCCTCCAGCTATTCCCTAATACCTGGATTGACCGAAGACTTGCTACAACATCTTGTATCTCGCTACAAGATCATTACCTCACCGCCGGAACCCTCTCCTTACAAACCTACCAGTGATAAGTACCCCACAGGGGAATACCTTCCTAATCTACTTTCACTACTACTCTGCTTACTAAAGACTATTGCTACTCTAAGAACTATACTGTTACATCTATCATCTGCACGCTACTTAGATTGCAAGCTCTTGAGCCTATTACCATCTTGTCACTGCACTAGCCTAGCATCTCCTGTACACTCCATCTGCTCTTCACTACCACCTGTACCCGTACATGATTGCTATCCTAAGTGCTTACTATCACCATCTGTTACCTCTTACCATTGCTATCACTATCCACGCCTGTCCCCTCAGTATCACCTCTATACTTTCACATATAAACATATCACTCCAGGAACATCTTTAATGAGTGTCTGTGTCTGTGTATGTGCTTGCTGAGACAGGCTGATGCACAATGATGAGTCTTGAGAGTTGGATATGGTAGTTCAACACATCTCTACATGACTACTGAGTGTAACTTCCGCAGCTGCAAATCCACACCACACAAATAAACGCCGGAGCGTTACAGATTTCACGAACCCGAAAAATGGATTCAGCGGAAATAGCTACACATGTGATACAACTATCACAAAAGGTAGATTCATTAATTCTTTCACTTACTGAAGTGAAAAAAGAAAACCAGACCTTGAGACAGCAGATAGCCCGTGTTTCACAGCTCACTGCTGCCCAACCCCGTGAGCCCAAAATAAACCCTCCACAAGTGTTTACGGGTGATCGGAAAAAATTCTGTGAATTTAAAAATGCATGTCAATTGCTTTTTAATCTAAAACCTCGCACTTACACTACAGACCAATTAAAAGTCTGCACCACTATATCATATATGTCAGGTGATCCACGGGCTTGGGCAGACTCTCTTATTGAGAAAAATGACCCTCTTCTCAACTCCTATCCTACGTTTTTAGCAGAGCTCTCTAGCCTATATGAAGACTCTAATAGGCAGAGTACTGCTGACAGCCAATTGAGGGCTTTAAAACAAGGAAGGAGACCTGTTGAAGATTTCGTAGCAGAGTTCAAGAGATGGACCCTTGATTCAGGGTGGAATGATGCATCTCTGCGAACCCAGTTCAGGCTTGGGTTATCTGAAGCCATAAAAGACGAGCTCGCCCGAGCGGATTTACCTGGCACCTTGGATGCCGTGATACAACTTAGTATCAAAATAGACAGACAATTGCGAGAGAGGAAGGCTGAGAAAATGGGAATCCCATTACCCAACCCTTCTCGGGAGTCGTCCTTCGATCCTACTCCTATGGAGGTAGGAACCATCCGCCCACCAATATCGTCTACTGAAAAGGCCAGGAGAAGAACAGAAAATCTCTGTATGTATTGCGCCTCCGCCGAACATTTGATAAGCGTTTGTCCCCTTGTCCACAAGAAAAAGGGTGAGTGTTCACAGGTCTTGCTGGGGGGATTAACGACTTCTTTTACTAATCCCTATCTCTTTATTCGTTTGATCCTACAGTGGGACCAAATTAGGATCACCACCAAGGCCATGATCGACACAGGATCTTGTGGGAACTACATTGACACTAGTTTGTTGCTTTAAATAAAATACCTATTATTTCAAAACCTAAACCTGTCTCTGTTAGTTTGATTAACGGTATTCCGTTATCTTCTGGTCCAATTACCACTCAGACACAAGCACTCCTTGCTACTGCTAATGAGTCTCATGTTGAGACCACCACGTTTGATGTGTTACCCTCACCACATTTTCCCATAATTTTGGGACTTCCCTGGTTACATATACATCAACCAACTATTGATTTGAAGACACGGTCCCTAACCTTCCCTTCTCACTATTGCGAGACCACGTGTAACCTCCAATCTCAAAAGAAAATCCTGTCCATGGTGTCAGAAGAAATTACACCACCACCATGCTATCAGGATTTATCAGAAGTCTTCCTTGAGAAAAATGCTCAAGTGTTGCCTCCCCATAGGGACTACGATTGTTCTATTGACTTACTCCCTAATAGTAAGCTACCTTTCGGTCATGTTTATCCTCTTTCTCAGGATGAACTTTCTCATCTCAAGGAATACTTGGATGAGAACTTAGCGAAAGGGTTCATTAGACCCTCTACTTCTTCCACAGCTGCAGGACTTTTCTTTGTCCGCAATAAGGATTTAAGCCTTCGGCCTATTATTGACTATAGGCAATTAAATATTATTACGATAAAGGATCGCTATCCCTTACCTCTCATCCCGGAACTGATTGAACAAGTGCGTGGAGCCACTTACTTCTCAAAGTTAGACCTTAAAGGGGCTTACAATCTCATCCGCATCCGTAGTGGGGATGAGTGGAAGACGGCATTCAGAACTAGATACGGACTATTCGAATATCTAGTGATGCCGTTTGGGTTGTGTAATGCTCCCGCAGCATTTCAGCGGTTCATAAACAACATCTTCCGAGATCTACTCGATGTCTGTGTCGTAGTATATCTGGACGATATACTCATTTACTCTCAATCCTTGTCGGAACATAAAAGACATGTAAGACTTGTGTTGTCCAGATTGCTCGCACACAACTTGTACGTAAAACTGAAGAAATGCCTATTCCATAAGGAAGAGGTGTTATTCTTAGGATACATCATATCCAAGAACAGCATCAAGATGGATATGAGCAAGATATCCTGTATTCTGGATTGGCCTGTACCAACAACTCGTAAGGCCTTACAACGATTTCTTGGATTCTCAAACTTCTATAGGAAGTTCATCAAGAACTTCTCGTCTATTGTGAGACCACTCACACAACTTACAAGTGTTAAGCAAACATTTAAATGGTCTGAAGAAGCAAATAAAGCGTTCAGCTTGTTGAAATCAAGCTTCACTACCGCTCCCATACTACGCCATCCAGACCCATCCCTCCAATACATCTTGGAGGTAGATGCGTCAAATATGGCTGTAGGAGCAGTTCTTTCCCAACGACCTACGAATACTTCACCACTTCACCCAGTTGCCTTCTTCTCTAAATCACTAAGTAACCCAGAGGTGAGCTACCCAGTGGGTGAAAAAGAGTTACTTGCCATGAAGTTGGCACTGGAGAATTGGCGACATCTACTTGAGGGCACCCGGTTGCCAATACTCATATATACAGACCATAAAAAACCTCCAATATCTCCAGACCAACAAGACCCTTTCCCACCGACAGGTACGTTGGTCACTATTCTTCCTAAGATTCAATTTCTTAGTGACCTATACACCTGCAGACAAAAACAAGAAGGCAGATGCGTTATCACGGTTAACCGAAGATAACTGTGCCGAAATTCCTTCATTACCTATAATACCCCATGACCGTATTATTGGTGTTGTTCGTCCCTTAAAGGAAGAGATTCTGCACAGTCTAAGACTGGATTCACCACCACCTCAACTAAGTACTGATGCAGAAGGCTTCCGCTACTTTAACGACAAACTCTACATACCTCCCGGTATGCGTACCAAAATCTTAGAGTTATCCCATGACGTACCTATGGCAGGACATATGGGTATGACTAAGACATTTAATTTGCTCACTAGGCAATTTTGGTGGCCTGGGATGAAGACGTCTGTACAAAAATTCATTTCTTCATGTGACATCTGTGCAAGGTCCAAAATTGACACTACAAAACCTTCTGGTTTACTTTGCAGTCTACCAATACCCAAAGTTCCATGGGAAGTTGTGTCTTTAGACTTCATAGTGGAATTACCACCGTCCAAGGGATTCACTACCATCCTAGTGTCAGTGGACCATCTGACAAAAATGGCACATTTCATTCCCATTCGCAGACTACCTTCATCTAAGGAAACAGCGGAATTGCTAGTAAAATATGTGTTCAAACTACATGGAATTCCAAAGACTCTTTTATCTGACCGGGGCTCGCAGTTCATCTCTAAGTTTTGGCAAGCTCTATGTCACATACTGCGCATTGAGCGAAAACTTACCTCCCCCTATCACCCACAGACCAACGGACAAACTGAAAGAGTCAACCAGTGTATTGAACAATATTTGCGTTGCTACACCTCATACCTACAGGACGATTGGGTGGACCTCCTCCCTCTGGCAGAATTTGCTTATAACAATGCAACCCACAGTACTACTAAGCAAAGTCCGTTCTACCTGAACTATGGGTTCCATCCCACAATTCTTCCACCACGCATCCTGCCATCAAGTAACCCAGTAGCCTCTGACTATCTCACCCAAATAAAAGACTCTTTGGGCTTACTTAACACCACCATCTCACATGCTCATAGCCAACAAAAGAGGTACTATGACCTCCGCAGAAGACCTTCACCTCAATATGCTATTGGGGATCTTGTTTGGCTATCTACGAGGAACTTGAGGTTGAAAATTCCTAGTAAAAAGCTTGGACCTCTATTCCTGGGACCTTTCCCAATTGAGAAGCTCATTGGGGAATCTGCAGTTCGACTCACTTTACCGGCAGATCTTAAAATACACCCCACGTTCCATGTATCTCTATTGAAGCCACATACACCCAACCAAGGGATTAGACCTACCATCGCGCCTCCACCTCCAATACAAGTTGAAGGTGGAGAAGAATTTGAGATTAAAGAAATTTTGGATTCTCGTATCCACAGAGGAAAGCTACAATATTTCATAAGATGGAAAAACTATGGTCCCCAAGATGACACCTGGTTGGATGCTTCTGACGTCCACGCACCCAGGCTTATACGAAGGTTCCACTCCAAATACCCGGAGAGACCAGTGTTATAGGCCTTCCAGGAGCCGGCCTTGGGGGGGGGGGTACTGTAAGATCCTGGTACCTGCGGTACCCTTCCAGCCTATTAATTGTACATTACGTTCCACCATATAGATAGGTGGAACGCATCTAGTACCTGTCCCTTTAAATTCCATGACCTCATCAGTGAGTGCCGCTCTGAGCGGCTATTTCAACCGCCGGCATTCACTCACATGTGTTCGTGCAAACCGCTTGCTACAGCATTACCTAACGCTGCCGAATCCTCCAGCTATTCCCTAATACCTGGATTGACCGAAGACTTGCTACAACATCTTGTATCTCGCTACAAGATCATTACCTCACCGCCGGAACCCTCTCCTTACAAACCTACCAGTGATAAGTACCCCACAGGGGAATACCTTCCTAATCTACTTTCACTACTACTCTGCTTACTAAAGACTATTGCTACTCTAAGAACTATACTGTTACATCTATCATCTGCACGCTACTTAGATTGCAAGCTCCTGAGCCTATTACCATCTTGTCACTGCACTAGCCTAGCATCTCCTGTACACTCCATCTGCTCTTCACTACCACCTGTACCCGTACATGATTGCTATCCTAAGTGCTTACTATCACCATCTGTTACCTCTTACCAGTGCTATCACTATCCACGCCTGTCCCCTCAGTATCACCTCTATACTTTCACATATAAACATATCACTCCAGGAACATCTTTAATGAGTGTCTGTGTCTGTGTATGTGCTTGCTGAGACAGGCTGATGCACAATGATGAGTCTTGAGAGTTGGATATGGTAGTTCAACACATCTCTACATGACTACTGAGTGTAACTTCCGCAGCTGCAAATCCACACCACACAAATAAACGCCGGAGCGTTACAGAGATACACAGTTTTTTATCCTATTCCGCTATTCAATATACACCCTTTTGGTGTAAAAAACATTAAATTGCGGCATAGTTTGCATATTTGACTGTGAGATACACCCGTGCGATACTGTTGTTCTTTTGTTCCGCTATTCAATAAACACCTTTCTAGATCTTAAATTACAGAAATATAAAGGAGACCGTCAAATAAGGGCCGTGGCCTGGGTCGTGGTGCTGCTGGTAGAGCTCCTGTTGCAAGGAGAGGACGTGGTCGATCTGTGCCAGCTACATGCACAAGTGAAACACCTTCCACAAGTGTGAGTAGGCGACAGAACCCGCATCAGTATTTGGTAGGGCATCATGCGCCTCTAGACGTGATGAGGCCTGAAGAAGTACAGGCGATAGTAGATTGGGTTGCTGACAGTGCCTCCGGTTCCTTCACATTGTCTCCCACCCAGTCTACTGCAGAAAGGTAAGAGTTGGCACCTGCAGCCAATGTCCAACCGTCTTTCACCACACCCTGCTATCCACCATGCCACCATGCTATCAGGATTTATCAGGATTTATCAGAAGTCTTCCTTGAGAAAAATGCTCAAGTGTTGCCTCCCCATAGGGACTACGATTGTTCTATTGACTTACTCCCTAATAGTAAGCTACCTTTCGGTCATGTTTATCCTCTTTCTCAGGATGAACTTTCTCATCTCAAGGAATACTTGGATGAGAACTTAGCGAAAGGGTTCATTAGACCCTCTACTTCTTCCACAGCTGCAGGACTTTTCTTTGTCCGCAATAAGGATTTAAGCCTTCGGCCTATTATTGACTATAGGCAATTAAATATTATTACGATAAAGGATCGCTATCCCTTACCTCTCATCCCGGAACTGATTGAACAAGTGCGTGGAGCCACTTACTTCTCAAAGTTAGACCTTAAAGGGGCTTACAATCTCATCCGCATCCGTAGTGGGGATGAGTGGAAGACGGCATTCAGAACTAGATACGGACTATTCGAATATCTAGTGATGCCGTTTGGGTTGTGTAATGCTCCCGCAGCATTTCAGCGGTTCATAAACAACATCTTCCGAGATCTACTCGATGTCTGTGTCGTAGTATATCTGGACGATATACTCATTTACTCTCAATCCTTGTCGGAACATAAAAGACATGTAAGACTTGTGTTGTCCAGATTGCTCGCACACAACTTGTACGTAAAACTGAAGAAATGCCTATTCCATAAGGAAGAGGTGTTATTCTTAGGATACATCATATCCAAGAACAGCATCAAGATGGATATGAGCAAGATATCCTGTATTCTGGATTGGCCTGTACCAACAACTCGTAAGGCCTTACAACGATTTCTTGGATTCTCAAACTTCTATAGGAAGTTCATCAAGAACTTCTCGTCTATTGTGAGACCACTCACACAACTTACAAGTGTTAAGCAAACATTTAAATGGTCTGAAGAAGCAAATAAAGCGTTCAGCTTGTTGAAATCAAGCTTCACTACCGCTCCCATACTACGCCATCCAGACCCATCCCTCCAATACATCTTGGAGGTAGATGCGTCAAATATGGCTGTAGGAGCAGTTCTTTCCCAACGACCTACGAATACTTCACCACTTCACCCAGTTGCCTTCTTCTCTAAATCACTAAGTAACCCAGAGGTGAACTACCCAGTGGGTGAAAAAGAGTTACTTGCCATGAAGTTGGCACTGGAGAATTGGCGACATCTACTTGAGGGCACCCGGTTGCCAATACTCATATATACAGACCATAAAAACCTCCAATATCTCCAGACCAACAAGACACTTTCCCACCGACAGGTACGTTGGTCACTATTCTTCCTAAGATTCAATTTCTTAGTGACCTATACACCTGCAGACAAAAACAAGAAGGCAGATGCGTTATCACGGTTAACCGAAGATAACTGTGCCGAAATTCCTTCATTACCTATAATACCCCATGACCGTATTATTGGTGTTGTTCGTCCCTTAAAGGAAGAGATTCTGCACAGTCTAAGACTGGATTCACCACCACCTCAACTAAGTACTGATGCAGAAGGCTTCCGCTACTTTAACGACAAACTCTACATACCTCCCGGTATGCGTACCAAAATCTTAGAGTTATCCCATGACGTACCTATGGCAGGACATATGGGTATGACTAAGACATTTAATTTGCTCACTAGGCAATTTTGGTGGCCTGGGATGAAGACGTCTGTACAAAAATTCATTTCTTCATGTGACATCTGTGCAAGGTCCAAAATTGACACTACAAAACCTTCTGGTTTACTTTGCAGTCTACCAATACCCAAAGTTCCATGGGAAGTTGTGTCTTTAGACTTCATAGTGGAATTACCACCGTCCAAGGGATTCACTACCATCCTAGTGTCAGTGGACCATCTGACAAAAATGGCACATTTCATTCCCATTCGCAGACTACCTTCATCTAAGGAAACAGCGGAATTGCTAGTAAAATATGTGTTCAAACTACATGGAATTCCAAAGACTCTTTTATCTGACCGGGGCTCGCAGTTCATCTCTAAGTTTTGGCAAGCTCTATGTCACATACTGCGCATTGAGCGAAAACTTACCTCCCCCTATCACCCACAGACCAACGGACAAACTGAAAGAGTCAACCAGTGTATTGAACAATATTTGCGTTGCTACACCTCATACCTACAGGACGATTGGGTGGACCTCCTCCCTCTGGCAGAATTTGCTTATAACAATGCAACCCACAGTACTACTAAGCAAAGTCCGTTCTACCTGAACTATGGGTTCCATCCCACAATTCTTCCACCACGCATCCTGCCATCAAGTAACCCAGTAGCCTCTGACTATCTCACCCAAATAAAAGACTCTTTGGGCTTACTTAACACCACCATCTCACATGCTCATAGCCAACAAAAGAGGTACTATGACCTCCGCAGAAGACCTTCACCTCAATATGCTATTGGGGATCTTGTTTGGCTATCTACGAGGAACTTGAGGTTGAAAATTCCTAGTAAAAAGCTTGGACCTCTATTCCTGGGACCTTTCCCAATTGAGAAGCTCATTGGGGAATCTGCAGTTCGACTCACTTTACCGGCAGATCTTAAAATACACCCCACGTTCCATGTATCTCTATTGAAGCCACATACACCCAACCAAGGGATTAGACCTACCATCGCGCCTCCACCTCCAATACAAGTTGAAGGTGGAGAAGAATTTGAGATTAAAGAAATTTTGGATTCTCGTATCCACAGAGGAAAGCTACAATATTTCATAAGATGGAAAAACTATGGTCCCCAAGATGACACCTGGTTGGATGCTTCTGACGTCCACGCACCCAGGCTTATACGAAGGTTCCACTCCAAATACCCGGAGAGACCAGTGTTATAGGCCTTCCGGAGCCGGCCTTGGGGGGGGGTACTGTAAGATCCTGGTACCTGCGGTACCCTTCCAGCCTATTAATTGTACATTACGTTCCACCATATAGATAGGTGGAACGCATCTAGTACCTGTCCCTTTAAATTCCATGACCTCATCAGTGAGTGCCGCTCTAAGCGGCTATTTCAACCGCCGGCATTCACTCACATGTGTTCGTGCAAACCGCTTGCTACAGCATTACCTAACGCTGCCGAATCCTCCAGCTATTCCCTAATACCTGGATTGACCGAAGACTTGCTACAACATCTTGTATCTCGCTACAAGATCATTACCTCACCGCCGGAACCCTCTCCTTACAAACCTACCAGTGAAAAGTACCCCACAGGGGAATACCTTCCTAATCTACTTTCACTACTACTCTGCTTACTAAAGACTATTGCTACTCTAAGAACTATACTGTTACATCTATCATCTGCACGCTACTTAGATTGCAAGCTCCTGAGCCTATTACCATCTTGTCACTGCACTAGCCTAGCATCTCCTGTACACTCCATCTGCTCTTCACTACCACCTGTACCCGTACATGATTGCTATCCTAAGTGCTTACTATCACCATCTGTTACCTCTTACCAGTGCTATCACTATCCACGCCTGTCCCCTCAGTATCACCTCTATACTTTCACATATAAACATATCACTCCAGGAACATCTTTAATGAGTGTCTGTGTCTGTGTATGTGCTTGCTGAGACAGGCTGATGCACAATGATGAGTCTTGAGAGTTGGATATGGTAGTTCAACACATCTCTACATGACTACTGAGTGTAACTTCCGCAGCTGCAAATCCACACCACACAAATAAACGCCGGAGCGTTACAGAGATACACAGTTTTTTATCCTATTCCGCTATTCAATATTCACCCTTTTGGTGTAAAAAACATTAAATTGCGGCATAGTTTGCATATTTGACTGTGAGATACACCCGTGCGATACTGTTGTTCTTTTGTTCCGCTATTCAATAAACACCTTTCTAGATCTTAAATTACAGAAATATGAGGAGACCGTCAAATAAGGGCCGTGGCCTGGGTCGTGGTGCTGCTAGTAGAGCTCCTGTTGCAAGGAGAGGACGTGGTCGATCTGTGCCAGCTACACGCACAAGTGAAACACCTTCCACAAGTGTGAGTAGGCGACAGAACCCGCATCAGTATTTGGTAGGGCATCATGCGCCTCTAGACGTGATGAGGCCTGAAGAAGTACAGGCGATAGTAGATTGGGTTGCTGACAGTGCCTCCGGTTCCTTCACATTGTCTCCCACCCAGTCTACTGCAGAAAGGTAAGAGTTGGCACCTGCAGCCAATGTCCAACCGTCTTTCACCACACCCCCTTGGAAATCAGGCAAGCAGTCTGAGCCCCAATCCATACAGCAGTCTCTTCTTCTTTTTGAGGACTCTGTCAGCAGGGTTTCCCAGGGCCATCCACCTAGCCCTGCCCCAGAAGTTGAAGAGATTGAGTGCAGCGATGCCCAACCACTTGTTTCTCAAGATGAGTACATGCAAGGACCATCGCAGCACGTCTCCGATGATGACGAAACGCAGGTGCCAACTGCTGTAGCGTTCAGCATTGTGGAGACCGACAAGGAGGGCAGGGGTGAAGACTGGGTGGAAGATGATGTGGAGGACGATGAGGTCCTCGACCCCACATGGAATGAAGGTCATGCAGGTGACCTGAGTAGTTTGGAGGAAGAGGCGGTGGTCGCACAGAGCCACCAGCACAGCAGAAGAGGGAGCAGGGTGCAGAAGCGGAGCGGCCGTGCCCTAGACACTACGCCCGCTACTGCCCAACGCAGCAAGGGAACGAGCGCAACAAAGTCAGCTCAAAGGAGTTCTCTAGCGTGGAAGTTCTTTAGAAAATGTGCTGATGACAGGACACGAGTGGTTTGTACCCTGTGCAATCAGAGCCTGAAGCGAGGCATAAACCTTCTCAACCTGAGCACAACCTGCATGATCAGGCATCTAAGTGCAAAGCATGAGCTGCAGTGGAGTAGACACCTTCAAAACCAAGAAACGTCTCTGGCTCATCCTGCTTCCTCTTCTGCTGCAGTCTCGGCCGCTCCAGCCACATCTGTAGTGATACCGGCACCTGCCACCCCGCAAACAGAGGATCTGTCAGCAACACCACCACCTGGGTCACCAACCATCTCCACAATGTCCCGTGGAAGCGTTCAGCTTTCCATCTCCCAAACACTTGAGAGGAAGAGGAAGTACCCCCCTACCCACCCGCGATCCCTGGCCCTGAATGCCAGCATTTCAAAATTCTTGGCCTTTGAAATGCTGTCATTCCGTCTGGTGGAGACGCACAGTTTTAAAAACCTTATGTCGGTGGCTGTCCCACAGTACGTCGTGCCCAGCCGCCACTACTTTTCCAGGCAAGCCATCCCTTCCCTGCACAACCAAGTGGGGGAAAAAATCAGGTGTGCACTGCGCAACTCCATCTCTGGCAAGGTCCACCTAACTACCGATACATGGACCAGTAAGCACGGTCAGGGGCGTTATATCTCCCTAACGGCACACTGGGTAAATGCAGTGGCGGATGGTCCTGAGGCGGATAGCAATTTGGCGCATGTCCTTCCACCACCGAGGATTGCAGGGCGCTTCAGTTTGCCTCCTGTTCCTAACTCCTCCTACTCCACTTCCTCATCCTCTACCGCCTCCTCATCCGGACAGCGTAACACCTTCACCACCAACTTCAGCACGGCCAGGGCTAAACGACAGCAGGCAGTTTTACAACTTGCCTGTTTGGGGGACAAACCACACACCGCGCAGGAGTTGTGGAGGAGCATGGAACAGCAGACAAATGAGTGGTTGCTGCCAGCGAGCCTCAAGCCCGGCCTGGTGGTGTGCGAAATCTCATAGCAGCTCTGGGCCTAGCCGGTTTGACGCACATCCCTTGCCTGGCGCATGTGCTGAATTTGGTGGTGCAGAGGTTCCTTAAAAACTACCCCGATATGTCGAAGCTGCTGCAGAATGTGCGGGCCGTCTGTGCGCACTTTCGGCGTTCTCACCCTGCTGCTGCTCGCCTGTCAGCACTGCAGCGTAACTTCGGCCTTCCCGCTCACCGCCTCATATGTGACATGCCCACAAGGTGGAACTCCACCTTGCACATGCTGCAAAGACTGTGCGAGCAGCAGCAGGCCATAGTGGAGTTTCAGCTGCAGCACGCACGCGTGAGTCGCTCTGTGGAACAGCACCACTTCACCACCAATAACTGGGCCTCCATGCGAGACCTGTGTGCCTTGTTGCGCTGTTTTGAGTACTCCACCAACATGGCCAGTGGCAATGACGCCGTTCTCAGCTTAACTATCCCACTTCTATGCCGATGTCGATAGGGAGGGGATTCCACAAGGTGTGGTGACGGTGTTAAGTTCTACCTACAGCCATATTCACCTTCCCTGATCATCTATAACCACCGCTTTGATTGATTAGGTGTGATGCAGTGTATGGACTTATGACTGTGGACTGTTATTATCTGGTTGCAGCACTATTCATTTACTTTACTAGCGATACTAATGTTGGACTTTCTTTGTAAGGTTTAACGTACTGTATTTTATTTTTAATCATCCTTGTCAAAGTGGCTGCTTTTATTATTTGATTTTTAATTGAGAATCATTTTAAGGTGTTTTTCTTTTCAATCTTATTTTATTAGAAAATACAAGTGTACACAAGAAAAAGGGAAAACAGAAATTCTCTCCAGAACCATCTTACTTAAAGCGGTTGTAAACCCTATGAAAAAAAAAAATAAAAAAAAAACCTGCAAGACAAAGGCATAATGAGCTAGTATGCATCGCATACTAGCCCATTATGTTTAACTTACCTTAAAACGAAGCCCCGACACGGACCCCCGGACATCGATGCGGGCGCTGCCATGATCCCTCGTCGTCTCTTCCGGGTTCGGCGGCTCCGGCGCGCTGATTGGCCGGAAGAGACGGCTCCAGCGCGCTGATTGGCCGGAGCCGCGATGACGTCACTCCCGCGCATGCGCGCGGGAGTGATTTTTCCGGCAAGCTCCCGGCAAGTTAATTGAAGGTCCCCCCGAACCTTCAGAGCGCATGCGCCGCTCGCGCGAGCGGCTGCATGCACTGTAAATATCTCCTAAACCGTGCCGGTTTAAGAGATATTATTTGTACCTACAGGTAAGCCTTATTATAGGCTTACCTGTAGGTAAAAGTGAAAAAAAGCGGGATACAACCGCTTTAATACCACTTAACATGTTACAAGTATTTTATGTTAATGTTAGAAATATAGATATCAAACATTTAATATCCAACAAACATTATGGCTACACAGAGTACTTTATCTTACAAAACCTTAATATATTGTTAGTAAGACCAACTCATATCATGATTATAATCCCCTAACTAAATGCTCCTCTGAATATATCACTTAATCCTAATTTACAAATATGATAAAATGTCTTACTTGGTTTAATGACTTGATGTAAACACTCTCAACCGAACAGGGGGAAAAAGAAAAGAAAAAGACAAAAAAAAAAAGAAAAAAAATATAAAATTAAACACAAAAAGTACAAAAAAACACAGAAAATACGCACAGAAAGTATGCACTCCGCTATGACGATATATCAGTGGCCCACTTAACAAATTCAGCTGAATCCTGAAACTCAGCCCACACGGACCAAGTATTCGCAAAACGTTCCAAATCATCAAGTTCTTGCGCAATTAAACGTTCCAAGGCTTTAATTTTATCCACCTCTACCGCCCACTCCATCAGAGAGGGCACTTCTGATTGTCTCCAATATCTAGGGATCACATTTCTCATAGCAGCCAAAAAATGGCGTAGGATATCTAACTAACCAACCTGAGAGGTCCCGGTATCAAGGATAACAGAGCTATCTCAGGGGAAGGAGTCATTGTGGTCTCTGTCAACCTGCAGTGCAAAGCAAAAACATTTTCCCATAACTTCAGGATTTGGGGGCAGTGCCACCATATATGTAGCATTGTGCCCCTATCTGAGGAACATCTCCAACATACATCGGACGATGTAGAATCTATATATTTGATAGTAACCGGGGATCGATACCATCTGGTTAGTAGTTTTAAGGTATTTTGTTGAGTTCTACTGATTGGTGCTGAGTGGAGGCATTGCAATTTTTCTTTTGTTGCTTCCTATTTTTGAATAAATGTGTACAATGCTTGTAAAGATTAATTTAATTCTTTCAGAAATATGTAAATGAATCCGCGCTTAGGATATCTGTATACCAATATAAACAATGGCTGCTGCCCACCTCTAAAACTATAATCCTAGGATGTATAGTTAAAATTAATAAAGACATCTACCTCCCCTTTCTTTATTAATTTAATTCTTTATTATTTCTTCACAGGGATCAATCTTTTATGGCATAAATGATATCAATAAGACTGTGGTGACGGAATTCATTCTTATAGCTTTTTCCAGCTTGAAGCAGTTCCAAACTTTACTCTTTATTTTTATCCTATTGGCATACATTGGTTGCATTTCAGGGAACTGTGCCATACTGATATTAGTAAAAAATGAACGTACACTTCATACACCTATGTATTTTTTTATTAGCACTTTTGCTTTCTTGGAAATTATATTTGTATCAGTCACCATCCCAAAACTTCTAGCTAATTTGATGGAAACTAGTAAAACAATATCATTTCTGGGATGTTTTGCACAGCTGTATGCTTTTAATTCTCTTGGCGTAACAGAATGTTATCTTCTTGCTGCCATGGCATTTGATCGGTATTTAGCCATTAATAATCCTTTGCACTATAGAGTTATTATGAATAAATCCCAATGTGTTAAACTTGCAGTCGCTCCTTGGATTATTGGAATTATCATAGCTTTCAAACCTACAATATTCACAGCTCAGTTGGAATTCTGTGGTCCTAATGAGGTTAATCATTTCTTCTGCGACTTGGCTCCATTGCAGAATTTGGCTTGTTCTAACCCATTTATCAGCAATGTTGTTACAAGTACAACTGCAGTGTTTGCAACAGTGGTCCCATTTGTGCTGATTTTGGGATTTTATGTACATATAATTAAAACTATTTTAAAAATTAAGAGTTCGAAAGGAAAACGAAAATCTTTCTCAACCTGCTCATCGCACCTTATTGTAGCCAGCTTGTTCTATTGTACTGCAATTGTTGTATATGTCAGGCCCAAGGGTAGTCAGTATGACAAATTCCTTGCTCTTATGTATACTGTTTTCACTCCACTTCTAAATCCATTTATATACACGTTAAGGAATAATGATGTGAGGACAGCTTTGAGGAAATTAAGACTATTAAGAATCATTGGTAAAATCAGGAGTGACCATAAATTTTGATTTGGAAACTCTTTGGAAATATACAAGTAACTGTACAAGAATTTGGGGTCTCAACTACAGTTTTGTTACATAGTTACATAGTTACATAGTTGGTGAGGTTGAATAAAGACAATAGTCCATCCAGTTCAACCTGTGTAGGTGTGTGTGACTGTAATCATCTAACATAGCCCTCAATCTCCTGATCCTTGAGATGTAAGTCTAAGAGTCTTTTGAAAGTCACCATACTACCCGCAGAAACCACCTCTTGTGGTAGACAATTCCACAATCTTGTAGCCCTAACAGTAAAGAACCCCCCACGTTGCCTGAGGTTAAAACGCTTCTCCTCTAATCGCATTGTATGTCCTCGAGTCCTCATGCAATTCCTTCGAATGAACAGCTTTTCTTCTAAGCTGAGATCCCCATTAAGATATTTATAAATTGCTATCATGTCCCCTCTCAGACGTCTTTTCTCCAGGGAAAATAAATCGAGCGATTGCAGCCGCTCTTCATAGGTAAGGTCCTCCAACCCCCTAATCAGTTTAGTTGCCCTTCTCTGGACTTTCTCCAGCTCCAACACATCCCTCCTGAGGACTGGCGACCAGAACTGGACAGAATACTCCAGATGCGGTCGGACCAGAGTTTTATAAAGTGGAAGGATTATAGTCTTATCTCTGGAATACATCCCTTTCTTTATGCATGCTAATATTCTGTTGGCTTTGGAAGCTGCCGCTTGGCATTGCATGCTGTTGCCTAATCTATCATCAACTAAGACTCCCAGATCCTTCTCCATTTTTGATTCCCCCAAGGGTTCCCCTCCTAACGTGTATTGTGTTTTTATGTTTTTGGTCCCCAAGTGCAAAACCTTACACTTCTCCACATTAAACCTCATTTGCCATGTCGTTGCCCACTCCGTAATTTTGTCCAGGTCATTCTGTAGGATATCTGCTTCATGCTGTGCAGTTATTGCCCTGGCCAATTTTGTATCATCTGCAAAAACTGATAACGAACTACTGATCCCGTCCTCAATGCTGTTTATGAATAAATTGAACAAGGTTGGTCCCAGGACTGAGCCCTGGGGCACCCCGCTTACTACCTCAGACCAGTCTGAGTATGCGCTGTTTATTACTACCCTTTGGACACGGCCTTTTAGCCAATTCCGTATCCAAGAGCAAACCCTGCTGTCGATACCTGCAGACCTTATTTTATAAATTAAGCGCTTGTGGGGAACTGTATCAAACGCCTTAGCGAAATCCAAGTACACCACATCCACTGGTCTCCCCCTATCTAGCTCACAGCTCACTTCCTCGTAGAATGCTAAGAGATTGGTTTGACAAGATCGCCCATTTGTAAACCCGTGCTGGTTACTACTGATGATGTTGTTGTCTTTAGCATACTCTACGATATAGTCCCTTATCATCCCCTCCAAAAGTTTACATATTATTGATGTCAGACTGACAGGCCTTTAATTTCCCGGGATATGTCTCTGGCCCTTTTTGAATATCGGAATCACGTTAGCCTTCCTCCAATCCCCTGGTACATCTCCTGTCCTAATACTGTCAGCAAAGATCAGGAACAGTGGTCTAGATATAACCATACTGAGTTCCTTGAGCACTCTCGGATGTACGCCATCCGGGCCTGGTGATTTGTTTGTGTTAAGTTTATCCAGTCTTTCCCTGATTTCCCCCTCTGTTAGCCATAGTGGCAAGTCCTGTGTATTACTACTAACCATACAGTCATGGTCAGTGTACCCTTCCTTTTCCTGCGTAAAGACTGACGAGAAAAAAGAATTCAGCACGGTTGCTTTTTCAGTGTCCTCTGTAACCATCCTCCCATCATCGCTAATTATGTGTGCAATATGCTCTGCCCTAGTTTTTTTGCTGTTGATATATTTAAAGAATTTCTTTGGGTTTTTTTTACTATCCTCCGCTATTTGTCTCTCAAAGTTGATTTTAGCCATCTTGATTTCGTGTTTACACTTCTTATTTTCCTCCTTGTATTGCTGGAAGGCCGATACGGTGCCCTCTGATTTATATTTCTTGAAGGCCAATTTTTTTCCCCTAATAAGTTTTTTAACGTTACGGTTTAGCCAGCCAGGTTTGGCTTTGTCTCTTCTAAATTTATTCCCCATAGGAATGCACTGCAAGATGCCTTTGCTTAATATTGTTCTAAAGCATTCCCATTTTTCCTCTGTGGTCAGTGATCCCAGGGTTTGGTCCCAGTTTACCCTTTCCATCAATGAGTACAATTTTGGAAAGTCTGCCCTTCTGAAGTTTAGGGTTCTTATGTTCCCCACTTGCCTTTTTATATTGTTATTTATACTAAATGTGATCATCCTGTGATCGCTAGAGCCCAGGTTGTCCTGGACTCCTACCTCCGAGATTATGTCTGGGTCATTAGTGATCAATAGATCCAGGATAGCATTCTCTCTAGTAGGGGAATCCACCAACTGCGACATGTAGTTATCCTGTAAGGTTTCCGTGAATAGCCGGGCCTTATGCGAGTGTGCAGTCCCCTCTTCCCAGTCAATGTCGGGATAATTGAAGTCCCCCAATATGATGACTGATCCTAGTTTTGCCGCTTTACCTATTAGTGCTAAAAATTCCAGCTCTACCTCCTCCCCTTGGTTAGGTGGCCTATAGCAAACCCCCACAACTACTTTTCCCTTATCTTCTTCCCTATCGAGTTCAACCCACACAGATTCTAAATCCATGCTCATCCCATCCGTAATGTCACTCCTTTCTAGCACCTTTATATTGTTAGCTATGGTCCTTTGTCATAGACAGATGTCAACTAGGAATGGGGATCGAAGCTACCATGGGTTCAAATCAAATTTGACATGTTCAAGATTAGTGGTCCCAGCAAATCTATTCACCGGTTCACTTGGGAGCATTTTTAACCACTTGACCACTGGAAGATTTACCTCCCTTCATGGCCAGGCTATTTTTTACGATACGCCACTGCGTTACTTTAACTGACCATTGCGCGGTCATGTGACACTGTACCCAAATACATAGGTATTGGACAGAGGGGTGGCTGTGGACGTGGTATACTTAGACAGAGGGGTGGCTGTGGACCATAGGTGTGCACACAGGGTGTGTCGGTGTGTGCCTGGGTACACCCTAATCGCTCTGTGCGGTGCCGATTCCCCTTGCTTCCTGGGGCCCCCTGTCTCCCCCTTGCAGTGCTGCCAGCTTCCCTCCTCTCCTCTTCTGCTCACTGCTTTGGGGGATGTTTCAGGATGGATGAATGAATGAACAGAGTGTGTGATTTGTACCGATCACTCTTGTGTTCATTCTTAACTGAAGCATAGTAAACTAATGTTTACCATGCTTCAGTTTGTGAATGAACAGGAAGACGCTCAGCACAGAGCACTTCCCATTTGTTCACTGTCCAGTGCAGCTGAAGCTGTAGAGAAAGGGACAGGGGAAGCTCTGTCCTCAGTCCCTTTCTCTTTGTTTGGACCCAGGGCTTTTTTTCAGCAGGAACGCGGGGAAACGCAGTTCCAGAACCTACAGCACTGACTTTATGCAATGGCAAGGGGTGCTGGGGTGTGCTGCAGGGTCTATTGCTACTGGCTGCTGGGGAATCTTTTCTAGCTGGAGGAGATTTATTCTAGCTGGAGGGGATCTATTTTTGCAGGGGGGTCGGTTGTTGCTAGTGGGGGACCTATTGTTGCTAGGGGGTGTGTCTTATATTGCTCGGGGGCTCAATTGTTGCTTGTAGAGATCTACTGTTGAGGGAGGGGTCTATTGTTGCTGGGTGCTGGAGAGTCTATTGATGCTGGCCGTGGGAGATCTGTTGTTACTGCCGGGGGTCTATTGTTGCTGGGGGATTTATAGTCACTGCAAGGGGTGGGGATTTTGTTTCGGGTGGTCCATTGTTGTTGCAGGGGATCTATTGTTGCTAGAAGGGGCTAGCTGCAAGGGATCTATTTTACTGCTTTTGTTGGTATCATTAACATATTCCTTACAAATGAATGATCACCTCAAAATTATGCTTTGGTCTGTATTCTCTAAAAAGGCAGTAATGGGAGGTGGGTGGGGGGTGTAACCAAGGAACAGTACTCAGGGGTGGGTAGGGGTGGAGAAAAGGGGTCGGAAAGAGTTTCTGCCCCTATTCTCTGAGAAAAAAAGCTCTGTTGATATTTCCCCAAAGGCTCCTAAAAAAAAACTGTAAAAAAAAAATGAATTATTAAAAAAAAATGAAATTGTAAAAAAATAATAAAAACTGCTGAGGCCGCCCACTGCCCTACTGACACCAATCCCTGCTCTGCTGACACCATCCATGATCTGCTGATATACACGCATGTGTGTTTGCGCTCTGGGTTGCACACCCTAATGCAGTAGGCTGTGCACACCAATGCTGTGGACATAGTATACTTGGATTTTGCAAAAGCATTTGATACCATTCCCCACACACGGCTAATGTGTAAGGTAAAGTCTACAGGCTCTTACTCTGAATGGTCTAAGGTTATTAGTGGTGTACCCCAAGGTTTAGTGTTGGGACCCTTACTTTTGAATATCTTTTTAAATGATATAGGGTCTGGGATTAAAAGTACAATTTCAGTCTTTGCAGATGACACCAAGCTTTGCAGTGGAATAACTTCTTTACAGGATGTGGCAAATGAGGTTTGATGTTGATAAATGTAAAGTTATGCACTTGGAGGCTAAGAATATGCATGCATCATACATACTAGGTGGAGTAGGACTGGGGGAATCCATAGCGGAGAAGGATCTGGGTGTTCTGGTTGATCATAAGCTTAATAATAGCATGCAATGCCAAGCTGCGGTTTTCAAAGCAAGCAAAGTCCTTTCTTGTATTAACAGAGGCATGGACTCCAGAGAGAGAGATATAATTTTGCCCCTGTACAAATCATTAGTAAGACCTCATCCGCAATATGCAGTTCAGTTTTGGCACCCGTTTTCAAGGATATCGGGGAACCGGAGAAAGTGCAGAGAGGGGCAACCAAACTGATAGGAAGCATGGAGGAGCTCAGCTATGAGGAAAGATTAGAGGAACTGAATTCATTCTCTCTTGAGAAGAGGAGATTAAGGGGGGATATGACCAACATGTATAAATACATAAGGGGTCCATATAGTGAACTTGGTGTTGAGTTGTTCACTTTAAGGTCAACACAGAGGACAAGGGGACACTCTTTACGTCTAGAGGAAAACAGATTTCATCTGAAAGGTTTCTTCACCGTAAGAGCTGTGAAAATGTGGAATAGACTCCCTCCAGAGGTGGTTCTGGCTAGCTCACTAGATTAATGTAAAAAGTGGTTGCTTGTTGGCGGACTTGCAAACACTCACCCAGCGCTCAGAGCAATTATTACCATACAACTTATTAAATAAATTCTTATAAAACAATTCTAATATTGAGCAGCTGCTGTAATCATACAAACTTATAGCAAAGTGGAATTAACACCCCAGTATCCAGCCAAACACACCAGTATCAATGACACTCAGCAGCGCTAATGAGTCTCTAAACATATTAAAACTCTTCCCTCGGTGGGGCCTGTGAAAAAAGAACAAGTGCACTGTACATATAGTACTATTATATGTCCATAAACTATGCATAAAGTCTCCCCATGTTGGTGTTGTTCATTGGTGTTGTTCTCATCATTTAAATCGTTTATTAATTTCCCGATGTTTATAACACTGTTCAGGTAGGTTAAGACTTCCTCTACCACACCTCTTGTGCTCCCCCCTGTAGGTAGTGGGCACTCACCAGATAATATTGGGAAACAGCACCTTGTATATACAGGTTATCTCCTCTCCTCTCCAATGCCTTTTCTCTACACCAATCCGCGTCTGCACCCCACGAGCCAGATGACCCTCACATGGGTTTAATGGTGAACACCATCATCACTCAGACATTTCTCATAGGCACATCCAGATCATTGGTTGGAGGAAAGAAAAACGGGGGGACTAATAGTTTTGGCAATTTATTAATAAAACAACATAAACTAAACTCCCGCTCCCCCTTCAGTTATAAGCTTACATTAAAAGTAAAGAAACAGGCAATGAATATATTCGCATGGATATAGAACACCGAGCCCCTCTCACTGCGTCTGTTCCGCTCCGTGCGGCTGTTAGTGGCGAGTTCTGGAAGTTCGGGCTTGGCGTCTGTGTATGTGTATCCAAGTATGTGGTCCCAAGCTTCAGCAGAATACCCACGATATATACCCTACCAAAACAAAAATTTAATTTATTTATGAAAGACTTCTGCTCAGCCCCCGATGGACTTTCCACAGTCTCATCCCTCCTATGGAGGTTTTTAAGGCAATCTGGGGGGGGGGGGGGGGGTTGGGAATGAATAATGTAAAATTGAGGAATGAAATAGTAGTTAACTCACCTCAATACAAGGCCCCAAAGGTCAATCTGTGGCAACAGGTCAAATCAAAGGTAAAGAAGGAGAAACAAATTCCTCAAGCCGGACCACTAAATGAGGGAAGCCCTAGGCCACGCCAGAAACATCCGCAACATTAAGAACCTGAGAGGAGGAATAGGAACTATAATGGATATCAACAATTCCCAGAGAGGCCATATACATACAATAGGTATGAACCACTGAGTACATCAGAAGATTATCACCAATCCCCATACCATCCTTTTTTAGGAAGAGGCGGGGGGGGGAGGGAACGAGGGAGAGGGGGATGTCCATGGAGAGGCAAACCGTAGAATGTGCCCAGGGAGGCAACTGGGGCATATCACTCCCATTGGGAAAGAAACAAAGATAGTCAGTCCCAAACACAGTATCACTCAGGGAATGTCGTGCAGGACAGAGGATCCAGAAAAAATGTGCGTGTGTGTGTATTATTAATACTGCTTTAATCACTTAACATATGTGCTCACTAAAAAACTTTCCCTTTAATATTAATCTGTGCCCTATGGTTCTTGTTACAGAAAGGAAAATTCATGAAAACGCTGTGCGGCCCCAAGATGGACTCTTGGAATGACACTCAGAACTGCTGCAGCAAGGTTGAGCTGGAGAGGGGGGAATGTTTCAGCTTGTACCTGCAGAATGTCACCATGGCCACCTCACACAGAATACAGGGCATAAAGTTGGAGTGGGACAATAGAAGCTCATCTGCAGCTGAATACATGCCCAAGCAGATAGCGACCCTGCACCCAGAACCACATGGAGGAATTCAACCCATCAAATTCCATTGGATGCTGTCCCTGTGTAATATATGTCATGAATCTCATTTATCCCAGGAAAGTTTATGTACCATGGGGGGAAGATGGTCCATTCTTCAGGAAGCCTGTATGTAGTCTGCTACTGCTTATAGTACAGCAAGTCACCATTGTATAGAATACATAACAATGGAGTTACTAGCCTTTACATTGCATTGGTGCTATGTGGCTCCCAGACACATTTCTTGAATAGGTGGCAGTATCACTGGCATGGCTGGTAAAGGGAGGGAAAAGGGAGGCTTGTGCAAGATGGTGCCATTAGACAATCAGTAGTGCCAGCCTTATAAATGCTTGTACCCAATCAGCTGCTCCCTTGCATATAACCTACAGCTTGCTTTATTCAGATTCCCTCGGTTTCTACTTAGGCATGCAACCTACACCCTATGTAATTGCCTAGGGGGTCCTGTATAAGTGCCTAGTCAATCTATGTAGAGGCCCAATGTTTCCGTTTTTAGTGATTTCTTTTTCTTTTTCCAAAGGTCTTATGTTTTAGCCATGGATCTAAACCACCGGTCCTAGACATTCTGTATTGGGCTGTATATATGCCTAGTCAGTCTGAGACCCTATATCTCTGCTTAACTACCACAAGGGTCCTTAACATTTACCTAAGGGTGCCCTTGGCATGTGCCTTATCAGCCTAATTGGCTCAAATACAGTGTTGGAGGGGTCTGTTAATAATTTTCTGTAAATAAAAACTTTCCAATGATGCCTTTAGTGCTGTAGCACCCCATAAACCTTTAGAAGACAATGTCAGCACATAAATCTAGTCCTACCACTAGACCTTTTATTAGCCATTGAAGTTATGGGTGGGTGCCCTTAAGCTGCTCATAAAATGGCATCTTCTATCCCCCCCCCCCCTCAAGAGTTCCAAGCTCTGCTCCCCATCCGCACTGCCGAGCAAGGGAGACTCCTTCTACTGCTTTACCTGCATTAAACAGAGGAGCCAGCAGAGGGCACCAGACTTTCCTTGTAATGGAAACGGCAGGGGTGTAGAGTAGAGAACACACTTCTGGACTCTTTGTGGGATGGAAGAGGCTGATGAATAAAACTTACCCTGCTGCCATCTACCCAAAGCTGTGATTATTTTGCTGGGTGGACTTACCCTCTAGAGCTGGCCACACATGGTGCAATCTGCTTCTACAATCTCTGTACAATTCCTTTAAATTCACCAACTATATAGTGTGAGCACAGCTAGTCAATGCCTTCAATCTTAATTTGGTTGGGTAGGCATTAGGTAATCCCCAGAAAATCATCATAAGAAGGTTGTCCAATCAGGTTATAATGTGTGTAGCTAGCGTAAGAGTGGAACTTTTAAATACATTTTCCATTTCTATAGAAAATACATATTTCTTCTATCACTGACGGCTTTAAGCTCACATTTAAAAACCTTTTATGTGATAAGGAGATTTAAAGTAATAAAATAAAAGTTACTTTTGTATGTATAAACGCAGTGGAAGAAAAATAAAAATGTAAAGAAGCCTCATTTTGTTTCTATGCTGACTTTTATTACTACAATATCCCCACCCGCAACCCCAGATTTCACTTTCCTGTATCAGAAGCTGAGTGTGATAGGGGGTAGAGGTTCGGGGGCAGGTACTAAGGCTTGCTCACACCTTGTAGCTGGAGGTGTGTGGTAGGATGACTGTGGTGCTGATGGCACTGATACCGACACACCGCACATTTCATTGGTGGTATTAAACCCACAACCAAAAATTTAATATATTGCAGCTTACCAATCATTAGATAGGGTGGCTGCTTTTGGTTCTGTTTTCTTAGGCTTTTTTTCCCTCCGTTTTCACCGGGCGACGTGGCCAGTAAAACACCTCCTGTAATAGTGAGACACAACTCTGGAGGAATGAGTACAGGGGGCACAGCAGATAGCAGCATTGTCAGTCTGGGGTGGGGGGTGTAAAATGTATTAGCTGGAGTTTGGCTTCTGTTTGTAAGTATATTAATTTGCGAACACTTTGTTACAGTAAACTGTTTTGGGATAAAGATTTTGTATGAATAAATAAAAGCTGATCGTTAGGGATGATCGAACTTCCCGAAAGTTCGGCCCGGATTTCAGAACCGCATTGAAATCATTGGGACCCGAACTTCGGTAATCAAAAAACACTATTTTGAAGCCCCTAAAAGGTGCCTAGGGTTCTGGGTCATGCCCCAGGGACTATTAATCACACAAAAAAAAGTTCTTAAAAATTGTCATTTTTGATAGAGAGCCAACTATTGAAAAAGTTATTGAAAAAAAAAAGAGATTTCTTTGGATTTAGTGTCTGGGGGGTCTAAAAAGTGTGCCTGTGAAGTTTCAGCTCTGTAGCATGTCCAGAACCAGAAAAAAAAGATTGTTTTTATTAGAATTGCAATAGAACAGGATAGTGGCTCCGCTATTTTCACACCTTGTCGGTTTTGTAGCAGGCGTTTTTTTGGGCATTTTTTGGGGGTCTTTGGAGGCAGGCATAACATCAGAACTTCTGTGTAGGGGTATATATACACACACACATGTATGTATATATACACATACACATACAGTATATAGGTGTGAAAGTAGCAGAACACTATGCTTGCGCTAATGAAATAATTAACACCCATATGGTTTCGCTCCTTTCACACCTGTATGTGTGTATGTATATAAATACATATAAGTGTGTGTGTATATATACCCCTATACACAAGTTCAGATGTTATGCCTGCCTCCAAAGACCCCCAAAAAATGCCCAAAAAAAATGCCTGCAACAACACACCTGGGCGTTTTTGTAGCAGGCGTTTTTTGGGCATTTTCTGGGCATCATTGGAGGCAGGCATAACATCAGAACTTCTGTATAGGGGTATATATACACACACACATGTATGTATATATTCACATACACATATATAGGTGTGAAAGTAGCAGAACACTATGCTTGCGCTAATGAAATAATTAACACCCATATGGCTTCTCTCCTTTCACACCTATATGTATGTATGTGTATAAATACAAATACATATAAGTGTGTGTGCATATATACCCCCCATTCACTAATGATTGGCCTCTGGACCCCCTAGTCACTCTAATCACATTCCTAGCATTCTCCTGCCCCCTCAATTGGCTTTTACTGATGGTTCCGGTCCAATCACTGCTTTTAAAGCCCAGTTCCTGTCCCATTGCATTTTGGTCGGCTATGGTTGCCGAATTCCAAACTTTTTCAGCAAAAAGTTCGAAATTCGGCCGAATTTCGAACAGTCAATGTTCGGGTCGAACCGATGGTCGACCCGAACCGTTCGATCATCCCTACTGATCATTTTATACACCCTTGCCAGTGTTAAATGGTTTGTCTTATCCCTGTAAACTGATCATTTCTGTTGGAGAGCTTGTTCTTGTGAAAAACAGGCTTGCTGGTTCGATCACCAGATGAAAATAGAAGAAAGCTTAAAGAAAACGAAAGCAGCCATCACATGTAAGAATTGGTAAGCTGCAATATCGTTTTTGCTTTTGGGGTTTGATACTGATTTAAGTTCTATTGGCTGAAGTGTGGGGTGATGTGGTAGTTTGATGTTCGTTTTTCCTGATCATTCCAAAATATTGCACCTACGCTGAACAAGTCTAAATAAAGACAATTCTTTTCACATAAGATTAGGGTGTGTTGGCTACATTTGGAAATAAAATAAGCCATATTGGGATGGGAACAAACCCCTTCTAATAAGACAGATGGACTTTAAAGGATGTGGGGCTGTCCATTGAGATGAGCACCCCGCACGGATCACCCAGCCATCACACTCGCCCGCATCACATCCTCTCCCCATGTGTCCACCAGCTCTCCTCACCTCTCCAACCAAAGGAGGAAACAGCGGACTTACAGGCAAGTCATCCCCGGCTTACAATTCTACCCCCATGTCGGGGAGCCCAGCTAAAGCTAGATTCAGGCTGGATGAGAACCATGAAAGGGGGGGGGACCCTGACAGTGGTGCAGAAGAAGATACTAGAAACCTGCCAGACTCCATAGAAGAGTTCCCTACCCGTAACAGGCCTGTTATTGATACAGTCCTAAAGGACATGCTAGTTTCCCTCAGAAATTCCCTGCAATCAAATATGGCCTCCCACATGAATAAAATTAGCAGGGACCTTCAGTCAGTCACAGGGAGGGTGGATCATGTGGAAGAGAAAATGGGGGAATTCGCTACCACCATAAATGATCTCATTGATGCCCATGAGAAGCAGTAAGATGACATGGAGGGGGTAAAGGCCAAGCTAGCGGATATTGAGGATAAATCAAGGAGGAACAATCTAAAAATCAGGGGGATCCCTGGAAGCATTCCTCAGGATGGTCTACGCGAATACGCCTTTACTCTCTTTAAAGCATTGTTACCTGACTCCACGGATCTGGACCTCACCATAGAGATGAGCACAAGACGACATTGTATAAAAGAGTATACAGTTTATTATACAAAAGTAGGTATGAAAGTAATAACACATACAAAATTGATAATGAGAGGGCTCATTACATGTACATCATATACTGTATCTTGAGATAACTAGTTAATGATGAAGGTCCAATGTGTTTCGTGAACACAATTCACATTCTGCTTTCTCAGGGACCCTCCACATCAACTAGATTGTCACACAGACTTGAAAAGAGAAAACATGTTACATATACAGAGAGTCATATCACATATAGGGCTTTTCCCATTAGACTGACAAGATATAATAACTGTGCTCACCAATTACATCAAAAGGAAATCATTGGGCCATCCACACATGTTCGGTACACGCCAGGGTCATGTAGCAACCATATGAATATGGATAATGTTTTCTCTTTTTTCTTTTTAAGTCTGTGACAATCTGGTTGATGAGGGATCCCTGAGGAAGCGGAATGTGAATTGTGTTCATGAAACGCGTTGGACCTTCATTTTCCTCATTAACCACTTTAAGATTTGCCCCCATCCTGACCAGGCCCTATTTTGCGATTCGGCCCTGCGTTACTTTAACGGACAATCGCGCGGGCATGCGACGCTGTACCCAAATAATATTGATGTCCTTTTTTTCCCACAAACAGAGCTTTCTTTTGGTGGTATTTGATCACCTGTGCGATTTTTATTTTTTTTATGTATTTTTTGCGCTATAAACAAAAAAAGGGCGACAATTTAAAAAAAAAAAAACAATATTTTTCACATTCTGCTATATGACATTCTCAAATAAAAAAAATTAACATTTTTTAACATTTTAGGCCAATTTGTTTTCTGCTACATATTTTTGGTAAAAAAAAAATCGCAATAAGCGTATTTTGATTGGTTTGCACAAAAGTTATAGCGTCTACTAACTACGGCAAAGATTTATGTAATTATAATTGTTTTTTTTACTAGTAATGGTGGTGATCAGTGATTTTTAGCAGGACTGCGACATTGCGGCGGACAGATTGGATCCCTGATTGACATTTTTGACACTTTTGGGGGGACCAGTGACATTACTACAGTAATCAGTGCTAAAAATATGCACTGTTACTGTAATAATGACACTGAAAAGGAAGGGGTTAACCCTGTGGGTGATCAGTGCGTTAAATGTGAGCCTAGGGGAGTGATTCTAACTGGGGGCATGGCTTCTGAAATGATCATAGAGACCTGTGATCCTATATAGAAGGATCACATGAGCTCTGTGATCATTCCAGGGAGAAGAATGGACAGCTGTGTTTACAACAGCTGTCCGTCCTTTCTCAGCGGGGAACGATCGTGGGTGTCAGGAGGCAATCGGAGCCGCCTGCCCGCTGCATCGGCTTCCCCGCTGCCGAGTGGGGGCAGGGGTGCGCCGGCGGCAGCGCGCGCTCGCCCCCTAGCTTCCCACGTGCAACCAACGTAGGTCTACCTTGGTTTGCGCAGGAGAGCCACCCTGCCGCAGTAAAAAGGCGCCGGTGGTCGGGAAGTGGTTTACTAGTTAAGCTATATGATGTACAGGTAATGAGCTGTCTCATTATGAATTTTGTATATGTTTTTACTTTCAGAACTAATTTTGTATAATAAGCTATATACACTTTTATACAATGTCGTCTTGTGCTCCTCTCAATCGACTGCCCCACATCCTTTAAAGTCCATCTGTCTTATTGGGAGGGGTTTGTCCTCGTTCCCCTATGACTCATTTTATTTTCAATTTACTATTAGAATGTGGGCTGCTGTCTCTAGAACTGGTAAACTGTAACTTTATCTATGTTGGCTACAAATCATATTTTAATTTTTTTTCTACATGTGGTGGTTTGCGTTTAAAAAAAAAAAAAAAAAATCACAAAAACACAATGTGAATTGGCCTGATGGTAAATAAGGCATTTTGCCTTGTCTTGGGACAGTGCAGGGCAAGGCCACACCATGTTCGATGACGAAGAGCTCCGATGTCTGGTGCATGAAAGGACATTGCTCTATAATCCTAAGGTCAATGAATACAAGGATCTCTGCAAGCGGCACAGGACATGGAAGGATATTGCTACACACTGTTTATGTTGTTTAGGATGCCTACTGCGGCTGCTCACGAAAAAAAAAAAAAAAAATGGCATAGAGAAAATGACGGGCCAGATAGCGCAACTACACGCCGCATTACAACACATTTGAAGAAATCAACGGATAGAAGGAAAATGGCACCTGATATCACAGAAGATGTTGCTGGTTATTGGGTCAAACTAAAATAATGCATGCAAACACGCCAAAATGTGTAAAATGCTCTACAAAAAGCAGGATTATTCAGCACTAGAGGGAATGGAAGCTTACAGCAGGAATTTGGATGCTCTCTGGGAATGTACATTATTTTAAAATCCAGCTTTATTTTCTGTGGAAATTAGTCTGGTTAAAAAAAGACACAAGTCCATCCAGTTCAACCCACAGAGAATAAAAACCAAAACAACCCACAGTGTATACAATAACACAGAGGTCAGCCATTGGGGCAAAATGCATCCGAATAAAAAAAAAAAAAAAAAAAAAAAAAAACATAGGATATATATTTGAAGGAAGAGTAGGGATTATTATTATTATTATTTTTTTTCAATGAGCTGCAGTATCTCCAATATACCTTTTTCACCATAAGATGTGTGGCGAACTGCAGCAACTGTGATGAGCTTTTGTACAACTGGAGAGTGCCATTAGATATATGCTGGACTGCAATATATGTTTTCACCACTAGGGGGCGCCATCAGACACCTGGGGAACTTTAGTCAGCTGCAGTATAATTTTTTAACCACTAGATGGCAAAATACAGTCACTAATAAATGTTTTCACCACTAGAAGGTGCCATCAAATGCAGGGTGAACTGTGGTCAACTGCAATGTCATTTAACCACCAGAGGTCACTATTAAATAGATGAGGAACTGCTGTAGCTGTAATATTATTCATTTGTTTTTTTTTTTTTTTACCACCAAAGGATGCCATCAGATGATAAACTGTAATAAAGTGCAGTAGCTGCAATATACTGTGTTTTTTTTTACCACTAGAGGGTGCCATCAAATATTGAACTGTAGTAAACTGCAATATCATTTTTAATCACCAGAGGTCACTATTAAGTGGATTGTAAACTGTAGTACCTGCAATAGAAACAATTATCACCAGAGGGCACCATTACAACTACAGTAGCTGCAATATACTTTTTCACAACCAGAGGGCACCATCTGACAAATGGCCAACTGTTGTCAACTGCCACTGCATGCAAAATTGTTTTTTTTAGCATCAGAGGATACCATTGGACGGATGGCAACATACAGTAACTGTAATATACTTTTCTACCACCAGAGGGCGTCATCAGATAGATGGTAAACTGTAATAAACTGAAGTAGCTGCAATAAATTTATTTACCACTAGAGGGCGCCAACAAATGGATGGTGAACTGGAGTCAACTGCAATGTCATTTTAACCACCGGAGGTCACTATTAAATGGATGAGGAACTGCTGTAGCTGTAACATTGTTTATTTCTTTTTTTACCACCAAAGGGCACTTTTAGATGGACAGCAAACTAAAGTAACTGCAATATACTTTTCCACCACCAGAGGGCGCCATCAGATGGATGGTGGACTAAAGTAACTGCAATATATAGCAAATATATAAGCGAATAGGATATCGCCACAAACACCCCGTTGTGATGTTTTTCAGCAAAAATGGAGTTAAAAAAAAGGCCACCTGTCAATCACCTCTGAAAAGTGATCCAAACACAGATCGCTCTTCAAAGGAGATCTAGATTTATATATATGTCTAAATCTACCCTTCTGAACAGGTTTAGGATAGGAGCCAGCTAATGCAATGCCCCTCCCTCCTCCTCTCCAGGCAACCAATGAGCACAGAGCACAGCATGCTGCAGGTTACAGACATTGCAGACCCTCCTGGAGAATTCCCCGATTCCCCCCATCTCCCACCAATGGGATGACATCCCAGAATTCCCGGGTCAGTCCCAGCAATTCCCCAGTATGTATATTCAGTGACACCAAGGTTCAATGGATGGAAGCTGTGCAGGTACAGGTAAACAACAATGAATTGTGATTGGTTGCTGCAATCTGCACTCTATACTCCGCCCCTTGTAATGTCCTCTGAATGGGACAGTCACTGTATAATGATGGCACAAGGCGAAGTCTCTGATGGCGCCCTCTGGTGGTTAAATATTATATTGCAGCTACTGCAGTTGACTACAGGTCACATATCTGATGGCTCCCTCTGGTGGTGGAAAAGTTTATAGCAGCTTCTGCCGTTTATTATTCGTCTATTAGCGTTCTCTACTGGTTAAAAATTGATGATGATGCAGTTGCTGCAGTTGACTACAATTCCCCATCTGTCAGATGGTGCCCTCTGGTGGTAAAAAAAAAGTATATTGAAGGTAGCGGAAATTCACTACAGTTTACCATTTGTCTGATGGTGCCCCCTGGTGATAAAAACAAGTATATTGCAGCTTCTGTAGTTCGCACAGTTCATCATCCGTTTGATGGCGCCCTCTAGTGGTACAGAAGTATATTGCAGCTACTTCCGTTTATTACAGTTTACCATCTGATGGCGCCCTCTGGTGGTGGAAAAGTATATTGCAGTGACTGTATGTTGCCATCCGTCCAATGGCATCCCTGATGGTAAAAAATATATTGCATGTAGTGGCATTTGACAACAATTAACCATTCGTCAGAGGGCGCCTTCTGGTGGTGAAAAAGTATATTGCAGCTACTAGAGTTCACAATGTTTCTGTTGGCGTCTCCCGTTGTGGAAAAGTATATTGCAGGTACTGTATTTAACCATCAATCTAATGGCCTTATCTGGTGGTAGGAAAATATTTTGCAGGTAGCGGCAGTTGACTATAGTTTACTATTTGTCTGATTGTGCCCTCTGGTTGTGAAAAAGTATATTGCAGCTACTGTAGTTTGCTATCCATGTAATGGTGTCCTCTGGTAAAAAATTGTTTCTATTGCAGGTACTACAGTTTACAATCCATTTAATAGTGACCTCTGGTGATTAAAAATGATATTGCAGTTGACTACAGTTCACTATTTGATGGCACCCTCTAGTGGTAAAAAACAAAGTATATTGCAGCTACTGCACTTTATTACAGTTCAACATCTGATGGCATCCTTTGGTGGTAGAAAAGCATATTACAGTTATTGTATTTTGTAATATGTCTAATGGTGATCTTTGATGGCTAAAAAATATATTGCAGCTGACTAGTGTTGAGCGAACACGGACTGTATTATTCGTGTTCGTACCGAATAATTGGATTTTTGTTACCCGAACACGGACCCGAAAACTTTACTGTATGTTCGGGTTTAAAATCCATGTTCGGTCATTGTATTTCCTGTTTTGTATGTAATGGCGCGCTTTTAATGGCGGGCTTTCAACAGCCAATCAACAAGCGTTTAACTGGTGTGCGCCATCACAGCCATGCCTACTAATGTATTAGTAGCTGTGATTGGCCATCTGAAGCATGTGACCATGTCTTTATAAGTTCGAGAGCCCCAGCGCGCCACGTCATTCTGCTGTAGTTTAGGGACAGAGCACACATCATACGTGCTGGCTGCTAATTAGGGACAGACAGTGATTCTGTGAAAAATTGCGTCCGAAAAGAATGCAGGGACAGGTCGGAGTGCAGGCAGGGAAAGTTATTAGAGCATTTTAGGGCGAGGCTGGAGATTAGGCAGGGTCAGTCTTCTACATCGATTTTGCTGTGTGGGGGGTGGTGCAGTGAACAATCTTATTGAGCATTTTAGGGCCAGGCTGGAGATTAGGCAGGGACAGTCTATTTTGCTGTGTGGGGGGTGGTGCAGTGAACGATCTTTTTGCCTTCACTTGAGCCCACTGAGGAGGAGGGAGAAAAAAATCTATTTTTATCAGTCTGTTGTGTGCAGCGTTCAGCTATATTTCACTACAGATTGCTGTTCTAATCTGCTATTAAAAAATTAATTTAAAGGGGAATTTTTTTAAGAGCACTTGCCATGCTCTTAACTACATTTTGCTGCCATTTGCAGCACTCTAGCCCTTTCCATTGGTGTTTTAGAGCCATTTTAGTGCCTGAAAGTTCGGGTCCCCATTGACTTCAATGGGGTTCGGTGTCCGGGTAAATTTCGGAAAAAGTCCGGTATACGGACCCGGACTTTTTTTTCAAGTTTGGCCGAAGCCGCCGAACACGGACATCCAGGTGTCCGTTCAACTCTACAGCTGACTACAGTTCACCATTCGTCCGATGTCATCCTCTGGTGGTGAAAAAGTATAATGCAGCTACTGTATTTCACCTTTTGTCTGGTTTTGCCCTCTGGTAGTAAGTATATTGCAGCTAATGCAGTTCACCATACGTCAGATGGTGCCCTCTGGTGGTTTAAAATTATCTTGCAGTTACTGCAGATGACTACATTTCACCAGATGTCTGATGGCATCCTCTGGTGGTGAAAAAGTAGATTACAATTTCTGTAGTCCACGCTCCATCTGATGGCGCCCTCTGGTGGTGGAACAGTATATTGCAGTTACTTTAGTTTGCCGTCCATCTAATAGCGCCGTTTGGTGGTAAATAAATAAATAAATAATATTCCAGCTACAGCAGTTCCTCATTCATTTAATAGCGACCTCTGGTGGTTAAAAAAAACATTGCAGTTGACTACAGTTCAATATCAATTTGTTGGCGCCCTCTAGTGGTAAAGAAGTACATTGCAGCTACTTCAGTTTTTATTACAGTTTGCCATCTATCTGATGACGCCCTCTGGTGGTGGAAAAGTATATTACAGTTACTGTATGTTGCCTCTGGTGATTAAAAATTATATTGCAGTTGACTACAGTTCAATATTTGATGGCACCCTCTAGTGGTAAAAAACAAAGTATATTGCAGCTACTGCAGTTTATTACAGTTCACCATCTGATGGCATCCTTTGGTGGTAGAAAAGCATATTACAGTTACTGTATCTTGCAATATGTCTAATGGTGATCTTTGATGGCTAAAAAATATAAAATATATTGTAAGAGTATCAGGGCTTTGTAAATATCCCTTGATTTTTGTTTAGGCAATAAAAGTGATAAGAAATGCCCCCCTAGATCATATTTGAATCCCTGATTTCTTAAATGCTCCTCCTTATCTATTTGTAAAAATGATAACTGGATTCCTCTGTTCCCTTCATCCACAGATTAATCCCTAATCACCTTAAATGTTGCTTATTCACAATCACATATGATAGTATTGAATACGTTGTTATATATTTTGCTTGTAACAATCAATGTGCTTCTTTTTAGCGTTGATCTCTCCCGAGTCCACTAGGGGTCACTATTTAGGTGATAACACGTCAGCAGTGAGCCTGACTGTCTTTAACCAATGATTGCTGAGCTCCTAGTATTTAAAGACTGACGTAATGGACGCTAAGTACGTCCTGAAGAAGCGTGCTGCGTCACGCGAAACGCGTCGACGTCATACACCACTACGCTCGCGGACTCCACCCTCCACCCTATCGAAAACTTTGACCGTGCTCGATGCCCAAGCCCTGATTGGTAGACGGACAAGCTCCTACGCTCTCTGGCGGACACTAAGGCTTGCCCTCCCCAACGGACTCACCATGGCCGGACATACAATCGGACTGATTTCTGACGGACAGCACTAAGCGGACATGACACGGACTCAGACCATCCATACGGTCAGTAAACGGCTCTGTTCCTGTGACTACTTATTTGCTTATATGCCTGTCCTGCTGATATCCTTAGAGATAGAAGGCTGACTGAACGGTCGGAGACATACCAAGTGTGTTTATCAGCAAGCATAACTCTATATACCGGACTGCAATATCTACAGACCACAGGACATTTAGCTACAGAGCACTCTGTCTGCTCAGACACATACACTGGTTGAACATCAGACCGGGTATGCAAATCAATGTCTAAAGTCATATGTTTGTCTGCCTGCTTCGCTTGCTTAACTGTCCGTTTAAGTCATATGTCCGTGCCGCTCTATATGGTGTCTACTGCTGTGTTATGTGTGTAAAGATTCACCTGGAAAGTGCAGCCATTCAGTACATGTCCATTTGCCAGAAGGGGATGTGGTAGAGCCATCAATTACCCTTGCATACCATGTGGGTGTGAGGATCCTGCACCGAATGGTCATACTTGGAGACTTTTGATTACCACCAACAAAAACTCTTATATCAAGATCTCTACGGATATTCCCAACTGGATGTCTCTACTGGGGGTGGCTCTCTCCATACATGTTATGTTCACACTCCAAAAGCGCAATAATTAATTTCATTTTTACTATGAACATTTTTTTGAATATTTTTTTGAATTTTCAAGTGATCGCTGGATTTTTCAATGTTCAATTGGGGTGGTGGGTGGAGCCTGTAGCGTAGTGGTGCCATTCTTTCACTAGACAGGACCTTTTGCAGTGTTTCATCTTCATGCTGATATGTAATTTTCTTATTACATTCTGTGCAATGCTGATGCTGTTGTTTACAATTTTATTCCATATATTTTTTCATTCAATAAAGCTTTTTGTGATTTAATTTACCTCACCTTTGTTGTAGCCATACTTTGCAACTGCTTTTCTTTACCCCCTTTTTTTCTTATAAATTCTTAGTTGCTTGGCACACAGGCTATATGCCGCTGGGTTTGAGGTAATATAATTTGTATACATACACAACACCCCCATACCCCATTGTGGGTTGAGTGGGCTTTCTAAGGTCCGGTATTCCTCTCCCCCCCCCCCCCCCCTCCCCCACCCCTTGGAATACATCTAAAAAATATATTGTAGCTGACTACAGTTCAGCATTCATCACCCTCTGGTTGTAAGAAAGTATATTGCAGCTACTGCTATATATATATATATATATATATATATATATATATATATATATATATATATATGCTAATCTGTGCCTTTATGATTCTTGCTACAGAAAAACATTTATGAAAACTCTGTGCTGTGACGTTGGGGCCCCCCTGTGTGCCCGGCCCCCTACACGAGGACTGGTGGTCCCCCCCGGCAGTGGCCCTGCCTTCAATATATGTTTTATGGCCAGAGGACGCCATTAGATGGATGGCAAAATACAGTAACTGTAATATACTTTTTCACCACCAGGGGGCACCATCAAACAAGCGTTAAACTGTAGTCACTGCCACTACCTGCAATTATTTTTTTTACCACCAGAGGACGCTATTAGACTGATGATGGTTAAATACAGTTACTGCAATGTACTTTTTCACCACCAGAGGTCATCAACAAACAAGCGTTAAACTGTAGTCACTGCTGTTACCTGCAATTTTTTTTTTGCCACCAGAGGGCGCTAATAGACTGATGATGGTTAAATACAGTAACTGCAATATACTTTTTCACCACCAGAGGGAGCCATCAAACAAGTGTTAAACTGTAGTCACTGCCGCTACTTGCATTTTTTTTACCACCAGAGGGCGCTATTAGACTGATGATCAAATACAGTAACTGCAATATACTTTTTCACCACTAGAGGTCGTCAACAAACAAGAGTTAAACTGTAGTCACTGCTGTTACCTGCAATTTTTTTTACCAGCAGAGGGCGCTATTAGACTGATGATGGTTAAATACAGTAACTGCAATATACTTTTTCACCACCAGAGGGCGCCATCAAACAAGTGTTAAACTGTAGTCACTGCAGCTACCTGCAATTTTTTTATTTTTTACCACCAGAGGGTACTATTACACCGATGATAAAATACAGTAGCTGCAATATAATTGTTAACCACCAGAGGGTGCCAATAAACAAGCGTTAAACTGTAGTCACTGCCGCAACCAGAATTTTTTTTTTTTTAACCACCAGAGGGCGCTATTAGACTGATGATCAAATACAGTAACTGCAATATACTTTTTCACCAACCGAGGTCGCCAACAAACAAGCCTTAAACTCTAGTCACTGCTGCTACCTGCACTTTTTTTTTTACCACCAGAGGGCGCTAATAGACTGATGATGGTTAAATAGGCCGCACCTGTTGTCTCCCGGGCCACGCCTGATGCTCAGTCCTTTATGGAGTCTGATGTTGGGTCTGAGGTTGAGGAGAAGGAGGCAGAGCAAGCAAGAGGGGAGAGCAGACGGCCCGCTCCATCTAAGGCCGCACCTGTTGTCTCCCGGGCCACTATACAAACCTCTTCTTGCTGGGCCTTTTTTGAGACATCCCATGCAGACATAACAGTTGTGATCTGCAAGATTTGTAAGAAGTGTATAAAACGTGGCAAAAATATCAACCACCTGGGTACAAGCTGCCTAAACAGGCATTTGACAACCCACCACTCGGCCCGTTGGCAGGAGCATTTGAAGAACCCACAAAAGGGCCAAAGATCGGTCAGTCGGCCTCCTAGTTCTCCTCGCGCTCCTCCTCATGCTCCACCTGCACATCAGTCTGTTCCTGGCCCTGCTATAGTCACTCGTCACCTGTTGGCAGCCTCCACTGGCAGGGATGATGATATAGCAGGCAGTGTCGCATCTACCTCCAGCACACCACCAGCTGTAACATCTAGACGCCAAATTTCGATTCCACACATGCTGGAACGAAAAAAAATGTATACTCCCCGCCACCCACATGCCCAGCGTCTAAACAGTAGTTTGGTAAAACCTCTGGCTCTGCAACTCTTACCATTTAACTCACCACCAAAGGCCCAATTTTTAAGCATCCTTTACTTCTATTCAAAGTCAAGAGACAACAGTATTCATCCAAAACATCTCTAATCTTGTTCACTCTGCACTACATTGTGGCCCCTACCCCTAACCCTCAATGTATCCGTGCATATATGTCTGTTTCTTGTGAGAATTCAAGTTAAAGTGCACCAAACACCATTTTACATGAAATAAAGTGCAACTACATACATCTTTGGACTTCTTGAAAACATTTGGTAATAATAGCCCCATTGTGGAAATACACCCGTTAATTATATGCACATTTAAAGAGACAGCACCTTTTTCCAAAAAAAAACTCTAATCTTGTTCCCAATGCACTGCATTATGTCCCCATCATACACAATGGCTGTGCCGTTGATTAGGAGCAAAAGAAAGGTGCGGTTAGGCAAAAGGTTGAAGGTTTGGTATGCTATAATTCTGGTTCTGGACATGCTACAGAGCTGAAACTTCACATGTACACTTTTTAGACCCCCCAGACACTAAATCCAAAGAAATCTCTTTTTTTATTTTTCAATAATTTTTTTAATAATTGGCTCTCTATCAAAAACAACAATTTTAAGAACTTTTTTTTGCCTGATTCATAGTCCCTGAAAGCTCTATTTGTGGGGGAAAAAAGGACATCAATTTTATTTGGGTAAAGAGTTGCACGACCGCGCAATTGTCTGTTAAAATAACGCAGTGCCCAATCGCAAAATATGGCCTGGTCATTAACCACTTTACCACTGAGTACTGGAATAGTACTGCGGCAAATTGGCACGATCCCGTCTGACGACGTAGACCTACGTCGCCAGACTCCTCCCCTGTAGGCGGCGCTCGCGCGCCGCCGGAGGCGCGCTCCCGCTGTTTTCAGTCACAGCAGGAGTCGGGCCAGGGGAGGAGCAGCGCTGCTCTTCCCCGATCGTCGGGGAATCGAGTGTGGAGATCCGCCCGCTTGTGTAAACACATGCGGGCGGATCTCCTAAGTGACAGGCAGGGTCAGATTGCAGGGTTCAGCATAGCTGAACATGCGATCTGTCCCTGTGTCACACAGTCCCCTCCCCCCACACATGTCAGTAAGCACCAGGCATACATTAACCCCTCCCTCTCCAATAAAGGTCACCCCTTCCCTGCCAGTGTCATTTTTACAGTAACAGTGCATATGTATAGCACTGTGTGTGTCAAGTAGTGCAGCGCTATGAACAGCAA
This sequence comes from Pelophylax lessonae, assembly GCF_965119305.1. Taxonomy (NCBI): domain Eukaryota; kingdom Metazoa; phylum Chordata; class Amphibia; order Anura; family Ranidae; genus Pelophylax; species Pelophylax lessonae. Next base: position 32,726,531 of record NC_138780.1, read on the forward strand.
AATTAATTGTGCTTGAAAAGTTGATAAATTAATATACAATTGACAACAAGGCAATATAATGAAATAAATCAATTGTACTAAATCAAAAAGTCCATTCGGCATATATAGATGGTGGAGAGTCCACTAGAGGGTGAAGATCCCAAGATGTGAAAGAGCAATGGAAATAAAACAGTCACCCGTGCGGATAGGCAAGATGGCAGCTTACCGCAATGAGTGGGCCTCCAAATTAATGGATGGGCCACTAAGAGCATAAAGTAATAACTCCTATGGACTGGGTTCTCTCCTCTGCGTGAACGGACCAAGTATCACTAGACTGCATCAAACCCTCACTCGCTCATAGATCCAGACACGACTCCGATATGTATGGCAATATGTAGAGGATAAAAGCATTCATAGCGTAATCCCGTTTGGCGGTATAAAAACAGCTTTATTCAAAGTTCTACTTACATGGCAGTAGATCAACACAAGCGAATAACACATAAAAAGCGGCGTCCCGCTATGATCAGTACAAAGCCGGCGTCTTGGGGGCGTGGCAAGCGCGATGTCCGGAACCTCCCGAAACGAAATTTAGTTTGGGTATGGCATCGCACAACCGCGCAATTGTCAGTTAAAGTCGCACAGTGCCGAATCGCAAAAAGTGGCTCAGACGTAATTGATTAGTTTGTGCAAAAGTTATCGCATCTACAAACTATGAGATATACTGTATTTATGGACTTTTTGTTTTTTATAATGGCAGGGATCAGCTATTGTTAGCGGGACTGCAACATTGCAGCGAACAAATCTGACACTAACCCGTGACACTTTTTAGGGACCAGTGACACCAATACAGTGATCAGTGCTAAAAAATTCACTGTCACTGTACTGACACTGGCAGGGAAGGGGTTAAAATCAGGTGGGATCAAAGGGTTAAATGTGCTCCTAGGGAGTGCTTTCTTACCGTGTGGGGATGCTTTGACTGGGGGAAGACAGAGATCTGTGTTCCTGCTTACAGTCCATAATTCCAAAACCATCTCATGAGTGAGCAAGAGAGGGTGACTATGGTCCAGTATACACTCTTCCCATAGAGACTGAACATAGCCACCCCCTCTAACAACTAGTCTGATCACAGTAACAAATAAAATAGGAATTTGGAGATTTGGACAGTGGCGGCCCGTGCATAGGGGGCGCCAGGGCGCCGCCCCCTACCCCTAAATAAAAAAAAAAAAAAAAAAAAAAAAAAAAAAAAAAAAAAACGAACAAATAAAGTTGTCCAAAAAAAACAATTGGGTTCGCCGGCCTTGCCTGAAGGAACTGGTGGCTGGGGGGGGGGGGGGGGGTGGGGTCACGTCCCAGAAGAGGCGCTGATTGGCTGCCTTCTGGGGGGTAGGGGGGTATCCTGGGCACAAGTCTTTGCGGTTGGACACCCCCACTTTCTGATATCCTGGCTGTGATTGGTCCAGTCTACAGCCTGGACCAATCATCATCCAGGATATCGCTGACGTCGCAATGGGGGCGGTGCCGGTGCGTGCGTCAGTCACTCACCGTCACCGCTGCTCAGAGAAAAGGAGAGGCCACCCGCCGGTTCCTGCCGCCGAGACGAGGGAGAAGGACCCGCCGCAGAAGAGGAGGAAGAAGCTGAGCCGCGCCGCCGCCAGGTAAGTTTGAAGGGAGCAGGCCGCCCGCCGGTTCCCGCCGCCGAGACGAGGGAGAAGGACCCGCCGCAGAAGAGGAAGAAGCTGAGCCGCCCCGCCGCCAGGTAAGTTTGAAGGGAGCACGCACGCTGGCACTCTGCAATCATTGGGGGACAATGCTGGCGCTCTGCAATCATTGGGGGAAAATGCTGGCACTCTGCAATCATTGGGGGACAATGCTGGCACTCTGCAATCATTGGGGGACAAAGCTGGCGCTCTGCAATCATTGGGGGACAATGCTGGCACTCTGCAATCATTGGGGGACAATGCTGGCACTCTGCAATCATTGGGGGGCAATGCTGGCACTCTGCAATCATTGGGGGACAAAGCTGTGGCGCTCTGCAATCATTGGGGGACAATGCTGGCACTCTGCAATCATTGGGGGACAATGCTGTGGCGCTCTGCAATCATTGGGGGACAATGCTGTGGCGCTCTGCAATCATTGGGGGACAATGCTGTGGCGTTCTGCAATCACTGGGGTACAATGCTGTGGCACTCTGCAATCATTGGGGACAATGCTGTGGCACTCTGCAATCATTGGGGACAATGCTGTGGCGCTCTGCAGTGATTGGGGACAATGCTGTGGCGCTCTGCAGTGATTGGGGACAATGCTGTGGCGCTCTGCATTGAAAGGGGCTCGCACGCTGAACTCTGCATTGATGGGGGCACGGAACAGTTGCATTGAAGGGGGCACGCACGCTGAACTCTGCACAGTGTTTATTGCACTGAAGGGGGCACAGCACAGTTGCATTGAAGGGGGCATGCACGCTGAACTCTGCATTGTGGGGGCACAGCACAGAGCTCATTGCATTGAAGGGGGCACAGTGTTTATTGCATTGAAGGGGGCACAGCACAGTGTTTATTGCATTGAAGGGGGCACAGCACAGTGTTTATTGCATTGAAGGGGGCACAGCACAGTGTTCATTGCATTGAAGGGGGCACAGCACAGTGTTTATTGCATTGAAGGGGGCACAGCACAGTGTTTATTGCATTGAAGGGGGCACAGCACAGTGTTTATTGCATTGAAGGGGGCACAGCACAGTGTTGCGTTGAAGGGGGCATGCACGCTGAACTCTGCATTGTTGGGGCACAGCACAGTGTTCATTGCATTGAAGGGGGCATAGCACAGTGTTTATTGCATTGAAGGGGGCACAGCACAGTGTTTATTGCATTGAAGGGGGCACAGCACAGTGTTCATTGCATTGAAGGGGGCACAGCACAGTTGCATTGAAGGGGGCATGCACGCTGAACTCTGCATTGTGGGGGCACAGCACAGTGTTTATTGCATTGAAGGGGGCATAGCACAGTGTTTATTGCATTGAAGGGGGCACAGCACAATGTTCATTGCATTGAAGGGGGCACGCACGCTGAACTCTGCATTGAAGGGGGCATGTACACTGGTCTCTGCATTGAAAGGGGGCATGTACGCTGGTCACTGCATTGAAAGGGGGCATATACCATCTCCTGTACCATGACCTGTGACATGCCTATACCATATCTGTGCCATGCCTATACCATCACCTGTGCCATGCCTGTACCATCACCTATGCCATGCCTATACCATCACCTGTGCCATGCCTGTACCATCACCTATGCCATGCCTATACCATCACCTGTGCCATGCCTGTACCATGACTTCAAAGTCACGCAATTTTTTACTGCGTTTTTTGACGCAAAGCAATACCTATTACATTTTTCTTTTTGCGCCCCCCCAAAAATTTTGAGCACCAGCCGCCACTGGATTTGGAGAAGGTTGAGAGCAATAGAAGGGACATTTCTGTGTGAAGAATATATGCTTGAATAGATTTTGATTTTTTAAACCAGAGTGCAGTGTCACTTTAATACTTAATTATACTTTACATTGTTTTATACATAAGCAATGTCATACCATTCCCAATAATTTATAAATAGTAACTTTGGTCCAAATAATTTTACATTTCTGATTATTGCTAATTGTTTTTTCCATTTCCACTCTGAAAACAAAACAAATTGCTTTAATGTATTTACCTGAATGTTCTTATATATACAGTTTATTATTAAATGTCTGTATTTAATCACATAATTCCCTCTCCACTGGTAAAAAGACAATAGTAAAGACTATAGACCTGATTTCCAAAACAAGGCCCAAATAAGTTTAATAAAGTGAACTGAAGTATAGTAGTGTATGATAAATCTGAAGTATAGTAAATCTTCCAGAGGTCAAGTACTTAATTGCATATGCTGCTTCACTTCTTCAGCATTTCTTGTTTGTAATTTTCCTACAGATACACTTTTATTAATGAATAGAATGAATATGGGCTGCTTTTAACATAATAAAAAATACACATAAAGATATCCTACACATAGGCGCAAGTAGAATCGATCAAAGAGATGAAAAAAAAAAAAAATAGTTATTTTGTGTTAATGGTGGTTGGTCTTTTAGAGTTTTTATTGAATTCGATTTTTTTTTTATAACTCTAGCAGAAAATAAAATAGAAAAACATCCTGGATCTAGAAAATAAAGTGGCAACACTGGGTAGCATCAGCAACCTGGAAAGGAGCTTGGACATTACCCAGCAGGTGCTGGCAGGGGCCAGCATAGAGGAGGGAGGAGAAGAGGAGACGCAGGCACCAGAGGTAGGCAGTTGGGTGACAGTTATAAGGAGGGGAAGAGGGAAGAGCGCTAGGGAGGCCAGTCCTGAGTTGGTACACCCCAACAAATATGCCAAGGTGCATGATGATGGGGATAAAAGCTCAGGCGTCGCAGTGCGGGAGCAGGTGCCCTCCCCCAGCTGCCAGGGGAGTGGCGGCTCTAGGAAGGGGGGGCAAGACTCAGGAAAGGTTAGACAGGTTGTGGTAGTGGGGGACTCAATTATCAAGAGGACAGAGAGGGCAATCTGCCAAAACGATTGTGGTAGCAGAACAGTATTTTGTTTACCGGGTGCTCGAGTTCAGCACATCGCGGATTGGGTAGACAGATTGTTGGGCAGGGCTGGGGAGGACCCAGTGGTCATGGTGCATGTGGGCAACAACGACCAAGTAAGAGGAAGGTGGAGGATGCTAAAGAATGATTTCAGGGACTTAGGGAATAGATTGAGGAATAGGACCTCCAAGGTCGTTTTCTCTGAAATACTGCCTATACCTCGAGCCACACAAGAGAGGTAGAAGGAGATTAGGGAACTAAACAAGTGGCTGAGGAATTGGTGTAGGAAGGAGGGGTTCGGGTTCCCAGAGAACTGGGCTGACTTCTCAGTCGGCTACCGGCTCTTTAGTAAGGATGGGCTGCACCTTAATGGGGACGGTACAGCTCTTTTGGAGAGAAAGATGGCCACCAAGTTGGAGGGGCTTTCACGCAAAGGACAGAGAGTATTACTGATGTCAGCAGCGACAGCAGGGCCGTAACGTCTAAAACGTCGGGGGGCCTGTGCGGGGAAACCTCACACCAAACAGGAATAAAATTAAGCACCATTCACTATCAATTTCCACAATATGCAAATGCCAGGAGCCTAGCTAATAAAATGGATGAGTTGGAACTGTTAGTACATGAGGAGGACATAGACCTTTTGGGAATAACAGAAACTTGGTTTGGCCCATCACATGACTGGCTGGCCAATATCCAAGGGTATTCTGTGTATCGGAATGACAGGGTAGGAAAAAGAGGGGGAGGGGTATGTCTCTATGTCAAGAATAATTTAAGGGTGGTGAGAGGAGTGATATTATGGAAGGGAGTACAGAGTTAGAATCCGTGTGGGCAGAACTCCTTGGGGAAGAAGTAAAGGGAAAAGTAATTGTGGGGGTTTGTTAAAGGCCACCCAACCAAAGGGAGGAGGTAGAGCTGGGATTTATATCACTGTTGGGTAACGTGGCAAAGCTGGGATCAGTCATCATATTAGGGGACATCAATTATCCCGACATTGACTATGAAGAGGGGACTACACACTCACAAAAGGCCTGTCTCTTCATGAAAACCTTACAGGAAAGCTACATGTCTCAGTTGGTGGATTCTCCTACTAGAGAAAATGCAGTGCTGGATCTATTAATCACTAATGACCCAGACCTAATCTCGGAGGTAGGAGTCCACAACAACCTGGGTTCTAGCGATCACAGGATGATCACATTTAGTGTAAATAACAATATAGCAAGGCAAGAGGGGAACATAAGAACCCTAAACTTCAGAAGGGCAAACTTTCCCAAACGGTGCTCAATGATAGAGAAAATAAACTGGAACCAAACCCTAGGAACACTGACCACGGAGGAAAAATGGGAAAGCTTTAGGAACATATTAAACAAATGCATCTCGCAGTATATTCCTATGGGAAATACATTTAGAAGAGCCAAAGCCAAACCTGGCTGACTTAACCGTAATGTTAAAAAACGTATTAGGGAAAAAAAATGTCCTTCAAGAAATATAAATCAGAGGGCACATTATCGTCTTTCCAGCAATACAAGGAATCAAATAAGAAATGTAAATACGAAATCAAAATGGCTAAAATTAACTTTGAGAGACAAATAGCGGAGGATAGTAAAAAGAACCCTAAGACATTCTTTAAATATATCAACAGCAAAAAAATGAGGTCAGAGCATGTTGCACACATAATTAACAATGATGGGAGGATGGTTACAGAGGACACTGAAAAGGCAACCGCTCTAAAAGCTTTCTTCTCCTCAGTCTTTACACAAGAAAAGGAGGGGTACACTGACCATAACTATATGGTTAGCAGTACTTCACTGGACTTGCCGCTATGGGTAACAGAGGGTGAAATCAGAAAAAGGCTGGATCCTTTGCCTGTCTGAAGTGGTCTCCGACCTCCTGGTGTTGTATTTTTACCATTGGCTGTGCGCTGTATTTCTTTATAAGTATTGCACTGATATGTTGACTGTGTGTACCATAACGTGTATTATTGTGTGTTTTCTCAATAAACCTTTCTTTTGATTCAAAAGAAGAAACAGGCTGGATAAAATTAACACAAATAAATCAGCAGGCCCAGATGGCGTTCATCCGAGAGTATTCAAAGAACTTAGTAAAACTATATCTGGACCACTATTCCTGATCTTTGCTGACAGTATTATGACAGGAATTGTACATGGTGATTGGAGGAAAGCTAATGTGATCCCGATATTCAAAAAAGGGCAGAGGCATATCCCAGGAAATTATAGGCCGGTCAGCCTGATGTCAATAATATGTAAACTTCTGGAGGGGATGATAAGGGAATATATCCAAGAGTTTGCTAAAGACAACAACATCATCAGCAGTAATAAGCACGGGTTTACAAAAGGGCATTCTTGTCAAACCAATCTGTTAACATTCTACGAGGAGGTGAGCTGTGAGCTAGACAGGGGGAGACCTGTGGATGTGATGTACCTGGATTTTGCTATAGCGTTTGATACAGTTCCCCACAAACGCTTGATTTATAAAATAAGGTCTGCAGGCATCGACCACCAGGTTTGCTCTTGGATATGGAACTGGTTAAAGGGGCGTGTTCAAAGGGTGGTAATAAATAACACATATTCAGACTGGTCTGGGGTGGTAAGTGGGGTCCCCCAAGGCTCAGTCCAGGGACCAATTTTGTTCAATTTATTCATAAACAGCATTGAGGATGGGATCAGTAGCTCGATCTCAGTTTTTGCAGATGACACAAAATTGGGCGGGGCAATAACTTCACATCGTGAGGCAGAAATCTTACAGAATGACCTGAACAAAATAACAGAGTGGGCAACTACATGGCAAATGAGGTTTAATGTGGAGAAGTGTAAGGTTTTGCACTTGGGGACTAAAAACATAAAAGCACAATACACTTTAGGGGGTGAAACTTTGGGGGAATCAAAAATGGAGAAAGATCTGGGAGTCTTAGTAGAAGATAGACTTAGCAATAGCATGCAATGTCAAGCTGCAGCTGCCAAAGCCGGCAGAATATTAACATGCATAAGGAAAGGGATGTATTCCAGAGATAAAACTATAATCCTACCACTTTTTAAAACACTGGTCTGACCACATCTGGAGTATTTTGTCCAGTTCTGGTCACTAGTCCTCAGAAGGAATGTGTTGGAGCTGGAGAGATTCTAGAGAAGGGCAACTAAACTAATTTGGGGATTGGAGGACGTTAATTATGAAGAGCGTTTACAAGCGCTTGATTTATGGAGAGAAGAGACGCCTGAGTGGGGACATGATAGCGATTTAGAAATACCTCAACAGTGATCTCAGCATAGAAAAAAGACTATTCAGTCGCAAGGAGTGCATGAGGACACGAGGCCATACAATGCGATTAGAGGAGAAGCGTTTTAACCTCAGGCTATGCAGGGGGTTCTTTACTGTAAGGGCTACAAGACTGTGGAATTCTCTACCACAAAAGGTAGTAACTGCGGGGAGTATGGTTACTTTTAAAAGACTCTTGGATGTACATCTCAAGGATCAGAACATTTAGGGGTATGGGAGGTGATTATGGTCACACACACCTACACAGGTTGAACTGGATGGACTATTGTCTTCAACCTCAACTACTATGTAACTATAAATAAAAAGAAGGGACCCTAATAAATCACAAAAGAAAAAAAGTCTACAAATGATTGGAGAGGAGACTAGCAAGCAAGCATGTTTACTGCTGATACAGAAAAAGATTTAATAAAACACAGTTATGTCTATGGAACTATAAAGGGGTATGTAGTTCACCACACTGCAATTTTCAGTATAGTACTGGATAGTGCAGTAAAGCTTTGGATATTCAGTTATTTGGAGAAGCTCTATATCTTTTATTTATGTTGCACATGATCAAATATTTAAAGGGAACACAGCTTTGCATTTTATACAGCCTTACTTTTAGTAAATTAAGCCTAAGGTGTTAATCTATTAAATAAAAAATGTAATTAGGATTAAATTAAAAAATGTGACTCCAATAGACTTCAGTAGGGTTTAGGCTCCACGTTTGGGGACTGGGAAGTTCTAGCTGGGTTCACAGATCCTCCTGCGAACTGAATCCTGGTCAATACACTCATCGCTACTACACAAAATGGGGATGATTTCCTAAAACTGGAGAGTGCAAAATACAGTGCAGCTGTGCATGGTAGCCAATCAGCTTCAAACTTTAGCTTGTTCAATTAAGCTTTGAAAAAAAAAAAAAAAAATGGACACTGATTGGTTAGCTGCATCAGATTTTGCACTCTGCAGTAAATTAACCCTATTGGCTCCTGCCATACGCTCCACTATCATAGTCTGTACATCATCCCCGCGGTCCTACTCTTCACAATTCTCTATGACATATAATACTTGCTGTATAATATTTTGTGCACCCTACTTCCTTATAGCCTGCTATCATACCCTTACACTTTTATCCTTTCCTGCACATATTGCCCCATTCATATGCTGTGCAATTCTCACCTGCACACACTGCTTGCCCTCTGAACTACTCTCTCATGCATGTTAGCCTCTTTTTTAGACTTTGTAATTCTCTCCTACACTACACACATTGCCCTTTTTCATACCCTTTACTATCTCTTCTGCACACATTTCACATCTTCTGTACTCTTTAACCTCCCTGGCGGTATGTTTCTTTCCGATTTTTGGTGCTGAAAGCGGTACCATTATTTTGCATGTAATTCTTAAGAATGAGCAGCCCAAACCAACTATTTACATATGAATTTTTTTTTTTCGCATATAATAAAGTTTGAAACACAAAATCATAAATTATAATATAATAAATAACTATAAATAAGTTTCTGTATATGTGTATATATACATAAAAAGTACAGTAAAACTGCAGGAAAGGGCACTGGGGGGCAAACTAATGTGAATTTATTTTATTTTGCAATGTATCAGTGTGTTTGGTGTGTTTTACTTTTAGAATTTTCCGCCGGTTCCTCCCCCCTGCGAGCGTCACATCGCAGGAGACGGAAGCCGGGGCACACAGAGCATCGGGAGGAAGATCCGCCGCCGCACACAGCCGGGTAAAGGAGACGATATTTGTTATAACTAGATGTGCCAGATAGCTACAGCCTATGTGTAGTATATAGCTTGCCCCAGGCAGGTACTTCACAATATCATAGCATCCAAAATTCAGGGAAGAGGGGGTACCAGCATGTACCGGACCGCCAGTAAGCCTTACATATGTCCCACGCTGTCAAGCCTGTCTTCAGACAACAATTGAAATTGTGGCGAAAACAAATGCTAATGCACCATCCCCATGAGTTAGCCTCTACCCCCCCCCCCCCTAGATAAGTGTGAAGATATGCTTGTATAGCATAGGTAGTTCATAAAATGTTCATAAGGAGTTCATAAAAATCCCATAGGAACTTTGTTGTACTTCAGTAGGAAGTAACAAATCTCTGAATTTGCAAAAAAGGAATACAAGGGGTGCCAGTTAAGTGCAGCATCAATGGATTTATTACAGGTAAAAGTCCAATATTCCAGGAAGTGAGGAGAGCCACTGTGGGACACACAAGACAGGATGTGATGTCACACCTGGGGCAGGCTGGTTGCTATGCTTATGCATTTCGGAACTCATATTGGATCCTTTCCTAAACCATTCACAATGCACAATAAAACATTGGACATGGTTTCTGTTACAAGCGGCTCTTCCAATGGACAGCTTCTATCCAATGTGGTATGGCTGCAGATATGCTCTTTGATTTTATATTTCTGTGAGTTTGATTTTATATTTCTGTGAGTTTGCATTTTGCTTTTTAATGGTACCAACCCCATTAATGCTGCACTTAGTTAGCACCCCTATTTGTTCCTTTATTGTGAGTTCAGGGAAAACATTTTTATCATAAATTCAATGTTTTACCAAAACTCATAACCATGAGATCCATCTGCTATCCAAGGTAGCTCCATAATGAAACCTCATCCCTAGAATGGGTGAGGTTCAGGTTTGCCACTGCCATGGGTTCATGGCAAATTCTTGGGGTTTATAAAATTCAACAACTTCAGTCTTGCAAAGGAACAAACTAAATTGCAGTGCATAGCCTTTGTTCCTGGTCAGCTGAATCACACAAGTCAAAAATCTGAAGGAATTGATATCCCAGCACCATTCTATAAAAGGGTTAGCATGCAGCAGCCATAAAGTCAGTGTGTGTTATAGCTGTTAGGAAGAGCTGATGATTCTGAGATACTTTTTTGGTCCTCTATGGTAGGGCCCAGTTTAATATGCCCTGTGTTCGGCAACAGCTTGCTTATTAGCCCTGCAATTGGCTAGTACTGAATAACGAAGTTCTTCCTTATAGACTTCAAAAGGGTTGGCAGAACAGTTTGCAAAATTCAAACTTTGAACTAGATTCTCAAACCCAGGCAGATTCACCTTCTCTAGGGTGACAATACAGAAGTAACTGGGAGACAGGACATAGTGTTGGCACCTTTTAACAGGAAGTACCTGAACAAAAACCATCAAGGCAAAAATCATAACATATCAGAGTGGTTGTAAAGGCAGAAGGTTTTTTTTTTATCTTAATGCACTTCTGTGTGCAGCAGCCCCCCTCAGCCCCCCTTATACTTACAGTACTTGAGCCCCTTCTCAATCCAGCATTGGGCATGAGCACCTTGACCGTCCGGGATACTCCCTCCTGATTGGCTGAGACACATCAGTGGCGCAATTGGCTGCTGTCAATCAAAGTCAGTTAGCCAATCAGGAGAGAGAATGGGTGGGGTCAAACAGTGGCTCCATGTCTGAATGGACACAAAGAGCTGCGGCTCGGCTTGGGTGCCTCCATAGCAAGCTGCTTGCTGTGGGGGCACTTGGCAGGAGGGAGGAGTGCGAGCGAGGGCCCTTAGAAGAGGAGGGTCTTGGCTGCCCTGTGCAAAACCCCTACACAGAGCAGGTAAGTATAACATGTTTGTTATTTTTAAACAAAAAAAAACAAGACTTGAGCACCACTTTAATAAATGACATTAAATTGATATGAGGATTTAGCGAATAGGTTTACGTACATTTCAGTTTTCTAAGAATGAGTACCAAGAAGCAAACATGGGCTTCCAGGCAATGAAGTGGCAACCTGCCAACAGTCTTATACATTGGTTTGTAGGCAGTTGACAGTGTGCCTATGCTGAAACTTTGAGAATCCTGGAATTTTAATGCTAAAGGCACCATGGCACTCTGTAAAGATTAACAGGGAAAATTACCAGCATGCACATTACGGTACCTTGTTTCTTGGAAGAGTATTGTTTTTAAATATTTCATGAGAACAAGGTCTCTTGAAGATCTCCATTAGTGGATATGAATTATATACAGTGTCTTTTCTTTTATGCCTTTTCAGAATACGATGCACGATACCAACCACACAGTGGTGAAGGAATTTCTTCTGTTGGGGTTTTCCGACTTCCAAGCATTTCAAAATGTTTTGTATTGCCTTACACTTCTAGCATACATTACATGTGTCTTTGGAAACATTGCCATAATTATTTTAGTTAGCATGGAGGCTTCACTTCATAGCCCCATGTATTTTTTTATAAGTGTATTTGCTGTTTTAGAAATAATGTTTATTTCAGTTTCAGTACCAAATCTCTTATCAATCCTACTTCAATCTAAGAAGACCATCATTTTTATTGGATGCTTTGCACAAATGTATGCCTTTAATGCCCTGGGGGAAACTGAATGCTTTCTCCTTGCATTAATGGTCTTTGATCGATACTTGGCTATAAACAACCCATTGAGATATTCAACAATTATGAACAGTACATTTTGTTCAAAATTGGCAGTCCTTCCATGGCTTGGTGGTTTCTTTGTTTCTTTCCTACCTACGTGTCTTACTGTTCTTTTGGAGTTTTGTGGCCCAAACATGATTGACCACTTTTTCTGTGATCTGGCTCCAGTGCAGAATTTGGCGTGTTCCAACTCTTTTTACAGTGGTATGGTTACAGTGTTGGCCGCAATTATTTCAGTTGTGTTTCCATTTGTTACAATTGTCACATTATACATTTGCATAATAGTTACCGTCTTGAAGATTCAAAGCAAGGACGGGAAAAAGAAAGCTTTTTCAACCTGTTCATCTCATCTCATTGTAGTCTGTCTGTTCTATGGTTCAGCAATTATTGTGTACGTCAGACCTCAAGGAAGCCACTATGATAAATTTCTTGCACTAATGTACACTGTTGTCACTCCAGCACTTAACCCCTTTATTTATACCTTAAGAAACAGTGAGGTAAAGCAGGCGCTAAAAAAATTATTAAGAAAACATTTCAAAAAGCGTCCAAGTTAGTGTGATGCAGTTTTTACTTTTACTGGATATTTACTCCATAATATAAGATTGGTGTTATAAATCTAGTTTGAGTATAGCATACCTTGCTGAAATTTTTGGTTATAGCTATCTCACCACAACTGGATCAGTAAAAGAGATCACACTTGCAATGCTTAGATTGGGGAAGCAGAACACTCATCTTAAATAAATATGTAGAAGTTGGCAATCTCCATCCATTTAGTAATTTCAAAAATGATTTAATATTATTTTATGCTCAGAACAGACAATAACCCTAACAATGACACAACATTATACAGTTAAACTCCAGCCAAAGCGATGCTATGTTTATGTAACGTGGAGGAGGGTATACATCCCTATCCAGTTTTTATTGTGTCTTTGGTCCTGTTGGAAAGTGTTTCATCCTTTACCTTTAAAAAATGTCCACAATATGAGCCAACAGAGCTTGCACTTTTCACTTAATTAACAACACCCTTCAGTCTTTACATATTTTGCCTTTGTTCAAGGGGTGGCACAATTTCAGATGGTAGATCTCACTTGTCAAACCCAGATCTTTTTTTATGCACAACCTGATATACTGGGGTAGATTTACTAAAACTGGAGCACATAGAAATCCGTGCAGCTGTGCATGGTAGCCAATCAGCATCTAACTTCAGCTTGTTCAATTAAGCTTTCACAATAAAACCTGGAAACCGATTGATTTCTCTTAACAGCTGTACCAGATTTTGTACTCTCCAGTTTTTATAAACAAGTACCCAAAAAACAATTATAAATTGTACTATTGGAGCCATTGATGCTATTAGTTACATAGTAATCTAATATTTTACCTGTAGAAATCAATAAACAAGAGAAAGGAAAAATTGTTATATATTTATTTAAACAGAGGGAGTTATCATGATGTTCAAAATGAAAACAGAAGAAGCAGTGCTACTACCCATACAGCTCACCAATAAAAGAGCTCCCGATTGCCTGATCCATAGCCGTTTAACTGAGTACATATGTAGAAAGATGATCCGCACATCGAAAGTTACTCTTAAAAAAATCTTCATCTTTATTCAGGAACCAGAGAACACATCTGCTGATAAGATCAGTAGACATGTTTCAGCCTATGAGGCCTTAGTCATAACAATATGACTAAGGCCTCATAGGCTAAAAACGCATCAACTGATTACATCAGCAGTTGTGTTCTGTGGTTCCTGAATAAAGATGAAGATTTTTTAAGAGTAACTACTGGTGTGCGGATCATCTTTCTACAGTTATCATGATGACTCAACAACCTGCGCACCTCCTTACTACTACAGTTATATGGTTAAATTTAGCTACAAATATACAGGCATGCCAAGAAAAGATCAAGCAAAATAAGAAATAATGATGTTGGAGCTTCCTGAAGATGACCAATCAGGTTTAAACGTGTAGGAGCTTTGGTCACGTAAGCATAGCGCAACTTCAGCTGACATCAATTTTGGGCAGTGAACTGCAGCTGACTTCTGGCAACAGAGCGAGGGCGGTCATTATCCCCATACACACACAACATTGTTTACACCTACAGGCAGGCTATATGGCACAACAGCAAGTGAGTTCAATTCTGTGAACCTCTTTTGCAATAAATACACTTTACAGTTTTTGAGCCTCATTTCCTATTATCCTTCCTTTCCAAGCATGATGGTCGGGTAGAGCATACAAGCCATTGGAGACACAGAAGTCACAGATTTATCAAGAGAATGCCCCACAAGCGTTTATTGACCATACTAGAGATAGGTGGTAAAATAATCCTGGCGAGTTTACATCTATGTGGGGCACAAGAAAGCACTTTGTATGTCCATAAGGAGAACCAGCACTTTACAATATCATCACGGGAAGTCCATAAAAGCACTGTCATTTTAAATTAAATTTAAATCTACATACTGGGACTCAGTTATTGATTCACTGTATTTTGTTATGTATTGATTTTTGTACTGCATGTTAATTAATTGTGGAATGCTCTGTCTATTTATAGAGTTTTATGAAGAAATAATGTTTATTTGTAAATACTGAGAGCTGGCGCTTACATCTTAAAACTTTACCCGGATGACACAGGTACTGACCCATGACTTCCACTGCCCAATGTAGTGCAGTTTAAAAAAAATATAGTCCTTTATGTTTTTTCCACTACACACAGAAAATCCATATTGGCAATAGTGATAGCTGGTAAATGTGTATAGTATTGTTCATATTAGGAATGAGCTATTATACTTGTTCAATAGAAATTATCTAATACTTTTCTTAAAACACAAAAAAGAACTGGACATCAAAAAAGTACTACAATTATTGTGGGGATACACAAAATGAGTATGCAAAGGAAAACTTTGGCTTTTTCTAATTCAGGATTGCTATGATGAGTAGATGCTTCTGATAAGCAACTGACCACTTTTGTAAAACAAAATTAAACTCTACTTTGTAAAAATCACTAGCTAACAGGTTAGCAAGAAAGAAACTGTTAGTTATTTCTACTATGACATCTCTTGTCATAAGTAAGTGCAAGATGCTGAAACAAAGAAACTCCTTTGCAAAAGAGAAGGCTTAAGACTCTGGTCCCAAAAGAAGACTAAAAGAAGATATCAGCAGAGGCAGCTGAGTGACAAGGGGTAGCATGGATATTGTGTCACTGGAGGAGGGCACTGTGTAAAGTAAGTCTGGCATCATGTCTGAATTTACTGAATATACCATGCATATAATATGGTAAGAGCTTTGGAGACCCCTTATGTTTAAGGTGTTGTCCTGTAGTGAAATAGAGTTTGGTGGGAGGACCACTGAGTTCAGCAGGAGACACAGGAGATGGACACTCCCAAGAGTTTCTGAAGAGAGTGGTTTTGGCAAAGCATTCATAGAGAGAGAGATAAGCATTTTCTTGCTTCTTTGTGAGTCACTTGAACATTTAACATCCAATTTTAAAAAGTTAAAATTAATATTTCCCAAAAAAAGACTATTAACAAAACACAAATAAAATAAACCTCATATGATTGTGGAATAACTGAGAGGAAATCTAAAAATGAAATGAAATAGCCAACCATACTGTTAAATGTTAATTGTTTACTTACCATAGTTTAAAGTTTCCTTTAAATCATTTTAGATAGATAGATAGATAGATAGATAGATAGATAGATAGATAGATAGATAGATAGATAGATAGATAGACAGACAGACAGACAGACAGACAGACAGACAGACAGACAGACAGACAGACAGACAGACAGACAGACAGACAGACAGACAGACAGACAGACAGATAGATAGATAGATAGATAGATAGATAGATAGATAGATAGATAGATAGATAGATAGATAGATAGATAGATAGATGGATGGATGGATGGATGGATGGATGGATGGATGGATGGATGGATGGATGGATGGATGGATGGATAGATAGATAGATAGATAGATAGATAGATAGATAGATAGATAGATAGATAGATAGATAGATAGATAGATAGATAGCTTTTGATGAAGAATTTTCAAATATTACATCGAAACAAATAAAATAATTACAATATAAATATTATATAAAAAAACTCAAGAGACCGCCACTAATTATTCTTGCTAGGCCTCATTATACATGGATTATAGGATGAGTTAAAAATTCCCATATAAACATATATGCGTTATAAAAAGGTATATCGGATCACATTGTTAGAACACTTCTAATTCTACATCTAATCATATCATACAACATTGACCCACAATGTGTGCATATGCTAAGTTAATATAGCAATAAACAATATACATCTGTCCTACTGAAAACTAGAAAACAAGCTTTTTGGGTGAATTATGTGAGTTATAATATTTTAATGAATTAACAGAAATGCTATATAATTATATTAATAATATAATTTAATGAAAAGGCATATGGATAGAACAATGGGACATATATTTTATCTTCAATTCCATTTTTAAGAGTATGTATATTTCATTATACCTAGACTGGAAATGCTGGAGAAATAAAAACTCTTGATTTTAAATAAACTTGAATTAGATTTTGAATCAAAAAATAATAAATAAGTATTTCATAATGTACACTTTGTGCTGTTAATGGATAATATAATGTAATCCTTTTTTAAATTATTTAAATTAAGTTACACATGAAAATACAGTCATTATTATAGCAATCCAAAACCAACATGCAATATTTTTCGAGAGAATATAAATTAGTTGTATATATATTACATTTTTTTAACTGTAATACTTGAAGCTTAATTCTTAAAGTGGTTGTAAAGTCTTAAGGAGTTTCACCTTCGTGCATTTTATACGTATAGAACATAACTTCTGTACATAACTATACGTTATACGGTTGTATACATAAGTAATGTTGTACAATTCCCATTATTTATTAAATTCAATATCAATATTTTAAAATTTCTGATTACTGCTAAGTGTCTATGTGTTTATTGTAGATACAGTATATCTCCTAAGTTTCTATTGAGAATAGAAAAAAAAAATTAAGATTAAAGCCCATAACAAAAGGGCTATAATCTTTCAACATGGGCCAGGTAGCAAAAAATAAACTCTTGTAAAGTCGGGAAAGTATGCAAACACTCACAGTGTGTTGTTGCTGTCTGTGTCCTTGTTAGATATTTCCCTATTAGCCCAAAGACGTCATAAGAAACCCAACAGAAGTTCTAATAATTACCACTCTAAAAACTAAAAAAAAAAAAAAATAATAATAACATTTGGGATTCATTATTTACCTGAATATTCTTATATATACAGTTTACTAATAAATGTCCGTATTAAATCACATAAAGAGAGGACCCAAAGATATCTAATATTCAGGATCTTGTGTTGGCTGCTTTTCATTCTATATGGGGGTTGATTAGATTTAGCATATTACGATTTATAAGGGTGCTTATGTGTTCCAGCCTTCCCTCCTCACTGGAGGTGTTTAATGTTTGTGATAGATTTCCAGCATTTTCAGTTGTGGCCCTGGCATAAAGCCTGTCCATGACTCCCAGGGTATTCATAAAATTAAAGCTCTGTTTTTGGGCCTCTTAGGGGGCCCAGGGGGTGCCAACTTGCAATATTCTGGAGAAGCTGGGTGGATGCTCAATCTTCAAAAGTCAGATTGGTACTGATGCATCATCTGAAGTGTCTGAGTCCACTCCTGGACATGGCCTAGGTAAATGGTGATCCCTGCTTTCAGAGTGATGTGGGGCAGTTAGGAATCTGGTAGAATTTCCCTCAATTCATCTCTGTATGAGGCTTTTGTCAGGATGGTCACCTTATTCAGAGCATTTCCCTTTTCTCAGTTCCTGTTCAGAATTGCAACAGAATGTCCAGTTAGCATAGGGCAGGAGGACTCAGTCATGGGTGGCTGATGTCTCTATGTCACAGCATGTTAAAAGTCCTTAAGACCAGTGGATGTGTCCCCTAAGGTTCGGGGATAGAAAAATCTGTTTCTCCCCATGTCTTGGAATTTGCTGATGCCAAATGACTAGGTCATTACAGAAGAGATCATTCATTATCTAACAATATTCCCAATCTTTTCTCGATTCTCAATTTACCTGGTTATTCTACTTTGGTTGAACTAGTTGACAGGGCTTCTAACAGGGTTCCAATCAATTAATGCCATGGCCAAAGTATGCTCATTCATCGGGGGATGGGGGGGCACCAGGAGTTGTGCAGTCCAGAAAGAGGTACATGTTCACTCTATTCTAAACAGAACCCTTACAAGCTTCATGTGTGGTTCTTTTCCAAAGGGTGTAGGCCAGCAGGCAGATTTTTTGTCAGTGCAGGCAGTTGTTGCCAAGGAAGTGGTCTCTTCCTGGAGGGGTTGAGGGTATTCTGCGAATGGTGAGGCACACCAGATGTGGATTGTGGGCACCCAGGTGCTTTGAAAAGTTGCACTTTCCGGACTAAGGATCCTTCCTCAGGCCTTTACAGTAGATGCCCTAGTGACACCATGGAACCAGTTACCTCTGTTTTTTGCTTTCCCTCCGATACAGTTTTTGCTGCATCTGTTACCTAGGGCTTGGGTGGAGAAAACACAGGTGAATCTGCTTACTCCAGCTTGGGCCAGGAGAACATTGTATTCCAGCATTGTGTACATGTCAATGGATGATCCGGGCCTCTTCCAGCTTGATCAGATCTTCTTGTTCAGGGACTGATCTTCCATCTGGTCTTTAGCTTAGCAGATTGGCTGTTGAAGCTGTCGTTTTGAAGGGTGAGGGGTATCCTTGGAGCCAGTTCAGCTGCCTCAAGGAAAATTTACCACAGGACCAGAAATCCTATATAGTGTTCTATGAACATAGGACGGTTCAATCTTGCAAATAGGTTGTGGGCTACATTTTGGCTTCTTTCAGTCCAGGGTGAATGTGTATCTGGTTTTGAGCATGATCAAGGCACAGATTTGGCCTTGGTAGTCTCAATTCTAAGGTCAGTTTCTCCCCATCTTTAGCTGGGTCAAGAATCACATGCATGGTGCATCCTTTTAGGTCATCTTTTTTCCCATGAGTCCTCAATGTGAGGTTGTCAGTTTTTGAGCTGATTTTGGACCATCAATTCGTTTTTTTGTGACTTGGAAGTTTGAGTTCTTTGTTGCTATTGCTGATGCTGTCAGAATTGGCAGAACATGAGAAGATCTCCTAAACCAAACACATTTAAATCATATTCATTTTACCTACAGCTAAGCTTTATTATACAGTACAGCTTTATATTATATTATAGTATTATATCATACAGCTTACCTGTAGGTAAAAGTGACCAAGCGGAGTTTACTACCACTTTAAGGGAAAGATTCCATAATTTTAAGTGACGTACTTCAATAAACTGATTTTACAGGTAAGTGCAAAAATCCAGTTATTGCTTAAAAAAAAATATAACAGGTCAATACAGTTGAACAAATAAATTTAGACCATTCTACTTTTACTTTAGCTTAATCTGCATAGCTGGTAAAAACAAGCATGCACAGTATCAAATGCACAGCAATTTTTAAGCTGGATGATTCATGAAGTCACATGATTAACATGCCACACTCCTGTTATAGCATGCTGATTAAGTTAACCCAAGTAACTTACAGAGATTGATTTACTAAAGGCAACAGGCGGTTTACTTTGCAAAAAATGATTTTTGGACTTCCTCTGGATCAACTACAGGTTAAAGGTTCAGAAGATGCTAGTTTTTAAAGCTGACCCTTTGTCTTTTATTTTACTTCAGGTTTTCTATTGACTTTAGCGGGGTTCCCCGTAGAAAAAAAAAAAAAAAAAAAAGCATAGGGCCTCATTATAATCCATACCAGACACCTCTACAAGCATGCTGGCTGGCCGATCAGAAAGGATAGGGACAACAATTGTGCCCTCTCTCCTAAACCATACCAAGCCACATGTCTTCAACATTGGAAAGGTACCTTTCTCAGGTGTCCCTGTCCACATATTGATGGGGACAAGTGCCTCTTCCTCATATCCCTGGCCTGGTGGATGTAGGGGTCTGTGGGGGGAGGAGTTACTGGAATCTGGAAGCACCCTTTATCATAATAGTCCCCCAGATATGCCCACCCATGTACATAGAACCCCTTTTTACTCATTCACTAAAAATAACTAATGACATCCACGCACAATGATCCTGCTCTTGCCAGACTCTTGCTTGACATCTTTTACTGACATCTCCTGGCCTGGCTGATAAAGGTAATCAAACCTGCTGGTGATGGTGCCTGATGTCATTGTCAACTATTGGCAAGTGATAGCACCTGGGACACCTACTAGCTTGTTTACTATGTGAAAGAAGCCAGGAGGTGGGCCGGGGAGTCATTCCTTTTGTGGCCATATTGATACTATCTATGTTACTATGTAACAGGCTAAATCTGGACATTTAGTTCACCCATTCAACGAATCTCAATCAGCTAGAGTTTGGGTCAACAGAGGGTTGAGAAGCTTGTCACTAATCCTGAGACTGAGTTATAAGACAACTGCCTTAACACATACTGTCTGTATCCTAAATGAAAGGAATAATGAATATTACAAATTATGGATCTCTTTGGTCCTCTAAGACAAACATTTTTAGCGAAGAGCCAGAGCCAAGGCCTTTTATCATTAGATTTGCTGTGCATAATTTTTACATTAGGAATGTGGGATTCATTGAATACAGATGGTTTTTGGTGCAACTTTTGATATCACTTAAGAAATACACCTTGTGTCCTAAATTTAGAAGAACACGCATTAAGAAATAATCAAACCTTTAATCATGTATAGAAAAAATAGCGTAGACTCCCCACACCTGCTTCAGTGAAGATAGATGTATATGCACACTCGTCACCACAGTGAGGTAATCCTGAGAGTCTTGCTTATTGCTGGAAACCTGGAACTTTGTGGAAGGAGACCATGTGACCTATACCCCATTATGATAGACGATGTGCGTGAATAGCTGGAGTCAGGTTGTCTCATTTGGTCACAGAATTCTACCATGCTGTTGTTGACCTCTCTATATTCTGAGGGTCAACAGTTTCCAGTAAGCAGACTTGCCCCCTCACTGTGGTGTCGAGTGTGCATATACATCTATGTTCACTGAAGCTCGTGTAGGGACTCTACGCTACTTTCTCTATACTTGGATTTTTATGAATTTGGAGACTCATATCCAATGGTTCATTTTGAATAGTTTATTAGCGCTGCACCCTTTCTTATATATATTTTTTTCGTAGTAGGTAATTAGCCATTGGTGCTCAGTGCTATCATATTTTTATCCAAGCGCAGGTTATCTTTTGTAGTTATTAAACCTGTATTCATCAATTCATAATAAATGTAAGATTGTTCACTTTAGAACAACTAAAGGGGAATTATCTGGGCTTTTCCTTTAGAACACTGAAAATATTTACAATTGAAATAATTCAGAAAAATAAAGTTACTCACAAATTGTAAAAAAAAAAAATTGTAAATTTAAATTAATGATTATATTCTTGACTGACATTATTTACATAGGACTATTCTTATTATGCACAGGAAGTAAAGAAAAAAAATGAATTTTACTAACAGAGAAACAAAAAACAAAGTCTTAATCTTAGAAATGTCATCTTTTCAGTCAACACAAAAAAATCAAGTGAGAAATTGTTCATGGTTTGCTAAGTATTTTAATGTTCTTGACCAGCTGGTTGAAGTGATAACCGTATGCCTGTCTAAAGTTGGGAGACTATGTATTGTGAGGGGAATGTTTTTACATTTTAGGAAGAGTTGTTTAAGGGTTCAAGAATATCTGCATAAAGATCTAAATAAAATGTATTCCCATGTGTTAGGTATATCTACTGTTGGAATGCTGATTGTGTGAATTTGGAAGGTAATGGAGTTGAGAAGATTAAAGCAGTCAACTGAGGTTGGGAACATTAATTATTAAAAAAAAAACAAAGGAATCAAGTAGATTAACTCCACATAAGACTTTAAAAAGGATTACATTTTGAGTAGCTATGTAATTTATAAGGACTACATATTTTTTTCCATTAAGAATTATTAACTACAGTATGTTGGTTGTGCTTTAGCGGTTGATTTTCTTTTGTAACATTGTCATAAAAAAATACATAAATACATATAGTAATAATAGGCATAATAGAATCCCTTGAGCTCAACATGCCTCATTATATATAAAAAAGAGGTTGAATTAACAGAAAAGGGAATATTCCCATATGTACTAGCCCTTAACAAGAGTATTATAAAAAGGCACCAAACACACGGTTGAATTTCACAACTGAAAACAATACAGTAAATGGAATATAATGAGTTTTTTTGTGCTTTGCTGTATTATTTCAATAAAAAGTCTATATCCTGTAGTTTAATCATTCAACCACAATTCAGTAAGTGAACCTTGTTTTATTTTTTTACTTTTTGTATGTTACACAATTTTTCATAAATAAAAAAAACATGCTACATAGCTTATAAATAATGGCAGAAAATGTGATATATCATATCAATTGTTATCATTATCAAATAATTTATGTTTGTACTATTTTAATTTATTGCTTTATAAGGATACAATAACTACTGTATATTTACTAAAAGTGTACATAGAACATTTGGATTACAGAGACCCATGGCTTTAAATGTTAAACGCAGTTATCACTGATAGGTTTATAAACCTCTTTATATTGTTTTGTAAAAGAAAAGGTGTCTTTTTGACCAAATTAACTGATCTGAGATGCATATGGAAATTAAATGAATGATGACCACACCACCATTTTTTTTTTGCTATAAAATATCAATTAAAATCCTAATTAAATGTATTTACATTTTACAAACATAAAAGCAAAAATTGTTTAAAAAAAAAGTACAATAAAGAAAGTTTCTAGTGCAATTTTATGTTTTTATTCAGTTATATATTTGTTTATATATTTTATAATATACATTTGGACAATAGTTTAGATATTTTTATAAGTAGGAAAAATATTAACATTTTTTTTTATAAATCAGTGACCCTAGTATGTCTATTTACTGATATGCATATCTATGTATCTTAACCAGAATAAGTATCTGTCCAGGTTCAATTTGCAGGGTGTTCACCAAATCATGCTTGAAATCCAAAAACCCAAACTTAGCTGCAAACTCCATTGAAACCTATAGGGGTGAATCTTAATACTAAACTCTGGTCATTTTCAAGGCTAAAAGGGCAAGGGGAGCTGGGAACCGTCATGAAGGACATTTAACAAAGCAAACCATTTTTTTTTTTTTAAAGAAGCAGGGGGAGAATTGCTCACTTTGGCATTACTATATGGTGCTGTTTTGTGCTTCTCCTTTTAGTTTATTTTCTGTATCACACTGTTGAAAGCCCTGAATACCAAATAAAGTATTTATATAAAAAAAAAAAAAAAAGAATCAGGAAGAGAATAATTTGCATTAAAGCCCTTGCTTCCATGAGTTTCCTCTTAATACTCTGGTTTCCTCCTGCACTCCAAAGACATGTTGGTGGGGTTATTGGCTCCTGTCTAAAATTGACCCTAGAATGTGTATGTATGCAAGTGAGATAGGAACCTTAGATTGTAAGCTCTTGAAGGCTGGAACTGATGTAAATGCACACTGCACAGTATATGAAGCACTGTGCATATTGTTGGCACATTATAAATACCTTCACTAAGATTAATAGCAACAATCTAATTTCCCTAAAATTAGATGCTTGGGATATTCCTTCAAACTGTATGCACTGTTACAGTACAATTTTCAGCATAGGGCACCTTATTCTGGCATTACATAGTTTGGATATGTAATTGGTTTATTTTTTTTTTTTATACTTTTACTTGGCTTAAATACAACAACAGAACCCCAATTTAGTTATTTTCATTTTGAATAAAATGTAGTATTGGCTCTGACACCGGATTCATATGAAACGGTAATAGGCCTGAATTGAACGGCCATGAAATATCTAAAAGTTACAGGAAAGCTGTAATGTTTAACCACTTGCCAACCAGCCATAGCAGAATGATGGCTACAGCGTGGTCTGCTAGTTCTGGGAGGGCGTACTATGGGGCACACACCCGGAAGTGTCCAGGTCACATCACAGATCAGGGTAAAAGGCCAATGACAGTGGCCCTTTTCCATGTGATCGCTCTGTCCAATGACAGAGAGATCACTTGTCAACAGACCGGCGCATGTCTGGTTTGGCTCCCCTCCTCTCCTCACACCAATCTAAGGAGAGGAGGGAGTCTGTACTGCAGCGCTTGTGGGCTGGATCTTAAGTACGCACAACAATGATCTGTGCTCATTCATGCCCATTCATGCTCAACCATGCCCAGAGCCGGACTGGGAATAAAATTCATACCGGCCCCATAGCATTATTATACCAGCTCAACAGAATAACGTCATTATTTTCTTGTTCGTGATAGGGAAAACCTTGAATTTTAGAGCACATTTGACGAGTCTATTATATATAGATAAGACAGATATGAAAGCACATAGGGTTTTATATATATAAGAGAAAACTCCTTTCCAGACTCCCCCTCAGAGACAGCAGACACGATAAAAGACAAGAGATGGTCAGAGGCTGCGGACATGGTACAGGAGATATCAGAGGCTGCGGACATAGTACGGGAGATGGTCAGAGGTTGCAGACATGGTACAGAAGGTGTCATGGGCTGCGGACATAGAACAGGAAATGATCAGAGGTTACGGCTTTCCATTCCATTCCTCGGTACCATTTGTAGCTGTTTTGCTGTTTACCAGAAATTGTTCTATAAGTCCATTTTATTCTTTATATTAAAACATTGTTTGAAGATACTGCACTATCAGCTGTTTTTTTCATATGGTACACCGGGGGGACCTATTACATCCACCAGAGGGGATCGATCCACATGTGCATCAGGGAGTGAGGAAGATACTTACTACAGGCGGGATCTACACTTTGGCCCATATTTATATATATCTGGTAAGAGGCTGACCTGCTCTCTCAATTAACGGAGGGAAGCATTTGTAGTATCTCCTCTTTCCTGAGCATGCCACGGTTATACTGGATCTGATGATACACACGCCCTTGTATTGTCCCATTCTGGTAAGGGGCTAGTCCATTTGCGGTGGTGGTTCTTGATGTACATGTCAGTTGCCGTGGATTTTGCACCCTGGAATCACTTTATATGCATGTTGGAGGCTTCACAATTATTTTGAACTTTCAAATCCTATTTGTGGACTCACTTGTTGGACATTGAATTTCTTTCCTTTTTTTTGGATTAATTTTTCCTTCACCTATTGGAGTTTTTTTAATATCACGACTTTGCTGTTGTTTTCACTGGTTCACTGAATTATATACAGTATATACAGTATATATACAGTATATATATATATATATATATTAGGGCTGCCACGACGCGTCGACTACAAAAAATCGTCGACGTGCGTGAAAAGCGTCGACGCGTCAACGCGTGACGTCACACGCCCCCTGGCCGGCCGCCGCGCCGCTTGAAGCATTGCCGGCCGGGTGAAATTCCCCCGCCGGGCTCCGTCCACACCAATGTCGGAGACAAGAGGTGAGCACTGACCGTCTCCAACACCCCTGTACTGCCTGTACTGCCACAGCTTCTGCCGCAACACATTCGCCATCCTCCCCGATCACCCAGCTACTTAGAGATGTCACATGTGCGGCGCTACACCGGCTTGTAATGGCCTGTACTAGGTGGGAGGGCTTACTGGGGGGTCTGTACTGGGAGGGGGGGATTACTAAGTGGTCTGTACAGTACAGACCACTTAGTAAGCCCCCCTCCCAGTACAGACCCCTCAGTAAGCCCTCCCACCTAGTACATACCACTTAGTAAGCCCCCCTCCCAGTACAGACCCCTCAGTAAGCCCTCCCACCTAGTACATACTGTACTAGGTGGGAGGGCTTACTGAGGGGTCTGCACTGGGAGGGGGGGCTTACTAAGTGGTCTGTACTAGGTGGGAGGGCTTACTGAGGGGTCTGTACTGGGGGGAGGGGGGCTTAGTAAGTGGTCTGTACTAGGTGAGAGGGCTTACTGAGGGGTCTGTACTGGGAGGGGGGGCTTAGTAAGTGGTCTGTACTAGGTGAGAGGGCTTACTGAGGGGTCTGTACTGAGAGGGGGGCTTACTAAGTGGTCTGTACTAGGTGGGAGGGCTTACTGTGGGGTCTGTACTGGGAGGGGGCTTACTGAGGGGTCTGTATTAATTACAGGATTAATTAGCTAATCAAAAAAACACTAAATTAAGCAAAAAAAATAAAATAAAAATAATCGTTAGATTAGTCGACTAATCGTAAAAATAATCGATAGATTAGTCGACAGACAAATTAATCGTTAGTTGCAGCCCTAATATATATATATATATATATATATATATATATATATATATATATATATATATATATATATATATATATATATACAGTGGGTACGGAAAGTATTCAGACCCCCTTAAATTTTTCACTCTTTGTTATATTGCAGACATTTGCTAAAATCATTTAAGTTCATTCTTCTTCCTCATGAATGTACACATAGCACCCCATACTGACAAAAAAACACAGAATTGTTGACATTGTTGCAGATTTATTAAAAAAGAAAAACTGAAATATCACATGGTCCTAAGTATTCAGACCCTTTGCTCAGTATTTAGTAGAAGCCCCCTTTTGATCTAATACAGCCACGAGTCTTTTTGGGAAAGATGCAACAAGTCTTTCACACCTGGATTTGGGGATCCTCTGCCATTCCTCCTTGCAGATCCTCTCCAGTTCTGTCAGGTTGGATGGTAAACATTGGTGGACAGCCATTTTTAGGTCTCTCCAGAGATGCTCAATTGGGTTTAAGTCAGGGCTCTGGCTGGGCCATTCAAGAACAGTCACGGAGTTGTTGTGAAGCCACTCCTTCATTATTTTAGCTGTGTGCTTAGGGTCATTGTCTTATTGGAAGGTAAACCTTCGGCCCAGTCTGAGGTCCAGAGCACTCTGGAGAAGGTTTTTGTCCAGGATATCCCTGTACTTGGCCGCATTCATCTTTCCCTCGGTTGCAACCAGTCGTCCTGTCCCTGCAGCTGAAAAACACCCCCACAGCATGATGCTGCCACCACCATGCTTCACTGTTGGGACTGTATTGGACAGGTGATGAGCAGTGCCTGGTTTTCTCCACACATACCGCTTAGAATTAAGGCCAAAAAGTTCTATTTTGGTCTCATCAGACCAGAGAATCTTATTTCTCACCATCTTGGAGTCCTTCAGGTGTTTTTTAGCAAACTCCATGCGGGCTTTCATGTGTCTTACACTGAGGAGAGGTTTCCGTCGGGCCACTCTGCCATAAAGCCCCGGCTGGTGGAGGGCTGCATTGATGGTTGACTTTCTACAACTTTCTCCCATCTCCTGACTGCATCTCTGGAGCTCAGCCACAGTGATCTTTGGGTTCTTCTTTACCTCTCTCACCAAGGCTCTTCTCCCCCGATAACTCAGTTTGGCCGGACGGCCAGCTCTAGGAAGGGTTCTGGTCGTCCCAAACGTCTTCCATTTGAGGATTATGGAGGCCACTGTGCTCTTAGAAACCTTAAGTGCAGCAGAAATCTTTTTGTAACCTTGGCCAGATCTGTGCCTTGCCACAATTCTGTCTCTGAGCTCTTCAGGCAGTTCCTTTGACCTCATGATTGTCATTTGCTCTGACATGCATTGTGATCTGGAAGGTCTTATATAGACAGGTATGTGGCTTTCCTAATCAAGTCCAATCAGTATAATCAAACACAGCTGGACTCAAATGAAGGTGTAGAACCATCTCAAGGATGATCAGAAGAAATGGAAAGCACCTGAGTTAAATATATGAGTGTCACAGCAAAGGGTCGGAATACTAAGGACCATGTGATATTTCAGTTTTTCTTTTTTAATAAATCTGCAACAATGTCAACAATTCTGTGTTTTTCTGTCAGTACGGGGTGCTATGTGTACATTCATGAGGAAGAAGAATGAACTTAAATGATTTTAGCAAATGGCTGCAATATAACAAAGAGTGAAAAATTTAAGGGGGTCTGAATACTTTCCGTACCCACTGTATGTAGTACAGGGTGGAAGGCAGAGAAGGTCAGGACTCACAGGGACAAGATGTAGGCTGCCATCTGTCCTCTCAGATCTTCACTCAGGGAGAGGTAGAGTGTGCTGGGCAGGAAGCAGTGATCGGGGCTGCTGTGTAACCTCTTCTAGCTCCGACCACCTGTGAAAGCCCCGACTCAGCCAGATGACAAAAAAAAGAGGCATGACTGCACTCCAAAGCATATCACTCTACCATGCACTAGTTCTAATGGAGTGAGCAACACCCGGCCGCTGCTCTTGTGAAAAAAAAAAACATCACAGAGCTCAGCTCATAGGCCACAGCAGCCCCAGGGCAGCTGGCCTGCCGGAAAATTCCCCGCTATCCAAGCAAGCCAGTCCAGCCCTGTCCATGCCTCATTCATGCTCACCCATGCCTCATCTGTGCCCAGCCATGCCTCATCTGTGCTCATTCATGCCACATCAGTGCTCTTCTGTGCTCATCCATGCAAAGAAGGAAAGAAAAAAAAAAGGGGGGGTTTGGATGGGATGAGAAGGCCATCTCTGCTCTGGAGGCTCACTGTGGATATGTCAACACATCATGAAGATCACAATTCCAGGAAGTGCGTAGGCGGTTGAATGGGAAATAATCCAGCCAAGGCTGCCAGATACGTAAGAATTTATCATGTGTGTCAGTTAGTATTGCCGTCAACTTCTCGTTCCCTAGGGTACCGTGCAGCAGATTTTTCTTTGACTTAGATTTTTGACTTTGTCAAAATTGAGACCCCGCGTCTTTCACACTTTTGTAGTTCATTATATTTTTAATAGAAAATGTTTATGGGAAAAAAAAAGAAAGAAAGAAAGGAACACGACCAAAATCAGATAAAAGAGTCCAAGATAATTTTACTTTAGTTTGTAAAAAAAAAAAACACCACTCCCTCTTCATCAGGGCTATAGGAATAAGCAAAAGACATAGTCATGATTATAAAAGTCATTTCCTTCAGCCAATTTGCATACAAAATAAAATTCTAAATTACCTTCATAACCGTATTTTCCTTGTGCCACCAACTAAAAGTTTTCTTTTCTGCCATAGGTATTTGATTTTAAAAATGATAGATTTGAATAACACGTTGGCAAAGGAATTTCTTCTATTGGGGTTTTCCAATTTCTACAACTTTCAAACTGTACTCTTTTGTGTTATTCTTCTCGCCTATATTATATGTGTCTTTGGAAACCTAACTATCATTATTTTAGTTAGAACAGAGGTTGCTCTTCATAATCCAATGTATTTTTTTATTAGCATGTTTGCTGTTTTAGAAATAATGTTTATCTCAGTAACAGTTCCAAAGCTCTTAGTTATCTTGGTTCAAAGTAACAAGACCATAACATTTAGTGGATGCTTTGTACAACTGTATGCCTTCAACGCACTGGGGGAAACAGAATGCTTTCTTCTTGCTTTGATGGTCTTTGATCGATATTTGGCTATTCACAATCCACTGAGATATTCTACAATTATGAACAGTACATTTTGTTCTCAGTTGGCTGCTTTTCCATGGCTTGCTGGCTTCTTTATTGCATCCTTTCCTACATTTTGTACAGTTGTAATGGAATTCTGTGGCCCATATGAGATTGACCACTTCTTCTGTGACCTGGCTCCTCTACAGAATTTGGCTTGTGTTGACCCCTTTAACAGCAGCCTGGTTACAGTTGTGGCAGCTATCATTTCAATTGTTTTGCCATTTGTTACAATTGCCACATTATACATTCATATTATAGTTACTATTCTGAAGATTAAAAGCAGGGAAGGTAAAAGGAAAGCCTTCTCAACCTGTTCATCTCATCTCATTGTAGTCGGTCTGTTTTATGGTTCAGCCATTATTGTGTATGTTAAACCTAAGGGCAGCCATTACGATAAATTCCTTGCACTCACATACACCGTTGTTACTCCACTTCTGAATCCCTTTATTTATACTTTCAGAAACAGAGAGGTAAAGTATGCACTTAGAAAATTACTTAGACAACACATTAGGCAATGTTCAGGTTAGTATAATAATGCAGATCCTCATTTGTACAGTGTGTTGCTTTGATTACTTTCATCTGCGTTAATATGGGATTTACCCTTGCTGTTAAAATCCAGGTCTAACATATATTAATATACAAATACTCTAAGTAAGGTGTTCTTGTTTGCTGTAAAAATGATATGTTAAAGCCAATATGATAACCACATTGCAACAGAGACCTAATCACATTTGTCAATATGCCTGAGGAAAGAAATCTATTGGACAGCCTGTGTTACTTACATCAACCAATATCAAAATAATCTTTTCACTATCTACAAAGAGAAGACAATCTCAATCAATCAGATCCTCACTTGGACATACTGTATATCACAACCCACTGTAATAAATAGTGATTGACCAATATCGGTTTTTCGTTGCCGATACCGATATTTTGGCCATTGCATATCGGTATCGGTCGATATGGGCCGATATTTTCGTACATTTAAAAATGTTTATTCTTTTTTTTTTTTTTACTTGACAGGTACTCTTGTGGAGGTATTTGGGGGTGTAAAAAACCCCAAACCCCTTCTCTGCACTTAAAAGCATTCAAAACGCCAAGTTTGGCTGTTTTGAATGCTGTCATTTTTTTTAATCTGGCGCCAGTACGCGAAAATGATGTCATGAAATCACTTCCGGGTTTTTACATGGAGACCCGATCAGAGCCGAATACGGCTTTGATCGGGTCTTTGGCGGCTGTGCAAGCTGGTTGCCCAGGTCTCCATGGAAGGCGGCGGGAGGGCCGCATCGTTGTCATTACAAGAAAGCCGTCCGTCGGCTATGGATGCCGGTACCGGTGTGATACCTCTAGCTGCAGGAATCACTGTACAGCACTTTCTGAAATATCGGTAATATCGGCTACCTTGGTGGCCGATTCTGATATATTGGGGAAAGTGCATATCGGCCCTTGATATATTGGCTTTGCCGATAATCGGTCGATCCCTAGTATTAAAACATTCATTGTTCCACCAACATTATTATACATAGCTGGATGGATAGGAGAAAACAGTCCTGTGTCTAAGTCCTCAAAGCAATTTTAAAGTATAGTATAAATAGTAGGTATGCGACTATAACTAGGCATCAAGTATCTTTTCTCTTTTTTTTGAGAGGATTCTTCTATAAAACCCAAACTGCACAAGATCATCTAATTCTTTCATAAATCGTTTAGTGGGATCACCATCCAAAAGTTCATAGGTGGAGGTGTCAGCTAACATGGTCCCAAGTTGGTTATCATAATATAACTTATCTAGAATCACTATGCCCCCCTTTATCTGCGGGGCGTATGACCACATTCTTCCTTTTTTCTAGGGAATCTAGACCTTCTTGGACATATCTAGGATTAACATCCTTTTTAGGTTTAATGGACTCTAGATCTTTGATGACCAACTACTTAAACACCTCAACACATTGTGGTTGGAGGGGATTAAACAATGACTTACTGTATTTCATAACCCACTCTCAATCCCCACAATCTCCGGTAGGTTGTTAGGTGGATTTCCATTCCTTCCATAGTTTGTGTTCAGGAAGTTTTTTTTTTCACATTGATCTTACGGATATATTTATGTATATCTATGTATACACTGAACTTATTTACGTTTTTTTTGCTGGGCATTTAAGCCCCGTGTAAAGGATGTTGATTTCTTTATTTGTCAAAGAAAACCCTGCCAAATTATAGATGCCATCTAATCAACTTCTCTCCTTTTTTTTTTAAGTTGCCTCCCTGCTCAGCATCCTCTTGATAGGGATCTGCCTGGGGCCTTTGCCATTGGCTGGGTTGGGTCCATTAAGGATCCTGATTCGCCATGTTCATGTGTGCGAATGGTAGACTCGGGGGTCTGCCCCTCCAAGGTCTCCCTCCTCTCCCCCCCCCCACGTCCTCTCTTGCCCCTCCATAAAAAAGGACGAGGTGGAGCTAAGTTCCAATTATCAGCCTGCGGGGTAAGGCAGTGATTTACTGATTTTAATGAGGCTTAAAGTGAAACTAAAGTAGCGCATCTGTACGATTTATGTAGCTTGATGCAGCAATACTGAAATTTCTAAAGGAAAAAATGTCATATACAAATATACATACAAATTGTAAATCACATGTACTTTTCATACAGGTGCCAAAAATTGGGCCTTGATTGTTGTTGGTGCCTGAACACCGCAACCACTCGCAGTTACTCTTGATGGGTGCAGGAATGGGCCCTGCTGGTAAAAATTCCATAACAATTTGAAATCGCATGTACTTATGATACAGGTGCAGAAAAATTGGGCCTTGGCTGTTGGTGGCGCCTGAACACCACAACCCCTCACAGTTACTCTTGCTGGACACAGGGACAGGCCCTGCTGCTAAAAATTCCATACAAATTTTGAAATTGCATGTACTTGTCATACAGGTGCAGAAAATTGGGCCTTGGTTGTTGGTGGTGCCGGAACATAGCAACCCCTCGCATTTACTCTTGCTGGGCACAGGAACAGCACCTGCTGGTAAGAATTCCATGAAAATTTTAAATCGCATGTACTTGTCATACAGGTGCCAAAAATTGGGCCTTTGCTGTTGGTGGTGCCTAAACACCATAACCCCTTACAGTTACTCTTGCTGGGTGATGAAGCAGAAGTCTGCTGGTAAGAACTCCATACAAATTTGAAATCTCCTGTACTTGTCATACAGGTGCCAAAAATTTGGCCTTGGTGCCTGAACACCATAACCCCTCACAGTTACTCTTGCTGGGGGCAGGAACGGGACCTGCTGGTAAGAATTCCATCCAAATTTGAAATAGCATGTACTTGTCATACAGGTACTAAAAATTGGGCCTTTGCTGTTGGTGGTGCCTGAATACCGTAACCAACCCCTCACAGTTACTCTTGCTGGGCACAGGAATGGGACCTGCTGGTAATAATTCCATACAAATTTTAAATCGCATGTACTTGTCCTACAGGTGCAAAAAATTGGGCCTTTGGTGTTGGTGGTGCCTGAACACCGTAACCCCTCACAGTTACTCTTAAATTGTATGCACCTGTCATACAAGTGAAGAAAAATTAGGCCTTTGGGGTTGGTGGTGACCTAAACCAAAAACATTGTTGGAAGCTAGCAGAATCAAGGTTGAGGAACAGGATAGGCAGCATATGCAGTTTTCAAGGGATGGCAGACCCCTAGAAAATTCAATCAGTTACTTCAGCATCAGGGGCTTGATAGCCGTTGTTGATTAAGGACTGATTCATTTTGATAAAAGTCAGCTGGTCAACAAAGTCT
This sequence comes from Pelophylax lessonae, assembly GCF_965119305.1. Taxonomy (NCBI): domain Eukaryota; kingdom Metazoa; phylum Chordata; class Amphibia; order Anura; family Ranidae; genus Pelophylax; species Pelophylax lessonae. The sequence continues at coordinate 32,760,088 of NC_138780.1, forward strand.
GTGGACAGACACACACTTTTGTCCATCACAAAACCTCCAGCAGCACTGAACGTCCGTTCGGAAAGCACACAGGAAGCAGGACAGGCCGGTAGCTCTATTGCATATTGAGCAAGTTCTGGCCAGTGGTCTATCCTCAAGACCCAGCAACCCAGTGGATGCACACTTAGAAAGGTCTCACTCTCCAAGTCTGCTCCTGCCCCTAGATAATCATGCACCATATGATGGAGATGCTGCCGATGGTTGCTTAAAATTAACAGCCCTGGGTGCTGCTGAGGACTAAAGAACTGTTTATAGGCATCAGTCAGCCAGCCGCCTTCTCTACCGCTCCTCCTTTGGGTGAACAATGCCTCAGAAACATATCCAGATAATATTAACCCCCCAGTGTCTGGAAAGGTGGCACACAAATTGTTTTTTTCAAGGCCTCCTCAAGATGTTTCATCCTCTGCTCCCTCTGCGAAGGCAGGATGAGCAACTTTACCCTTGTAACGCGGATCAAGAAGGGTTGCCAACCAGTAATTATCCCTCTCCTTGAAAGCACGAATGCTCAGGTCCTTTCACAGGCTTTGCAGAGTCAGGGAGCCCATGCAAGGTAAGTTGGAGGAGGCATGAGCTTCTGAGTCCTCTGGGTCACTAAGGATGACATTGTCAGCAGGCGCAACCTCTCCCCATCCATGTACAACTCCTGGGGTTCCTGGGGAATTACAACCATCCCTTGAAGACTGCTGTATGCTATCCTCTACATCCATGCTGCCGCAATCCTCCTACTCATTCTTCCTCTTCCTCCTGTGTGTTTAGTGTCCCTGCAGGCATGATATCTGCATAAAGGGGGCCTTGTGAGGAAAGGAAGTCCTCCTCTTCTTCCTGCTGTTCTGCCTCAAGTGCCCTGTCCATGATTTCACAAAGCATGTGCTCCAGCAGGTAGACTAGAGGGAAAGTGTCACTGATGCATGCTTTTGTCCTGGCTCACCATCCTTATGGCCTCCTCAAATGGTGACAGGACGATGCATGCATCCTTTATCAAAAGCCACTGGCATAGCGAAAAAAAGCCAAGCTCCCCTGACCCTGTCCTTGTGCCATACTCACACAGCTACTCATTGATGGCCCTCTGCTGTGTGTGCAGCCACTGCAGCATTGCCAATGTTGAGTTCCACCTGGTGGGCATGTCACAAATGAAGCGGTTGGTGGGCAGGTTGAATTCCCCGTTGAATGTCAGATAAGCGAACACTGGCATTGTATGAACACTGGAAATGGCCACAGACTTTTCTGGCCTGCCTCAGGAGATCTTGGAAGTCCGGGTATCTGGTCAAAAAGCGCTGCACCACCAGATTCAGGACATGTGCCAAGTGTCCCTGACGGAGGGCAGAGAGAAGGCTGGGGTCATTGTCGCATACAAGCATTCCTGGCTCAAGCTGTCGTGGCGTTAACCATCTCTGAGCCTGCCCCTGCAGAGCTGACAGAATCTCTGCCCCGGTGTTACTCCTATACCCAAGACAGACCAACTGAAGCACGGTGTGGCATCTTTTTGCCTGACTGCTTGCGTAGGCCCTTGAACACTTAGGGAGCACTGCCGCTTCAGAGGGAGGACAATTGAGCAAAAGAGGACATGAAGGAGGAGAAGGTGGTGGAGTAGCCAGATGTGGCAGAACCAGCACCAGCTTTTTGGAGGCGTGGTGGCAAAACAAGCTGCAACATTGAACCATGTCCTGCATCATTCCCAGCTGCCAGCAGAGTTACCCAGTGCACCGTGAAAGAAATGTAACATCCCTGTCCATGCCTGCTGGACCAAGAGTCAGCAGTAATGTGCACCTTCTTGCTGACCACTCTGTCCAACGAGGCCAAAACACTACCTTCCACATGACGGTAGAGAGCTGGAATGGCCTTGCGTGAAAGGAAATGCCTTTTTGGTACCTGCCACTGTGGTACAGCACATTCCACAAATTAGCAAAAGGGAGCAAAATCTACCAGATGAAAAGGCAGCAATTGTATTGCTAGCAATTTGGCCAAGCTAGCATTAAGACGCTCAGCATGTGAATGGCTGGGACAGTATTTCTTTCTACGGTTCAGCAACTGGGGTAGTGAAATTTGCCTATATATTTATGCGGGTGAAGGCGCCTGGTTCTGCCCTTTTAAAATGTTAAGTGTGATTGCAGCAGCAATCATCAATGAAAAACTAGTGCTGAGCTCTCTTATTAGACAGGAATGGGGCAGAACCCACAGGAGTCCTATAGGGGAGGATGAGAAAAACGGGGCAAACAGCATTCTCTCCTGATTAGGATTTGCCTTATTGAATATCAAAAAATGCAAAAAAGTAGACAGAATCACATGAACAAGCTACAAAATAGGTTAAAAGCAGGACAAGGTTGTCACTAAAACAACCTCACTTAAGGCGGCTGAATAATTTTGCACGCCCAATTTTTCAGCTTTTTATTTGTTAAAAAAGTTTGAAATATCCAATAAATTTCGTTCCACTGCATGATTGTGTCCCACTTGTTGTTGATTCTTCACAAAAAATTACAGTTTTATATATTTATGTTTGAAGCCTGAAATGTGGCAAAAGGTCGAAAAGTTCAAGGGGGCAGAATACTTTCGCAAGGCACTGTATATATATATATATATATATATATATATATATATATATATATATATATGTATTAATGTCCTGCTGTTATGGGGTGGCGGTCTTGAGACTTTATTGAGGAACTAAACTCCAACAATAGGAATATACGCCTCACTTTCAGTCACGATTTCCATCAGATCTTTTTTTTTGACCTATTACTCAGGTTGGACAATGGAAAACTGATCACCAAGACCTAGAGAAAAGAGACTGCTGCCAATACCCTCTTGGAGGCAAATAGCTATCACCCTAAACCCCTTATAAGAGGTCTCCCCACTGGACAATTCCTTTGTATACGTCAGAACTTTACCCTTGAATCGGACTACAAAGAGGAAGCTGCACAACGCTATGCGAGATTCAGTGAGAGGAATTACTGGTATAGAGTCTTGAGGAGGTCCAGAAGAAAGGCATCTCAAAAACCGAGATTGGAATTACTTAACCTAAATACAAGTAAGGACCAGACTGCAACTAAAGGCTCAGACCCTGTTAGAATAATCGGTTCGTGTGATACTCACGAAACACTGGCACGTACTGACTCACTCACCACATGTTGCAGAAACGGTAGGACCTAGACCACTACTAGTGGCTAAAAGAGACAGAAATTTGGAAGACCAATTAGTGCGATCTTGAGTTTATTAAAATACCACCCAGGAATTGGCTCACTGACCTTCCCGAACTAAAAGGGATGTTTCCATGTGGAAAGTGCCACATCTGCGGCCTGGTGGACAGGACAGATGTTTGCACTGATGCGAACGGACATAAAACCTACCAGATAAAGCAATTCATTATTTGCAATACAAAACAAGTTCTCTATATGCTGGAGGGCCCATGTCATAAGTATTATGTCGGCAAAACCAAACAACCATTGAAAGTCCGCATCGGTGAACGCCACCGATCGCTGAACATTTTGCCAAGTTTCAAAGTGGTCAAATCAAAGGATTGAAAATCAAGGACTTCTTTGCCCTGAAATTATACGCAAGAAGAGGTGACTTTATTACCGTTCTATTACAGAAAGAAAAGTAATGGATTTTCCGTCTGGGAACAATGGCGCCAAAAGGGTTAAACAATGAACTAAACCTTCAGGTGTTCCGAACGCCTTAAAGACATGTAATACTTTAAACATTTTAATATTATAATAAAATCAATTTTCAGGTCTGTCTATTATATTCCCGCCTATATAGACACATCCGTCTGAACCAACTGCTATCTTTCATTTAGATTACTTGTTGTTAATGATACGAACAGTATAGTAAAAGACCACAAGATGGTGCTACTATATGATCAGCACTCACACATAGTGATGGGTCGAACCCCCCCCCCCTTCCCCCGTTCAGTTCACACCAGAACATCTCGAACAGGCGAAAAGTTCTAGCAAACATTCAAACCCTATTAAAGTCTATGGGACATGAACATGAAAAATCAAAAAGTCCTCATTTTAAAGGCTTATAAGCAAGTTAGTGCCATAAAAAGTGCACGGGGACCCGGGTACTGCCCTGGGGGACATGTATCAATGCATAAAAATATTTTTTAAATTATAGTTTTTACAGGAGCAGTGATTTTAATGATGCTTAAAGTGAAACAATAAAAATGAAAAACTCCTTTAAATATTGTGCCTGGGGGGTCCCATTGATGTGCCTATAAATTGGCGCATCTGTATGATGTATGGAGCCAGCTGCAGCAATACTGACATTTCTAAAGGAAAAAATGTAATTGAAACGTGTTGGCGGCTGTAATGTAATGTATTGCTAGCTCCCGGCAAAACAGATAAAAAAAAATTTAAAAACGGCATAGGCCCACCCCATGCCCAAATTGTTTTTAAAAACGATGTAGGGCCCCCCCTAAACCCTTATCGAAGCAGGCAGCCTGGCAGGTCAGGAAAAGGGACGAGTGAGGGCCCCCCCTCTCCTGACCATACCAGGACACATGGGGACAAGGGCCTCTTCCCAACAACCCTGGGCTGTGGTTGAGGGGGTCTGCGGGTGGGGGGCTTATCGGAATCTGGAAGCCTCATTGTACCCCTACCTATTCATCCAAAAAGTGTACAAAAAAAATAAACACAAAAATCAAAAAATAGTGTCCCCTAATGTAAATCCATTGTCAATCATGCCGCCCGGAAAAAAAAAAAAAGCTTCGCTCTTGGTGTATGCTTTCCGCGGACTGTCTATTCGCGGTTTGACAGTTCCTATATAGGTGGGGCAAAGCAGTGACATCACCGGGTGGTCCAGCCCCTCGTGACATCCCGGATTGGTGCATACTGGGTCGGTGATGTTGGGGCGGGGCTGTCGGGTGATGTCACTGGTGTTGCCCCGTCCATTCCCTATATAAGAAATGTCAAACCCTGAATAGGCAGTCCACGGGAAGCGTTCACCGAGAGCGGAGTTTTTTTTTTCTCCTTTTTTTGGTTCGGCAGGTGCAGAGGGCGGCGTGATTGACAATGGATTTACATTGGGGGACACTATTTTTTTATTTTTAAATAAAGGATTTGTCAAAAAACTGTCTTGTGTGTTTATTTTTCTGTACACTTTTTTGGTGAATGGGTAGGGTTACGTTGTACCTTATACCCATTCACATAGGGGTGGGGGCAGGAATCTTGTTAAAGGGGGCTTTCAGATTCCAAAAAGGATCCCACTAGCAGACCCCAACAACCACAGCCCAGGGTTTTCAGAAAGAAGCCCTTGTGTAAGGTTCTGGCACTCTCAGTGCCTCCTATCACATTTATTCCGGGTGATTTCCATCTACCTAGACAGAAGAAACACATATAGGTGTGTTTCCCTTTAAGGCTGAAGCTGTCATCACCCAGCGCCGGACTAGATGGCTATTTAGGGCGTCGGTTCTCACTCACATGTGTTCGTTCAAACACCAGTACCTGGATACTAATCTTGCTTGAAGCTTCCATGCTTGCAAGCTCTCCTCGCTGACGAACCTCGCTGCGCTGATCCCTGCATCCTGCTACTGGATCATCCGCATCTCCTGAGCGATCCTTCGGCTATCGCTATTAGTGCTAAGTACCCCACAGGGGAAATCTCTATAGACTTGTACTAGGCTTACACTATTTAGCTCTGCATAGCAAGGACTGTCTTTTACATCTGCATAACTAGATTGCTAGCTCTTGAGGCTACTGCTACTATTTCCTGCACTGGGTTGATCTCTCCTGTATGCACCTGCTACTCTGTCATCTGTTATCAAAAATGATCACTAACCCTTCCTGCATCCATCTGCACTGTCTCACCTCAAGTGTCTGTCACCTACCACTTCCACTCAAACCTATCCCTAAGACCTTTATCATTGTCTTACCACATGTATATAAAGTCACACTAGGAACCAGCTTAATTACTGTGTGTATTTACTGGCTGAAATAAGACCTTCCATACATGATGAGTCATTGAGGTTGGGATTGGTATCTCAGCATATCTCCTACATGACTACTGACGTGGAACTACTTCTGCAGCTGAAAATCCACACCTTATAAGAAACGCAAGGAGCGTTACAGATTGAACGAACCCAAAAAATGGATTCAGCAGAAGTAGCCACTCAGGTGACACAAGTAAAACAGCAGGTATCTGCGTTAATACACGCACTTGCTGAATTGAAAAACGACAATCAGGCTCTGTCGCAGCAGGTAATTAGACTGACACAACTTACCTCTGCACAGTCTCCTGAACCCAAGATAAATCCCCCTTTGGTATTTACAGGCGATCACAAAAAATTTCGCGAATTTAAAAACGCATGTGAGTTACTTTTTTTGCTAAAACCTCGTACCTACCTTACTGATCACATTAAGGTTTGTACTATTATTTCTTACCTATCAGGCGATCCTCGAGCCTGGGCAGATTCTCTTTTTGAAAAAAACGACCAGCTTCTCAACTCCTATGCCTTGTTCCTGGCAGAGCTCACTAGCCTATATGATGACCCCAATAGGCAGAGTACTGCCGATCTTCAGTTAAGATCCTTGAAACAAGGAAAAAGGCCTGTAGAAGACTTTGTCGCAGAATTCAAGAGATGGACCCTTGATTCCGAATGGAATGATGCATCTCTGAAAACCCAATTTAGGCTTGGCCTATCAGAAGCCGTCAAGGACGAGCTCGCCCGAGCAGAGATGCCAAAAACCCTGGATACATTGATACAACTCAGTATCACCATAGATAGAAGACTACGAGAAAGGAAGTCTGAAAAAATGGAAATGCCATTATCCAGTTCTTCTCAGAATTCAGCTATTGACCCCACTCCTAAACCCGCTCCAGGTAACCACAGACCCCGGCTACCTAAGGAAAAAAGGAGACCTAGTAGATATGGTGATCCTGCCTGGTCATGGTCCGAGCCTGCCTCAAACAGTCGACCTTGTCACTCTGACACATCCCATTTGGACCCTGATCCTACAGAGATGGATGAGGAGCCTATGGAGATTGGTGCCATACATGCTAGGTTGTCCTCACAAGAAAAAAAGAGATCACAGGAGAATCTGTGGCCTTTGTTTTTATTGTGGTGAAGGGGGACATTTCATTACATTCTGCCCAACCAGACCCCATAGGCCTAAGGCTCTCCCAATGGAGGCCAGGCGAATCCGAAGGGTCTTCCCTGAAAAACAGCCTGGAAATTATCAAGGCTGTTGCCAGCCCTGTCCCCGTTCTATATCAGTGAAGGACACCCAGAAATTAACAAATATTGGAATAGATATTCCTTCAACTCCAGTGAACTTTATACCACGTTCAAAAAATCCTCCTGTACCACCTCCTGAGGATACTCCTATTTTTGCAAGCACATTTCTGGCTTCCGATGAAAATACAGAGATTCTTGCACCTGACTGCGTACGTGCTTCTAATGGCACGGTGGTATGTAGGAAGGATCTGAGGATGTTTGAAGAAGCATTGGTTGCTAGGACTACTAGGATTACTTCGGATGGTTATGCGTCCGATTCTAGTGAGGGGTCCATGTAGCAGACACCCTAACAACAAGTCCTATCCGATTCTCAGATCGGTTACCAACCTGATCCGATTCTCATATCGGCAACAAGTGATCCGATTCTCATCGGTTACCAACCTGATCCGATTTTCATATCGGCAACAAGGGATCCGATTCTCAGATCGGTTACCAACCTGATCCGATTCTCATATCGGCAACCATTTTTTTTTTTTTTTTCTTCCCGATTTTCATATCGGCAACCAGTCTTATCCGATTCTCGCATCGGCAACCAGTCTCATCCGATTCTCGCATCGGAAACCAGTCTCATCCGATTCTCGTATCGGCAACCAGTGTTATCCGATTCTCGTATCGGCAACCAGTTTTTTCCGATTCTTATATCGACAACCAGCCTTAGAGGCCTTCCGGAGCCGGCCTTACGGGGGGGGGGGGGGGTAATGTAAGGTTCTGGCACTCTCAGTGCCTCCTATCACATTTATTCCGGGTGATTTCCATCTACCTAGACAGAAGAAACACATATAGGTGTGTTTCCCTTTAAGGCTGAAGCTGTCATCACCCAGCGCCGGACTAGATGGCTATTTAGGGCGTCGGTTCTCACTCACATGTGTTCATTCAAACACCAGTACCTGGATACTAATCTTGCTTGAAGCTTCCATGCTTGCAAGCTCTCCTCGCTGACGAACCTCGCTGCGCTGATCCCTGCATCCTGCTACTGGATCATCTGCATCTCCTGAGCGATCCTTCGGCTATCGCTATTAGTGCTAAGTACCCCACAGGGGAAATCTCTATAGACTTGTACTAGGCTTACACTATTTAGCTCTGCATAGCAAGGACTGTCTTTTACATCTGCATAACTAGATTGCTAGCTCTTGAGGCTACTGCTACTATTTCCTGCACTGGGTTGATCTCTTCTGTATGCACCTGCTACTCTGTCATCTGTTATCATACATGATCGCTAACCCTTCCTGCATCCATCTGCACTGTCTCACCTCAAGTGTCTGTCACCTACCACTTCCACTCAAACCTATCCCTAAGACCTTTATCATTGTCTTACCACATGTATATAAAGTCACACTAGGAACCAGCTTAATTACTGTGTGTATTTACTGGCTGAAATAAGACCTTCCATACATGATGAGTCATTGAGGTTGGGATTGGTATCTCAGCATATCTCCTACATGACTACTGACGTGGAACTACTTCTGCAGCTGAAAATCCACACCTTATAAGAAACGCAAGAAGCGTTACAGATTGAACGAACCCAAAAAATGGATTCAGCAGAAGTAGCCACTCAGGTGACACAATTAAAACAGCAGGTATCTGCGTTAATACACGCACTTGCTGAATTGAAAAACGACAATCAGGCTCTGTCGCAGCAGGTAATTAGACTGACACAACTTACCTCTGCACAGTCTCCTGAACCCAAGATAAATCCCCCTTTGGTATTTACAGGCGATCACAAAAAATTTCGCGAATTTAAAAACGCATGTGAGTTACTTTTTTTGCTAAAACCTCGTACCTACCTTACTGATCACATTAAGGTTTGTACTATTATTTCTTACCTATCAGGCGATCCTCGAGCCTGGGCAGATTCTCTTTTTGAAAAAAACGACCAGCTTCTCAACTCCTATGCCTTGTTCCTGGCAGAGCTCACTAGCCTATATGATGACCCCAATAGGCAGAGTACTGCCGATCTTCAGTTAAGATCCTTGAAACAAGGAAAAAGGCCTGTAGAAGACTTTGTCGCAGAATTCAAGAGATGGACCCTTGATTCCGAATGGAATGATGCATCTCTGAAAACCCAATTTAGGCTTGGCCTATCAGAAGCCGTCAAGGACGAGCTCGCCCGAGCAGAGATGCCAAAAACCCTGGATACATTGATACAACTCAGTATCACCATAGATAGAAGACTACGAGAAAGGAAGTCTGAAAAAATGGAAATGCCATTATCCAGTTCTTCTCAGAATTCAGCTATTGACCCCACTCCTAAACCCGCTCCAGGTAACCACAGACCCCGGCTACCTAAGGAAAAAAGGAGACCTAGTAGATATGGTGATCCTGCCTGGTCATGGTCCGAGCCTGCCTCAAACAGTCGACCTTGTCACTCTGACACATCCCATTTGGACCCTGATCCTACAGAGATGGATGAGGAGCCTATGGAGATTGGTGCCATACATGCTAGGTTGTCCTCACAAGAAAAAAAGAGATCACAGGAGAATCTGTGGCCTTTGTTTTTATTGTGGTGAAGGGGGACATTTCATTACATTCTGCCCAACCAGACCCCATAGGCCTAAGGCTCTCCCAATGGAGGCCAGGCGAATCCGAAGGGTCTTCCCTGAAAAACAGCCTGGAAATTATCAAGGCTGTTGCCAGCCCTGTCCCCGTTCTATATCAGTGAAGGACACCCAGAAATTAACAAATATTGGAATAGATATTCCTTCAACTCCAGTGAACTTTATACCACGTTCAAAAAATCCTCCTGTACCACCTCCTGAGGATACTCCTATTTTTGCAAGCACATTTCTGGCTTCCGATGAAAATACAGAGATTCTTGCACCTGACTGCGTACGTGCTTCTAATGGCACGGTGGTATGTAGGAAGGATCTGAGGATGTTTGAAGAAGCATTGGTTGCTAGGACTACTAGGATTACTTCGGATGGTTATGCGTCCGATTCTAGTGAGGGGTCCATGTAGCAGACACCCTAACAACAAGTCCTATCCGATTCTCAGATCGGTTACCAACCTGATCCGATTTTCATATCGGCAAACAAGTGATCCGATTTTCATATCGGCAACAAGTGATCCGATTCTCAGATCGGTTACCAACCTGATCCGATTCTCATATCGGCAACAAGTGATCCGATTCTCATCGGTTACCAACCTGATCCGATTTTCATATCGGCAACAAGGGATCCGATTCTCAGATCGGTTACCAACCTGATCCGATTCTCATATCGGCAACCATTTTTTTTTTTTTTTTCTTCCCGATTTTCATATCGGCAACCAGTCTTATCCGATTCTCGCATCGGCAACCAGTCTCATCCGATTCTCGCATCGGAAACCAGTCTCATCCGATTCTCGTATCGGCAACCAGTGTTATCCGATTCTCGTATCGGCAACCATTTTTTTCCGATTCTTATATCGACAACCAGCCTTAGAGGCCTTCCGGAGCCGGCCTTACGGGGGGGGGGGGGTAATGTAAGGTTCTGGCACTCTCAGTGCCTCCTATCACATTTATTCCGGGTGATTTCCATCTACCTAGACAGAAGAAACACATATAGGTGTGTTTCCCTTTAAGGCTGAAGCTGTCATCACCCAGCGCCGGACTAGATGGCTATTTAGGGCGTCGGTTCTCACTCACATGTGTTCGTTCAAACACCAGTACCTGTATACTAATCTTGCTTGAAGCTTCCATGCTTGCAAGCTCTCCTCGCTGACGAACCTCGCTGCGCTGATCCCTGCATCCTGCTACTGGATCATCTGCATCTCCTGAGCGATCCTTCGGCTATCGCTATTAGTGCTAAGTACCCCACAGGGGAAATCTCTATAGACTTGTACTAGGCTTACACTATTTAGCTCTGCATAGCAAGGACTGTCTTTTACATCTGCATAACTAGATTGCTAGCTCTTGAGGCTACTGCTACTATTTCCTGCACTGGGTTGATCTCTTCTGTATGCACCTGCTACTCTGTCATCTGTTATCATACATGATCGCTAACCCTTCCTGCATCCATCTGCACTGTCTCACCTCAAGTGTCTGTCACCTACCACTTCCACTCAAACCTATCCCTAAGACCTTTATCATTGTCTTACCACATGTATATAAAGTCACACTAGGAACACGCTTAATTACTGTGTGTATTTACTGGCTGAAATAAGACCTTCCATACATGATGAGTCATTGAGGTTGGGATTGGTATCTCAGCATATCTCCTACATGACTACTGACGTGGAACTACTTCTGCAGCTGAAAATCCACACCTTATAAGAAACGCAAGGAGCGTTACACCTTGTCCCCATCAACAAGGGGACAAGGTGCTTTGGGGGGCACCCCAAGGCATCCTCCTCATGTTGAGGGCAAGCGGCCTGGTATGGGTCAGGAGGGGGGATGCTCACTCATCCCCCCCACCTTCCTGGCCTGCCAGGCTGCATGCTCGGATAAAGGTCTGGTATGGATTGGGGGGGGGGGCCCTATGTCGTTTTTTTACATTTTGGCGTGGAGTTCCCATTTAAATCTTTACCAGACCCTAAGGGCCTTGTATAGATTAAGGGGGGGACCCCACACCGTTTTTTTTTCTTCTTTCATGGGGTTCCTCTTAAAAGCCATACAAGACCGAAAGGGTCCCCCAAGTTGTTTTTACCCCAATTTTTGTTCATTTACATGTTCTTTTTACAATTTATTTCAGCTCTCAGCAGGGAAGTCTTAACAACCTATTGACTGTGCACTCGGCGGGCGAACATCCCGCTAAGTGCCGAGAAAGTTCAGGTGTTAGGCAAGTACCTGGATGGGCGATGTTTAGGCCAAACTTATGTTCGGCCCAAACCGTTCGTCCACCCCTAGTGCTGCCTGAACACTGTAACCCCTCATAATTACTATTACTGGGTGCAGGAACGGGCCCTGCTATTAGAAATTAGTGACAAAAATTTAAGTTACATGTACTTGTCATACAGGTGCAGAAAAATTGCGCCTCGGGTGTTGGTGGTGCCTGAACACTGTAACCCCTCATTTACTCTTGCTGGGTGCAGGAAGGGGCCCTGCTGTTGAAAATTAGAAACAAAAAATGAAATTACATGTGTAGCAGGTTTTCCAGGCCTTTGGCCTGATGTGGGTCTGCCATTGCTACGGTTACCTTTCCAGCCAATGCGGTGTGGAGACTGAGACATGGGCAACTCCGGCATCTTTGTTTTGTTGTTTTATTGTAGATAAAGGGGATGGGAGAAAGGAATGAGTGGGATACTCCTTTTGGCTTCAACTATATACACTTGGGACTTTGTTCCTGAAAAATGCCTGTTGGCGCTTCCGTGACGCCAGCTGACACCAGCCAATACTCACTAACTCTGAGAACACTATGTAACTTAATAGAAGTGCTGAATCCTTGACTTAAGGTCCAAAAGATCCAGGACTATGAAATTGTAGAACCACCGACACTGTTATACTGCAACAAGTCCCTGAATACTTCCCTCCCGCCTTGCTCTGGCTTGAGTTAGTATGTAGTAGAATTCTGTGAAGCTGTAAATCCCAACTGGCACACTCTGTACAATTCAGGGCCCATAAGCAGGTGCCCCCTTTAACCTTGAACTCTTTGGAGTTCACTGTCTATGCACCCCCCTCTGTAACTTCAGGGTCCTCAAACTAGGTACCCCTTTCAGCTAGCTGGCACTGGATGCCAAACCTCTTCCGGAGTGGTCCCCTTTAACTCTGGCAGACCCCAAGGGGCAATCCTCAGTTACTCACGACCTATGTAGGCTTTCCTGGGACTGGACCCCTCTCGCTCTCCTCAGGTTCTTGGCACACCGGATCCCCTCAGCTCAACTCAGCACTCTCTGGATTCTCAGGCGACACCCTGAGATATCCGCTTTCCTCAGACAGGAGGAGAGACAGCCGCACTCTCCCTCCTGGGACTCTGCTCCCACCAAAGACACCATGCCACGCACTTCCCCCCAAACTTATACCCACTCCCAGAATCCTTTGCAGCATAATCTGCCTTCTGGGGTAGTTACAAGCTGGGATGTGTCCCCTGATTGGGCTTCCCACACTGCCCTATGAGATGCCTCTCACAGGAGCCAGTGGGAATACTTCTCCCTTCAGCAGGCACATCTGGAAGCCCTGACACCCTAACTAAACAAATCACAGCCCTTCTTTTAGGCAGACAATGCCCACTATACATTTGCCTAGCACCTACCTGTGGGGTGCTACACCTGTACTTGTCATACAGGTGCAGAAAAACTGTGGTGTTGATGTTGGTGGTGCCTGAACACTGTAACCCCTCACAGTTACTCTTGCTGGGTGCAGGAACGGGTCCTGCTGTTAAAAATTAGAGACAAAAATTTAAATTACATGTGTAGCAGGTTTTCCAGGCCTTTGGCCTGATGTGGGTCTGCCATTGCTACGGTTACCTTTCCAGCCAATGCGGTGTGGAGACTGAGACATGGGCAACTCCGGCATCTTTGTTTTGTTGTTTTATTGTAGATAAAGGGGATGGGAGAAAGGAATGAGTGGGATACTCCTTTTGGCTTCAACTATATACACTTGGGACTTTGTTCCTGAAAAATGCCTGTTGGCGCTTCCGTGACGCCAGCTGACACCAGCCAATACTCACTAACTCTGAGAACACTATGTAACTTAATAGAAGTGCTGAATCCTTGACTTAAGGTCCAAAAGATCCAGGACTATGAAATTGTAGAACCACCGACACTGTTATACTGCAACAAGTCCCTGAATACTTCCCTCCCGCCTTGCTCTGGCTTGAGTTAGTATGTAGTAGAATTCTGTGAAGCTGTAAATCCCAACTGGCACACTCTGTACAATTCAGGGCCCATAAGCAGGTGCCCCCTTTAACCTTGAACTCTTTGGAGTTCACTGTCTATGCACCCCCCTCTGTAACTTCAGGGTCCTCAAACTAGGTACCCCTTTCAGCTAGCTGGCACTGGATGCCAAACCTCTTCCGGAGTGGTCCCCTTTAACTCTGGCAGACCCCAAGGGGCAATCCTCAGTTACTCACGACCTATGTAGGCTTTCCTGGGACTGGACCCCTCTCGCTCTCCTCAGGTTCTTGGCACACCGGATCCCCTCAGCTCAACTCAGCACTCTCTGGATTCTCAGGCGACACCCTGAGATATCCGCTTTCCTCAGACAGGAGGAGAGACAGCCGCACTCTCCCTCCTGGGACTCTGCTCCCACCAAAGACACCATGCCACGCACTTCCCCCCAAACTTATACCCACTCCCAGAATCCTTTGCAGCATAATCTGCCTTCTGGTGTAGTTACAAGCTGGGATGTGTCCCCTGATTGGGCTTCCCACACTGCCCTATGAGATGCCTCTCACAGGAGCCAGTGGGAATACTTCTCCCTTCAGCAGGCACATCTGGAAGCCCTGACACCCTAACTAAACAAATCACAGCCCTTCTTTTAGGCAGACAATGCCCACTATACATTTGCCTAGCACCTACCTGTGGGGTGCTACACCTGTACTTGTCATACAGGTGCAGAAAAACTGTGGTGTTGATGTTGGTGGTGCCTGAACACTGTAACCCCTCACAGTTACTCTTGCTGGGTGCAGGAACGGGTCCTGCTGTTAAAAATTAGAGACAAAAATTTAAATTGCATGTACTTGTCATACAGGTGCAAAAAAAATATGTTTTTGCATTTTTTGATATTCAATAAGGCAAATATTAATCAGGAGAGAGAGCTGTTTGCCCCATTTTTCTCATCCTATAGGACTCCTGTGGGTTCTGCCCCATTCCTTTCTGATATGAGTATATTGTGTTTAGGAGTGCTTGAGAGGGGCTCCACCATTAATTACTGGTGAGTCGGTACTTCTCCCAGTTACTTGTTAAATATTATCCTTAACTAGGGTTGAGTGAACACGGACTGTATTATTCGTGTTCGTACCGAATAATTGGATTTTTGTTACCCAAACATGGACCCGAAAACTTTGCTGTATGTTCGGGTAAAAATCCGTGTTCGGTCATTTTATTTCCGGGTTTGTATGTATTGGCGCGCTTTTAATGGCGGGCTTTCAACAGCCAATCCACAAGCATTTAACTGGTGTGCCTTAAGCCATCCCAGCCATGCCTACAAATGTATTAGTAGCTGTGATTGGCCATCTGAAGCATGTGACCAAGTCTTTATAACTTCGAGACCGAGCGCCGCTGCGTCATTATGCTGTAGTACAGGGACAGAGCACACATCATACGTGCTGGCTGCTGATTAGGGACAGACAGGCAAAAAATCATATTGTGTCCGAAATAGAATTGAGGGACAGGTCGGAGTGCTGCAGGCCGGGGGCGAGATATAGGCATTTTAGGGTGAGGCTGGAGATATTTAGGGTCAGTGTTCTACAATCGATTTTGCTGTGTGGGGGGGGGGGTTTGCAGTGCCGGCAGTGACCGATCTTATCAATCCTTTTAGGGAGAGGCTGGAGATATTTAGGGTCAGTGTTCTACTACAATCGATTTTGCAGTGTGGGGGGGGGGGTTTGCAGTGCCGGCAGTGACCGATCTTATCGATCCTTTTAGGGAGAGTCTGGAGATAGGCAGGTGTCAGTGGTCCACATCGATTTTGCTGTGTGTGGGGTGGTGTGAACACAATCTTTTTGCCCACTGAGGAGGAGGGAGAAAAAAGTATTTTTTATCAGTCAGTGCTACTGTGCTGACCGTGATAATACACTGCTGTGTTCACACATGTGCTATTATTGAGTGATTTCAAAAGTTATACACTTTTTTCTATTCCACTATTCAATATACACCCTTGGGTTAAAAAAATTTAATTGTGGCATAGTCTGTACTAATCTAGTTAAAAATTACAAACTTAAAAGGGGAATTTTTTTTTCCCTCCATAGCCTGCAGCAGAGCTGACTGATATAAGACACTGCTGTTCACATGTGCTATTGATAAATCACCAATTTTATATCATATTTTCGATTCCGCTATTCAATTTACACCTTTGGGTATAAACAATTAAATTGCAGGATAGTCTGTGTCGGTACGTGTGAGATACACCTTTCCAATTTTTGGGGTGCATCTCATACTGCCGAGGATTTGAGGGTGCTGCCTGTTCCGAACTCCTCCTACTCCTCATCCTGCCTTTGGGGGTACAAAAAAAATAGTAATTTGGGCCTAGTCTGGGTCTCCACGTGTGAGATACATACACCTTTTGATATCATATTTTCTATTCCGCTATTCAATCTACACCTTTGGGTATAAACAATTAAATTGTGGGATAGTCTGTGTCGGTACGTGTGAGATACACCTTTCCAATTTTTGGGGCGCATCTCATACTGCCGAGGATTTGAGGGTGCTGCCTGTTCCGAACTCCTCCTACTCCTCATCCTGCCTTTGGGGGTACAAAAAATAGTAATTTGGGCCTAGTCTGGGTCTCTACGTGTGAGATACATACACCTTTTGATATCATATTTTCTATTCCGCTATTCAATCTACACCTTTGGGTATAAACAATTAAATTGCGGGATAGTCTGTGTCGGTACGTGTGAGATACACCTTTCCAATTTTTGGGGCGCATCTCATACTGCCGAGGATTTGAGGGTGCTGTCTGTTCCAAACTCCTCCTACTCCTCATCCTGCCTTTGGGGATACAAAAAATAGTAATTTGGGCCTAGTCTGGGTCTCTACGTGTGAGATACATACACCTTTTGATATCATATTTTCTATTCCGCTATTCAATCTAAACCTTTGGGTACAAACAATTAAATTGTGGGATAGTCTGTGTCGATACGTGTGAGAGACACCTTTCCAATTTTTGGGGCGCATCTCATACTGCCGAGGATTTGAGGGTGCTGACTGTTCCGAACTCCTCCTACTCCTCATCCTGCCTTTGGGGGTACAAAAAATAGTAATTTGGGCCTAGTCTGGGTCTCTACGTGTGAGATACATACACCTTTTGATATCATATTTTCTATTCCGCTATTCAATCTACACCTTTGGGTATAAACAATTAAATTGCGGGATAGTCTGTGTCGGTACGTGTGAGATACACCTTTCCAATTTTTGGGGTGCATCTCATACTGCCGAGGATTTGAGGGTGCTGCCTGTTCCAAACTCCTCCTACTCCTCATCCTGCCTTTGGGGGTACAAAAAATAGTAATTTGGGCCTAGTCTGGGTCTCTACGTGTGAGATACATACACTTTTTGATATCATATTTTCTATTCCGCTATTCAATCTACACCTTTGGGTATAAACAATTAAATTGCGGGATAGTCTGTGTCGGTACGTGTGAGATACACCTTTCCAATTTTTGGGGCACATCTCATACTGCCGAGGATTTGAGGGTGCTGCCTGTTCCGAACTCCTCCTACTCCTCATCCTGCCTTTGGGGGTACAAAAAATAGTAATTTGGGCCTAGTCTGGGTCTCTATGTGTGAGATACATACACCTTTTGATATCATATTTTCTATTCCGCTATTCAATCTACACCTTTGGGTATAAACAATTAAATTGCGGGATAATCTGTGTCGGTACGTGTGAGATACACCTTTCCAATTTTTGGGGTGCATCTCATACTGCCGAGGATTTGAGGGTGCTGCCTGTTCCGAACTCCACCTACTCCTCATCCTGCCTTTGGGGGTACAAAAAATAGTAATTTGGGCCTAGTCTGGGTCTCTACGTGTGAGATACACCTTTTGATATCATATTTTCTATTCCGCTATTCAATCTACACCTTTGGGTATAAATAAATTAAATTGTGGGATAGTCTGTGTCGGTACGTGTGAGATACACCTTTTACATTTTTGGGGCGCATCTCATACTGCCAAGGATTTGAGGGTGCTGCCTGTTCCGAACTCCTCCTACTCCTCATCCTGCCTTTGGGGGTACAAAAAATAGTAATTTGGGCCTAGTCTGGGTCTCTACGTGTGAGATACATACACTTTTTGATATCATATTTTCTATTCCACTATTCAATCTACACCTTTGGGTATAAACAATTAAATTGCGGGATAGTCTGTGTCGGTACGTGTGAGATACACCTTTCCAATTTTTGGGGCACATCTCATACTGCCGAGGATTTGAGGGTGCTGCCTGTTCCGAACTCCTCCTACTCCTCATCCTGCCTTTGGGGGTACAAAAAATAGTAATTTGGGCCTAGTCTGGGTCTCTACGTGTGAGATACATACACCTTTTGATATCATATTTTCTATTCCGCTATTCAATCTACACCTTTGGGTATAAACAATTAAATTGCGGGATAATCTGTGTCGGTACGTGTGAGATACACCTTTCCAATTTTTGGGGTGTATCTCATACTGCCGAGGATTTGAGGGTGCTGCCTGTTCCGAACTCCTCCTACTCCTCATCCTGCCTTTGGGGGTACAAAAAAATAGTAATTTGGGCCTAGTCTGGGTCTCTACGTGTGAGATAGATACACCTTTTGATATCATATTTTCTATTCCGCTATTCAATCTACACCTTTGGGTATAAACAATTAAATTGCGGGATAATCTGTGTCGGTACGTGTGAGATACACCTTTCCAATTTTTGGGGTGCATCTCATACTGCCGAGGATTTGAGGGTGCTGCCTGTTCCGAACTCCTCCTACTCCTCATCCTGCCTTTGGGGGTACAAAAAATAGTAATTTGGGCCTAGTCTGGGTCTCTACGTGTGAGATACATACACCTTTTGATATCATATTTTCTATTCCGCTATTCAATCTACACCTTTGGGTATAAACAATTAAATTGCGGGATAGTCTGTGTCGGTACGTGTGAGATACACCTTTCCAATTTTTGGGGCGCATCTCATACTGCCGAGGATTTAAGGGTGCTGCCTGTTCCGAACTCCTCCTACTCCTCATCCTGCCTTTGGGGGTACAAAAAATAGTAATTTGGGCCTAGTCTGGGTCTCTACGTGTGAGATACATACACCTTTTGATATCATATTTTCTATTCCGCTATTCAATCTACACCTTTGGGTATAAACAATTAAATTGCGGGATAGTCTGTGTCGGTACGTGTGAGATACACCTTTCCAATTTTTGGGGTGCATCTCATACTGCCGAGGATTTGAGGGTGCTGCCTGTTCCGAACTCCTCATCCTGCCTTTGGGGGTACAAAAAATAGTAATTTGGGCCTAGTCTGGGTTTTTACGTGTGAGATACATACACCTTTTGATATCATATTTTCTATTCCGCTATTCAATCTACACCTTTGGGTATAAATAAATTAAATTGTGGGATAGTCTGTGTCGGTACGTGTGAGATACACCTTTTACATTTTTGGGGCGCATCTCATACTGCCAAGGATTTGAGGGTGCTGCCTGTTCCGAACTCCTCCTACTCCTCATCCTGCCTTTGGGGGTACAAAAAATAGTAATTTCGGCCTAGTCTGGGTCTCTACGTGTGAGATACATACACCTTTTGATATCATATTTTCTATTCCGCTATTCAATCTACTTCTTTGGGTATAAACAATTAAATTGCGGGATAATCTGTGTCGGTACGTGTGAGATACACCTTTCCAATTTTTGGGGTGCATCTCATACTGCCGAGGATTTGAGGGTGCTGCCTGTTCCGAACTCCTCCTACTCCTCATCCTGCCTTTGGGGGTACAAAAAATAGTAATTTGGGTCTAGTCTGGGTCTCTACGTGTGAGATACATACACCTTTTGATATCATATTTTCTATTCCGCTATTCAATCTACACCTTTGGGTATAAACAATTAAATTGCGGGATAGTCTGTGTCGGTACGTGTGAGATACACCTTTCCAATTTTTGGGGCGCATCTCATACTGCCGAGGATTTAAGGGTGCTGCCTGTTCCGAACTCCTCCTACTCCTCATCCTGCCTTTGGGGGTACAAAAAATAGTAATTTGGGCCTAGTCTGGGTCTCTACTTGTGAAATACATACACCTTTTGATATCATATTTTCTATTCCGCTATTCAATCTCCACCTTTGGGTATAAACAATTAAATTGGGGGATAGTCTGTGTCGATACGTGTGAGATACACCTTTCCAATTTTTGGGGTGCATCTCATACTGCCGAGGATTTGAGGGTGCTGACTGTTCTGAACTCCTCCTACTCCTCATCCTGCCTTTGGGGGTACAAAAAATAGTAATTTGGGCCTAGTCTGGGTCTCTACGTGTGAGATACATACACCTTTTGATATCATATTTTCTATTCCGCTATTCAATCTACACCTTTGGGTATAAACAATTAAATTGCGGGATAGTCTGTGTCGGTACGTGTGAGATACACCTTTCCAATTTTTGGGGCGCATCTCATACTGCCGAGGATTTAAGGGTGCTGCCTGTTCCGAACTCCTCCTACTCCTCATCCTGCCTTTGGGGGTACAAAAAATAGTAATTTGGGCCTAGTCTGGGTCTCTACGTGTGAGATACATACACCTTTTGATATCATATTTTCTATTCCGCTATTCAATCTACACCTTTGGGTATAAACAATTAAATTGCGGGATAGTCTGTGTCGGTACGTGTGAGATACACCTTTCCAATTTTTGGGGTGCATCTCATACTGCCGAGGATTTGAGGGTGCTGACTGTTCTGAACTCCTCCTACTCCTCATCCTGCCTTTGGGGGTACAAAAAATAGTAATTTGGGCCTAGTCTGGGTCTCTACGTGTGAGATACATACACCTTTTGATATCATATTTTCTATTCCGCTATTCAATCTACACCTTTGGGTATAAACAATTAAATTGTGGGATAGTCTGTGTCGGTACGTGTGAGATACACCTTTTACATTTTTGGGGCGCATCTCATATTGCCAAGGATTTGAGGGTGCTGCCTGTTCCGAACTCCTCCTACTCCTCATCCTGCCTTTGGGGGTACAAAAAATAGTAATTTGGGCCTAGTCTTGGTCTCTACGCGTGAGATACATACACCTTTTGATATCATATTTTCTATTCCGCTATTCAATCTACACCTTTGGGTATAAACAATTAAATTGCGGGATTGTCTGTGTCGGTACGTGTGAGATACACCTTTCCAATTTTTGGGGTGCATCTCATACTGCCGAGGATTTGAGGGTGCTGACTGTTCCGAACTTCTCCTACTCCTCATCCTGCCTTTGGGGGTACAAAAAATAGTAATTTGGGCCTAGTCTTGGTCTCTACGTGTGAGATACATACACCTTTTGATATCATATTTTCTATTCCGCTATTCAATCTACACCTTTGGGTATAAACAATTAAATTGCAGGATAGTCTGTGTCGGTACGTGTGAGATAGACCTTTCCAATTTTTGGGGCGCATCTCATATTGCCAAGGATTTGAGGGTGCTGCCTGTTCCGAACTCCTCCTACTCCTCATCCTGCCTTTGGGGGTACAAAAAATAGTAATTTGGGCCTAGTCTGGGTCTCTACGTGTGAGATACATACACCTTTTGATATCATATTTTCTATTCCGCTATTCAATCTAAACCTTTGGGTACAAACAATTAAATTGCGGGATAGTCTGTGTCGATACGTGTGAGATACACCTTTCCAATTTTTGGGGCGCATCTCATACTGCCGAGGATTTGAGGGTGCTGCCTGTTCCGAACTCCTCCTACTCCTCATCCTGCCTTTGGGGGTACAAAAATTAGTAATTTGGGCCTAGTCGGGGGTCTCTACGTGTGAGATACATACACCTTTTGATATCATATTTTCTATTCCGCTATTCAATCTACACCTTTGAGTATAAACAATTAAATTGCGGGATAGTCTGTGTCGGTACGTGTGAGATACACCTTTCCAATTTTTGGGGCGCATCTCATACTGCCGAGGATTTGAGGGTGCTGCCTGTTCCGAACTCCTCCTACTCCTCATCCTGCCTTTGGGGGTACAAAAAATAGTAATTTGGGCCTAGTCTGGGTCTCTACGTGTGAGATACATACACCTTTTGATATCATATTTTCTATTCCGTTATTCAATCTACACCTTTGGGTATAAACAATTAAATTGCGGGATAGTCTGTGTCGGTATGTGTGAGATACACCTTTCCAATTTTTGGGGCGCATCTCATACTGCCAAGGATTTGAGGGTGCTGCCTGTTCCGAACTCCTCCTACTCCTCATCCTGCCTTTGGGGGTACAAAAAATAGTAATTTGGGCCTAGTCTGGGTCTCTACATGTGAGATACATACACCTTTTGATATCATATTTTCTATTCCGCTATTCAATCTAAACCTTTGGGTATAAACAATTAAACTGCGGGAAAGTCTGTGTCGGTATGTGTGAGATACACCTTTCCAATTTTTGGGGTGATTCTCATACTGCCGAGGATTTGAGGGTGCTTCAGTGTGCGTCCGGCCTGTTCCGAACTCCTCCTACTCCTCATCCTGCCTTTGGGGGTACAAAAAATAGTATTCTCGGCCTAGTCTGGTTCTGTACGTGTGAGATACATACACCTTTTTTTTTTGATAATATTTTTTTTTCCGCTATTTAATCTACACCTTTGGAGTAAAAACAATTAAATTGCGGGATAGTCTGTGTCGGTACGTGTGAGATACATATACCTTTTGATATCATATTTTCTATTCCGCTATTCAATCTACACCTTTGGGTATAAACAATTAAATTGCGGGATAGTCTGTGTTGGTACGTGTGAGATACACTTTTCCATTTTTTGGGGCGCATCTCATACTGCAGAGGATTTGAGGGTGCTTCAGTCTGCCTCCTGCCTGTTCAGAACTCCTCCTACTCCTCATCCTGCCTTTGGGGGTACTACCTTGTGCAGAATAGTGATGGATACCGACCTTACCCAGCCATTGTTCTATTTTTGCTCTTTCTCACTCTTTTGGGGTGTACCCTCATTTAAAATTTCTGAAAAAAAGCAGTGTTGGCTACCTCGCCCTCCTCCACCGCCGCTTCCACCTACATCGCCCATAGGTGTGCGCAGCCTATTGCATTAGGGTGTGCACCCCAAAGTTTAAATACACATGCTTGTGTTTGCCTACATGTACATGGCCCCGATACATTACTCTCCCTGCTGGCAAAGTGAAATAGAAGTGTGTGGCACTTCTCTTATGGCAGAGCAGGTCCGAGGGAGATTTTTCCCATCTCCTCACTGGCAAACAGAGTGATAATGCTAATGTGCCCTAGGTGATTAGGGTGTGCCCAGGCACACCCGGCACACCCTGTGCGCACGCCTATGACACCGCCACATCCACCACCACCTCAACCTCCCTCCTACTCCATATGGGCCTCGTCCTTCACAGATGAAGAACATTGTTTTATTTTTCTGTTTTTTTTTGTTGTTTTAAGTTATTTCCCTATCCACATTTGTTTGCAGAGCACTTGCCATGCTCTTAACTACTTTTTGCTGCCATTTGCAGCACTCTAGCCCTTTCCTTTGGTGTTTTAGAGCCATTTTAGTACCTGAAAGTTTGGGTCCCCATTGACTTCAATGGGGTTTGGTGTCCGGGTAAAGTTCGGAAAAAGTCCGGGACATGGACCCGGACTTTTTTTTCAAGTTCGGCCGAACCCGCCGAACACGGACATCCAGGTGTCCGCTCAACTCTATCCTTAACCAGTTACTTGATCCTGCTTTACTTTTCCCTTCTTTTATCTGGATGTCTCTTATTAGACAGCCCAGCATGTATTGGAAACACACTGCGGCATAGAACACCCGGCATGCAGCATCACCCACTTCATTGGTATTACCATACACTAGTCATCACCATAATTCATCTCTGTCTGATCTTCCTTTCATGACCTTTCCCACAGCTACTGACCAATTAGAATCTAGAATAGTAGAGACCACACCTCCATAGGAAAATATATGAACGCTTCACCAAAAATACTAATCCTCCTCTGAAAACAAGAATTAATTCTAAAACCGTACACCATGATAATTATATCAACCAATCAGTATGCTTTATCTGCACGGTAGGAATTATCACATTACAGGGAGATTATAAATGTGTTTATTTTACAATGTATCTCAAGCCAAGACCTTAAGAGAAAAAGTTCAAATTATTGTGTCCATTTATAAAACCGAGATGAGTAGCGATCCTGTTAATCGCAGCTCATCTCGGATGATTATTGGTTTATGAAACAGAGATGATCGGGGGTGAACATGTCATTGACTGATACAAAAACAGCAATTTTATGAAGCTGTGATATAAAAGCACTTCACTGGTGATCTGTGCCAGAATTCACACTCCCAGATTCACTAGCCCAGAGGTGGAAAATCGGGGAGAGAAGACTGAATCCCCGGAGAACTAAGGGGGAAGAAGGAAGATTATTGACTTCCTTCTTCTTCGATCAGACCTCCCAAGACAGAAAATATGTCCCCCTGCCATATTTATGTATATATATTTACAGTATCTCACAGAAGTGAGTACACCCCTCACATTTTTCTAAATATTTCATTATACTTTTCATGTGATAACACTGAAGAGATTACAATTTGCTACAATGTAAAGTAGTGAGTGTACAGCTTGTATACCAGTGTAAATCTGCTGTCCCCTCAAAATAACTCAACACACAGCCATTAATGTCTAAAGTGCTGGCAACAAAAGTGAGTACACCCCTAAGTGGAAATGTCCAAAATGGGCCCAAAGTGTCAATATTTAGTGTGGACACCATTATTTTCCAGCACTGCCTTAACCCTCTTAGGCATGGAGTTCACCAGAGCTTCACAGGTTGCCACTGGAGTCCACTTCTACTATGACGACATCACGGAGCTGGTGGATGTTGGAGACGTTTCACTCCTCCACCTTCCATTTGAGAATGCCCCACAGATGCTCAATAGGCTTTAGGTCTGGAGACATGCTTGGCCAGTCCATCACCTTTACCCTCAGCTTCTTTAGCAAGGCAGTGGTCATCTTGGAGGTGTGTTTGGGGTTCTTTTAATGTTGGAATAGTGCCCTGTGGCCCAGTCTCTGAAGGGCGGGGATCATGCTCTGCTTCAGTATGTCACAGTACATGTTGATATTCATGGTTCCCTCAATGAACTGTAGCTCCCCAGTGCCGGCAGCACTCATGCAGCCCCAGACCATGACACTCCCACCACCATGCTCGACTGCAGGCAAGACACACTTGTCTTTGTACTCCTTGCCCAATTGCCACCACACGCTTGGAACCATCTGAACCAAATACGTTTATCTTGGTCTCATCAGACCACAAGCCATGGTTCCACTAATTCATGTCCTTAGTCTGTTTGTCTTCAGCAAACTGTTTGCTTGTGCATCATCTTTAGAAGAGGCTTCCTTCTGGGATGACAGCCATGCAGACCAATCTGATGCGGTGTGCAGCGCATGGTCTGAGCACTGACAGGCTGACCCCCCACCCTTTCAACCACTGCAGCAATGCTGGCAGCACTCATATGTCTAGATCCCAAATACAGCCTCTGGATATGACATTGAGCACGTGCACTCAACTTCTTTTGTTGACCATGGCAAGGCCAGTTCTGAGTGGAACCTGTCCTGGTAAACCACTGTATGGTCTTGGCCACCTTGCTGCAGCTCAGTTTCAGGGTCTTGGCAATCATGTGTATGTAATCATAAATACATATAGCTTTCCTGCAGGGATCAGTCCATGTGGCTGACACTGAGTCAGTGTGGAAAGACTCCATTCAGAAAACAAGGATTCTCCACACCATGGAGGAATGAGAGGGGGAGCCGGCTACAGTATGTAAGATAAATGCTGGGATGACAGATAAATGCTGGCTGTGTTCCCTGAGTCGGGTTATATTTGAAATGTTCATATTTTTAGTGGAGTTTTTCTATCCTTCTTCATTACAAAACAGAATTCCTCCCCATCCTGTCCTGGTGTATTTGTTCATCTGTGATAATTCATTCTACAGTATATCTCATTCTCATCCAGAGCATTACCCCCCCCTCCATTCACAGCTGTAGCTAAGTCTCTTCCTCTGGGGTCACCACATAGAAATCATCAGTCCTGGTCGGAGCTCTTCCAGCTTTTCTAGTTCTCTTCTTGATTCCTCTGACAAAGAGTTGTACCTGATCCTAGAAGAGAGGATATAAACATCAAATATCAGCAGAATTCTCTCGCTATTTCCCAGAATCCTCCAGGATATCTATTAAGTTCACCACACACATTACAGTCTGGTTGTACAATCTCTGTTAGATCCACCCACATGCATGTTGTGTAAGGGCCTGTCTGATTTTACAGAGATGGATTTGATAGTTTATGTAGGCCATCATGTTACATAGTTCTGGAAGATATAAAGCTAATTGTACAAAGTTTGTATGGTTAGATTGTACTTTTTGTGATGGACTTTACACTATGGTGACCAGACATTTCCAGGGACAGTCCCCGGACTGAGGACACTGTCCACGGACAAGTCTGTTCCCGGTTTTGTCTGGCTCAGATGCCGACGCCCCCTGGCTGCAGTGATAATCTGTGAGAGAAGGGCGCAGAGGTGAGCTATGGATGTAGGGACAGAAGTGTCCTCTGTGCATAGCAAACCTCTCAACCCTGCACTCTATGCCTAACACCCTCCTGTATATTATGTATTCCTGTGCCCAGTGCTCTGTGTAATATGCAGTCCTGTGCCCAGCGCTCTGTGTATTATGCAGTTCTGTGCTCAGCACTCTGTGTATTATGCAGTCTTGTGCCCAGCGTTCTGTGGATTATGCAGTCTTTTGCCCAGTGCTCTGTGTATTATATAGTCCTGAACCCAGCTCTCTGTGTATTATGTAGTCCTGTGCCCAGCACTCTGTGTGTTAGGTTGTCCCATACCCAGCTCTCTGTGTATTAGGTTGTCCCGTACCCAGCGCACTGTATATTATGCAGTCCTTTACCCAGCGCTCTGTGTATTATGCAGGCCTGTGCCCAGCACTCTGTGTATTATGCAGTCCTGTGCCAAGCACTCTGTGTATCATACTGTCCTGTGCCCAGCGCTCTGTGTATTAGGCAGTCCTTTACCCAGCGCTCTGTGTATGATGCAGTCCTTTACCCAGCGCTCTGTGTATTATGCAGTCCTGTGCCCAGCGCTCTGTGTATTATGCAGTCCTGTGCCCAGCACTCTGTGTTGAATGCAGTCCTACGCCCAGTGCTCTGTGTTGAATGCAGTCCTTTGCCCAGAGCTCTGTTTTGCATGCAGTCCTGCGCCCATCACTCTGTGTATTATGCAGTCCTGCGCCCATCACTCTGTGTATTATGCAGTCCTGCGCCCAGCGCTCTGTGTATTATGCAGTCCTGTGTCCAGCACTCTGCGTATTATGCAGTCCTGTGCCATTTGCTGTTAAAAAAAAAAATGTCCCCGGATTTTATTTTAAAAATCTGGTCACCTTACCTTACACCATCCTGTCACCTTCTAGGAGGATTTTACCAACTAAGATATGACACTGCACTATGGAGGCTGATGGGAGATATCAGATTACATAACAGGAAATATTCCTCCTCATTGGTCATTTGTCCTGTAAGATCTATTCTGTGATGTCCCAAACCCACCAATCACATTCACACTTCCCCTACTTTCTCATCCAATGAAGGACACAGCAGTTCAGATACGTTTGGGTTATATTGCCACCTAGAGGAGAATTTGACACTGTCCTCCTACTCTCAGCATGCCTCAGTTTTTTGCTAGTGTCCTAGCAGGATGGATGTCTTTTCTCTACTCTGCTCAGAAAAGTTTAAAGCGGTATTAAACCCAAAAGCAAACATTTATTATATTGCAGCTTACCAGTTCTTAGATGTGATGGCTGTAAATAATTTCCTTTTTTATTTGGCTTTCTTCTATATTCCTCTGGTGAACCAGCCAGCAAGGCTTTTTAAGAGCACAAGCTCTCCAGCAGAATGTATCCGTTTACATGGGCGATACAAAAATTTAACACTGACAGGGATGATTAATATGATCAACTTTTATTTATTCATGCAAAACCTTTATCTCTCCCAAAAACTGTGTGCTGTCACTGACTATAAAGTGTGAGCTGGAGTTTGGCTTCAATTTGTTAGTGGTTCTAGATCTGCTAATGCATTTAACACTACCCTTCTCCAGATTGACAATACTACCGTTCCTCCTGTTCTCATTTCTCTAGTCTCACTAATACAGGAGATGTCCTATAGGCCAGGTCACCAGGAGAAAACAGGGGGAAAAAACAAAGCAAATACAGCCACCACATCTAATGACTAGTGATGAACGAACATCGGCCGGGGTGGTTCGCGAACGCTAGCCGCAAATTTTCTCAAAAGTCCGCGAACCGCGAGTTCGCGGCGGGCCCCATTGACTTTAATGGGAGGCGAACTTTAAAGACCTTCAGGTCATATTTGCAGCCACAAAAGACTAGCTATGCACAAATAGTCCCAGCACATGGACAATGTCATAACAGAAGTATTGCAATTGAAAAAGTTGCCCTAAATTTTTTATTTATTTTTTTTACAGCAAAAAATATATTTTTTTTTTTCATAAATCAGCCAGAACTGACAGCAGCCGGTAAATACATTGTCTAATACATATAGGGTCCATTCACACATCTGTAAAATGGGTCCGCATCCATTCCACAATTTGGCTGAACCTTTACAGACCCATTGTTTTTAATTTCCAGTCTGAAAAATTCGGCATTCACAGAATAAAGAAGTAAATGTCGGCCATTCCAGGCCCCAAAAATTAGCCCACATGCGTTTACCTGACAGCTAAGAACGTAGTATTCTGTGGCTGAAGGTACATTAGGCATTCATAGATAACAGAAGTAAGTGTCGGCCAGTATTGGCCCCAAAAATTAGCCCACATGGGTTTCCCTGACAGCTAAGAATGTAGTATTCTGTGGCTGAAGGTAAATTAGGCATTCACAGGATACAGAAGTAAGTGTTGGCCTGTATAGGCCCCAAAAATTAGCCCACATGGGTTTACCTGACAGCTAAGTACGTAGTATTCTGTGGCTGAAGGTACATTAGGCATTCACACAGTATACAGAAGTAAGTGTCAGCCTGTACAGGCTGCAAAAATTAGCTCACATGGTTTGAACTGACAGCAAAAAACTTAGTTTTTGATGGCTAGAGGTATGGTAGGTATTCACAGTACACAGAACCGTAAGTGTCGGCCTGTATAGGCTCCAAAAATTAGCTCACATGGTTTGAACTGACAGCAAAAAACGTTGTTTTTGATGGCTAGAGGTACGGTAGGCGTTCACAGTACACAGAACCGTAAGTGTCGGCCTGTATAGGCTCCAAAAATTAGCTCACATGGTTTAAACTGACAGCAAAGAACTTAGTATTTGGTGGCTGGAGGTACATTAGGCATTCACAGAAAAAATAATTGTCGGCCCTGAAAGGCCCCAAAAATTTGCCATTCAATGAACATGAAATTCCTTTTATGCCGCTGTATGTAGCGAAGCCAAGGACCAGGCATTGTTGTGGGTGGAGGAATTTCGATGAAACCTGGTCTACTGGTCACATGTGTTGAATTCCACAGAGATCCATGCCTCATTCATTTTTATAAATGTGAGGTTGTCTACACTGTCATGAGCTAGGCGAGTGCGCTTATCGGTCACGATCCCCCCCTGCTGCGCTAAACGTCCTTTCGGACAGGACACTGGATAGGGGGCAAGCCAACATTTTCATTGCAAATTGTGCAAGCTCTGGCCAGAGGTCAAGCCTGCCCACCCAGTAGTCCAGGGTTTCATCATTCCTCAGAGCGTCCACATCGGCCGTTAACCCGATGTAGTCAGACACCTATCGGTCTAGGCGTTCCCTCATGCTGGATCGGGAGTACAGCTGTCGATGGTTCGGTGGAAGAAGGATCTCAAATCTGAAGTGACCAAGACATCTTCCAACCACCCTCTTCTTGTAGGCGCTGTTGGATTGCTACCTGCAACTGTCTCTCTGTGACTGGAAATTCCTCTGCCAGCGCACGGAAAAGCAGAATGCAACATTTCCCGCAGCAAGGCCTGGAAGTGCTGCATTCTGACCACCCTCTGTGATTGTGGTAACATTTCCACCATTTTGTGTTTGTACCGGTGGTCTAAGTACGTTGCCACCCACTAGTGGTCCTTGGCCTTTATGCGTTTTATACGGGGGTCCCCCTTAAAACACTGCAGCATGTAGGCCCCCATTCCCACTAAACTGGAAGCGGTATAGTGGCCTGCTTCCAGCTCATCATCCAGGATAATGTCGTCCTCGTTCTCCTCCCCCCCATCCACGGATAACACAAGGGATCCCAGAAAGGTTTAAAGCATGCTCTTCTTGATCCTCCTCATCCCCCAGCACCATCCTCCTCCTCCTCTGACTCCTCTTCAGACTCCTGCTGTTGATTTGTCTCAGATGGAGTAGCACCCCCTGGGAATTCATTCAACATTGCGACTTCCTGATCTTCCTGCTCCTGCTCCTCGACGGCTTGATCAATGACACGACGCAATGCACACTCCAGAAAGAAGGCGTAAGGTATGATGTCACTTATGGCGCACTGGCGTGACTGACCAGTTTGGTGATCTCATCAAATGGCCGCAGAAGTCTGCATGCGTCCCGCATGAGCAGCCACTGGCGAGGTGAAAAAAACCCAAGCTCCCCAGAACCTGTCCTGCCTCCGAGTTTGAACAGGTAGTCATTAACTGCACGTTTCTGCTGGAGCAGCCTATCGAGCATATGCAACGTTGAGTTCCATCGTGTCGGGCAGTCACAAATAAGACACTTGAGGGGCAGGTTGTGTCGCCGCTGAATCTCAGCAAGGCGAGCCATGGCTGTGTAAGATCTTTAGAAATGGCCTGAGATTTTCCTGGTCTGCCGCAAGATGTCCTGGACCCCAGGGTATTTGGCAAAGAATCACTGCACCACCAAGTTCAGGACGTGTGCCATGCATGGCACGTGTGTTATTTTGCCCTGTTTCAGCGTGCTCAGCAGATTGGCACCATTGTCACACACCACTTCACCAACTGACAAATTCAGCGGTGTCAGACACTGATCTGCCTGTGAACGCAAAGCTGAAAAGGGTGCAGAACCAATGTGGCTCTTGGCTTCCAGGCACAACAGACACAGCACAGCATGGCAAGCAACATCTCACCTGGCATGTGGAATAGGTTCTGGGGATCTTGGGCGGTGCAGGAGAAGAGACGGTAGCAGTGGAAGAGGAGGAGTCAGCCGAGGAGGAGAGGGAGGATGGAGGAGGAGGAGAAGAAGAGGCAGGCCTGCTTGCAATCCGTGGCGGTACAACTAAATCTACACGGGTGCCACGGGTTGCATGCTTAACGGCCTTCAGAAGGTTCACCCAGTGGGCAGTAAAAGTGATATACCTTCCCTGCCCGTGTTTTCTAGACCATGTGTCTGTGTAGCTAACACCCCGCTTCAATCTGTGGTATTGGGGGGCCACAGGTTTATCACCAGTTCTACAAATAATTGGCTAGTAACTGTTGTCACTGTGTGTAGCAGAGTTAACACAGCAAAAGAGGCCAAATGTTTGCAGGACTAATATACACTCTTAGAAATTTATACTGTTAAATAACACCCCACTTCAATATGTGGCATTGGGGGGGAGCATTGGTGTAGCACACCAGTTCAAAAAATTGGCCAGTGAGTTTGGCGCTGTGTGTACCAGACTTCACTCAGCAAACTAAGCAATATTGTTGCATGACACAAATACACTTGAAAAAGCTTACTCATAAAACACCCCACTTCAATATGTGCCATTGGGGGGGGCGCACAGGTTTATTACACCAGTTCTATAAATAATTGGTCAGTATTTGTTGTCACTGTGTGTAGCAGGCTTCACTAACCATCTGCTGGAAGGGTGTAGAGGGGGCCCAGCAGCTCTTTTGCGGCCGGCAGGTGGTGCTGTGGAGCAGAGGAGCAGAGCGCGGGATCAGAGGCTGTCAGTGCATGCAAGAGAGAGGAGTGTGTGAGGAGTGTGTGCGTGACCAACCGCGTGTGAGTGTGTGAGTAACCCCCCCCCCTGGAGAGCAGCGGCGGGGAGCGGCGCTCGAACCCCCCCCAGAACCGAGCGGCGAGCGGGTCGGTAACCCCCCCCTCTCTTGTTGCGGGTGGCGAGCGGTACAGTAAACCCCCCCCTTTTTGCGGCGGGCGGCGAGTGGTGCGGACCCCCCCCAGACTGAGAGGGAGCAGAGGAGACTAGCGGAGCAAAGGCTGACCGGAAAAAGACAGTGGGTGGCGGGTGCAGAGCAGAGACTGACCGTCTGAGGGAAAAAAAAAAAAAAACAGCCAGGAACTGCTAGAGACAGACTTAAAGGGACACACACTAGGTAAGTAAGACTGGTGACTGAGATTGTACACGGACTGAGGGTGTAGGGTAGTACCTGAGTATCTGTGAGTACCTGTTACTACCTGAGTATCTGTGAGTACCTGTTACTACCTGAGTATCTGTGAGTACCTGTTACTACCTGAGTATCTGTGAGTGCCTGTTACTACCTGAGTATCTGGGAGTACCTATCACTACCTGAGTGTCTGGGAGTACCTATCACTACCTGAGTGTCTGGGAGTACCTATCACTACCTGAGTGTCTGGGAGTACCTATTGCTACCTGAGTGTCTGGGAGTGTCTGGGAGACTAGCGGAGCAAAGGCTGACCGGAAAGTGACAGTGGGTGGCGGGTGCAGAGCAGAGACTGACCGTCTGAGGGAAAAAAAAAAAAAACAGCCAGGAACTGCTAGAGACAGACTTAAAGGGACACACACTAGGTAAGTAAGACTGGTGACTGAGATTGTACACGGACTGAGGGTGTAGGGTAGTACCTGAGTATCTGTGAGTACCTGTTACTACCTGAGTATCTGTGAGTACCTGTTACTACCTGAGTATCTGTGAGTACCTGTTACTACCTGAGTATCTGTGAGTGCCTGTTACTACCTGAGTATCTGGGAGTACCTATCACTACCTGAGTGTCTGGGAGTACCTATCACTACCTGAGTGTCTGGGAGTACCTATCACTACCTGAGTGTCTGGGAGTACCTATTGCTACCTGAGTGTCTGGGAGTGTCTGGGAGACTAGCGGAGCAAAGGCTGACCGGAAAGTGACAGTGGGTGGCGGGTGCAGAGCAGAGACTGACCGTCTGAGGGAAAAAAAAAAAAAAACAGCCAGGAACTGCTAGAGACAGACTTAAAGGGACACACACTAGGTAAGTAAGACTGGTGACTGAGATTGTACACGGACTGAGGGTGTAGGGTAGTACCTGAGTATCTGTGAGTACCTGTTACTACCTGAGTATCTGTGAGTACCTGTTACTACCTGAGTATCTGTGAGTACCTGTTACTACCTGAGTATCTGTGAGTGCCTGTTACTACCTGAGTATCTGGGAGTACCTATCACTACCTGAGTGTCTGGGAGTACCTATCACTACCTGAGTGTCTGGGAGTACCTATCACTACCTGAGTGTCTGGGAGTACCTATTGCTACCTGAGTGTCTGGGAGTGTCTGTGCGACTGAGTGTTGTGCGTCTGACCGGGCTGTGCGACTGAGTGTTGTGCGTCTGACCGGGCTGTGCGACTCAGTGTTGTGCGTCTGACCGGGCTGTGCGACTCAGCGTTGTGCGTCTGACCGGGCGGTGCGACTCAGTGTTGTGCGTCTGACCGGGCTGTGCGACTCAGTGTTGTGCGTCTGACCGGGCTGTGCGACTCAGTGTTGTGCGTCTGACCGGACTGTGCGACTCAGTGTTGTGCGTCTGACCGTGCTGTGCGACTCAGTGTTGTGCGTCTGACCGGGCTGTGCGACTCAGTGTTGTGCGTCTGACCGGGCTGTGCGACTCAGCGTTGGGCGTCTGACCGGGCTGTGCGACTCAGCGTTGGGCGTCTGACCGGGCTGTGCGACTGAGCGTTGGGCGTCTGACCGGGCTGTGCGACTTAGTGTTGGGCGTCTGACCGGGCTGTGCGACTGAGTGTTGTGCATCTGACCGGGCTGTGCGACTTAGTGTTGTGCGTCTGACCGGGCTGTGCGACTGAGTGTTGTGCATCTGACCGGGCTGTGCGACTGAGTGTTGTGCGTCTGACCGGGCTGTGCGTCTGACCGGGCTGTGCGACTCAGTGTTGTGCGTCTGACCGGGCTGTGCGACTGAGTGTTGTGCGTCTGACCGGGCTGTGCGACTGAGTGTAGTGCGTCTGACCGGGCTGTGCGACTTAGCGTTGTGCGTCTGACCGGGCTGTGCGACTGAGTGTTGTGCGTCTGACCGGGCTGTGCGACGGAGTGTAGTGCGTCTGACCGGGCTGTGCGACTCAGTGTGGTGCGTCTGACCGGGCTGTGCGACTTATTGTTGTGCGTCTGACCGGGCTGTGCGACTTAGTGTTGTGCGTCTGACCGGCTGTGCGACTCAGTGTTGTGCGTCTGACCGGGCTGTGCGTCTGACCGGCCTGTGCGACTGAGTGTTTTGTGCGACTGACTGGGCTGTGTGACTGAGTGTTGTGCGTCTGACCGGGCTGTGCGGCTGTGAGTTTTGTGTGACTGACCGGGCTGTGAGATTGTGAGTGTTGTGCAACTGAGTGTCAAGTGAGTGGAGCGGAATACCAGAGGGTGAGAAGGTAGCGTTAGGAAGCCAGGAAATAGCCACACAGGACAGACTTAAATCGCTGAATCCCCATTAGATTAGATTAGTAGGTACAATGCCCGGCGGGTGTGGAGATGCGACTCGGTGTACATCTTGTGATATGTATGCGTTCCTCAGACATGTGATCGAGGGCGAATACATATGCGCAAAATGTAAGCACATTGCTTCCCTGGAAGCTCAGGTCCTGAATCTAGGGAAGCAGCTGGCAACACTGAGACGAATGTCCATACCGGAGGAGAGCCAGGATTGTACCAGTCAGGTGCAGGCAGGGGTCTGCACAGAGGTGGGCGGAGTATCGGAGGTGCAGGCATCAGAGCAGAGTAGAGGGGTGACAGTTAGGAGGGGTAGAAGGGGACAAGGCAAGGAGGCTGATCCTGGGCTGGAGCACCCCAATAGATACGCCCCGTTGTGTGATGTTGGGGAAACCAGTCAGGGACCAGCATTGCTGGAGCAGAGGGACGCCCCTAGCTGCCAGGGGAAGAACTCCTCCAGTGAGGCCGGGAGAAAGGGAAGGGAAAGACAGGTTCTGGTGGTAGGGGACTCAATTATTAGAAGGGCAGACAGTGTAATCTGTGACAAAGACCGTGTGCGCCGAACAGTCTGTTGTTTGCCGGGCGCTCGGGTTCGGCACATCGCGGATCGGGTGGACAGATTAATGGGTGGGGCTGGGGAAGACCCAGCTGTCATGGTACACGTGGGTACCAATGACATAGGCAGAGGAAGACGGAGAGTCCTAAACGATTTCAGGGACTTAGGCGCTAAGTTGAGGAGAAGGACCTCCAAGGTAGTATTTTCCGAAATACTACCTGTACCTCGAGCCACACCAGAGAGGCAGCGGGAGATTAGGGAAGTTAACGAGTGGCTGAGGAGCTGGTGTAGTAAGGAGGGTTTCGGGTTCCTGGAGAACTGGGCCGACTTCTCAGTCGGTCACCGGCTCTTTGGTAGGGACGGATTGCACCTAAATGGGGTGGGTGCAGCCGTACTGGGTGCGAGGATGGCCAAAAAGTTAGAGGGGCTTTTAAACTAGGGAATGGGGGGGAGGGTACAGATGTAGAATTAGCCAGTGGAAAGCAAGTTTCAGAGGGCAGAAATGGGGGCATTAGCGGTAGGGTGTTCGGAGCTCCTAAACCCAGGGTGGGTATGGGGAAAAATCAAGAGAGCAGCCTAAAAACATCAAATGAGGATAAATATAACCGATCAAAATTACGAGGCTTATATACCAATGTCAGAAGCCTGGCCAACAAGATGGGAGAGCTGGAGCTGCTGATGTTTGAGGAGGACTTATATTTTGTGGGGATAACTGAGACTTGGTTTGACAGCTCTCATGACTGGATGGCGACCATTCAGGGGTATTCCCTTTATCGCAGAGATAGAGAAGGTAAAAAAGGGGGAGGGGTATGTCTGTATATTAAGAACAGTATACAGGTAAATATGAGGGATGATATTAATAATGGAGCTATAGACGAGGCAGAATCCCTATGGGTAGAGCTTCAAAGAGAAGGCACGGTGGGGAAGGCAATATTGGGCGTATGCTATAGGCCCCCCAACCAGAGGGAGGAGGGTGAGGCGGACCTCATGTTACAGATAGGATTTGCAGCAAGGATGGGAAATGTCATAATAATGGGGGACTTTAATTATCCGGATATAGACTGGGCAGAAGGAACCGCGCATTCAGCCAAGGCTAGGCAGTTCCTAAATGTTTTGCAGGACAATTTCATGGGTCAGATGGTGAATGCACCGCAAAGAAACAATGCGGTACTTGACCTACTGATTACCAACAATACAGACCTGCTCACGGATATAGAAATACGGGAAAACTTAGGGAACAGTGACCATAGGTCAATTGGTTTCAGTATTAATTACAGTAATAGGAAACACAAGGGTAATATAAGGACACTGAATTTCAAAAGAGCCAATTTCCCTAAACTGCGCTCGCTGCTAGAAAATATCAAATGGGATAGAACCCTGGGAACAAAGAACACGGAGGAAAAATGGGAGTGCTTCAAGAGCATACTTAACAAGGTGGTGGGCCAGTGCATTCCACAGGGAAATAAATTTAAAAGAGCAAAACTAAACCCTGGGTGGCTAAACTCCAACGTAAAAATGTATATTAGTGCTAAAGAAAAGGCCTTCAAAAAATACAAGACTGAGGGGTCATTGGCAGCATTTAAGCACTACAAAGAGTGTAATAAGAAATGTAAAGACGAAATCAGGGCGGCTAAAATAGAACACGAGAGACATATAGCGGAGGAGACTAAAAAGAACCCCAAGAAGTTCTTTAAGTATATAAACAGTAGGAAAGCGAGGCCAGAGCACATTGGCCCCATAAAAGATGATAAAGGAAAAATGGCCACTGAGGACAGAGAAAAGGCGGAAGTGTTAAATAATTTCTTTTCTTCAGTCTTCACAAAGGAATCGGGGGGCTACACGAACCCAGCTTGTAAGGCCGAACTAAATAATACACCTCAGGAAGTGCCGCCATGGCTAACAGAGGATAGACTTAGAGCTAAACTAGAGAAACTTAACATAAATAAATCCCCGGGACCGGATGGCTTGCACCCGAGGGTTCTAAATGAGCTCAGCCAGGTGATTGCCAGACCGTTATTCTTGATCTTTAAGGATAGTTTACAGACGGGTATGGTGCCAGCTGATTGGAAAAAAGCCAACGTGGTACCAATATTTAAAAAGGGGCCGAGATATATCCCGGGGAACTATAGGCCGGTCAGCCTAACATCAGTAGTCTGCAAGATTTTGGAGGGGATGTTAAGGGACCACATACAAGACTTTAGTAATGAAAACGGTACTATAAGTAGTAATCAGCATGGATTCATGAAAAATCGTTCGTGCCAAACCAATCTATTAACCTTCTACGATGAAGTGAGCTGCCACCTAGATAAAGGTAAGCCTGTGGATGTGGTGTATCTGGACTTTGCAAAGGCCTTTGACACCGTTCCCCACAAACGCTTACTGTACAAACTAAGGAAGGTAGGTATGGACCATAAGGTTAGTACCTGGATAGAGAACTGGCTCCAGGGGAGAGTACAGAGGGTGGTGATTAATGGGGAGTACTCGGATTGGGCGGGTGTGGAAAGTGGGGTCCCCCAGGGTTCTGTCCTGGGACCAATCCTGTTTAATTTATTCATAAATGATCTGGAGGAGGGGATATCTAGTACAATCTCAGTATTTGCGGATCATACTAAATTAGGCATGCCAATATCTTCTATGCAGGATGTGGAAACCTTGCAAGCGGACCTGAACAAAATAACGGGGTGGGCAACTACATGGCAGATGAGATTTAATGTTGAAAAATGTAAAGTAATGCACTTGGGGGCCAGAAACCAGAAAGCAAGCTACTCACTAGGGGGAACCTCTGGGTGAGTCTAGGATGGAAAAGGACTTGGGGGTACTGGTAGACAACAAGCTTGGCAGTGGCATGCAATGCCAAGCCGCCGCAAGCAAAGCCAACAGAATACTGGGATGTATAAAAAAGGGGATTCACTCCAGAAATAAAGAGATTATTCTCCCTCTCTACAAGACTCTGGTCCGGCCACATCTGGAGTATGCTGTCCAGTTCTGGGCACCGGTCCTCAGGAAGGATGTGCTGGAACTGGAGAAAGTCCAGAGAAGGGCAACAAAAATAATTAGGGGAATGGAGGACATCAGCTATGAGGAAAGACTACAAGCACTGAACCTATTCTCTCTGGAGAAGAGACGATTGAGGGGGGATATGATATCAATGTACAAATACTGTACTGGTGACCCGAGCATAAGGAACAAACTATTCAGTGAAAGGAGATACAATAAGACACGTGGCCACTCACTAAAACTAGAGGAAAGGCGGTTTAACCTTAAAGTGCATAAGGGGTTCTTCACTGTAAGAGCGGTAAGGATGTGGAATTCTCTTCCACAAGCAGTCGTATCAGCAGGGAGCATTGATAGTTTCAAAAACTATTAGATGGACACCTTAAAGACCACAACATACAGGGGTATACAATGTACGGTTAAAAGCAAACACACACATACATCATAGGTTGAACTGGATGGACTGATGTCTTTTTTCAACCTCACTAACTATGTAACTATGTAACTATGTAGCAGAGTTAACACAGCAGAAGATGCCAAATGTTTTCAGGACTAAAATACACTCTTAGAAAATTATACTGTTAAATAACACCCCACTTCAATATGTGGCATTGGTGTAGCACACCAGTTCAAAAAATTGGCCAGTGAGTTTGGCGCAGTGTGTACCAGACTTCACTCAGCAAACTAGGCAATATTGTTGCATGACACAAATACACTTGAAAAAGTTTACTCAGAGAACACCCCACTTCAATATGTGCCATGGGGGCGCAAAGGTTTATTACACCAGTTCTACAAAAAATTGGCCAGTATCTGTTGTCACTGTGTGTAGCAGGGTTAACACAGCAAAAGAGGCCAATTGTTTGCAGGACTAAAATACACTTTTAGAAAATTATACTGTTAAATAACACCCCACTTCAATATGTGGCATTGGTGTAGCACACCAGTTCAAAAAATTGGCCAGTGAGTTTGGCGCAGTGTGTACCAGACTTCACTCAGCAAACTAGGCAATATTGTTGCATGACACAAATACACTTGAAAAAGTTTACTCAGATAACACCCCACGTCAATATGTGGCATTGGGGGGGGGGGGGGGGAATTGGTCTATCACACCAGTTATAATACATTATAAGTGCTTTTGTCACTGTGTGTAGTGTTGCTGCACAAACGCTCAGTCTCACCACCACACCTGTCACAATGCTGCACAGTGCACAATAATAGCACTAATCCACTATAATATGCTTTCTACAAAGTATATTATACTGTGGAATAACACCCCCCCCCCTTTTTAGTGCACTGCACAGCAATACCATAATATTTGCAGCCCTTTACATGACTTTTGTGGACATTGACAAAGCGATTTCTGTGCGACTGCAGCTGATATCTAACTGTCCCTAAAGCAACCACAGGAAACCTGGCCCTCATGTTAAAGAGACTGTAATAGACCCTAAAACAACATTGGAGCATTTTAAATGACTTTTGTGGACATTGACAAAGCGATTTCTGTGCGACTGCAGCCGATATCTAACTGTCCCTAAAGCAACCACAGGATACCTGGCCCTCATGTTAAAGAGAGTGTAATAGACCCTAAAACGACATTGGAGAATTTTAAATGACTTTTGTGGACATTGACAAAGCAATTTCTGTGCGACTGCAGCCGATATCTAACTGTCCCTAAAGCAACCACAGGATACCTGGCCCTCATGTTAAAGAGGCTGTAATCAACCCTAAAACGACATTGGAGCATTTTAAATGACTTTTGTGGACATTGACAAACGATTTATGTGCGACTGCAGCCGATATCTAACTGTCCCTAAAGCAACCACAGGATACCTGGCCCTCATGTTAAAGAGACTGTAATAGACCCTAAAACGACATTGGAGCATTTTAAATGACTTTTGTGGACATTGACAAAGAGATTTCTGTGCGACTGCAGCCAATATCTAACTGCCCCTACAGCAACCACAGGATACCTCTCCCTAAGCTCTAAAGATACCGTATTATCATATTTCTATATCATATTTCTTTTATGTGGTTTAGATATAAAACTGTCCCAGAATATTATTGTCTCAGTCAGTCCTGTTATACTCACTGTAATTCCTCTATCCGGCTTGTTGTCAGAGCTTCCATCAGATCCCTGAAATGAGGACCCTCCAGATGGTTCCCAGACAGGTTCAGTATCCTCAGTGTCTGGTTATTTCTTATTCCAGATGCCAGGTAGGGGCAGGAGCTGTCTGTCAGGTGATTATTCTTTAATCTGTAGAAGACGAGAAGAATGTTACCAGAAGAAAATACATTTCTCCCCCAGGAATAAATGTAACATTCCCTACATGATTGGAACTAATTTGTATTAATTGGAATCATTTATATCACTTTATAAAAATTAAAGGAAATAGAAAAATGTTATAATAGAGTAGACCCCACAATAGTGTTATCCATGTGTAGAGGCGGTGATATCTCCATACACAGGATGAGCACAGAATACCACTGACATGACTCGTATTGTGCTATAATCTCCTTGTGTATGGAGCATGAATGGTATCAGCAGACAGTGTGAGGCCGAAATCAGCATTGCTAGTGATTGGATGGGATGATTTTTGTCTGATATTCTATTTATCTCTGCTGATAAAAGCTCTGCACTACTAGGAAGTAATGGGGAGATCCCCTCACACTGAATAGTGGATGGTCATGTCAGGTAACAGGAAGCTCATATGAGGCTCTGATTGGTCATTGCAATAAGATCAGATTCCCCCGTGTATGATCACCTACAATCACATCTATATTACTACATATTGGATTTCATAGGATATCAGAATATAACAAGGTTACAAGAGCATAGTGGTCAAACCTCACTTTTATTGGGTGAAGGAAGAGGGCATGTGCATAACCAGAGATAGAGACCAATTGTCCATCCAAGGACACCCAGTTTAAGTTTTCGCTGATCTTTCCCTGTACACTATCCAAAAGAGGAGGGCGCTTAAACCTCTTCTCCAGATTCTTTCCCAGAAGTCTATCAAGTATTGGTGGTCCTTCCCTTTCCTTCTGTCCTTCATTTTCAAGAATATAACGTAATACCTACGCTCTCTCATTCCATGGCCCTCTGTGACTCCTTACATAAATCCCCTGTGCTAATTTCTGAACTTCGGTCATTGACACACCTTTTCCATAATCCTCAATTTCCCCCTGGGCAATACATCCAGGCCTTTCAATGGTGGACAAAAAAGGGTCTTTTTAGGATTGGTAATTTTGTTTCTTCTATGGGCCCCTTATCGGTGACCCATTGCATTAGTATATTAGAAATGATGATAACAAATGTATATATATATGCCTTAAATAGAATCAATGTGCGGCAGAGCAATAAACACATTTGCAGCGCTAGAATGGTTTCTCAGCAGATACATGTTTTTATAAAAGTTTTTATAAAAAGTCCATGAGGATGTAATCCTTATGAAAAGGAAATGAGAGTCCTTCACCAGTGCTTAGTGGATATTAGTAGGGATGATCAAACTTTTCAAAAGTTCGGTTCAACCAGAACACCCGAACTTCCCGAAAGTTTGGTTCAATGGGACCAGAACTTCGTTAATCAAAAAACACCATTTTGAAGCCCTAAAACCCAATAAATGCCCCTAAAAAGTGCCTAGGGTTCTGGGTCATGCCCCAGGGACTATTAATCACACAAAAAAAAGTTCTTAAAAATTGGTGTTTTTGATAGAGAGCCAATTATTGAAAAAAAAAGAGATTTCTTTGTATTTAGTGTCTGTGGGGGTCTAAAGGGTGTACCTGTGAAGTTTCAGCTCTGTAGCATGTCCAAAACCAAAATTATAGCATACCAAACCTTCAAAAATGACTTTTTTGCTTAACCGCACCTTTCTTTCGCTCCTAATCAATGGCACAGCCAATGTGTATGATGGGGACATAATGCAGTGCACTGGGAACAAGATTAGAGTTTTTTTTTGGAAAAAGGTGCGGTCTCTTTAAATGTGCATATAATTAACGGGTGTATTTTAACAATGGGGCTATTATTACCAAATGTTTTCAAGAAGTCAAAAGATGTATGTAGTTGCACTTTATTTCATGTAAAATGGTGTTTGGTGCACTTTAACTTGAATTCTCACAAGAAACAGACATATATGCACGGATACATTGAGGGTTAGCGTTAGGGGTAGGGGCCACAATGTAGTGCAGAGTGAACAAGATTAGAGATGTTTTGGATGAATACTGTTGTCTCTTGACTTTGAATAGAAGTAAAGGATGCTTAAAAATTGGGCCTTTGGTGGTGCCTTGACACCATATCCCTATGAAAGTGCTGGTCATGAAGGCAATAATTGCCTTTGTAAGGAAAAAAATTACAATGATATGCATCTGTGTGACAGGTGCGTAAAAATTGTTGTTTGGGTGTTGGTGGAGCCATACCACTGTAAGCCCGAAGAGCTGGTGTTGAAGAAGGCGTAAAAATTATGAAGGTGTGCACCTGTGGAACAGGTGCGCAAACATGGTATTTTTTGTTTAGCGTAGCCTCCCCACTGTAACCCCAAAGAGCTGGTGTTGAAGGAGGCCCAAAAATTATAAAGGTGTGCACCTGTGGAACAGGTTCGCAAACATGGTAGTTTTTTTTTAGCGTAGCCTCCCCACCATAACCCCAAAGAGCTGGTGTTGAAGGAGGCCCAAAAATTATAAAGGTGTGCACCTGTGGAACAGGTGCGCACACATGGTATTCTTGTTATAACCAAAATGAGGTTCTGTGAACGTTAAGAGAATGAGAGGAGGGTTTGAGGGTGGCGCCATGGTCCAGGCGTAAACTGAGGCTCAGCAGCCACATCACAACGATAGACTTGTCTACAAGGTCT
Source organism: Pelophylax lessonae (assembly GCF_965119305.1). Lineage (NCBI taxonomy): Eukaryota > Metazoa > Chordata > Amphibia > Anura > Ranidae > Pelophylax > Pelophylax lessonae. The sequence continues at coordinate 32,803,160 of NC_138780.1, forward strand.
GCATCAGGTGCATCAAAGCTTGATATCCACGACTGATTCATTTTAATGAATGTCAAACGGTCGACTGAGTCGGTGGAGAGTCTCGTTCGATGGTCAGTGACGAATCCTCCTGCTGCGCTGAATGCCCGTTCCGATAGGACACTGGAAGCAGGGCAGGCCAACAACTCCATGGCATACTGGGCCAGTTCTGGCCAGTGGTCTAATCTTAAGACCCAGTATGCCAGTGGATCGGCTTCGTCACATGAAAAGCCCTCTGTGTCACTTTGTGCCCTGACGTAATCGTCCACCATGTGATGCAGACGCTGTCAATGCGATGTGGCAGCTGAGAGGCCTGGGCGGTGAGGACTAAAAAGACCGAAAGGCATCTTTTAACCGCACGCCTTCTCCAATGCTCCTCTCGTGACCAGCAGTAGAATCCATGGTAGGTTGTCCCCACCCCTGCACCCTACGGGAGTCGGGGAACGTGTTCACCAGAATCCTCTTGAGACTGTCCTCAAGGGATTTGAACCTGTGGACTATCTGGGTGGATGGGAAAAGCTCAGAGACTTTAGACTTGTACCGGTGGTCAAGTAGGGTGGCTAACCAATAGTGGTCAGTCTGTTTAATGGCCTTGATTCTGGGGTCCTTTCGCAGGCTCTGAAGCATGATGTCTGCCATGCGTCGCAAATTAGCGAAGGCCTCAGAAGCTGACTCCTCTGGGTCACTCAAAGCGACATTATCTTGAACGGGCTCCTCCTCCTCCCAGCCACGCACTACTCCAAAGTGTCCCGAGGGAGTCAAACTAGGCCTTGCAGATTGCCGCATGTCTTCCTCCTCCTCCTCAAAGCCTGCAAAAGTTCCCGTAGAATCGTCGTCCTCTTCCTCCTCTTCCACCCCTGGATCCTGCTCGGGCCTCTGGGAGCTAGGCATAATGGGGTCAGGATTCTCAGGATAAAGGGGGCCTTGAGAGGCAAGGAAGTCCTCATCTTCCTCCTGCTGCTCTGCCTCCAGTGCCCTGTCCATAATGCCACGCAGAGTGTGCTCCAACGAAAACAGTACCGGTAGGGTGTCACTGATGCATACGCTGTCCCGGCTGACCATCCTTGTGGCCTCCTCAAATGGCGAGAGGACAGCGCATGCATCCTTAATCAAAAGCCACTGCCGTGGTGAAAAGAAGCCCAGGCGCGCAGAGCCAGTGCTGGTGCCGTACTTGCATAGATATTCATTGAGGGCCCTCTGCTGCATGTACAGGCGCTGCAGCATAGCCAAGGTGGAGTTCCAGCGGGTGGGCATGTCACAGACAAGGCGGTGTACCGGCAGGTGAAACTCACGCTGCACTTCGGCCAAACATGCAGTGGCACCGTACCACCGCCTGAAGTGACTGCACACCCTTCTTGCCATCCTTAGCACATCCTGCATTCCCGGGTACGAGTTCAAAAACCGCTGTACCACGAGATTAAGGACATGCACCAGGCATGGCACATGGGTCAACTTTCCCTGACGAAGGGCGGCCAGGAGGTTTGACCCATTATCGGTAACCACCATCCCTGGCTGCAGCTGGCTTGGTGTCAACCACCTCTGGGCACGTGCCTGCAGAGCCCCAAGAATCTCAGGGGCAGTGTGCTGCCTGTCCCCTAGACACACAAGCTGCAGCACTGCGTGACACCTTTTGCCCTGAGAAATAGAATAGCCCTTTGAACGCTTACGTTGTACCTCATCATATTGAAAGGACCATTCTGCAGAGGAGGGCATGGAGGAGGTAGAGGAGGAGGAGAAGGAGGGGGTAGAAGTGATCGATCTACCCGGATCAGCGACACCACCAGCTGTTTGCAGACATGGGGGCAACACTGGCTGCAGCACCGAGCCCTGGTTACAATCCCTTCCGCTGGCAAGCAGTGTCACCCAATGAGCAGTGACAGAAATGTACCGTCCCTGCCCATGTTTGCTTGACCAAGTGTCAGCCGTCAGGTGTATCTTACGGCTGACTGACTTGGCCAGGGACGACACTACATTGCCTTCCACATGTTGGTATAGGGATGGCAGGGCCTTACGGCAAAGTAATGCCGACTTGGCACCTGCCACTGTGGAACTGCACATTTTGCGAAGTCACGGAAGGGAGCAGACTCTACCAGGTTAAATGGTAACAGTTGCAGAGCCAGTAGTTTTGCCAAACTACTGTTTAGACGGTGGGCATGTGGGTGGCGGGGAGTATACATTTTTTTTCGTTCCAGCATGTGTGGAATCGAAATTTGGCATCCAGATGTTACAGCTGGTGGTGTGCTGGAGGTAGATGCGACACTGCCTGCTATATCATCATCCCTGTCAGTGGAGGCTGCCAACAGGTGACGAGTGACTATAGCAGGGCCAGGAACAGACTGATGTGCAGGTGGAGCACGAGGAGGAGCGCGAGGAGGACTAGGAGGCCGACTGACCGATCTTTGGCCCTTTTGTGGGTTCTTCAAATGCTCCTGCCAACGGGCCGAGTGGTGGGTTGTCAAATGCCTGTTTAGGCAGCTTGTACCCAGGTGGTTGACATTTTTTCCACGTTTTATACACTTCTTACAAATCTTGCAGATCGCAACTGTTTTGTCTGCATGGGATGTCTCAAAAAAGGCCCAGCAAGAAGAGGTGTGTATAGCGGGCCAGGAGACAACAGGTGCGGCCTTAGATGGAGCGGGCCATCTGCTCTCCCCTCTTGCTTGCTCTGCCTCCTCCTCAACCTCAGACTCAACATCAGACTCCATCAAGGACTGAGCATCAGGTGTGGCCCGGGAGACAACAGGTGCGGCCTTAGATGGAGCGGGCCATCTTCTCTCCCCTCTTGCTTGCTCTGCCTCCTCCTCAAACTCAGACCCAACATCTGACTCCATAAAGGACTGAGCATCAGACGTGGCCCGGGAGACAACAGGTGCGGCCTTAGATGGAGCGGGCCGTCTGCTCTCCCCTCTTGCTTGCTCTGCCTCCTCCTCAAACTCAGACCCAACATCTGACTCCATAAAGGATTGAGCATCAGACGTGGCCCGGGAGACAACAGGTGCGGCCTTAGATGGAGTGGGCCGTCTGCTCTCCCCTCTTGCTTGCTCTGCCTCCTCCTCAAACTCAGACTCAACATCAGACTCCATAAAGGACTGAGCATCAGGCTGGAGTAGATGGCCGACACTGTGGTCAAACAGCTCAGCTGACTCCTCTGCCATGTCTGAAGTTGGGTCTAAGGGAGGACGTGAGGTGGACATGGACTCATCTGTATTTGTTCTGACAACTGCAGAAGACTGACCACTTTTCTCTGCCTGGGTCACTGTAGTTGCAGATGATGCCGATGATGAGGGTTTGGTCATATCCACCATAGTCCACCACCTCCTGTACGTACTGTGGATGTATAGCTTGGCCACTGCCGGAGAACAATCCAAATGGTGGCCGGGCTGAGGACTGACCACCACGTCCACCCCTGCCTCTAGACACCCTAGAAGCTGTGCCCCTTTCCGCAAGCAGGACCACGTATGCCTTTTCTTGGTCTACCTGGCATATTTGTCACTGAGGGGTTGGCAACTGTGTGCGGTGAAAAACGCACACTGCTATGCGACCCACAGTTTTCGCTGAATACAGCACAGCAGATGTGTGTCACGCACAGTTGCAAAGTCTTTTGCACAGTGGACCTAACGCTTTGAAGAACAGGTGTTAAGTTGTCACTGAGGCGTTGGCAACTGTGTGCGGTGAAAAACGCACACTGCTATGCGACCCACAGTTGTCGCTGAATACAGCACAGCAGATGCGTGTCACGCACAGTAGCAAAGTCTTTTGCACAGTGGACCTAACGCTTTGAAGAACAGGTGTTAAGTTGTCACTGAGGCGTTGGCAACTGTGTGCGGTGAAAAACGCACACTGCTATGCGACCCACAGTTGTCGCTGAATACAGCACAGCAGATGCGTGTCACGCACAGTTGCAAAGCCTTTTGCACAGTGGACCTAACGCTTTCAAGAACAGGCGTTAAGTTGTCACTGAGGCAATGTATTTTGCTGCCTAGCAAGCACGTATACCTGCTGTAGATATATCAATTTAGCAGCACTGTGCAACGTGCTCACTACATAGAACCCTCACACTCTCACTTTCACTTTCCCTACAGAAACTCGATTATTACATCTAACTACTGTAGTACAAAGTTCCCTAACTACACTAGATATCCCTTTCCTCACACTAAATAAAAAGCTCCATGCAGCAGAAGACTGACACTGTCCCTTAAATTTTTTTTTTTGTAACTCAAAAAACCAGCACAATCGCTGTATCTAACTACACTGGCTATAAGCTGAATGCAATTCCACTATATGGAGCTTTAGAACCACTCGTCTATGCAGAAAATGTAGTGTAGCAAACAGGAGTCAGAGAAATGCTTCCACTCTCTTCAACAGGCTATGTATCACTGTGCTAGGGTTTAGGCGGGGCTATCTTATATACTGTGGGTCATATTCACTCCTGATTGGCCCCTGATCCCCGTAGTCACTCCAATCACGTTCCTAGGAGACTCCTGCCCCCTCATTGGCTTTTGCTGATGTTTCTGGGCCAATCACGGGCTTTTAAAGCCCAGTTCCTGTCCCAGTGCATTTTGGGCGGTTCTGGTGGCCGAATTCCGAACTTTTACAGCAAAAAGTCCGGAATTTGGCCAAATATCGAACATCCAATGTTCGGGTCGAACAGATGGTCGACCCGAACCGTTCGATCATCCCTAGATATCAGCCTGCACTGACACACCACCTCCAGTGTAGTCCCTCTAGTAATACAAACTCACCAAAAATAAGTGGTTAGTGCGCATTTAATATTCCAAAGCAAACCGTTATCCTACGGATTCTGCCATCTGATAGCCCGGGTTGAACTCCTCCTAGGTCATAATTCAGTGGTATATAGCCACCCAATATTCCACAGTATTGTGTACCTCATGGAACTGACAGGACCCATAGGGTGATATTGCTAAAATATTCCATTTATTCAAACAAAGATCTCCCCATCCCCGCATCCAATGCACTTACATAAATATATGAATAAAACGCATATATATATATCTCAGATGCCCGTGACTTCTAACGAGGACACCGCTCACCACTTTCACCTCCGCCCCCTAGTCTCTAGCTGGCCGGAGGTTCTGGGTCGCATTCCTCGTCCGAGCGTCAGGTTGCTATGGTGACCGCGTGCTCACGCCCTGACACGTGCTCACGCCCCATCACGACTTCAACTGAGGGTGTGGGCACGGTCATTCACATTTATTCCCCTCCTGTGTGTCATGTTAACCCCTTCAGCAGCCTATCTCAGCAGCAAGGAGTACCACGAGCAGAGATCGGGGCAGGGTGCAGCCTGTACAGCATCAGATGGCTAGTGGACCTATCTTATATAAACTTAAATACTGCTACACAAAAATTGGAGCTAGGGGACTCCAAGCACGGTAGATAGTACATTTAAAGTACATCACCCAGCCTTCAACAGTACTATCTACGGTGCTTGGTGTCCCCTAGCCCCAATTTTTGTACCCTGCCCCGATCTCTGCTTGTTGTTCTCCTGGCCGCTGAGATAGGCTGCTGATGGGGTTAACGTGACACAGAGGAGAGAAATAAATGTGCGTGACCGTGCCGCGTACCGACGCCCTGAGTTGATGTCGTGAAGCATTTATGGGAATCGTAAATGCCTCACTAATTGAAGCAAGTGTCAAAATGATTAGACGTTGGTACCGTGTGTCCTCCCGACTGGCCAACATTTTCCCGGGTATCTCTCCGCTTTGTTTTCAAGGTTGTGATCATGTGGGCTCTCTTTTCCATACCTGGTGGGAATGTCCCCGAATTGGAGGCTTTTGGAACAAGATATTTCATTTGCTGCGCAGGGTCACCGGTCTTGCAGTCCCTAAAACTCCAGAGATCGCCTTGCTAAATAGTAAGGATGCTCTAAGTGCCTATAAAAACTCATTCACTTGATGCTGCTAGGTGCTAAAATCATCATAGCTCATGCTTGGAAACAAACAACGGTGCCCTATGCTGCAGCAACATGAAAGATATCTTGGATAATGGTTTAGGAGAAGGCGGTCCACATCCTTATGGCCATCTCCAAAGCATATGAGGTGGTATGGGAACCATGGAGTATCTACAAACATCAGCCCCTATGATTCATTTTGACGGAACTTGCTTTAGGATGCCTCCTTTGTATCTTTTCCTCTCCCCTCTTTTCTTTGGCTCCCAACTTTTATCTTTTTCTCTTTATTCTCTCATGATATGTTCACATGATTTATGTTACTTTTAGATTTGGTCAGGCAGCATGGTATTTTCTTGGGTGAATTCTAGATCTGTATAGGTCTTGCTGTGGAATAGGTGGGAATTACCTTCCCCTAGCCTATCCTCCTAGCAGGAATGATCTCACCATCTAATCCAAAACAAATCCTTTTTCTTTGATGTTGAGGGTGTTCATTCCTGTTGCAATGTCCTCCTCAGTAAACCTTTTCAATTACTTTAATAAAAACATTGAAAGTTAAAAGTATTGACATTAAAGTAGAGTGGGCCATGAAGCCTCTATACCCACGGCACAGTTTCTTCCCAGATGGGGTGTCTGGGTTGGGTGGTCAATACCCTTACCGAAGCATAACATTCACTGTTACAGTTCATACCTAACTCATTTTCGGTTTCTATATTTATATGGGCAATTCCCTGTTGTATGTTCTGATGCATAATCAAAGGTAATAATGTGTTATTATTTTACCATTTTGTTCTTTTTCCATTAAAAATTAATAAAAACCATTGAGACTAAAAAAAATATATCTCTATTATTATTATTATTATTATTATTATTATTATTATTTGATGTATGTAGTTTGAACATAACAGTCCAGGATTGAATATTTATGGAGCCTAAAGATTGAATTTAATAATTGTATCATATTTCTATATTATTTATGTGGTTTAAATATACAAATGTCCCAGAATATTTCTGTCTCAGTCAGTCCTGTTATGCTCACTGTAATTCCTCTATCCGGCTTGTTGTCAGAGCTTCCATCAGATCCTTGAAATGAGGACCCTCAAGATTGTTATTATATAGGTCCAGTGTCCTCAGTGTCTGGTTATTTCTTATTCCAGATGCCAGGTGGGGGCAGGAATTGTCTGTCAGGTGAGTATAGAACAATCTGTAGAAGAAGAGAAGAATGTTGCCAGAAGAAAATTAATTTCTCTCCCAGGAATGAATGAAAACTATTCTCTACATGAATGGAACTCATTTCTCTTAATTGGAATCATTTATATTAGATAATTTTATAAAACTCCAGGAAATAGAAAAATGTATAAGAAAAATGCTATAATGGAGTAGACCCCCCAATACTGTCCTCCATGTGTAGATATGGTGATATCTCCATACACAGGATGAGCACAGAATACCACTGACATGACTCGTATTGTGCTATAATCTCCTTGTGTATGGAGCATGAATGGTATCAGCAGACAGTGTAATGCCAGGAAAAGCATTGCTAGTGATTGGACGAGATAATTTTATATGATATTCTATTTATCTCTGCTGATAAGAGCTCTGTACTCATAGGAAGTAATAGGGAGATCCCCTGACACTGAATAGTGGACTCCATAGATTATCAGATTTTATAATGGTTACAGGAAAATACTATTTTATGGCTGATAACAGAGTACAGATCCAAGAGTAAAACTAGTCATGCACTAGTAGATTTTGAAATTAACATGCATAAGAAAGTTCTCAGTATATCTTATGGCTCTCATTTCATTCAAAATAATTTCAGACTTTTGTGTGCTTTTACCATTTGATTTAGAAAAAATGGACTGAATGAAAATTACACACACAATTAGAAATATGTTCATTTAAAAAAACAAATTCCATTATACTTACACAAATTTCACTTTGACCCCAAATAACAATTAAACAAACATTCTTGAAATGAAAAATTAAAAATTAAATTCTACTAGTGTATAGCTAGCTTTATAATGTGCAAGACTGCAGCACAAGTATATAACTTTCAATCAGTATAAATTAGGCTGTACTGTATTTACACCTGAGAGTAGCATGTTGAGCATTTTTTACTACTACTACTCAAATATAAATATTTCTAATTATAAATAAATACAATAAATGAATGTTTTGTAATAATAAATAATTAACCGCTAAACTTAACCCCTAACCCTTAAAAAAATAATAATTAAAAAAATTAAAACAAAATAAATAAAAAAACTAATAATAATGTATTAGTAATATTGTTATTAGTATTATTATCAATATTATTTGTTTGGGTGTTAAATTATTAATAATAAAAAATAAACAATTTAATATATTTTTTTAAGGTTAGGGGTTAATTATTTATTTTTTTATTATTACATATTATTTATTATCTTATTTATTAATGATGATTTTTAGTTATTTGTGTATTTATTTTGCATTTACTCATATATTATTTCTATTTTTAAATTTTTAATTTGAGCAGAAAATCACACAAATACACGTAACAAAATGCACAAAAGTGCAAAACACGCAAATCGTGCATTTCCATTTATTTCTATATTGATAAAAATGCACCAAAAATGCACAAATCTGCCCAATTTGAGCTACAAAAAAGCCTCCAGAACTTTTTTGATTGTCAGGTGATTGGAGTGGAGATGTGAACCGTCTGTCTGGTGACTGTTGAGGCCATTGGCAGGGGCGTAACTAGAGGGGTTGGAATTGCAAACAGGCCCCATGCTCCAGGGGCCCGTGCGGCTCCCCTGTACACCTGGATATGAGGGGCGGCGGGGGGTAGCATGTAGAGAAATCGCTGTCCTCCTTTTTCCTTCTGTAGTTGCAGGAGGAAAATAGAGGAGATTGGTTCCTCTGAATGCTGCTCTCGCCACTCCTCCTATCCAGTTCACTTGTGTTCTGCTGTCTCTGGGTCCCCCCCCCCCCACTGTGCTCCCTCCCCTCTCCTGCCAGCTTCTGCAGGGGATGTGTCACAATAGAGAACCAGAAAGGGGTTGGTAAATATGTAATTTACCAGCTCTTTCCTTTTCTGAATGGACAGAGTCATAGTCAGTGACACTGTAAAAAATAATAAAATAAAATGATAAAAAATAATACAATTAAAATACCAAAAAATAAAAACTACTTACACCAGTAGGTGAACTTCCAGGATCGCAAAGGTCACACTTGCAACCGGGCCCTGGAATTCCACCACTGTGGTAAGGCCCCAAGATGGCAGGAAGGGGGCCCACTGCAAAACTTGTGAAAGGGTCCCATTGTGGGACCGTAATAAAGGACCCCGCAACGAGAGTAAAGGGCCCCAGGATCAGTGGGAAGAGCCCCAGGCTTGAAGGGAAGGGCCCCGGGGCTCTGAAGGTTCTAGTTACGCCTCTGGCCAATGGAGTACAGTGACCTCGTTGTCATGGTGAAGAAACCAGTGGTGAGATGATTTGAGCTTTGTGACATGGTACATTATCCTGATGGAAGGAGCCATCATAGGACAGGTACACTGTAGTCATAAAGGGATGGACATGGTCAGCAACAATACTCAAGTAGGCCTTGCTGTTTAAACAATGCTCAATTGGTACTAAGGGGAACCAAAGAGTGCCAAGAAAATTTCCCCCATGCCATTACACCACTGCCACCAACCTAAACCGCTTATACAAGGCAGGACAAATTCATGCTTTCATGATGTTTATGCCAACTTCTGACCCTACTATCTGAATGTTGCAGATGAAGTTGAGACTCATCAGACCAGGCAATGTTTTTCCAATCTTCTATTGTCCAATTATGGTGAGCCTGTGCGCATTGTAGCCTCAGTTTTCTGTTTTTAGCTGACAGGAATGGCACCTGGTGTGGTCTTCTGCTGATGTAGTCCATTTGTTTCAAGGTTCAATGTGTTCTGCGTTCAGACATAAAATTATGCATACCTTGGTTCTAAACGAGTGGTTATTTGAATTACTGTTGCCTTTCTATCATCTCGAACCTATTCTCCTCTGACCTCTGATATTAACAAGGCATTTTTGTCTACACAACTGCCACTCACTGGACCATTCTCAGTAGAGATGGTTGTGCGTGAAAATCCCAGTAGATCAGCAGTTTTTGAAATACTCAGACCAGCCCATCTGGCACCAACAACCATGACACGTTCAAAGTCATTTAAATCCTCTTTCTTCCCCACCCTGATGCTCGGTTAGAAATTCAGAAAGCTGTCTTCACCACATTTAGATGCCTAAATGCATTGAGTTGCTACCATGTGATTGAGTGATTAGCAATTTGTATTACCAAGCAGTTGAACAGGTGTAGCTAGTAAAGTGGCAGGTGAGTGTATATCTCCATTATTATTATTTGATTTAACAATTTGGACACAACAGTCCAGGATTGGATATTTATGGAGCCTAAATATGGATTTTTATGACATTCTCATATTTCTATATTGTTTATGTTGTTTAGATATAAAACTGTCCCAGAATATTATTGTCTCAGTCAGTCCTGTTATACTCACAGTAATTCCTCTATCCGGCTTGTTGTCAGAGCTTCCATCAGATCCCTGAAATGAGGACCCTCCAGATTGTTCAAGGACAGGTCCAGTTTCCTCAGTGTCTGGTTATTTCTTATTCCAGATGCCAGGTGGGGGCAGGAACTGTCTGTCAGTTGAGTATCCATCAAACTGTAGAAGAGAAGAATGTTACCAGAAAAAAATAAATTCCTCCCCCATTTCTCTTTATTGGAATAATTTATATTAGATCACTTTATAAAACTCCAGGTCATTTTATAAGAAAAATGTTATAGTGGAGTAGATTCTCCAATATTGTCCTCCATGTGTAGAGGCGGTGATATCTCCATACACAGGATGAGCACAGAATACCACTGACATGACTCGTATTGTGCTATAATCTCCTTGTGTATGGAGCATGAATGGTATCAGCAGATAGTGTGAGGCCGGAAACAGCATTTCTAGTGATTGAACGGGATGATTTTTTATCTGATATTCTTTTTATCTCTGCTGATAAGAGTTCTGTACTCATAAGAAGTACTAGGGAGATCTCCTGATACTGAATAGTGGAGGGTCATGTCAGATAGCTCATATGAGGCTCTGATTGGTCACTGCAGTAAGATCAGAGTCGCCATGTATGATCACCTATAATCACATCTATAATACTACATAATATAACAAGGTTACAGGAAAAATGTCAGGGCCTGGATTTGATCCTGGGACCCCAGCTGTGTCTGGCAATAACTCTTCTTGCTGAGCTACCGAAGATGCTGAACAGCACCCTGTCTGCTCCATTGAACAACCCTACCTTGTGCCTTGACTTCAGCTGAACCTTGAACTCTATGCTCTTCCCATAAACGTCCTCAATTAGGCCATGTCTCTGCACTTCCTCTTTGCCAGGTATTGTGCTTTAAGCCTCTTTCTCACTCTTGTCTTCCTTGCTGTCGTCTATATTTGGTTACCACTCGTTATCGACCCTTGGCTTGTTTCTCGACTATGCTTATGTCTGATCCCAACCTGCAACTACTCATTACCGACCTTTTGGCTTGTTTACTGACCATGCTTCCGTTTGATCCTTACCTGCTTATCAGCTATTAGAACCCCAGCTTGCTCACCACCTGGTGCTGCAATCCATCACCTTGGAGGTCCTTCCTTTCAACTTGCAGCCTAGTTCATTAACCACTTCAGCCCCGGTAGGTTTTACCCCCTTCCTGACAGGCCCTATTTTGCGATTCGGCACTGCGTTACTTTAAGGGACAATTGCGTGGTCGTGCGACGCTGTACCTAAACAAAATTTACATCCTTTTTTTCCCCCACAAATAGAGCTTTCTTTTTGTGGTATTTGATCACCTGTGCGATTTTTTTTTTTTTATGCTTTAACCACTTAAGCCCCAGCCCTCTTTCGGACACTTTCTGTTTACAAGTTAAAATCAGTATTTTTTCCTAGAGAACTACTTAGAACCCCCAAACATTATATATATTATTTTAGCAAAGACTCTGGAGAATCAAATGGCGGTCATTGCAATATTTTTTGTCACGCGGTATTTGCGCAGCAGTCTTTAAAACGCCATTTTTTTGGAAATGTTTTGAAAAATCACATTTCACTGCATTTAAAAAATACTAAACAGTAAAGTTAGCCCATTTTTTTTTGTATATTGTGAAAGATGATGTCACGCCAAGTAAATAGATACCCAACATGTTACAGTTTAAAATTGCGCCCCCCGTGGAATGGTGACAAACTACGGTCAATAGAAATCTCAATAGGTGACGCTTTAAATTTTTTTAACGGTTACCAGTTTAGATTTAGAGTGTAGCTCTTTTTTTTTAATTATTGCTCATGCTCTAGGGATCGTGCGGATACCTCACATGTGTGGTTTGAACAGCGATTTCATTCGTGGCTCGACTTCCGTATATGTTTTTTTTTGTGTGTGAGCTAACAGTGATGGCGGCGGCTAACATTTTTTTTTTTTCCTATTTATTTATTTATTTTTTTAACTTTATTACAGTTTTTAGGGGGAAAAAAATCTGATCACTTTTATTGCTGTCGCAAGCAATGTAAACATCCCTTGTGACACCAATATGCAGTGACAAAACTACGAAAACTGCGTTTTTGCATACAGACGTTTTACAGCCGGTGGGACGGGAGCCCCGTTAAAAGTCACGGAAGGCGGCGGGAGGGGGACGTCCCCTCCCGCTCACCCGGGTAACGATCGAGCGGCTCCCGAGCCAAATCGGTCCTTACCGACGGAAAGCCGACCGTTGGCACTAAACCATGGTACCAGGATGATGCCTCTAGCTAGAGGCATCATCCCGGTATAACCCCGCAAAGTTACTCGACGTATATATACGTCAGTTTGCGGTAAGTGGTTAAACGAAAAAGTGCGACAATTGTGAAAAAAAAACAATATTTTTCACATTCTGCTAGGACATTCCCCCCAAAAATTTAAAAATCAACATTTTTTTAACATCTTAGGCCAATATGTTTTCTGCTACATATTTTTGGGTAAAAAAAAATCGCAATAAGCATATTTTGATTGGTTTGCGCAAAAGTTATTGCGTCTACTAACTACGGGAAAGATTTATGTCATTTTTATTGTTTTTTTTTTTTTTTTTACTAGTAATGGCGGCGATCTGCGATTTTTTGCGGGACTGGGACATTGCGACGGACAGATCGGACCCCTAACTGACATTTTTGACATATTTGGGGGTACCAGTGACATACAGTAATCAGTGCTAAAAATATGCACTGTTACTGTAATATTGCCATTGGCAGGGAATGGGTTAACCCTGTGGGTGATCAAAGGGGTTAATGTATGCCTAAATGTGTGGTGGGGGGGGGGGGGTTCTGTGACAGGCACAGACAGATTGCAATTTCATCTTAGCTGAAAGTGATGATCAGTCCCTGCCTGTCTCACAGAAAATCTGCCTGCTTTGTTTTCCAGGCGATCGGGGGAGGAAGGCGGCAATCGCCGCCTCTACTCCCGTGGCCCGCCTCCCGCTGTGTCTAAACACATGCACTCCAGTCACATAGTACTACATGACTGGACGCAGGGGAGCCGCACTGCCGCAGTAATATTACTGTCGGCGGTCAGCAAGTGGTTAAATTGGTTCTTAAGGAGCCACCACCTTCCATATATTCTGTCATTGGTTCCAATGTGGACCAAGACAGCTGGGTCATGCCCAGCCCCTCCCAGTAATTTATCAACCCGGTCCACCACATACCGGACCCTGGCAACAGGGAGACCGCAAACCCTTTGGTTAAGGTGATCCTGGTGACAAATTATTCTATCAGTCCTACTGATTATAAAATCCCCAATTACCACCAACTGTCTAGGCGTACCTGCAGTCCCCTCACCACCTCTACTAGACGGACTGCTCTCCCGGCTGTTAGGGATACCAGTGACATCTAGGGCTGCCACCTCTGAGCTTGCCATCCCCACATCTTCACCCAGCATGGCAAATCTGTTAGGGTGCTCAAACTCAGGGCTGGCTTTGCTTTTCTGTGAGCCCCTTCCACTCACTCTGACTCACCACTCACATCTTTATACCTGATAATCCTGACCTACCCCATCCACCTCCCCATTAACCCCTCTAGCCACCTGCTCAGCAAGCAGAGGACCCCTTTCAAGGTTGTCAGTTCTGCCCAGTGTTGCAATTTGCTCCTCCAGATCTCTAATGTGAGCTTCCAGAAGGGCAACCCGCTTACATCTGTCGCGGCGGTATCCATCCTGGAGCGGTTGCTCCGTTATTGTATACATGCAACACACTGTGCACCGCATAAAACCTTCAATCTTGCTAGCACACATTTTCCTGGTTACAACAATAATACAACTAACAGAAAATTTCAGATGTTACAGGTCAGGTCAGAAAACTCCTGTTATAATCTCCTGTTTTAAACTCTGGTTTTTAACTCAGAGTTCCAGCTAGCAAAAAGGTGGCAAGCTCAAGAAAGAGCAAGCTCAGATGAGTCCTGTAGAAATGTAAATAGCACCTTAAGCACCTGTGACCATTTAACCACTCCCCTTCATTAGTAGTCTGAAGGAAGGAAAGAAAGGGAAGAAAAGGCTATTTAAAAAGTGAAAAAGAACAAAAGAGTAAAAGAAAGAAAGGGAAAAACCCCCAAAAACTGCAAGGAAAGAGCCCCTTAAAATTCAAACAGTCACCAGCAGTCAAAAGCAAAACTGGTTATCACTCTCCACTCAAATTTCCCACCCTTCAGCCTCCAAACAGCAAATCTGGTATGCTCAGAAAGGAGTCCTGCAGAAATGTAAATAGCACCGGAAGCACACAGCCAAGATAAAGGAGTGACTACGGGACAACTCTGTGAATGTCCTTGAGTGGCCCAGCCAGAGACCAGACTTACACCTGATTGAACATCTCTGGAGAGATCTGAAAATGGCTGTGCACCGACGCTCCCCATCCAACCTGATGGAGCTTGAGAGGTCCTGCAAAGAAGAATGGGAGAAACTGCCCAAAAAATTGGTGTGCCGAGCTTGTATCATCATACTCAAAAATACTTGAGGCTGTAATTGGTGCCAAAGGTGCTTCACCAAAGTATTGAGCAAAGGGTGTGATATTTATGTACATGGAATTTTTTTTTTTTTTTTTTTAATAACTTTGCAAAGATTTCAAACAAACGTCTTTTGAGAATTTTGAGGGAAAATAATGCATTAAATCCATTTTGTAATAAAGCTGTAACATAACAAAGTATGGAAAAAGTGAAGCGCTGTGAATACTTTCCAGATGTACTGTAAGAGTCCAGGATTGGATATTTATGGAGCCTAAAGATGGATTTTGATGGTATTATCATATTTCTATATTATTTATGTGATTTAGATATAAAACTGTCCCAGAATATTATTGTCTCAGTCAGTCCTGTTATACTCACTGTAATTCCTCTATCCGGCTTGTTGTCAGAGCTTCCATCACATCCCTGAAATGAGGACCCTCCAGATTGTTCCCACCCAGGATCAGTGTCCTCAGTGTCTGGTTATTTCTTATTCCAGATGCCAGGTGGGGGCAGGAAATGCCTGTCAGGTCATTATAGGACAATCTGTAGAAGAAGAGAAGAATGTTACCAGAAGAAAATTAATTTCTCCCCCAGGAATGAATGTAACTATTCGCTACATGAATGGAACTCATTTCTCTTTATTGGAATAATTTATATTTGATTGCTTTATAAAACACAATCTATCATCTACACTATTGGAGATTTCTCTTTTTGTGGATCCGAATTAGTAAATGTAACATTTAGAAGAAGAAGAAGTGGATGAGGTGGTGTGATCCATTCGTTATTCCTGTATGGGGATTGTACCATACACACTCACACTGACCTCTAGGCTTTCACCTCCAACCTTCTGCCAAGTCTTCCATTCAGCTGTGGGGATTCACTTTGATGATCACAGAAGTCTCATATATGTTGTGGAAACGTATTGACTAAATGTGACATCATTGTACTTTGGGATTTCCTTTGAACATCTTATGGTGTGGAGAAGATTTTATTATTACCGTTCTTTATTTGTACTTTTTATTTTTTAAATTTGTACCTATATTGCTGCACTAATTTTATATATGCTGGTTAGGGATCGACCGATTATCGGCAAAGCCGATATATCGAGGGCCGATATGCACTTTCCCCGATATATCGGAATAGGCCCCTAAGGTTACCGATATTGCCGATATTCCAGGAAAGTGCTGTACCGGAGTGATGCCTGAAGCTAGAGGCATCACCCCGGTACCGGTGTCCATAGCCGAACGTCAGCTGTCTTGTAATGACAACCGATGCGTCTGAGAAGCCGCTCGGCTGTCATTACAAGGAGCGGGGAAGGGACGTCTCCCCCCTCCCACCACCTTCCACAGCTCGCCCAGGTCTCCCGTCCCACTGGGAGACCCAGGCATCCTACCTCCACAGCCGCCGAAGAGAAGACCTGTTCAAAGCCGCATTCAGCTCTGATCGGGTCTCCATGTAAGAACCTGGAAGTAATGTCATGACATCACTTCCGGGTATTCGGCGCCAGATTTAAAAAAATGACAGCATTCAAAACAGCCAAACTTTTAAGTGCAGAGGAGGGGTTTGGGGTCTTTTAGACCCCCAAATCCCTCCACAACTGTACCTGTAAAAAAAAAAAAAATATATGTAATGTCCGAAAATATCGGCCAATATCGGCCGATACCGATATCCAATGACCAAAATATCGGTATCGGCATAAAAAAATTATATCGGTCAATAACTAGTTATAATCTCTCTTCATTAGTTATCAGTGAAATGGTCGCTGTCGCGCTAGAAACACTCGCTTTTTCTTTCTTCTAAGGGCTTTCCTCACCCATGTTTATTAAAGGAAAGTTCATCAAGCAGAAAAATAACAGGGTTTCCCTTGCAGGGGTTTCAGCATTTCAGTCCTAAGCAAAATAAATGATCATTCAGCCCTCCTGGCTTGTACTTGCAGCGATGCTGCTCTGGCCTCAAACTTCAGGCCCTCGTCTTTCTCCAACAGACTTCGCTCACCCAACAGGGTGCACACCAATAGCAGCCTCCTGCTGCACTGACCTACATGGGAAGCCCTCCTGACTCCTGGGCCAGACCTCCTGTCTGCCGGGGTGGAGCTATGAACCATGGTCAGGTCATTATTAAAAGCCCAGCACACACCTGACCACTTGGTTTGCTGGCTATACTGAATAGCTGGACCCAGGATTGGAGATTTCCTCCCACCCGGATCACTTAGAAATCTCCAGGCTCCAGGTACCAAACTGAACTTTTTAAAACATAGAGGAAACTGAAAAGCCAGTTTCCTCTTCACTTCACAAGTTCCCTGGAGCCCCTCAACCTTCCTGGTTGAGAATTCTGGGTCACAATCACTTTCTAGACCCTGGCAGGTCAACGCTCTGCCACAACACTTATAGGGAGTTTTGTGTTGAGGAGTCTCACTTTTATTGTTATATTTTCACATTTATATTGTTTGAATGTTATATACTAGTGCTGCAGTCTTCCATATTATACTAGATGTGCTAACTCCACCAATACTGACCAAATATAACAATATAACATTCAGTACAAAAATGTAATTTTCATACATGTGAGCAAGGGCAGATCTCCTGCAATCTATCCACAGCTACTTCATTCTATATAACATGTAATGTACAAAAATACATAAACATGAAGTGCAACAAAGTTATCGCAATCACATTCACATATAAAAGAAAAAGCCTCCATAGTGCATAGATCCCTAAATATACTGTATATTGAATGACAGATTGTACACTTCCATCATATACACGAGTATTAAAATATAAAGTGAAAGCTCTCGCACTTTAAATATGTGTTGAATTTACAATACCAGTGTATTCAACAAAATTTGTTTAAATAAAGTGAAATACAAATATCATGCTGCAGCTTTCAAATAAATAACGCACTATGCCAAAGTGAATCCCATTCCAAACAATGATCACTAAGTGCATGTGCAAAATAAAAAATGCATGTGCAAATAATAAATCATATAATATTATTAGTGCCAAAAAAATATATGAATAAATAGCAGTCTTCAAATAGATGTGCACAGGAACTAGTCCAGTACGCTCCATACACAATGCAGTTCTTATGAAGTAAACTTTTAGGTGAGAATATGATTAGATAATGAGAGTCCCGTGATAAGGTTGGGTCACCATAAATCCACCACCATCGTGATACCGCTCCCATCAGCTGGCAACTCACCCCAAATTATTGACTCCCATTCTCATGGTCAGGGCTTATGCGCAGTGGGATCACTAGTAAAAAAAGGGGAATCGTCCTTAGATCGTTCTCCCCCAACGTCTCTTCCTCTCATGAATAGCCCATTTGTATGAGGGAGTATTCAGACCCAATCAATAGGGAGCAGTGGTGCCCTGTGCTCACTACCTGTGCGGAGCCCCAGATCTCCCTCTATAGAGTTCAGCTCGGGATATCGCCTCCTCTCACTGCCGCTGCTCCGTCCATAAACCGAATCCCAGCTAGGCAATGAGTGGGAGGAGAGAGCAAGAACTACCACTCCCAGCAACCCTTACAATCTTACAATCTTACAATCTTATAATCTTACGGCTTACACTCTACAAGGGTAAGACAAAAATAATTGCCCACACCTTAACCACTTTACTACCGGAGGATTTTGCTGTCTTACGTCTGGGCCAGTTTTTGCGATTCGGCACTGTGCGACTTTAACTGACAATATCACGGTCGGGCGACGCCGTACCCAAACAAAATTTATGTCATTTTTTTCCCCACAAGCAGAGCTTTCTTTTGGTGGTATTTGATCACCTGTGCGATTTTTACTTTTTGCGCTATAAACAAAAAAGTGCGTAAATTTTGAAAAAATAACAATATTTTTCAAATTTTTTTATATGAAATTCCCCCCCAAAAAATGTAAAAATCAACATTTTTTTAAAATTTTTGGCCAATTTGTTTTCTGCTACCTATGTGTGGTAAAAATAAATCGCAATAAGCGTATTTTGGTTGGTTTGCGCAAAAGTTATTGCGTTTACTAACTAAGGGAAAGATTTCTGTCATTTTTGGTGTTTTTTTTTTTTTAACGAGTAATGGCGGCGATCTGCGTTTTTTTTTGCGGCACTGCAACATTGCTGCGGACATATCGGACCCTTGACTGACATTTTTGACACATTTGGGGGTACCAGTGACATTACTGCAGTAATCAGTGCTATATATATGCACTGTTACTGTAAAAATGACACTGGCAGGGAAGGGGTTAATTTTATTGGAGAGGGAGGGGTTAATGTATGCCTGGTGCTTACTGACGTGTGTGGGGGGAGGTGACTGAGTGACACAGGGACAGATGCTGAACCCTGCAATCTTTCACTGTCTGTCACTTAGGAGATCCGCCCGCTTGTGTTTACACAAGCAGGCGGATCTCCACACTCGATTCCCCGACGATAGGGGAGTGTCTGGCGACGTAGGTCTACGTCGCCAGACGATAACTAACCACTTTGCCGCAGTAGAGCTCTAGTGAGCAGACGGCAAGTGGTTAAAATTCACATTATAAAACAGGAATAAAATTAAGCCTGATAAGAACAATAACAAACATTTTAGGAATACACCATAAAAAGTTTAAGTGCAGGATAAGCAAAGCAGACAAAATACTAAATCCAAAAAGGTAGCAATGGAAAAAAAATACACAAACATTTATGGATAGGGTTAGCAGGAAGCTTCCTTTCCATCTAAACCATAACATTAACTAGATAAACATTAGGAATTGTAAGTTTATTATGTGAGTGTAGCGGGCATCCTCCCATTTACAATTGTTCATTAGTAGACTGTATAACATTTTGAAGGAACTCGGCTCCATCTAGTGGCCAAACTGCCACACTGCAGCTTGGTGGTTTTCATCAGAAGTTTCTAGTGGCCAAACTGCCACACTGCAGCTTGGTGATGTTCATCAGATACTACGATACCCACAATTCAGTGGGAACACCAGGGTGCATTGCTTCACCGCACAGCCTTTTGGGGGAAGCTTTATAAAGGAAGGGAGGAGCCAGGCTCTCTCTCTTGTCTCCTGACACAACAGCTAGAAGGAAGCAAGTGCTGTGGGCTGATGCTGCGGACTAGGCCTGAAGCCTGAGCCTGAAGTGACGGAGTGGAAGCATTTCATCTGCAGTAAAGGAGCCTTCCCAGAGAACCCATTGATGCTCTGCAGAGACTGGTGTTGCCCACATCTAACCACAAGCGCGGCTGGTGACAGAAATCGGAGGTGGAGAGCTCGGGAAGAAAGAGGCCGTTTGGTGAGCAGGGCACATGCCCAAATCTGTTTCTCGCTTGGAAGAAAGTAACTTTAGCCGGTGCTAACTACACTTCAGATAGTACGCAGTACACTCAGCGGCCTAGTGCACCTTCCAGGAGACTAAGCATTTAAACACAAGTACATAAGGTGTCAGGGGCCTATATATGCACCACTAAGAAGATTAATACGCCCAATTACGCAGTAACATTGCGGGTGATTGTAACCTTTTTTTTTCTCACCCCTTTTGACTATATATCCTTACTTTTGGATTACAAATAGCTTGTGCACCAACGATTGCTAGCGAAGATTCCAAACCAAAAGGAAGGAACTGTGTATGGGATTCAAATAGGTTCTGCCTACCTGATACAAGAGACTAGACGTGTGTAAAGTATAGCCTGCATTGGGTAAAAGAAAGCCTATGAGTTATCTTTTAGTTGCATAAGTATACAAAAATAGCTATCTTAATCATATTGTTTATTATTGTGTCAATAACTTTATCTTTCTTAGTTGACTCTTGTGATGTCTTTTGGAGTCAACTTGTACTTTAACTCTCAGTAAAGCTACTTTGGTTAAGCAAAAGTCTGTGTGTTGCACCTTGTGTCACCCAGAGGGACTGCGGCTGGAGAAAGGTAACAAGTTATTATTACTTATTGGGGTGATATATCCTGAACTGTGTTCTCCTGTAGCCATTTGGTATTATAGTCCCATTTCGTGTCAGTTGTGCCTAGGGAGGGTTCGAGCCAATTTCAGGGGTTGGAAGGCAGGACGTAGACCCAATAATCTAATCAGCAGCTCCTGCGGGGGTGGTGCTACACGTGGGGGCTCGTCCGGGATATCTACGGTCCTGCAACAGTTCCCTCTCAGTGACAAAATCGCTGTTCGCACAGAAATGGACCCTGCCGCTGCAGCCCGGTGGTGCAGAGAAGAAAATGTCCTTATCGGCCATGGTCTGGTGATTGGAATCAAGGGAGAGAACTGGACAGAGTAACAACTACTCTCAGTTCTGAGAACATATTCCAAGGACAGGAAACTTTGGGTGATGGACATGAGGACAGATACCACCAATCAACACACTTACGCATTGTGTGAATGGAAGAAGGGGGTCCCAGATCACTTCAAGGGCACCAGCATAAAAACTATAGATCAAGTAGAGTTATTCCTGATACATCCAGAAGGTGAAGAGGAAGACCCTATACCCACTACTACAGGGGGACTGAGCACAGAAGAAAGTGCCAAAAAGGAGGGATTCAGTGCACCACCTTTGACTACCCTTAGCTCAGAACTATGCGCTGTCCTGGGGGAAATAGTAGCCAAATGTAACAAGGATCCTCAAAACTATCTGATGGCTGGATACAGGAAGCTCAGGACTTTTTCTGGGAAGCAACCTGTACCCTCAGTGGAAGATGGATTCGAGGAGTGCCTAGATAACGCTACTCAGGCCTTGGAGGAGTGGGAGATACCAGAACAGCATAAGAAGCAGCGAATCACAGAGAGTTTGAAGGGGCCTGCATTGGAGGCCGTACGCAACCTCAAGCTAAGCAAGAAGGATTGTACTGCACAAGACTATCTGGATATTCTACAAGATGTGTTTGGCCGGACAGAAAAGGTTACTGAACTTCTTTACCAACTGGAGCACTGTTACCAGAAGGAAGGAGAAAAACTGTCTGAATTCATCGGGCGTCTGGATAGGATCATACATCAGATTCTGTTAAAAAAAGGGTTGGATCCCCGGAAGGTGGATGAGACTCGAGCACAACAGGTGCTGAGGGGAGCTCAACCTCTAGACCCTATTGCTATACTGTTGCGAACTCGCCAGGACGGTGGCATCCTGGAGTACCCTGATCTGATCAGGATGGTCCGGGAAGAAGAGGTCATGTTGGATAACAAAAGGAAGAGCCAAGAACGGGAAACAACCGCCCGAGTTAGAGTGATAAGTGCGGAAGAAGGCGACTCACAAGTTGAGCTCTTAAAGACTCAGGTGTCACAGCTAATAGAAATGGTATCCATCCTGAACAGTCAGGCATCTGCTCTATCTAATAGAAACACAGAAGAGAAGCCTGCTAAACACCCTAGTTCCAGTGTTGAACCAGAACAGAAACCTAGGAGGCCGATAACCTGTTTCAATTGTGGAGGGGTAGGGCATGTCAGAGGAGTATGTCCCAGTCCAGAGGAGGCTGCCTTCAAACACCGCAAGCCGGCGGAAAACTTCAGAGGGCTCCGGTGAAGGAGTCAACCGGGCGCCCAACAGTTTTAATGGACTCCAAGAGATCCCTTAAATTTAAGAGCCACAGTCAGGGAGTAAGGCCCTCTTTAAATGCCTCTCATTCCACGACTTGGGCCGATAAGAGGCGGGAAATCAATGCACACCAGGCCCAGGAGGAGATGAGGCCCGGTAGAAACTCAAAAAGGAAAGGAGTACGGGTGCAGGTAGCTGAGCCCGGCAGAAGGGCTACTCCAAAAGAATTTCCTGTCAAGCTAGTGGGGCCTTCCCCTGTAGTCTCAATCCAAGTGGAAGGAATTTATACAAAGGCTTTACTGGACACAGGAGCCCAGGTGACTCTCCTGTATAGGGATTTCTACGATAGACACCTCAAACATCTGCCCCTGCAGAGGCTGGAAGACCTGGAGATATGGGGTATTGGAACACAAAGTTTTCCCTATGACGGGTATTTGCCAATCAAATTAACTTTTGACCCCTCCTTGGCCGGCAAAGCTGAAACCTTCGATACTTTAGCAGTGGTATGCCCTCGCCCACCAGGGGCCAATAAGAGTTCCCTCATTATAGGGACCAACACTGACCTAGTCAGGCGATTGCTGACACAACTAGTCCAGGGACAGGATGCCCCAACTCTGAAAGTTCATCCCATGTTAAGGCAGGCCTATCAACGTCTAGGTCTGGAACAGAAGGCCCCTGCCGAAGGAGTTGGAAAGATCTGGAAGCTGGATAAAACAGAGAAGGTGTTGCAGCCGGGAGAGGTGACCTGCTTGAGGGCTTCTGTCAAGCTCACTTGGAAGCAGCCAGGCCCTTTCATGGTTCTTGAATCAGGCCCATCGGAGGCACAGAAAGGGATAGAAGTGATCCCCGAAGTGATCCCATTGAAGGCATTACAGAAAAGTCATGGGAAGGTTTTGGTGAGTGTCAGAAATACTGCTACTACTCCGGTGAAGGTGCCGGCCAGGGTGCTGTTGGGCCAGGTGAACCCGGCCACCCCAGTTGCCCCATCAGATTTGAAGAGGGAAGACGGGGGCGAAATCACCATAGAGGAGCTCTGCTCTGGAAATACGGCCCTCCCACCGGAATGGAAGAAGAGAGCCAGGGCCCAACTGATTCGATGGAAAGAAATATTCTCTAGAGATGAATTCGATGTGGGGTGTGCAAAGAGTGCCACCCATAATATCCGTCTACATGAAGATAAACCCTTTCGGGAGAGAGTCCGACGGGTTCCCTTGGGTGACTTAGAAGATCTACGGGAGCAGTTGGGGGAACTCAAGAGAACAGGGATTATTCGAGAATCCAGGAGCCCGTACGCTTCTCCAATAGTGGTAGTCCGGAAGAAAACTGGGTCCCTGAGGCTCTGTATCGACTACCGAACACTGAACAGAAGGACTATTCCAGACCAGTATACCACCCCCCGGATTGAAGACGCTTTACAAAGTTTGTCAGGGGCCAAGTGGTTCAGTGTGATGGACTTGAAGAGCGGATACTACCAGATCCCCATGAACCCTGAGGATAGGGAGAAGACAGCCTTCATCACCCCCGTGGGGTTCTTTGAGTTTAACCGCATGCCTCAAGGGTTGTCAGGAGCCCCAGCCACCTTCCAAAGACTGATGGAGAGAACTGTTGGAGATATGAACCTGATAGAGGTACTGGTATACTTGGATGATATTATTGTGTTCGGCAGAACCCTAGAAGAGCATGAAGAGAGGTTGGAAAAGGTCCTAAAGAGGTTATATGAAGAAGGCCTGAAACTTTCTCCGGAGAAGTGCCAGTTTTACCAGTCCTCGGTCCATTACCTGGGTCACATTGTGTCTGCAGAAGGAGTGTCCACCGACCCAGAGAAGCTGGATGCTGTTACTTCCTGGCCGAGGCCCACAAATGTGACTGAGCTCCGATCATTCCTGGGTTTCTGCTCCTATTACAGGAGATTTGTGGAAGGGTTTGCCAAAATTGCCCGACCCCTCAATGAATTACTCAGAACCGAAGGGGAAGATGATGTTCCAGAACTAGTCAAACCAGTGAAACCCGCCATGGGGCCTAGAAAGCCCAAGGAATCTATTCAGGATCAGTGGACCTCGAAATGTGAGGAAGCCTTCATTCAGTTGAAGAAGAGCCTGACCACTGCCCCTGTGTTGGCCTACGCAGACCCCTCAAAACCCTACGAACTACATGTCGATGCCAGCAGAGATGGGCTAGGTGGGGTGTTGTACCAGGAGCATGACGGTCACCTGCGGC
Source organism: Pelophylax lessonae (assembly GCF_965119305.1). Taxonomy (NCBI): domain Eukaryota; kingdom Metazoa; phylum Chordata; class Amphibia; order Anura; family Ranidae; genus Pelophylax; species Pelophylax lessonae. Next base: position 32,827,819 of record NC_138780.1, read on the forward strand.
CCGTTGCTTATGTGAGCAGAAGTCTGATACCTTCCGAGAGGAATTACCCCACACACAAGCTGGAATTCCTGGCCTTGAAGTGGGCTGTAGTAGACAAACTGAAAGATTACTTATATGGAGCAGAATTCATAGTCAAAACGGATAATAATCCACTTACCTACCTGCTGACCACTGCCAAACTGGACGCTACAGGACATAGGTGGTTAGCCGCTCTCTCTAGCTTTATGTTCAGTTTAAAATACCGACCAGGTGTTGGGAATAGGGATGCAGACGCCCTCTCCAGAAGGTCTCATGCCCCCAACGATCCTACTGAAGAATGGGCTCACTTGACCTCAGAGGGAGTGCGCGCCCTATGTCAGGGAACGGAATTTCGATCCAGTGGAGGAGCAAGAGCCGAAGAGATTGGGGTCTCAGCTGCTGGAGTACCCAGGTGTTATTGCAGGGTGACCCAGGTTGAAGAAGGTTTGCCTAGGCTATCGAAAGGGGACTTGAGGAAGGAGCAGTTAAAAGACCCTTTGGGGAAACTTTTGCTGAAGGCCATAGAGACTCAGCGCCCTGAGCTGCTTCTAACAGACTCCCCTCGGGAAGCCCGATTGTTGCATAAAGAATGGGACCGGCTACAGATACGCCAAGGGGTGGTCTACCGAAGGGGCCCCTCTGATGATCTGGAAGAGAAGTGGCAACTGTTCCTACCAGCTAAATTCAGGGAAGGAGTCTTGGCTGCTCTCCATGACAATCATGGTCATCTGGGGCCTGAAAGGACTTTCCAACTTGTGAGAGACAGGTTTTACTGGCCCTGTATGCGGGGTGAAGTTGAAGGATACTGTCGTTCTTGTGCTCGCTGCATCCAGAGGAAAACTTTGCCACGTCAAGCAGCCCCAATGGGCCATCTGCAAAGTCAGGGGCCTATGGAACTGGTGTGCATTGATTTCCTTTGCCTGGAGCCTGACTTGAGTGGTCAAGGGAATGTCCTTGTGGTAACAGATCATTTCACCAGATACGCCCAGGCGTTTCCAACAAAAGACCAGAAAGCCACAACAGTGGCCAAAGTATTAGTGGAAAAGTTCTTTGTGCACTATGGTTTACCGCAACGCCTCCATTCAGATCAGGGAAGAGACTTTGAAAGCCGGCTGATTAAGAAGTTGCTAGACTTGTTAGGCATCCAAAAGACTAGGACTACTCCCTACCACCCACAAGGGGATGCTCAGCCTGAACGGTTTAACCGGACTCTTTTGAACATGTTGGGGACCCTGAGCTCAGAAAAGAAACAGCACTGGAGTAAACATGTAGCTGCCATCGTACATGCCTACAATAGTACTGTCAGTGATGTTACAGGATACTCCCCATACCGATTAATGTTCGGGCGGGAGGCTCGGCTGCCAGTGGACTTGGCTTTCGGCATATCACCTGATCACACCTCAGCAGCATCTCACAAGGGGTATGTGGACCGGTTGAGGAAGAGCCTAAAAACGGCCTACGAAAAAGCCCAAGTCTCATCTGATCAACGGGGGCTGAGAAATAAAAGAAACTTTGAACTGAAAGTTAGGATCCAGGATTTGCAGCCAGGGAATAAAGTGTTGTTGAGGAACTTGGGTATCCCTGGGAAACACAAGTTGGCTGACCGTTGGAAATCCCAGCCCTATGTCATCTGTAAGCAGCTGCCAAACCTTCCTGTGTATCAGATTAGGCCGGAAGGGAGAGTGGGCCCACTGAAGACTTGGCATAGGAACCACCTATTACCTCTCTCAGAAGCAGTTCGCCTACCTCCTGACCCAGTCTCACATGAAGTCCCTTCAACGTCTCAAGGGCACAGGCCAGTTACCAGATCTCAAACAGCATTTCCAGATGTGAGGGATGGAGATTCTCCAATTGAAGATCTGGAAGATGAAGAGGAGGTACCTGATTGGATGTGGTCATCTTAGTTACCAGAACCCACGACTGAGTACCTGTCTTCATCCGAACTGGTTGAAAGAGGAACCCTTCGGGCAGAAGCTCCTGAATTTGTGCCTTTCCACATGCTTACAGAAGAAGTAGCTGATGGTGAAGATCCTGAGGAGGAGGTTGCACCTTTCTCTGTAGAAGAATTAACTGCTTCTGAAACCCCAGAGTCCAATGCGTTGGGACTAGAGGAGGAAGCTCTTGAAGAATCCCCAAGAGCGGCTGGTTCCAGCACTTCTAAGATTGTGACTCCCAAAGAACAGAGGGAAAGAAGAGTCATTCACCCACCCAAAAGACTAACTTACGACCAATTGGGGAAATGCTCGGAAGAAGCTGTCCTTACTTCTAAGAGAACTCTTGATCAGCCTAGTTCTTCCACTGCAGATTTAGTGGAGGACAACCCTAGCTCACCCCCAGGCACATCTGTACAAGCCACTCAAGTGTCGGGGGTTTGTGAACAGAACCACCTTCTCTCCCCCAACAATTGGTGGGAGGTTCCGCTGTCGGCCCTGTGTTTTAATGTGCAGTTGTTGGGTTTGAACTCTGCTTCTGATAAGGGACATGGTTTACCGTTGTGCATGAGTTAATTGTTTTTTTTCCAACGTATGTGACAGGATACATGCTGTCGTTATCTTTGGGGACCAAAGTTTCTAAAGTGGGGGGAGTGTGTAGCGGGCATCCTCCCATTTACAATTGTTCATTAGTAGACTGTATAACATTTTGAAGGAACTCGGCTCCATCTAGTGGCCAAACTGCCACACTGCAGCTTGGTGGTTTTCATCAGAAGTTTCTAGTGGCCAAACTGCCACACTGCAGCTTGGTGATGTTCATCAGATACTACGATACCCACAATTCAGTGGGAACACCAGGGTGCATTGCTTCACCGCACAGCCTTTTGGGGGAAGCTTTATAAAGGAAGGGAGGAGCCAGGCTCTCTCTCTTGTCTCCTGACACAACAGCTAGAAGGAAGCAAGTGCTGTGGGCTGATGCTGCGGACTAGGCCTGAAGCCTGAGCCTGAAGTGACGGAGTGGAAGCATTTCATCTGCAGTAAAGGAGCCTTCCCAGAGAACCCATTGATGCTCTGCAGAGACTGGTGTTGCCCACATCTAACCACAAGCGCGGCTGGTGACAGAAATCGGAGGTGGAGAGCTCGGGAAGAAAGAGGCCGTTTGGTGAGCAGGGCACATGCCCAAATCTGTTTCTCGCTTGGAAGAAAGTAACTTTAGCTGGTGCTAACTACACTTCAGATAGTACGCAGTACACTCAGCGGCCTAGTGCACCTTCCAGGAGACTAAGCATTTAAACACAAGTACATAAGGTGTCAGGGGCCTATATATGCACCACTAAGAAGATTAATACGCCCAATTACGCAGTAACATTGCGGGTGATTGTAACCTTTTTTTTTCTCACCCCTTTTGACTATATATCCTTACTTTTGGATTACAAATAGCTTGTGCACCAACGATTGCTAGCGAAGATTCCAAACCAAAAGGAAGGAACTGTGTATGGGATTCAAATAGGTTCTGCCTACCTGATACAAGAGACTAGACGTGTGTAAAGTATAGCCTGCATTGGGTAAAAGAAAGCCTATGAGTTATCTTTTAGTTGCATAAGTATACAAAAATAGCTATCTTAATCATATTGTTTATTATTGTGTCAATAACTTTATCTTTCTTAGTTGACTCTTGTGATGTCTTTTGGAGTCAACTTGTACTTTAACTCTCAGTAAAGCTACTTTGGTTAAGCAAAAGTCTGTGTGTTGCACCTTGTGTCACCCAGAGGGACTGCGGCTGGAGAAAGGTAACAAGTTATTATTACTTATTGGGGTGATATATCCTGAACTGTGTTCTCCTGTAGCCATTTGGTATTATAGTCCCATTTCGTGTCAGTTGTGCCTAGGGAGGGTTCGAGCCAATTTCAGGGGTTGGAAGGCAGGACGTAGACCCAATAATCTAATCAGCAGCTCCTGCGGGGGTGGTGCTACACGAGGTTTATAAGTAATTAGAAGAAGATGGGTCCACAGAGGCTCACAAACAAACACATACATGGTCAGACTTGACAAAGACACACAATTGTAAAACCATGCCTACAAAAATAACCTTTTGAGGGTCAAAATGCAAAACTATTCCAGCAAACAGATCAAACAATCCTCAAACCACAGCCCTAGTAGGGCGTGGGTCAGTCATTATGCACACAATCTATATTCCCCCACAAAATCCCAATTTCTAACAAATGCAAACAAAGATTCTGGCCTCTTCTCAGGCAAAGCAAACCACACTAGTGCTGGTCTTTATATACAGTGGTGATCGAAAGTTTGGGCACCCCAGGTAAAAATTTGTAATAATGTGCATAAAGAAGCCAAGGAAAGATGGAAAAATCTCCAAAAGGCATCAAATTACAGATTTGACATTCTTATAATATGTCAACAAAAGTTAGATTTTTTTCCATCATTAACACTTTCAAAATTACAGAAAACAATAAAATGGTGTCTGCAAAAGTTTGGGCACCCTGCAGAATTTATAGCATGCACTGCCCCCTTTGCAAGGCTGAGACCTGCCAGTGTCATGGATTGTTCTCAATGATCGTCTGCGAAGACCAGGTGATGTCAATCTCAAAGGTTTTAAATGCCCAGACTCATCTGACCTTGCCCCAACAATCAGCACCATGGGATCTTCTAAGCAGTTGTTTAGAAAACTGAAACTGAAAATAGTTGACGCTCACAAAGCTGGAGAAGGCTATAAGAAGATAGCAAGCATTTTCTGCATTTTCAGATGTCAATATCCTCTGTTCGGAATGTAATTAAGAAATGGCAGTCATCAGGAACAGTGGAAGTTAAAGCAAGATCTGGAAGACCAAGAAAAATATCAGACAGAACAGCTTGCAGAATTGTGAGAAAAACAATTCAAAACCCACGTTTGACTGCACGATCCCTCCAGAAAGATCTAGCAGACACTGGAGTTGTGGTAAACTATTCCACTATAAAGAGATACTTGTACAAATATGGTCTTCATGGAAGAGTCATCAGAAAAAAACTCTTCTACGTCCTCTCCACAAAAATCAGCGTTTGAAATTTGCAAATGAACATATAGAGAAGCCTGATGCATTGGAAACATGTTCTGTGGACCGATGAGGTTACAATTGAACTTTTTGGCCGGAATGAGCAAAGGTACGTTTGGAGAAGAAGGGCACACAGAATTTAATGAAAAGAACCTCTGTCCAACTGTTAAGCATGGGGGTGGATCAATCATGCTTTGGGGTTGTATTGCAGCCAGTGGCACAGGGAACATCTCACGAGTAGAAGGAAAAATGGTTTCAATACAATTTCAGCAAATTTTGGATGGTAACTTGATGCCATCTGTGAAAAAGCTGAAGTTAAAGAGAGGATGGCTTCTACAAATGGATAATGATCCTAAACACACCTCGAAATCCACGGGGGATTACATCAAGAGGCGTTAACTGAAGGTTTTGCCATGGCCTTCACAATCTCCTGACCTCAACATAATTGAAAATCTATGGATAGACCTTAAAAGAGCAGTGCATGACAGACAGCCCAGAAATCTCAAAGAACTGGAAGACTTTTGTAAGGAAGAATGGGCAAAGATACATCAAACAAGAATTTAAAGACTCTTGGCTGGCTACAAAAAGCGTTTACAAGCTGTGATACTTGCCAAAGGGGGCAGTACAAGATATTAACTCTGCAGGGTGCCCAAGCTTTTGCAGACGCCATTTTTTTGTTTTCTGTTATTTTGAAAGTGTAAATGATGGAAATAAAATCTAACTTTTGTTGACATAGTATAAGAATGTCTAATCTGTAATTTGATGCCTTTTGGAGATTTTTCCATCTTTCCTTCTTTATGCACATTAATACAAATTTTTACCTGGGGTGCCCAAACTTTCGATCACCACTGTAACATAGGTTGGATTAATAGCACACCTACACCCACCCAGTAAAGAACACGCCCATCAGTGTAATTCATTTTGTCACTTCATGCCTTAAGTTCTCACACCTGTGGATCAGGAACACACACTCGTGGCAAATGAAAGAATGCAACAGCATACTGTATGTATCTGTGCAGGGTAAACAAAAAAAGACAAATGTCCCAGGCTCGGGCCATTAACAAAGATAACAACAACACAATTATTCAAGTTGTAAGTTGTTGGACACGTGGGGGATACAAAGCAGGAAATGTCAACTTTGTGAGGGCTGCTTCAGACCGCATTTCACACTGAAGCAGTACGACTTCTGCACGACTTCGGGGGCGACCTGTGAAGTCCCGTGCACCGCGACTTCGGCGCGACTTGCACAGACTTCATATAATGAATGTCTATGCAAGTCGCTCCGAGGTCGCCCAGAAGTAGTACAGGACCCTTTTTCTAAGTCGGAGCGACTTGCGTCGCTCCTATTAGAACGGGTCCTGTACCAGTCAATGGACCGCAAGGGACCGCGACTTGTCAGGCTGACAAGTCGCCTGACAAGTCACGGTAGTGTGAATGGAGCCTTACACAAATTGTTGACAAAACACATTTGTCATTCATCATCACCATACAACATTAAAGTATGAGTGCAGGATAACAGCATACTTATACAACCATATCTGCCCACAAACACACAGTTGTAGATTGTGTACAAAACCAAAGTCACTTTCTTTAGAATGTCATTTCTTGGTTTTCCATTATATGAAACCCGTCAAAAATATAATGTGGTGTTATTTAGCCCTAAGTTCCTGGGTACCTAAAGTTAATCAATGCACATGTACCCTGGAAGTCCTGAGTGCCATTGACATATGGTGATATGCCATCTGGGTCCAAGGCTGGGTATGTCTGATTACTGTCAGTGTGCCCCTATAACACCATCTGTAATTTTGAGGCTTTTTGGTTGGTAAGAGGCTGAAATTGGTGCTGGTGTGGAATTCAAGAGGCTGCTTCCTGTCCCTCCCAGTGGAACACATATGGCAAGATTTGCAATGGTGGAACCTCCTACACCAAAAATGTAAATTTCTTGGGTATTTACCTATAGGTGGTGGAATTACATCAGTCAGGAGTTCTGTATCTTGATTTATTCTGTGATATTTTTTGATTATTGGTGTGAGAGTGTAGAATAGTGGTGTTACCCTCTGAATTTTGGTAATTACATTTTGAATTGGATTAATAATGTTGGAACACATATTACATTTTTGTGGTGAAAAAGCTTATCATTTGGAAATACTAAACAACACACAAAATTGTTTTTTAAATTTGCACCAGCCATGGTATTGTGTGTGGTTTGTGAAGACAGCTGTGGGAGTTTCGGTTAAGATTTATGTGAGATATAGAGCAATGAGTGCATTAGCTACCATTTACTTATCAGATTAGCGACAATTCGGTCAAAATAGGCAGGGAAAGGGAACACCTGTGCCGCTTTGGTGCCAAAAAAGTACCAGCTTTAGCTGTGTCCTCCATCTTCAAGGTCTCACACACAGATACAAACGGTGCATCTACCAGTGCCTTTTCCTACGTGGAGGAATCATCCTCACTATCAGAGGATTCCAGGCACGTGGTCACGTGGTCAAAGACCCAGCAGGGTGCCCCATGTCCGCGACGGCCAAATCAGATTCAGGATCTAATGAAACTGATCAGGCAGGGGAAGGTGGGGGTGCTATTTGCTAGCCCGACGCCTGCAAGCCACCTCCACCCGGGACACAAGGGACTCCAGGACAGCCATCAGTGTATGGATGGATGGTTGGGACCCGGAGGGCCCTGCAGCCTCAGAGAGGGGAATGAGGTGGGGAAACATGCTCCAAAGACTCCATAAGTCACCAGGACCCCACAAAAAGTATAACACACTGCTAAGGGACAACCCCCACTGCGCTGGCAGCACCAGCCGGTTGCCAAGCACAAGGCACAGAGTGTTCCTCAGCAGAGAGGAAGAGGACCCCACCAGACTCACCACCCGCTGACACAGGCACCTGCAATCACCAGCAGAATCTGCACTACGCGTGCGGCGATCAGGAAGCTAAATAATCCAGGAGTCGGCACCAGGGGATAAGGAGGGGCTCCCACCGCCGAAATCGCCGCCCACGGGGCTCCACTGTCATGGCTGCCAGTATTTGCAATACAAACCACAAGAAAATGGCCATTGGACTACACAAACATGGCCGCCATGTATAGGAATACACAAGGTTAGAACAAAATGGCGGCCCTGGCCGGTGCTACGAGGCCTACAGGGACTCAGCATTAGGGAGACCAGGCCTCAGGACAGATCCAGGTGGGATGGGAGGCTCTGGCAGGAGCCCCCACCTGGTACAAACCCCCCGCCAGTCATTCGTCTGTCACCGGTGGCGTACCCCCCCACCCCATCACCAGTTAGCGCTCTGCCCCCACCCCAGGAAAATGGCCAGACCACCCCAGCATATGTGGAGGGGGGCAGGATGAGGAACTTGGCAAGGGGGGGTGCCTGTGGGAAGGAGGGGAACCCGGGGGTCCGACTGTCCCAAGGAGGGGCCCACGTCCAACCCAAAACCCTCCAGGGGTAAAGGTGTGACAGCTACTCACCATACCAGGAACCAGGTTTGCACCGCTCCAGACAGATCCTCCTCTCCATCGAAATGGGGGGAGCTGTTGAGCAGGAGGAACGCTGTGACTCAGACCAAGACCTTGCGAGGCATGTAACTCGCAGGGCCAGTCCCCGTTTAGTGGGGCTATGTCGTGGCCAACCTAGCGTGGAGCTGAGGCTTGTGCACACTTTCCGCCCAGACTGGGGTGACCGCTGGCTCTAGATTATCCAGCCCGTCGCCCAGTCTGGCAGTTGATAGTAGATCTCACAGGAAAAATCCAGGAGGAAAAAAAAAAAGTTCTATCTAAATAATGTTGCCAGGATCAAAGATCCCAGCAAGGAACTAGGTCCTTACTCCTGTCTAGGCAGAAAAAAACTGAGTGACTATAGCAGAGAGAGGGAGTATACCCCCTGGGACTGCCCATGGGTGTAGTCAGAATTTTTTTCTGCCTAGTGTCCTACTCCTGTAGGGGGCAGCATAACCCAATGGTCAAGAATGACAGGAGCTGTGTCTGTCAATAAACGAAAGAGAAATTTCATTTTATAATTTTTTTTATAATTATTCAGCTTGAGACAACTGTCTGAAATTGGTGATAGAGAGAAACAAACACGAGATGAAATATACTGCATCTCCGTTATTATTATTTGATTTATGAAGTTTGGACAGAAGAGTCCAGGATTGGATATTTATGGAGCCTAAAGATGGATTTTGATGACATTATTATATTTCTATATTCTTTATGTGGTTTAGATATACAACTGTTCCAGAATATTATTGTCTCAGTCAGTCCTTTTATACTCACTGTAATTCCTCTATCCGACTTGTTGTCAGAGCTTCCATCAGATCCCTGAAATGAGGACCCTCCAGATTGTTCCCTGACAGGATCAGTGTCCTCAGTGTCTGATTATTTTTTATTCCAAATGCCAGGTAGGGGGAGGAACTGTCTGTCATATGATTACCATCCAATCTGTACAAGTAGAGAAGAATGTTACCAGAAGAAACAGAATTTCTCCCCCAGGAGTGAAAAAAAAACACCAGTCCATCCAGTCCAACCTGTGGTGTGTGAGTGTGCTTGTGTTTATGTCAATAGTACATTGTATATCCCTGTATGTTGTGATTGTTAAGCTGCCCATCTAATATTTTTTTTAAACTATTGATGCTGCTGATACCACTGCTTGTGGAAGAGAATTCCACATTCTTCTCGCCCTGACAGTAAAGAACGCTCTACGCTGTTTTAATTTAAACTGCTTCTCTTCCAATTTCAGTGAACTGCCACATGTCTTTTTAAATTCCCTTTTGCTGAAAAGTTTTTCCCCTATGCTAGGGTCACCAGTACGATATTTATACATCACTATCATATCCCCTCTCAAGTGTCTCCTCTCCAGAGAGAATACGTTCAATGCTTGTAGTCGTTCCCCATAGCTGAGATCCCTTAGTCCCTTTATTAGCTTTGTTGCTTTCCAGTTCCAGCACATCCTTCTTGAGGACCAGTGCCCAGAACTTGGCGGCATACTCAAGATGCGGCTGGACCAGAGTCTTGTAGAGTGGAAGAATTATCATTTTATATCTGGGGTGAATCCCCTTGCAGCAGCTTGCCCTGATTGCGCTCTTACAATTCGTATTGCATTCTTTGTATTGTTGGAATGCTGACAATGAATTCTCAGCCTTGTATTTCTTAAAGGCCTTATCTTTTGCTTTTATATGCATTTTTACGTTAGAGTTTAGCCACACAGGATTTATTTTAGCTCTTTTAAACTTATTTCCCTTTGGAATGCACTGGCCAATACCTTTATTTAGTATGGTCTTAACCACTTGCCGACCGCCGCACGACTATCTACGGCGGCGGTCAGCCCCTCACAGGCAAACTGACGTAGGTCTACGTCGCTTGCTTGTGAGGGTCTAGGGAGCGAGCGCGCGCCCCCGGAGGCGCGCTCCCGCTTCCGCGTGGTCACGGACCCCCCCGCACGTGTGACCGGCGGACTCGATGTCCGCCGGCCACTCTGCGATCGGCGGGGAGAGGGAGAATGTCAGGCAGCTTGTGTAAACAAGCCACCTGTCATTCTCCTCGGTGTAAAGACACTGATCACACGGATCTACTATGTAGATCCATTGATCAGTGTCCTTACAGCTCAAGCCACAGCCAATCACAGTAGAAAGCACGCCCCTAGGGACACACACAGCCCCTCCCTCCCAAATAAAGTTAACCCCTTCACTACCAGTGTATTTTTACAGTAACAGTGCATATGTATAGCACTGATTACTGGAGAAATGTCACTGGTAACCCCAAAAGAGTCAAAAATGTCAGTCAAGGGTCCGATCTGTCCGCCCCAATGTCGCAGTACCGCAAAAAAAATCGCAGATCGCCGCCATTACGCGTTAAAAAAACAAACAACAAAAATGACAAAAATCTTTCCCTTTGTTAGTAAACGCGATAACTTTTGCGCAAACCAATCAAAATACGCTTTTTGCGATTTTTTTTTACCAAACATAGGTAGCATAAAACAAATTGGCCGAAAATGTTAAAAAATTTTGATTTTTACATTTTTTTTGGTGGGAATTTCATATAAAAAAATGTGAAAAATATTGCTATTTTTGCAAAATTGACGCTCTTTTTTTGTTTATAGCGCGTGATCAAAAAATCGCACAGGTGATCAAATACCACCAAAAGAAAGCTCTGTTTGTGGGAAAAAAAGGACGCCAAATTCGTTTAGGTACAGCGTCGCTCGACCGCGCAATTTTCTGTTAAAGTCACGCAGTGCCGAATCGCAAAATACCCCCTGGTCAGGAAGGGGGTAAAATCTTCCGGGGCTTAAGTGGTTAAAGCACTCCCATGTTTCCAGTGTTTTCTCCTAGGATTTTATCCCATTTAATATCGTCTAGCAAGGAGCACAATTTAGGGAAGTTGGCTCTTTTGAAACTCAGTGTCCTTGTATTACCCTTGTGCTTATTATTTCTGTGATTTATACTGAATCTAATTGACCTGTGGTCGCTGCTTCCTAATCTGCCCCATATTTCCACATCTGCGATCAGGTCTGTATTGTTTGTAATCAGTAGGATTCCACCTCCTCCCTTCCTCTATTAGTGATGTGATCCCTCATGTTCATTTGCTCATCATTCTTGATATACAGGCATACCCCTCCCCTTCCCTACCCTACCTATCTCTACAATATAGGGAATATCCCTGAATGGTTGCTAGCCAATCGTGTGAGCTGTCAAACCAAGTTTCTGAAATTCCCACAAAATTGAAAGCCTCCTTGTGCATTAGCAGCTCCAGTTTTCCCATTTTATTAGTTAGACTTCTAGCATTGACATTGCTTTATGAAACATAATCTATCATTTACACTATTGGAGATTTCTCTTTTTGTGGTCCCCAATTACTAAATGGGACATCAGAAGTTGAGGAGGTGGTGTGATCCATTCATTATTCCTGAATGGGGATTGTATCATACACACTCACACTGATCTCTAGGCTTTGAGGTCCAAACTTCTGGTAAGTCTAATCCTAAGGCACACCTGTGCAATAATCATGCTGTCTAATCAGCATCTTGATATGCCACACCTGTGAGGTGGATGGATTATCTCGGCAAAGGAGAAGTGCTCACTAACACAGATTTAGACAGATTTGTGAACAATATTTGAGAGAAATAGGCCTTTTGTGTACATAGAAAAAGTCTTAGATCTTTGAGTTCAGCTCATGAAAATCGGTGCAAAAACATAAGTGTTGAGTTTATAATTTTGTTCAGTGTATTTGAACTTATATACCACACTTTCCGCTGGCCGCTGGTTTTCTTTCATTAGAGTTTACAAAAACATTTTCAAGTTTCCTTTTTTTTTTTTTTTGGTGCAGATATTTGTTTTTATTTTTTTTTTTTTTTTATCCAGCTTTAGACAACTGTCTGACATTTGTGATAAGAGACTGGAGATTGGTGATTGGAGACAAACAGAAGATTAAATCAATCTCCATTATTATTATTTGATTGATTTAGTCTAAAGATGGATTTTGATGACTTTATCATATTTCTATATTATTTATGTGGTTTAGATATAAAACTGTCCCAGAATATTATTGTCTCAGTCAGTCCTGTTATACTCACTGTAATTCCTCTATCCGGCTTAATGTCAGAGCTTCCATCAGATCACTGAAATGAGGACCCTCCAGATTGTTTTTTGACAGGTCCAGTGTCCTCAGTGTCTGGTTATTTCTTATTCCAGATGCCAGGTGGGGGCAGGAACTGTCTGTTAGGTGATTAGAGGACAATCTGTAAGTAGAGAAGAATGTTACCAGAAGAAAATTAAATTCTCCCCCAGGAATGAATGTAACTATTCCCTACATACATGGAACTAATTTCTCTTTATTGGAATCATTTATATTAGATCACTTAATAAAACTCTAGGAAATATTGTTTTATGAGAAACAATATGAAACAATTATGATGTATGATCACCTACAGTCACATCTTTATTACTACTTATTGGACTTCATAGAATATCAGATTTTAACAAAGTTACAGGAAAAGACTATTTAGAAGTGACCTCTTGAAGTGGTCACTGTAATACTCTTGGTGATATACACCATTACAACAAGTTAAACTTGGATAGGAACATAAGAAATGAATAAAAATGTTTAAAAAAATGATTTTTTACATTCATTGGACTGGACTGTATTTTATAATATTTTACTTTTTAACATGTTTGTTATTTTTCTTTTGCATAAAAGTTTTTGTATTCTAACATTTTTTGCAGTAATCTGTATTCAAAGGCAGGACTACCTACCTACCAAGTCTCTCTTGATCTTTGGTAATCCAAGCTCCTTTACTAAATCCATCATTAAATATGTTTTTTTTGCAAATGCATGGCCTACTAGAGTTGTTGAAAGTACTCTTTTCTATGTTTTTGGAACAAGTCTGTGCTGCTGCCTGTGTTTATATTGCGGAAACTAAAGGAAACTGGAGGAAACTGGACTGTATTTTTATGGAGTTTCCTCCAGTTTCCTTTAGTTTCCGCAATATAAACATAGGTAGCAGCACAGACTTCTTCCAAAAACATAGAAAAGAGTACTTTCAACAACTCTAGTAGGCCATGCATTTGCAAAAAAAACATATTTCAGGATAAATTTATTAAAGGAGCTTGGATTACCAAAGATCAAGAGAGATTTGGTAGGTAGGTAGTCCTGCCTTTGAATACAGATTACTGCAAAAAATGTTAGAATACAAACATTTTTATGCAAATGAAAAATAACAAACATGTTAAAAAGTAAAATATTATAAGGAAATGACCTTAAACAAATCTTAACCACTGACAAATGCAATAAATTACTGCATGAGAAAATGTGGTAGTTACCAGACAATCGAAAAAAATACAGCATTCATTAATTAATGCTAAATTCTTAGTGAATTGAACTTTCACAAACGATTTATCACATGCATTATTTTACCGCATTTTATTTGCCATTATTTAACTCTTAGTGAAATGACCCCAATATCACTGATAACTAATGAAAAGAACTTATAAACAGTATATATATATAAAATAGTGTAGAAATAGAAGTAAGACTCTTCAATATAAAAAAGTCCAAATAAACAATGGTAATAAGGAAAACGTCTCAACGGCATAAGATCAAATCCTCCATCATGAGGTTCAAAGGAAATCTCAAAGTACAATGGTGTCACTTTTAGTCAATGATGTCTCCATAACATGAGTGAGACTTCTGTGACTATCACAGTGAATCCTCACAACTGAATGGAAGACTTAGCAAAAGGTTGGAGGTGAAAGCCTTGAGGTCAGTGTGAATGTGTATAGGACAATCCCCATACAGGAATAATGAATGGATCACACCACCCCATCCAATTATGATGTCACATTTAGTAATTGGGGTCCACAAAAAGAGAAAACACCATTAGTGTGGATTACGCAAGGTTTTTTTTTTTTTTTTTTTTTTTTTTACTATTTAAAATGGCTAATAAAACCTGCATATGTAAAGCCGTCATATATACAACAAATGTACAAAGGAACTTTTATGAAGGCACCATTTATGATAATGTCACTATCAAAAAGCTCCCCCCTGAATCTGATATCCTCAGAGGCTCAGAGAAAGTTGTATTCAGGTGAAATGTATAGTCTTGGGTCATCTACACTTTTGGAGGTTTTCTCTTTTGTAGACCCCAATTACTAAATGTAACATCAGAAGTGGATGAGGTGGTGTGATAATTTAATTCTTGTATGGGGATTGTACCATACACACTCACCCTGACCTCTAGGCTTTGAGGTCCAACCTTCTGCTAAGTCTTGGATTCAGTTGTGGTGATTCACTGTGATGGTCACAGAAGTCTCATGATGTGGGAACTTCATTGACTAAATGTAGACACAGTTGCACTTTTGGATTTCCTTAGAACATCATGATGGAGGACTTGATCTCATGGTGTGGAAGAGTTTTCACAATTACCACTTTATATTTGTACTTTTTTTGTTGAAGAGTCCCACTACTATTGATACAATACTTTTATATATGCTGATTATAAATCATTTTCAATAATTACCAGTGAAATAGTCTCCATACCATTGCTATATATATATACTTATAATGACTTTTATGTAGAGTCTCACTCTTATTGTTATATTTTCACATTTACTGTATATTGTTTGAAAGTTATATACTAGTGCTGCAGTCTTGTATATTATACTATTTGGACTTGTAGATCAATTTACCACTGGAGACTGGTTCTCATTATTAAAGCTAGCACAAAGTTTTTCAGGTTTTTTGTGCAGATATTTATTTTTTTATAGCCAGTTTTAGACAACTGGAAACAAACAGGAGATAAAGTATATATAGATTATTATTATTATTTGATTTATGGAGTTTGGACATAACAGTCCAGGATGGATATTTATGGAGTCTTAAGATGGATTTTGATGACATTATCATATTTCCATATTATTTATGTGGTTTAGATATAAAACTGTCCCAGGATATTTCTGTCTCAATCAATCCTGTTATACTCACTGTAATTCCTCAATCCGGCTTGTTGTCAAAGCTTCCATCAGATCCCTGAAATGAGGACCCTCCAGATTGTTCTCAGATAGCTTCAATGTCCTCAGTGTCTGGTTATTTCTTATTCCAGATGCCAGGTGGGGGCAGGAACTGTCTGTAAGGTAAGTTCGCCACAATCTGTAGAAGAAGAGAAGAATGTTACTGTAAGAAAATGAATAGAGATGGCCTTGCGGTTCGCCCAGCGGTCGGTTTGTGGCAAATTTTGCTTGTTTGCCGATCATGCGGACATATGGCGATGTTCGCGGCCACCACATTCTTTTACATTGTGAAGAACTTTGACCCATGACACATCCATCAGGTGGTACAGGACAGCCAATTGAGACATTTCAGCACATGGACATACCCCCTACCTTATAAATAGAACTGACCTGGCTGCCATTTTACATTCTGCCTTTTGAATATAATTTGCCTAATTTTTGCCTAATTGCCCTAATATAGAAAGCATATTATAGTGGATTTGAAGCAGGGTGTTATATAACAATATACTTTCATAATAGTGTATTTGGGTACTGCAGGAATTTTGCCTCTTTCACTGTGTTACCTCTGCTACACACAGCGACAAACGTTACTGGGGAAAAAAAGTATTATAACTGATGTGATATACCAGTGGCCCCCCAAAACGACAGATTGAAGCAGGGGGTTATATACCTTCTTCCACATATACTGCGCTTCTCTGGAGACTTCTGTCACAGGGTCATTTAAAAAATGACAGGCAGAGGAAGAGGCAGGCCCTTCCACAGGGGTGGTAGGGGTAGGGCAAGAGCACCAGGCTGGAGCCAAAGTGGGAAGTTGCAGAAGGTGCATTTGATTACGTCAAAGGACGCACCAGACTTGGTTGAGTGGCTAACTCAGCCTTCCTCTTCTGCACCCTTCTCATCCTCTTTATCTGCACCCTCTTCACTCTCTGCTGTGTGCCCCCCCAAAGACACCACCACCATATACCTTCCGATTGAGTCACAGGATTTATTTTCCGATCCATCACAAGACATTTACGATGCGCAGCCATTCTTGGCATCGGATCAGAAAGAGGAGGTAGCAACAGCTGTCACTCAGCAGTCTGACAAAAGTACCCAGATCAGCCCAAGGTGGTTGGTCCCCACTGTTGCTTCCTACTCCGGAGTCTCTAATGTTAGTGGTTGGGAAGATGACATAGATGATGCAGAGGCAACATTTTTGCAGTACCCAAATACAATGTTATGAAAGTATATTGTTATATAACACCCCTCTTCAATCTGTCATTTTAAAGGACCACGGGTCTATCACACCAGTTATAATACTTTTTTCTAATTGCGTTTGTCACTCTTTGTAGTTGTAGTATTGCTGCACAACCACTCACCAGTCACAATGCTGCGCAATACAAATCCACTATAATATACTTTCTATATTCATCCAGCATTGCGACATCCTGATCTTCCTGCTCCTGCTCCTCGACGGCTTGATCAATGACACAATGCAATGCACATTCCAGAAAGATCGCAAACGTTCGGAATCAAATAACGAACACCAATGAGGTCTATTGGATCCGAACAGGAAAAGTCAAACGTCCCAATTTGAAGGTTTATATGCAAGTAATTGGGCATACAATGGTATGAGGGTCCAGGTACTGCCCTGGGGGACATGTATCAGTGAAAAAAAAGTTGGAAAAAACATCATATTAAAAAGAGCAGTGATTTACTGATGCTTAAAGTGAAACTATAAAAATGGGAAATAACAATAAAAATGAAACAAATTCCTTTGACTATAGTGCCAGCGGGGGTCCAATCAATCTGCCTGTAAAGTGGCACATCTGTACTGCATATAGAGCCTGCTGCAGAGATAATTGCATTTCTTTATTTTATAAACAGCAGCTTGGGGAGCCAGTCTGTATGATGAGGTCACACTTGTGTGCACTTGGAACAAGATTAGGGATTTTTTGGATAAATTCTGGTCTCTTTCACAGACTTTGGATAGAAGTAATAGGTGTGGAAAAATTAGGCTTTGGGTGTTGCTGGTGTCTTCACACCGTAACCCTATAGGTACTCTTGATGAAAGCAAGAATTGGCCTTGCTGTCAACAATTGAAATGATATGCTCCTGTCAAACAGATGCAGAAAAAATGGTCCTTGGGTGGTAATTTTTTTTTTCAATAACTTTTTATTAAAGAAAATGAAGTAAGATACAACATGTACAAAGGTCAATAACATAAAAGAAAATCATGACAAGCAATCATGATAACACTTGATCCACATGAGGACATCACAGTATCAAAGATTGCTCTACACCAAAGAGGCTAACTTGAGCAATAGTCAATATCTCACATAGAACATAAAACCAGTTATGTAGCAGAGCTTGTTTATGTAACAGGAACAGTTGTAACAGTTCTTTAACCTAGAATAAGTATATGATAGCAACGAAATGGAAGAAAGAAAAGGAAAGGTAAAGAAGCAATATAGAATGATAGAGAAAGAGGGGGGAGGAATGGGGGGGGGGGTGGATAGGGCAAGGCTTGGTATCCGCCCTAAGGATGTGCACAGGGCCGTAATGAAGACATTTATGTGAACATATGCAGTATCAGTCAGGATGGTGCATAATCTCTGCATAAGCAGATGAAGATGTAAAGGTGAACCAACAGGCCCATATCTTGTAGAATATGGGTGTTTGCTCCCTAAGAGCATATGTAAGATCTTCCATATGACAAATATGTTCTATCATCTGCAACCATTGTTTCAGAGTAGGAAGGGAGGACTGCTTCCAGTGTCTAGGTATGAGGGATTTGGCGGTGTTTAGGAGATGGGGGGGGGGGGGGTAATGGATCTTTTATATCGGTCTATTGGTTCACCCAAACAATGAAACAACACGACCCATGGATCATTAGGAACCTGCAATCCCTGTATCATTTGGATCCAGTGCAGAATAGACAACCAAAACAGTCGAATAAGTGGGCATTGCCACCAAATATGAGTGTGTGATGCTGATTCCCCACATCCTCTCCAAGATAGTCCTGGGTAGTCTGGGAAAACCATGTGGAGAAATTCAGGCATGTAATGCCACCTTAGCAGGACTTTGTAGTTCGTTTCACAAATTTTTGAAGATATAAGATGAGACATGAGCTAATCTTAGAATAGGTGAGCGTTGGTGATCCCTTAAGGGGAGAAGTCTTTTTTCCATTTTGCAAGGAAGGGAGGCAAGAGGGGGGGGGATCCAATGAAAGTAGGGCTTTATAAAATTTCGACACTACCTGCGAGGAGTGTAAAGAATGAGCCAAGATGTTTTCCACTGGAGTAAGTTCCTAGATTGATTTTAGGGGTTTCGGTAGTGTTTTTATAAAAACTGCCAACTGATTATAGCGCCAGTGGTCCAAGGCTGTAGCAGTGGTGTTCTTCATAAGCAGGGGCAAAGGAAGAAGTCCTATGGAAGAAGTGAGCTGATGTAAAAATAATACCCCAGGAGCGAGCCAGTTGGTGAACTGTTGATCCAGTGTACCCGGAGGAAAGAACATGTGATATGCATCAATGGAGAATTGTAGGACCAATTGTTAGACTTGTGAAGGGAGTCCCAGATTGTGAAGGTAGATTTAGTCAATGGGGATGTAGAAGTCGCTAAGGAGCGAAAGCGATTAGGAATCCACATCTGTTTGCGTAAATCAGTGTTGCTAAGGTCGTGCTCCAGTTGTACCCACAGCTTGGTGGATTTGTGATACTTCCAAACAGAAATCCTCATTAGAACAATTGCAGTAAAATATTTCTTAGGGTCTGGGAGTGCCAGACCACCATCCACCTTAGATCTAACTTGTTGAGACCTAAAGATTTGAGGGCGCCTACCACGCCAGATATATCTGCCCAACAGTTTGGAGAGTATGGAAAAGAAGCCCAGAGGGAACCTTATAAGGGATCATTTGAAATAGGAACAGAAGTCTGGGTAAGACATTTATTTTCACAACACTTATTCTTCCAAACCATGAATGGGCAAGCTGATTTCAATTGTCTAGGTCCTGGCGCATAGAGTTCAATAAAGGGATATAGTTTTCCCAAAATAATTTGGATGGATTACGAGTGAGAAAGATACCTAAGTATTTCATTTTACGAGATTGCCAAGTGAAAGGGAAAGATTGTTTGAGAAGAGCAGCAGTCCTGGGAGGGGTGGAAATATTCAGAATTTTTGAATTGGCGAGATTGATTTTAAAATTAGATATAGAGCTAAAAGTCTTAAAGGCTGTCATGAGATTGGGTAGTGTGATGTTGGGTTGTTGACCATAGAATAAAATAATAAAATCGTCCGCATAGTTGTCCGCATAGGTGGCATATTTATGTTCACAATTTCCTACTTTGATGCCATGTATATTAACGTTATGACGAATCGTCGCCAGAAAGGGTTCTAAGGAAAGGGCAAATAATAACGGTGAGGAAGGGCACCTCTGTCTAGTGCCATTATATAAGATGAAAGAGTTGCTAAGAGTACCATTTATGCAAAGTTGGGCCGTTGGATAGTTGTAGAGTGCTTAGATTTTACTAAGCATATTAGGGCCTATGCCCAGAAAGGACAGATTAGCCATCAGGTATTCCAAGTCCACCCGGTCAAAAGCCTTTGCCACATCAGTGGAAAGTAGAAGGGTGGAATGAGAGGACCCGCAAACATGAGACAAGAGGAACAGAGTACGTAAGGAATTATCTCCAGCCTCCCTACCTGGTATGAAATCTGTTTGGTCTTGAGAGACCCATTTCGGTATTAGAGGGAGCAATCTAGATGCCAGGACCTTGGCACACAGTTTCACATCTATGTTTAAGAAATAGGCCTATAACTCCTGCATAGGGTGAGATCCTTTCCTGGTTTGGGAAGAACCCGAAATGTGTGCATGCAATGTCTCAGGCCTTAGAAAGCAATCTTTAGAGATGGAATTTGCATAAGCAGTCAAATGAGGTAGCAGCGTCTCTTGAAAAGTGCAGTAGTATTTTACCGTTAGACCATCCGGGTCCAGGACCCTACCAGTAGCCATGGAGCTAAGTGCCGCGTTAGGTTCTGATGCCGTGATCTGACTCTCCAAAACCTGAAGCAAAGCAGGGGGCAGTTTGGGCAGGTGGGATTGGGACAAATACTCCTGAATCATGTTGTGTAGTGTCTGAGGGTCAGTAATAGCCTTGGGGACATGATAAAGCTGTTGATAAAACAAATGAAATTCTCTGGCTATAGCTTTCATTTTGTATACTAGGGAATCAGAAGAGGTTTTAATTTTCGCTATAAAAGTCACTGTTTTTTTCTGTTGAAGAGACCGTGCCAAGACCTGGCTAGGTTTGTCCCCCCATTCATCCACAAGTTGAGACACTAATCTACATTTAGCCCTTTGTTCCGAGTGGAAGAGAGCCTTCAACTTCTCTCTTTTTTGGGTCAGGGATTGTAATATGGGAAGGGAGTGATAGGTTTTATGGCTTTTTTCCAGAACAGCGATTTCACGGATAAGCTCAGAACGAAGTCTTGATCACTCTCTCTTTTTCCTCGTTCCTAGCTCTATGAGTTTACCACCTATAGTAGCCTTATGGGCCTCCCAGAGGACTCCCAGGAAGATCTCTGGGTTCCCATTTTCCAAAAAATAGGTGGCAAAGTCCTTCCCAATCTGTGCTCTATCCGTGAGATCCAACAGTAGCAAGTCATTCAGTTTCCAATTAAAAGATTTTAGTAGTAGTGATGGGATGATTAAGCGAAGGCATATGGGAGCATGGTTGGAGAGAGTTGCAGGGACTATTTTAGACTGTTGAATAAGTTCTAGGTGATGATGGTCAATAAAAATGTAGTCTATTCTAGAGTAAGACCAATGGAGGTGGGAATAGTGTGAGTAGTCTCTTTCACTAGAATGCATAACCCACCAAGTGTCCATAAGCTGCATATCAAGGAGACGTTTACGAATAAATGTTAAGCGTTTAAGAGGTAGAGAGGATTTACCCTGGCATGTATCCAGTTTAGATTCCAAGGGGACATTATTGGCACCAGCCAGGACAATGCAGCAAAGTCCTGAATTTAGGAAGAACAGTGGAAAAGAAGCTTGCCTAATCATGGTTAGGAGCAGGGCTTTTTTTCTCAGAGAATAGGTGCAGGAACTCTCCCCTTCTGAGCCCCTCCCCCATGTGTCTGCCCCCTTACTCACCTCTGAGCGCCGTCCCTTGATTCCACCCCCTGCCCTCCTCTCAGTACCGTCCCAAGTATCATTTTGTGGTGCTAAATAATTTGTATGGAATTTATTCTGGTCTAATAACAAGAAAAGCAGTAAAATAGATCCCCCAGCAAAAGTAGACCCCACTCCACACAATATTAGACCCCCCCCCCCAACTACAATGGACCCTACCCCAGCAACAATAAACCAACCACAGCAACAATAGACCCTACCCCAGCAACAGTAGTTCCCCCACACAACAATAGACCCCCACACAGCAACAATGGACCACTCACAGCAAAAAACCACCCCTAGAAGCAAAAGACCGACCCCAGCAGCAACAACGGATCTCAAAGCAGCTAGCATCAATAGACCCTCCAGCAGCAACAACAGATCTCCAAGCAGCTAGCATCAATAGACCCTCCAGCAGAAACAACAGATCTCCAAGCAGCTAGCATCAATAGATCCCCTAGCAGCAATAACAGATCTCCAAGCAGCTAGCAACAATAGATCTCCTAGCAGCAACAACAGATCTCCAAGCAGCCAGTAACAATATACCGCTACCTCAACAGTAGATCCCTACTAGCAACATAAGACCCCCCAGCAATAATAGATCCCCCACAAGCAAAATTAGACCCTTACAAAAAAACAAGTCCCCACCAGTGACAACAGATACCCCAGCAGCCAGCATTAATAGACCCTCCAGCACACCCTAAACCCCTTGCCATTACAAACATTCAGTGCTGGAGGTGCCGGAACTGCGTTCCCTCGCGTTCCCGCTGAAAAAAAGCCCTGGTTAGGAGCATATAGTGTATGTTAACCAGCGTGCAGGGAAAGTTACCCAGAGATCCTTTTAAAAACAGATATCTATTACTTGCATCAATTAAAGAAGAATCAAGCTTAAAAGCTGTGTTTCTTCTGAAACCAATGGCGACTCCCTTCGCTTTGTTAACATCAGAAAGACTGTAGAACCATGTCAGGAAGGAAGGAGAGGTGAGTTTTACAGAAGTATGGTGGGTAAGATGGGTTTCCTGTAAAAAGATTACATCCCCCTTAAGAGCTCTCAGTTCCCTACATAACTGATATCTCTTACCAGGAGCATATAAGCCTCGAAAATTAATAGAGATTAAATTGAGATTTGCCATTGAAAACAACCGAAAGACACCTCCAGCTGCATAAATACTGAGCCGACGTCCTGGAAATGGGGACAAGGGGAGGGTAACCAGGAAAGGGGGAAAGAGACCAGAAAAGAGAGAGAGATTTAAAGAAGAGAATAGAAAACAGTCAGAAAAGTATACCAGAGGCATAAATCACCACTATATGCATGCAAAGCCTTGCAGTGCTGATAGAGGAGGTCGGCACACTCCGGAATCCCACCATCCTCGGCCCTGATGTTGGAGACCTCGTGGGAAGACTGGGCATGGCCGAAACCTGTAGAGGGCGTCATGGAGCCCCAGGATGAGAAAGAGTGACACATGAAAGTGAAAACACCCACGAGCAGTACCTGCGAAATAAAAACCTTTTAACCACCAAAGACATGTGGCATTGAAAAGCCGATCAATCAAAAATATGACTTAGTAAACCAATAATAACAGCTAATGAATAAGAAAGAAAAAGACAAAATGATAATTCTACTTCCAGGGCATTTTTGCAATGCAGCACTCACGTAGAGAGACCTCCACAACAGTTGTGACATGTAGGTGAAGACCATATGGATGGTTCATTGATCAGTAGGGCCCGATTTGCCAGAAAGGTCTAGGTAGTCAGCCCATCTTAGAGGAAGATCCTGGAGTGGCGGATCCACGTTTCCCGGAGACTCTCTGCCATTGCTTATCCAGTAAAGGGGAAATGTGAGGAATATCTTTCTGCCAGCTTCAGGGGGGGGTGATGTTGTGATGTTGACGTCTAGGCAGAACTTCTCCAGGTCTTCAGGAAAACGAAGGACGGCGGTCCTGCCATCTCTGTGAGCCACAAAGGAGGCAGGGAATCCCCACAGATAGCTTATAGCATTTTGGCGCAGTTTGTCAGTTAGAGGTTTTAATTCCCTACGACGGTCAAGTGTCTCTTTGGCTAGATCAAGTAAGAAGGAGAGTGTGGTGCTATCAAAATCAAGTGTGTTCGCATCTCTGGCCCGATGCATGATCAATTCCTTTTCCTCATAGAAGTGCACCCTACATATAACGTCTCTTGGGTTGTCTGATGTCAGGTTGCGTGGGCGCAGGGCACGATGCACGTGGTCCAGCTTCAAAGGGTGAACTGCGGGGTTCCCCAGCAATCTGTTAAAGACACCCCGCATAGTGGCAAGGAGATCCTCATTTTTGGTAGCCTCAGGTAGGCCCCACCCCCCAATGTTATTACGCCGGTTGCAGTTCTCCTGATTCTCTATTTTGTAAAGGGCCAACCTGTGTGCAGTGATAAGGCTGTGTGTGCGAGCCTGGAGGTCTTCAATGGCAGCTGAGTGGTGGTCAAGCCGCTGTTCAGACTCCTCAACCCAGACAAACACCTGGGAGAGATCTGAGCATACCACTGAAACCTCCTTCTTGATAGAAACGTTCTAGGTCGAGAAGCATAGAGGCAAGTTCCGAATTCGTCAGAAGTCTGCTTACCAGAGCAGCAACGTCCGGTTGGTGCGAGGAGAACCAGTCTCTACCTGAGCAGATGGAGGACACCGGGGAGCTGTGCCTAGACTCAGGCCTACATCGGGAGGCGGAGCCAGAGCCATGCTGTGAGGAACCAGCAACCTCCGGGTGATGGTGTTCATCAGATTTGGTGGCTAGGAATCGCTTGATTGACCCAGAGGAAGCATTCTTAGCAGGTAGGGACCTTCCCATTTGCTTATCCATCATGGGAATCAATGGCAGGGTATGTTAAAAGGGTTCTAATGGAGCAGAATACGGTACCGTCGCAGGAGCTCTCTCTGGATGACTCCTCACAGCGCCATGCGGAAACCACGCCCCCCCTGGTTGTTAATTGTGCCTAATGAAACCTACACCAGAAGTTTCTTCCAGATAAAATCAACCCAGAAAGCTAGATCCAGATAGCACGTAATCCACGACATCAGTATCAGGAGCTTGATGGCTGCTGCTAATCCAGGACTGATTCA
The DNA here is from genome assembly GCF_965119305.1 of Pelophylax lessonae. NCBI lineage: Eukaryota > Metazoa > Chordata > Amphibia > Anura > Ranidae > Pelophylax > Pelophylax lessonae. The sequence goes on from NC_138780.1 coordinate 32,852,562, forward strand.
TTTTGATAAATGTCAGCCGGTTCACGTTGGGTTCTAGGGACGGAAAACCATTTCTTAAGGTTTGATGTATGTATATGTCTTTCTCTGCTTCAAGGTCTCCAAATCTGCCAGAATCCTCCTCTTCCCTATTTTCTTGTGTGTTCTGTGGTGTTGCAAGAATGGTGTCTGCGTAAAGCGGGCCTCAAGTGCCCTGTCCATAATGCCACACAGAGTATGCTCCAGCAGAAACACAAGACAGATTGTATCACTGATGCATACATTGTCACGGCTTTCCATCCTTGTCGCCTCCTCAAATGGTGGCAGTACAGCACATGCATCCTTTATCAGCAGTAGAGATGAGCTGAGGCGTGTTATAGTTGCTACGTATGGGATGAGATATATACTAGGAGGTATATATCCTCGCGCCTCTGGAAGGTATGGGATATAATAAATAAATAAATAAATAGAATAATTTGAATGTTAATTTTAGTGTAAAAGTGATAAAAGTGGAAGAGCAGCTGCTATAGTTTTAAAAGGACAGAGAGTGTACCCCCTAAGGGGTTAATATAGCGATTGCTGATTTCTTGTTCACACACCTGTATGGTGAGTGATTCTGTGAAGGAATATTTCTATTCCTTAAAGGTGATGGCAGGTGTAATAAAGTGCATATGCTAAATAAATAAGACTCCAATATATGTGCAAACAAAAAGGGTTAATAGATTACTTAGTGTACCACAATAGGCAGCGTGATATCAGAATATATGTGCATAAAAATTAAATAGAGGTAAATGTCAGATTTTAATTGAATTAAGTGTTTGTGCAAACCGAGATATTAGCAAGTAAAAGTGCAACACTAAAAACTGAAATGATGACAAATGAGTATGTGCAACACTATAGGTAAGATTAACAAAAGTCCGTGCAGTGAAAGTCCAATGTAAGATGTTCTTGTGCAAAAATGTTCTTATTCATATGACTCCAAAAGTTGAGATTGCTGGCAAAACGGTAACTTCTTAAGTAAGGGGTGCAAACTCACCGAATAACAAAGCCTCAGGTAACTGCTGGCTCTCTGTGATCCTCGAATCCTATGATGGGGAACCGATCCTCAGAGTCAAAAATAGAGGGGAGAATAAAGATGCTCCAATGGTGCAGTACCGTTAAAAATAATAATTTTTATTGCCACATCGAATAAAACACAAGTAAAATAAATAAAATAAACAACACGTTCGCTCTGGGTAAAAATGCCTGGGAATGAGGAATGGCGATTGCCGGTTTGCGTCCCACCAGGCTACCTGGAAGCATGCGGCGTGCGTTCCACCTGACGCACGTTTCGTCAGAGCGTGATGACGTCTTCAGAGGTGGAGTCGTACGCCACCCAGAGAGCTTATATGCGGCAATCGCCGCCCATCATTCCGCCCCATCCGGAAGTCCGCATTGATTACTCGAATGCTTAAAACACACTCCAGCCGGAGACACCGGATGCGGATCTCCTAGAACGGGGACATTATTCCTATACAGATCTTTATTCCATAAACGTTACATGGTCAATTTCATATGGGTATTTTACATCCAATACTGCTAAGCCATTTCAGGAACCCACTATATAATGCTCAATAGATAATGCTTAGAAATAAAGTCTTCATAAAAATGTGGATTCTAGAGTTCATTAATATAGCCAAAATCCAAAAGGTATATATTTGGGATATAAGTATTATGGGTAAAAATCTTAATATAAAATCCACATATATACCATAATACAATAAATAAATGTGTATTGAAATAATTAATAATGCATGATAAATTAGGATTAATTAAATATCAGTAAATATAATAGCACAATTTTATAAAGTGGAATACGTACGATTAAAAAAAGATCTGCTAATGATATATTAAGAATGTTCAAATGTCAGATATATAAAAGCACAATTTTATATATATAAAAGCACAATTTTATATATATAAAAGCACAATTTTATATATTGGGATATGTACGATCAGAAACCTAATAAAAACTATGCACTCAATGATTTTTATATTATAATTAAAAATTAGGGGTTGGAAATAAAGCAGTTTATGTCCATGTCTATGTTCATTCCTGATGGCTGTAGAGTGGAAAGATCATAAATCCATCTGGACTCATTTTGGGACACAGCTATTCTCATATTTCTTCCCCGCCAATCATATTCAATCCTGTCAATCCCGCATACTGATAAAAGAGTCGGATCTTGATTATGCTTCAATCTAAAATGATTCGAGACACTATGATTTTTAAAACCTTTTGTGATATTATCAATATGCTCGCCTATTCTGATTCTTAGTTTTCTAGTCATTCTTCCCACATATTGCAATCCACAGGGACAGGTTAATAAATACGTCACGTGGGTACTTTCACATGTAATCAATTTTTTAATGTTATAACTCTTTTTTGTGGTATTTGACTGGAAGTTATTTATTCTTCGTTTGCGATTTTTTTATGGTTTTGCAAACTTTACATCTACCGCAAGAAAAAAATCCTTTCTCATCGAAAAAAGTGATGAGTTTTTTTGGAGGGTCAGGCACATTTTTCACTAGGCGATCTCTTAAGTTTCTACCTCTTTTGTAGATAAATTTCGGTTTTGAAGGTAGCACCTCTTTTAGTTTGTCATCTCTGAGTAAAATGGGCCAATGGTTTTATATAATAGATTCCACCTCTTTATATCTAACATTAAAATGGGACATGAAGGTAAGGGCATAATCTTCAGTTTCCTTCATCTTTTTCTCCAGCAATTTCGGTCTGTCCATATTTTTAACTTCCTCCTTTATTTCTTGTAGTTTTTTTGGGTTATAGCCTTTCTCCTTAAATCTCTCAATTAGAATATTACTTTGCGTCTCAAAGTCTTCATCCGTTTTGCAATTTTGCCTCATACGCATAATTTGCCCCTTAGGAATTCCCTTTATCCAATTTGGATGGTGGCAGCTATGCGTTGGGATGTAAGCGTTACGATCCGTAGGTTTAAAGTGCGTTCTAGTATAAAGACCATCTTCCTTTTGAGATATGACAAGGTCTAGGAAGTTTATTTCTTCTTTACTGCAGTTGCCTGTGAACTTTATCTGGTATTTATTGATATTCATTTCTTCCAAAAAGATTCTTAAGGATTCCTCAGTTCCCTTCCAGACCACAAAGATATCATCTATAAATCTTTTATAGATCTTAATCTCCTCTCTTTCTTTTCAGAATATCTCTTCGTCTTCCCACTTACTAAGAAATATGTTGGCTACACTTGGTGCGTATCAGGCGCCCATGGCTACCCCTTTGTGTTGTCTATAAAAAGATCCCTGAAAGAATAAATTCATCTTCTAGTTCTATGGAGTCCAATATGTTAATTAGGTGCCTACTGTCCTTCAAGTGTGCTGGGTACATTTCTACTAGAGGTTTTAAATAGGTGTCAAGGTACTCTCCTAATCTAGAGAATAGGGAGTCAATACCACTAATTATTGGCCGTCCCGGTGGTTTAATTGGATTTTTGTGCAATTTTGGCAATTGATATATAACCGGTAATTTCGGTGCCTCTGGTAGGAGATATTTAAATTATTTTTTGTTCAATATGCCTTTCTTATGGGCTTTCTTCAAATGTTTCTTCAGCCTTTCTCTATATCTGGTGAGGGGGTTGTCCTTTAGTTTTACATAGGTTTCTTCATCATGGACACGCCCAACGATGGGATGGAAGGTACAGATCTGGAGGAGGAGTGGTACTCCTTCTTTAGAACATGTGAGAAAAACTTATTAGAATTAATAGTGAAAAGAAGGAAAAAGAAAATGCTGAAATTAAATGAGCTAGTAAGTAGCTATAAAGAACAACTTGAACCTTTCGCTGGCACTAATGAATATAAAAACAAGTATAAACATCTTAAGGAATTAGTAGATAAGTTGGATATTGACAAACAACGGAAAAAGATTAAAAAATACCAGAGAGACTTTGGAGACTACGATAGAAATCTTGTATATAAATGGCAAGAAGTAAGAGTAGAGACCAATCTACAATCTAGATCCTCTTCAGTGGAACGAGAAAATCCACCACCACCGTCTACACCAATAGAAGAAACAGAACTAAGAACACCATTGCTTAGACCTTTAGGTGATCCAAAATTACCAAAAACACCATACCAACAGAAGGAACCCAATCGGACCAGACATTCCACATATAAATATAATGTGCCAACATATAACTCCTATCTACCTCTGGAGGATACACAATACTATACACCGGACCGTCCCTATGTATGGGATTTTCCCAGATGGGAGAACAGGGAACCTCCAGCTTGGAACCTACCAAGAAATTGGGAGCCATACTACTATCGTCCTCACAGAGGAAACAGGGGATGGAATCGCCCCAACAATGGAAGAGGACACAGAGGAAGGGGCAACTATTGGAGACCCCCACCCCCACCTCCCCAACAGGGTCCACAACAACATCGCCCATTTCCCCAACAACAGCAGCGCCCATACTACCAGCCCCCACAGGCAGGAAGAGAGGGGGCAAGAAACGAAGAGGTTGTAGAGAAGGTAGGGGCAAAAAGGAAAAGAAACCAATAGGGCAAGGAATCTTTAACCTGAGTGGACTCCAATTCTCAGATCAGGAACTTTTAGTACTTGATATGGGATTAAAATTTGTCCCAGATCAGAAATTAGACCCATTCAATGTTTACATTGACATCCAAAAATTTGTTAGAAAGATAAATCTCAAGAAAACATTATATTACAAAACTTGATTTACCTGCCCAACAAGAAAATGAACAGGAAAATTTTATACATAGTGGATTACGTAACAAATCTGTTTTTAACCCCAAATGCACCAACAATCACTTTACGGAAACTTTTAAATCTTTAGTGGAACAGGATGTGAAAAAAATAAAAAAGAAATGGCATAAACCAAAACAAGATATAATTACTGGAATAAAAGAACTGGAAGAGAGGAGGAATATAGTCGTTCGACCAGCAGATAAGGGGGGAGGAATTGTGGTTTTAAAGAAAGAAGACTACTATGAAGAATTAAATAGACTTGTCCATGATGAAGAAACCTATGTAAAACTAAAGGACAACCCCCTCACCAGATATAGAGAAAGGCTGAAGAAATATTTGAAGAAAGCCCATAAGAAAGGCATATTGAACAAAAAAGAATTTAAATATCTCCTACCAGAGGCACCGAAATTACCGGTTATATATCAATTGCCAAAATTGCACAAAAATCCAATTAAACCACGGCCAATAATTAGTGGTATTGACTCCCTATTCTCTAGATTAGGAGAGTACCTTGACACCTATTTAAAACCTCTAGTAGAAATGTACCCAGCACACTTGAAGGACAGTAGGCACCTAGTTAACATATTGGACTCCACAGAACTAGAAGATGAAGTTATTCTTGCCACTATAGATGTGGAATTGCTATATACTAATATTATACAAGAAGATGTCTTGTCAGCAGTAGAATGGGCCCTGAATACTAACCACTTTACCTCCAGTCACATTGCTGCTACTGCAGCAATGTGGCTCGTTCCCGTCCAGCGACGTAAGCCGCCGCTCTTCCCCGATGGTCGGGGAATCGAGTGAGGAGATCCGCCCGCCTGTGTAAACAGAGCGGGCGGATCTCCTAAGTGACAGGGACTGACAGATCGGAGTGTTCAGCATAGCTGAACATCTGATCTGTCCTTCTGTCACATAGTCACCTCCCCCCCCCCCCACGTCAGTAAGCACCAGGCATGCATTAACCCCTCCCTCTCCGATAAAATTAACCCCTTCACTGCCAGTGTCATTTTTACAGTAACAGTGCATATTTATAGCACTGATTACTGTAGTAATGTCACTGGTACCCCCAAAAGTGTCAAAAATGTCAGTCAAGGGTCCGATCTGTCCGCCGCAATGTCGCTGTCCCGCAAAAAAAATCGCAGATCGCCGCCATTACGCGTTAAAAAAAAAACACCAAAAATTACAGAAATCTTTCCCGTAGTTAGTAAACGCAATAACTTTTGCGCAAACCAATCAAAATACGCTTATCCTGATTTTTTTTTACCAAACATAGGTAGCAGAAAACAAATTGGCCAATAATTTTAAAAAAATTTGATTTTTACATTTTTTTGGGGGGAATTTCATATAAAAAAATGTTAAAAATATTGTTATTTTTTCAAAATAAATGCTCTTTTTTTGTTTATAGCACAAAAAGTAAAAAGCGCACAGGTGATCAAATACCACCAAAAGAAAGCTCTGTTTGTGGGAAAAAAAGGACGTAAATTTTGTTTGGGTATGGCGTCGCATGACCGTGCAATTGTCCGTTAAAGTTGCACAGCGCTGAATCGCAAAAAGTGGTCTGGACGTAAGACAGCAAAATCCTCCGGTGGTAAAGTGGCTAAATCAGAACTAGAACAAGAACAAAAGAGTTTCATCCTGAAAATGTTGAAGACAGCAATGAGAAAGAACTACTTCTGGCATCAGGGATCTTTTTATAGACAACACAAAGGGGTAGCCATGGGCGCCCGATACGCACCAAGTGTAGCCAACATATTTCTTAGTAAGTGGGAAGACGAAGAGATATTCGGAAAAGAAAGAGAGGAGATTAAGATCTATAAAAGATTTATAGATGATATCTTTGTGGTCTGGAAGGGAACTGAGGAATCCTTAAGAATCTTTTTGGAAGAAATTAATATCAATAAATACCAGATAAAGTTCACAGGCAACTGCAGTAAAGAAGAAATAAACTTCCTAGACCTTGTCATATCTCAAAAGGAAGATGGTCATTATACTAGAACGCACTTTAAACCTACGGATCGTAACGCTTACATCCCAACGCATAGCTGCCACCATCCAAATTGGATAAAGGGAATTCCTAAGGGGCAAATTATGCGTATGAGGCGAAATTGCAAAACGGATGAAGACTTTGAGACGCAAAGTAATATTCTAATTGAGAGATTTAAGGAGAAAGGCTATAACCCAAAAAAACTACAAGAAATAAAGGAGGAAGTTAAAAATATGGACAGACCGAAATTGCTGGAGAAAAAGATGAAGGAAACTGAAGATTATGCCCTTACCTTCGTGTCCCATTTTAATGTTAGATATAAAGAGGTGGAATCTATTATATAAAACCATTGGCCCATTTTACTCAGAGATGACAAACTGAAAGAGGTGCTACCTTCAAAACCAAAATTTATCTACAAAAGAGGTAGAAACTTAAGAGATCGCCTAGTAAAAAATGTGCCTGACCCTCCAAAAAAACTCATCACTTTTTTCGATGAGAAAGGATTTTTTTCTTGCGGTAGATGTAAAGTTTGCAAAACCATAAAAAATCGCAAACGAAGAATAAATAACTTCCAGTCAAATACCACAAAAAAAGTTATATATAACATTAAAAAATTGATTACATGTGAAAGTACCCACGTGACGTATTTATAAACCTGTCCCTGTGGATTGCAATATGTGGGAAGAACGACTAGAAAACTAAGAATCAGAATAGGCGAGCATATTGATAATATCACAAAAGGTTTTAAAAATCATAGTGTCTCGAATCATTTTAGATTGAAGCATAATCAAGATCGACTCTTTTATCAGTATGCGGGATTGACAGGATTGAATATGACTGGCGGGGAAGAAATATGAGAATAGCTGTGTCCCAAAATGAGTCCAGATGGATTTATGATCTTTCCACTCTACAGCCATCAGGAATGAACATAGACATGGACATAAACTGCTTTATTTCCAACCCCTAATTTTTAATTATAATATAAAAATCATTGAGTGCATCGTTTTTATTAGGTTTCTGATCGTACATATCCCAATATATAAAATTGTGCTTTTATATATCTGACATTTGAACATTCTTAATATATCATTAGCAGATCTTTTTTTAATCGTACGTATTCCACTTTATAAAATTGTGCTATTATATTTACTGATATTTAATTAATCCTAATTTATCATGCATTATTAATTATTTCAATACACATTTATTTATTGTATTATGGTATATATGTGGATTTTATATTAAGATGTTTACCCATAATACTTATACTATTTATTAATATTATTAATTGGGTTTATGAAAGGGTCCAGAATATTGGATGCAGATTGAGTGCACAGTTTTTAAGGGGTCCTCTATTTTTATATATTCTAAAATATCTTATTATCCATATTTGACATATAAACTATTATGCATTAATTAATTATCCCAAATATATACCTTTTGGATTTTGGCTATATTAATGAACTCTAGAATCCACATTTTTATGAAGACTTTATTTCTTAGCATTATCTATTGAGCATTATATAGTGGGTTCCTGAAATGGCTTAGCAGTATTGGATGTAAAATACCCATATGAAATTGACCATGTAACGTTTATGGAATAAAGATTTGTATAGGAATAATGTCCCCGTTCTAGGAGATCCGCATCCGGTGTCTCCGGCTGGAGTGTGTTTTAAGCATTCGAGTAATCAATGCGGACTTCCGGATGGGGCGGAATGATGGGCGGCGATTGCCGCATATAAGCTCTCTGGGTGGCGTACGACTCCACCTCTGAAGACGTCATCACGCTCTGACGAAACGCGCGTCAGGTGGAACGCACGCCGCACGCTTCCGGGTAGCCTGGTGGGACGCAAACCGGCAATCACCATTCCTCATTCCCAGGCATTTTTACCCAGAGCGAACGTGTTGTTTATTTTACTTGTGTTTTATTCGATGTGGCAATAAAAATTATTATTTTTAACGGTACTGCACCATTGGAGCATCTTTATTCTCCCCTCTATTTTTTGACTCTGAGGATCGGTTCCCCATCATAGGATTGGAGGATCACAGAGAGCCAGCAGTTACCTGAGGCTTTGTTAAAGCCACAAGCTCGGAAGGTCTTGGTGCCGTAGGGCAGTCAGGACCCACCAAATTCGATGAGTTTGCACCCCTTACTTAAGAAGTTGCCGTTTTGCCAGCAATCTCAACTTTTGGAGTCATATGAATAAGAACATTTTTGCACAAGAACATCTTACTTTCGACTTTCACTGCACAGACTTTTGTTAATCTTACCTATAGTGTTGCACATACTCATTTGTCATCATTTCAGTTTTTAGTGTTGCACTTTTACTTGCTAATATCTCGGTTTGCACAAACACTTAATTTAATTAAAATCTGACATTTACCTCTATTTAATTTTTATGCACATATATTCTGATATCACGCTGCCTATTGTGGTACACTAAGTAATCTATTAACCCTTTTTGTTTGCACATATATTGGAGTCTTATTTATTTAGCATATGCACTTTATTACACCTGCCATCACCTTTAAGGAATAGAAATATTCCTTCACAGAATCACTCACCATACAGGTGTGTGAACAAGAAATCAGCAAGCGCTATATTAACCCCTTAGGGGGTACACTCTCTATAGTTGCTACGTGCCCGATCCCGCCAGGAAGTTGACACTGCACTCCACTAATCACAGGCAGTGAGACGTTTCCCGATCTGTGCAGCTGTAGATCGGGAAACGTCTCACTGCCTGTGATTAGTGGAGTGTAGTGTCGGCTTCCTGGCGGGATCAAGCACGTACAAACTCAAACACGCCCGAGCCCATCTCTGATCAGCAGCCATTGGCGTGGGGAAAAAAGTTGAGCCGCCCTAAACCTGTCGTTGTGCCGTACTCACACAGGTACTTGTTGACGGCCCTCTGCTGCATGTGTAGCCACTGCAGCATTGCTAAAGTTGAGTTCCACCCGGTGGGCATGTTACATATCATGCGGCTTATGAGCAGGTGGCATCCCCGTTGAATTTCAGCCAACCGAACACTAACTGTGTATAACCGCCTGAAATGGCTACAGACTCTTCTGTTCAGCTTCAGAAGATCTTGCAACCCTAGGTGCTGCACTACCAAATTGAGAACATGTGCCAGGCATGGCAAATGTGTCAGTTTTTCCTGTCTAAGGGCAGAAAGGAAGTTATTGCCATTATCGCACACCACCATTCCTGGCTTAAGCTGGCGTAGTGTAAACCACCTCTGGGTCTGCCCCTGCACAGCTAAAAGAATCTCTGCTCCCTTTAAACGCTTAGGGGGTACTGGTGGTTCAAAGGGACAATTTAGCAGAGGAGGGCATGGAGGAAGGGGTGAAGCTGACATATCTCGCATAATCACCACTAGCTGTATGAAGACGTGGTGGCAAAACAAGCTCCAGCACTGAGCCCCATCCTGCTTCCTTTTGAGTTGCAAGCAGAGTTACCGTGAACTAAATATATGGTCCCTGACCATGTTTGCTGGACCATGTGTCAGCAGTAATGTTGATCTTGCTGCTGACTACCTTGCCCAACGATGCCACAACATTGCCTTCCATGTGATGGTACAGAGCTGGAATGGCCTTACATGCAAAGAAATAGTGACTGGGAACCTGCCATTGTCTTGCCACTGCTTGAGGCAAAGTTTGCAAATTGCAACAGTGTGATCGACTACACATGTGCTAAAAAAAAAAGGCTCAGATAGCTGAGCTGTGGGAAGCTGGAGATAACAGCTCCACAATGTAATGGAATAGGGTGGCTGCACTCTACTCTTCCATAATGGCTCTTTTATTAAACTCTCCAGTATCTTCCTGACTATAGAAGTTAAACTAAGAGGTCTACAGTTACTTGGTAAGGACTTTAATATAGGCACCACATTTGCCTTACACTAATCCAGTGGTTCTATTCCAGTCATTAACGAGTCCCTAAAAATTAGAAACAATGGCTATGAAATGACAGAGCTCAATTTTTTTAGGATCCGTGGGGGGATGCCATCTGGTCCAGGTGCTTTATCCACCTTCATTCTATCTAAATATTTCTGGACCATATCACTTTTGTGGATAATTTGAGCCTGTGTCAATACCATCCCCAGTATGGTCATGAGCTCCCCCATGCTCCTTTGTATATAAATATAAAATATTTATTAATTTTCCTTCTCTTTGTCCTCAGTCAACCACTCCAGATTATTTTGTAAAGGGTCTACTTGCTCAGACCTAACCTTTTTACTATTAATATATTTGAATCATTTTTGGGGGTTTGTCCTACTATCCTTTGCATTCTGTTGATCATTTTGAATTTTTGCTTCCTTGATTTCCTTTTTTACATATTCTGTTATATTATTTGTAACATTTAAACAATGATAGTGTTCCTTCATTTTTATATTTTTTAAAAACTATTTTCTTAATATTTATAGCTTTTGCCATGAGCCACATAGGAATATACTTTGCAGTGAGCCTTTTTGAAGAATTCCCATTTCTGTTCTGTATCCATCAATGCCAATATGCCCTCCCAGTCTAAGTCTTGGAGAGCAGCCCTCATCCTTGGAAAATTTGCTCTCTTAAGGCTATGTGTTTTTATTTTTTCCCGTATACGTTTGTTGCTTACAGCTAATAATAAATTAAATCATGTTATTGTCACTGCTACCCAGATGGTATTTTATATGAATATTGGTAATAAGCTCTGCATGGTTTGAGATTACCAGGTCCAGCAGAGCATCATTCCTAGTCAGGGCCTCAATAAACTGCACCATGAAATTGTCTTGTAATAGGTCTATACATTTTTGCCCTTTAACTGTTCCAGCAGTGCCATTACTCCAGTCAATTTCTGGGTAATTAAAATCCCCAATAATTATCACTGTCCCTTTCTGTCTATGCAAGGAGCTGAGTCTCCACCTCCCCATTAACAATGGGAGGTCTACAACAAATTCCAATGATAACATTTGTATTACGCACACCCATGTATATTTCCACCCATACTACTTCGGACTCATCACACTCTCCATCAACTAGGTCCTCTTTCACACTTATTTGAGATCACTTCTCACATAGAGACAGACACCACCACCCCTCTGTTACCCTATCTTTCAGAAAGAGAGTATAGCCAGAATAGCACAGGCAAAATTAGTAAACAGAGAAAAGGGTGCCCTGCCTGAGGACGGACCAGGTCTACCTTTAAATGTGGACACATACGCTGCTGGCCCCCTCAAAGTGGCATGGGGATGTCTGCTTTTCCTTGTTGGCCTCCCAGACATGATAGAGAGGTTTATTACCAAAATGTAATAGACACAGGGAAATGTGTAATTGGATGCACTTCATTTAATGGAAAGTGGTGTTTGATGCAATTTAACTTGAGGACTGCAGCTAACAGAAATGTAAAAACTATAAAAAAAACAAAAAAGAGGGAACAACAGCACCAGAGTCAGAAAAACTGCAGCTCATTATTTCAAAAAAGGGTTCAGGCATGGGACATAAAACAAACGAAATAAAAAATAACACGCTGCAACCGAAAAAGAAAAAAGAGGAGGGAAACAGCACTGTATACAACACTAAATGTTATGAAATGCAGGGTAAAGCCCTGCACTACACAGACACACTCTACTGACACACTAAAAAATATAGTCGGTCACCGGGTTACAAACAAGATAGGGTTTGTAGGTTTGTTCTTAAGTCTAATTTGTTTGTAAGTCAGAACAGGTACATTTTTTAAGTGTAGCTCCAGCCAAAAAAATACTTTTTTTTGGATAGCATAGGGAAGGGTTAACACCCCTGTACCATTTGTTTTGCTGTCTGTACCCCTGTTCAGAAAATTTCCCCTCACTTTCTGTCCCTATGACAACTGGATTTTAAAAATTTTGGGTTGTTATGGAAACAAGGATTAGTGATAAAGCTTCAGTGGAGACACCTTTTTCCCACGAGAACTCTTACAGGAGGTATTTTCCCTTCCTAGTGGTACATTTCCTCTCTTTTCCTGTTGTCTCCCTCTGTTTGTAAGTAGGAGTCATTTTTAAGTCGGATGTTTGTAACCTGGGGACCGCCTGTACTGCAGTAAAACTGCACTGACACACTACAATATACTGCAGTAAAACTGCACTGATGCACTTCAATATACCGCAGTAAAACTGCACTGATGCACTACAATATACTGCAGTAAAACTGCACTGACACACTTAAATATACTGCAGTAAAACTGCATGAATGCACTACATTAACACTACAGTAAAACTCCACAGACGCTCTACACTGAAGCTGCACTATCACTATATTCTCTCACTGACACTTTGCACTCACAATAGAATCACAATAGAACACTAAAGCACACTAACTCCCTAATAGCAATGAACAGAGACCTGTTCTATTTATCTCCACTCCAACATCACACTACAAATGGCTCCTCTGGAAAGGAACCTTTTATAGTGTGGGGTGGGTCTATGAGCAAGGAGCCATGACTTTCTCCAATCATGGCTCTGACAGTAATCTATGCCCCGATTGGACAAAGCCTTTATTGCTCCAGCCAATTAGGGCTTAGAATGCACTGTGTGGCGCGCAGTTAAGGCACCCTTTAAAATGTATGGGCAATCTCTAAAATGTAAAAGCCATTCTAATAGTTTCACATAATGTAGCAACATTCCCAAGTCCAAGCAGGACACCCAACATAAGAGGTGATTTATTCTTACAAAGCAAATACACTTTTGCAAACTGTTACTGACTAATATTCCAATGTTTCTCTTCTCCCTCAATTTTTCTCCATCACTCAGCTAATGTGACCCCAATGCTGATGGAGAGGGGTAGGGTAGGGTCAAAAAAGGATACTATGCAGGTGACTGACATCCTACTTATCAACTGACGATCCCCTTGGTCTTTAGGATGCCGGCAGCTGGAAGGTTGTAATGATGTACAATGAAAACCTGTGACTTAGTATATCTAAAAAGGCAGACTTTGTCCACACACTAGCTTCTATACAATTTTTGGGCAATTTTTAGGCATTTTGCCAAGGCACCCCTGAAGAAACCTCAGAGCACCCTGGTTGAAAAAGGCTGCTCTAGAATACAGATCGACCGATTATCGGCAAAGCCGATATATTGAGGGCCGATATGCACTTTCCCCGATATATCAGAATTGGCCACCAAGGTGCCGCATTCAGCTCTGATCGGGTCTCCATGCAAAAACCCGGAAGTGATGTCATGACATCACTTCCAGGTCCTGGCGCCAGATTAAAAAAAATGACAGCATTCAAAACAGCCAAACTTGGCGTTTTGAATACTTTTGAATGCAGAGGAGGGATTTGGGGTCTTTTAGACCCCCTGAACCCTCCACAAGAGTACCTGTCAAGTAAAAAAAATTAAAATGTACAAAAATATCGGCCTATATCGGCCAATACGCGATGACCAAAATATCAGTATCGGCAATGAAAAAACGATATCGGTCAATCCCTTCTTTAGAACCCTTATACATACATATAATGGGGTTTATTTACTAAAACTAGAGAGTGCAAAATTGGTGCAAAATTTGGTGTAGCTGTGCATGGCTGCCAATCAGCTTCTAGCTTCAGCCTGTTTAGTTAAGTTGGTACAAAAAACTGGAAGATTATTGGTTTCTATGCAGAGCTGTTTTAGAAACAGCTTCATCCAGAACACACGGAGGTTGATTTTTCTGTGTAGTGTGATCACTACCTGAATGTTTTTTCAATTTTGTTGGTAACTAAGTAGTCCGAAAGTGTTTCTCCTTTAAGGGTCCATGCACATCCACATTTTTTAAGCTCTAGAGGCTGTTATTAGTAGACATGTGCAGAACAGAAAATTGTGTTTTGTTTTGTTTCAGATAGATTCGTTATGTTACTAATTTTCTTTCATTTTGTTTTGTAATTCGTTTAGATTGGTTTCCAAATTAATTTTGTTTTGTTTTGTTTTCGGTAAAATTAATTTCGATTTAAACAAATGTTGCTTTGTTCATTCATTTTCTAACAAATTTAAATTTTTTTAAACAATTCAAATTTGAATCAGTCGAAAAATGATCAACCAATTTGAATTCTGTGTGAAGAATAGCTGGTTGTTACGCAGCGGGCCAGGAAGTCAGCCACCGCGTTCTTAACCAATGACTCATCAGCTGTCTGCGGGCTTCCCCACTGACAGCTGAAATGTAAATAAAACAATGCCGGCAATAGAAAATTACACAAGAAAAAACCCAGCAGGGGCCCCCAATCCATACCAGGCCCTTTGGGTCTGGTGTGAATTCTAAGGTTAACCCCACGCCAATTTCTTTTCTTTAAAACAGTGTGGGGTCCCCCAAAAAACATGCAGCTCGGCAGGCCAGGAGAGGGGGTACGAGCGAGCCATACCAGGCCACATGCCCTTAACATGGTGGGTGCATGTTCACGGGAACAAGGGCCTCTTCCCCACAACCCTGGGCTGTGGAGATCTGCAGGCAGAGGGCTTATCATAATCTGGAAGCCCCCTTACACAAGGGGGCCCCCAGATCTTGGCCCACCCATGTAAATATGTATGGGGTACATAGTACCCCTACCCATTCACCAAAAAAGTGTAAAAAGAGAATAAGGACAGTACACGAGTTGCTGACAATACCTTTATAAAAAAATAAAAAACAATGTCCACGATGTAGATCCATCATCAATCACGCCGCCACCGCCGGACCCAAAAGAAGGAAAAGAAAAAACCTCTGGCCTCATCGAATGCTCCCAGAATGACAGCTTCTCCACTTGACATTTCTTAAATAGCTAAGGGGCAGAGTCACCTGATGATGTCACGGGTGACCCCCCTTGTGATGTCAACAACTGGTGATGTCACAAGGAGGCAGGGCCACCAGGTGATACCACCAGGTGGCTTCGCCCTTTATCTATTTAGGAACTGTCAAACAGCGAAGCCTGCAGCAGGAGGTTAGTCTTCATTGGCAGTGGAAGTTTTTTTTTTTTTTTTCGGGTCCGGCGGTGGACAGCGGCGGTGTCGTGATTGCCATTTTTTAAAAAAAAATTTTAATAAAGGACTTGTCAAAACCGGTCTATTGTTTTTCTTTATTTTTGACATTTTTTTGGTGGGTGAGTAGGGGTGTAATGTACACCATACTCATTTACATAGGGGGGCAGGATTGGGGAGCCCCTTGTGAAAGGGGGCTTCCAGATTCTGATAAACCCCCCACCCACAGACCCCCACAACCACCGCCCAGGGCTGTCGGGAAGAGGCCGTCGTCACCATCAACATAGGGACAAGGTGCTTTGGAGTGGGGGGGAGGGATGTATAACGGTGAATGCAGCTAAAATGAAATTTCTAAAGAAAAAAACGAATCAAATCACATTTAGATTGATTCGCGGTTGTCGGCCTGGCTATTTAAGAATATAAAGGAAAAAACAACATGGGGTCCTTCCCCACGCCCAGTCCCTTTGGGGTCTGGTATTGATTTTAGGGGGAACCCTACACCAAAATAAAAAAAAAAAGCAGAGTGATGTCCCCCCCGCCCCAAACTCCATACCAGACCCCAAGGTCTGGTATGGATTTTAAGGGAATTCTCACACCAAAATTTAGAAAAAAAATATGGTCTGGGGTTCCCCCAAAATCCATACCAGACCCTTATACGAGCATGCTGCCTGGCAGGCCATGAAAAGCAAGAGATGAGTGAGCCTCTACTGAACCATACCAGACCACATGCCCTCAACATAGGGGGTGGGTGCTTTGGGGCTGGGGTGGCTCGGCCTCTTCAACTTAAAGCAGCTTGTCCCCATGTTGATGTGATGTGATGTCAATCATGATGCCGACACCACCGCCGGACCCCCAAAAAAACCTCCGCTGTCAACGAAGGCTAACTGCCTACTGTAGCCTCTGCTGTTTGACAGTTCTTACATAGATAAGGAGTGGAGCCATCGTGACATTACCTGGTGGCCCCACACTCACTGACCCAGCATGCGCCACACAATAGGGTTTACATACGTCTGGATTTCACAGACAGGATGGGATCAGAGAGAGATGTCTCCGCTGACACCCACTGCTCCATAGGGCTGCATGGAGCATCCGACCAGGTCCGCCTGAAAAACTGACAGGCGGACCGAATCGGAAAACCCATGTGAAAGGGGCCTAAAGATAAAACATATTTTAGATTTCAATAGAGTTGAGGATTAGAGTGGTCTGTGCCCCCAGTAGGGATATTCACCCTCTGTTTGTCCGGTTTACTGTTATCACCGAGAGTGCAAGTGAAAAAAAAAATGGGTTGTTGCCAGAATATGGAAAAGAGGCAAAACCTTCCAATAGGGACAACCAGGGATTGCTTCACTTTGGAGGGATTTCCACTTACTTCCTATTTTGTCTATTGGACAGGAAGTGAAGGGAAGTCCCCGCAATGGGACACTAATGACAAAACTGACAGAGGTTATAACCTTCCCTTATTCCATGCAAAAAGAAAAGAAAAGGTTTTGCATTTAGTTCTACTTTAACCACTTGGTGCCCATGCTGTATCCGAAAGCCATACTTATGCTGCCGGTGCTCTGTGATCGCCGAGTCCTTGGGACTCGGCTGATTACAGATTGGGGTAAAAGGGCAATCACAGCCCTTTACCATGTGATCAGCTGTCAGCATGAAGAAAAAAGAAAGCCCTTAACTGTCTTCTGTTAGAGGGACATCGGTCTCCTTAGTGCCCACCAGTGCTGCTAATTAGTGCCCTCCAGTGCTGCTAATCAGTACCTGCCAGTGCAATCTATCAGTGCCCATCAGTACTGCTAATCAGTGTCCACCAGTGCCATCTACAGTATCTGTGTCCATCAGTGCCTCATCATCAGTGTCACTTATCAGTGCCACATACCAGTGCCCATCAGTGCCACCTATCAGTGACACATCTTTGTGCTGCCTATCAGTGCCCTTCAGTACCACCTATCAGTGTTCATCAGTGCCACTCATCAGTGCAGCCTCATCAGTCCCTCCTGATTAGTGCCCACCAGTGCCGCCTCATCAGTGCCACCTATCAGTGCCCATCAGTGTGGCCTCGTCAGTGCTGCCTCATCAGGGCTGCCTATCAGGGCCCAGCAGGGACACCTCATCAGTGCCTATCAGTAAAGGAGAAAAATTACCTGTTTGCAATAGTTTATAACAAAATATAAAAAACTATTTGTTTTTTTTTTTTCAAAATGTTTGGTCTAAGTTTGTTTAGCAACAAATTAAAAACTCAGTGGTGATTAAATACCACCAAAAGAAAGCTCTATTTGTGTGAAACAATGTAAAAATTTCATTGTGGTACAGTGTTACATGACCACACAATTTTCATTCAAAGTGTGATAGTGCTGAAAGCTAAAAAAGGGCCTGGTCAGGAAGGGGGTATAAGTGCCCGGGAAGCAAGTTGTTAAGTCTTATCTGATGTATTCACATAAATAGATATGTACAGTCTGCATATAACAGAAAACAAATCACACTACTAACTAATCATTTCTCTGGAAAAAACACCTGAAAATACCAATTTATTAAAGCAATGTGAATAATCTGATTTCATATTTACCTCAAACTCTTGATGTTGTGTAGAGCCGGTATAAGTTTCCTCAATCCTTCATTCTGAATATTACATGAATTTAGATTTACTTCTTCTGTCTCTCTGCAGGATTGAAGGATAAAAGACAGCACAGAGCAGTCCAGAGGGCTGAGGGGGACGTTATAAATGTCAACTTTGTTTGATGCCATACATTGTGACACCAGAGCCTTATTCCTTGTCTCATGGAGATAGTAGAATGCATTAAGAAGCTCTCTGTTGCCTCTTATGGATTTGTCAGATCTTTGTTCTGGTATTTTCTTCAGGATCCAGGTGATGACATGTCTGGCAGCCTGATTAGACAATTCTCCTACATGAGACTTTAACATGGATCTAGTAGAAGAGTCTGAGAGACCGCAGAGGAAACGGAGGAATATTTCAGCACGGCCATCTTTGTTGGATTCAGCATCATCAAGTCTTTCCTGTAACCTGTCAGGATTATTTTTCATAAAATGGACTAAAGCAGCAAAAAACTCCTGAAGAGTGAGATGTAAGAAGGTGTAATCCACATCAGGAGGCTGACCAGATTCCATCATGAAAGATGAAAAGAGATGATTATCATTTCTCACATTGAATGACTCCAGATGACGCTCATCAAATACAATCATGTGATTCATGACTCCATGTTCTGCCATCCACCCAATAGATGTCAGCAGTTCCCGGACAGTGTAATCACCATCTTTATTCTGGTTGTGATTGGCCAGAATGTTGGAAACAAAAGTCACAAAGAGTTGGGTCACTGTTTTGGGTAATGATGTCATCAGCTGATCAGTGATTGTTGGTTGGGCTCTGAAGCACATTGATAACACTGTACAGATGATCCAGCAGTATGATGGGATATAACAGAAAGTGTACAGCGTGTCATTCTCCTGTACATAATGAAAAGCCTTTTCTGATAATTCCTTATTTCCAAAGAAATTATTAAAGAATATCAGTCTGTCTTCATGGAGAAATCCCATGATCTCAGCTATTCTTTGGAAAACACCGGTATTAACTGACGCCAGTCTGGTTGGGCGGCTGGTTATCAGTACAGAGCAACCCTTAAGAAGACTCTGCCTCACCAAACTGACCACAATCTCACCAAAATGTCTTCTCTGCTTTGAATTGGACAGTTTACTTAATCTGAAATCCATTTGGTGAATACTTTCATCTAACCCATCAAATATAAACAGAAGACTCTCTGGATCTTGTAAAATATCTCCAATCTGACTCCCCAGATATGGATATTGTTGAAGAATCATCTCCTCCAAGCTGACCTCTCCCAGTCTATTAAGGTCCCGAAATCTGAAGAAGAAGAGAAAGGCAAATCTCTGGTAGTGTTTTCCGGTCACCCAGTCATAGACAAACTTCTGCATCAGTGTGGTCTTCCCTATTCCCGGCACTCCGCTCACCATTACTGCATGTGGTACACAATGTGACTGGTGGTTCCATCGGAACAGCCTGTTGGGGGAAATATGTTCCAGTCCAGTTTGTGTTTCCTTCAAGCATTCCTCATGTTTTACCCCAGTCTGTATTAGCTCATTCTGTGGATGATACCTGAACTGAGTAGTGGCAATTACAATCAGGTTCACATAACGCTCATTGATGAGGAATCTTTGTGGTTCCAGGGTAGTTCCTGGGGGGCTATGCTCCACTAGAGTCTCAGTCTTCTCCATCAGATGTTGTTTGTGCTTTCCCTGAATATCTGGGAATATAATGGAAATAATTTATGAATTAGGTTAAAGCAGAAGAAGGGAATGTTGATATTATTTCATCTGTAGTGTTCATAATATTAACATTGTTTTATCATTACTACATTTTAATTTCCAAAGCTGATGATACAGGTTACTACAGTATGTGTGGTCATCCATATTACTTGAGAACAGAGATTTTTTTTCTCTGCAATATACATACTTCTCCACATTTTATTTTTTAAAAGACATTGCAAGTACAGAAAAATACCTTATCCACTTGTACCTTAAATGTCTCTTGTGACAGATAACACACAACACTTTCTGAGATGACAAAGCAGGGAATAATGTCAGCCCTAGACAGTTTAGGTTTGCTATACTCTATTACAAAATACTGTACAGTATATCCCCTCTTCTTATTTTTCAACATAGCAGGGGGGTATGGTCCGAGGGAAGAGCGGAGAGGGCTGATTAGTCTCTTTGAGGTAACACAGGCAGGGTGCACCGGACACTTGCAGGATCAACCAGTACTTTTGCACTTGTCCAACAGATATACAGCAGTTTTCCCACCTGCCAGCATTTTTACTGTAAACAGGCACTTTTCTTCTGCCAGTAAAGGCCAACTAAAGGAAAGGTTTGCCAGTTAAAAAGATGGCTGTGACATTTGGCTGGGAACTGAGCATGCGCAGTTCTGGCTCAGAGCCAACCAAGACCATCCAAGTGCCTGCTACAGTGTGTTTGGACAGTGCCGGCGGGTGTGGGTCTGGTGGAGGCAGTCTCTGAGTGTGTCGTGTAATGTTATGGCGCAAGGGAGCAGAGGGAAGCAGCCAAAGCCTTGTGTGTGGGACTGACGTTGCTGTTTGGACTGCAATGGACTGAAGGGACCACCTAGTGTGGAGAGAGACTGTCACTGTGACTCAGGAGGGAAGTATCATGTCAGTAAGGTGTCATCATTATCTGTGCTGCTGCACACTGCTGTCAGTGTCACTGTGAGAGTAAATGTAGGTGTGTGTGCCTGCCCATTCTAATTTCTTGCCCTCCTGTCCCTAAGCTACTAGGCAAAACCTAATTTTGCCGCCCCCTCTTGGCTCCACCCCTGACTCCACCCCATTTGCCCTGCCCATGTATACTGCACCTTTTTAATGACTGCTACCATTTTGGGGGTGGAGTCAGTCACCAGCTCGGCGCATGATACACATGCAGCCTATGTAGGAGCCTTAAGGTGGCGGGGAAGGAGATTTTCGCAGTCCTTCTCCAGCTATTTCTTTAGCCGTGGTTTGCAGGCCTGCACCTGTACCTCTGAACCGGGCTGAAAGACCCGGAAGCAGTTGCATTACTAGAGTTGGTGTCACCTGCTGAGGTAAACCATGAAAACATGGTGTCAACCATACACCCCCCCCCCCCCCCCCGATTTTTGGCATTGGAGCTCGTTGGCGTGCGTTGTGGCGGTCAATAAGGCCTACAGGCAGGCAGTTTAGACAGTTTCTAATGGCTCAGTCCCTAGGATTAGTAATGGATAATGGCCAACGGGTCCTCTTACCAGATCCAGTGAAACTGCAGCAGTGATCCCAACGGCTGAATGTTCGCTCATTCTGACAAGAAATAGAACAAGTGGCGCAAGCTGTTAGCACTACATAAAAACGGTAGTCCATATAATAGCACATGAAGGCTATGATAAAGTCTTAAGGTGAGATGAGGAAACAGTCTGAATGCTCAGGGACAGCCTGTTGGGGAGCAGAAGCAATCTCCAAACATGCAACAAACAAAAAAGAAAACAGGCGCCTCTGAGTTAAATGTGATATGGAAATACTCGCGCCAAGGAGTGCAAAATAATACGTGTTGGGAAGCTGCAATGTAATCAGGTGCACTAAAAATTAAAAATTAAAAATTAGTGATCTAGGATTGTGAACAGAAAAAAGCTTACTGCGCTACCCTTTTAGCTAGTGAACAGCTCTTGATATGGGTTGTTGATTAGCAAAGTGCAGTATAGTGAATAAAAATATAAATAAATACGTAAGTATGGATCACTCCAAACTCAAATGTAAAGTGCAAAGATACCCATATGACATAAAAAGAAATGTATAATAACAATATAAATATAAATATCAAAGAATGGTGCAACAACAGCATACATTAATATGACATAAAATTGGTGACAGTCCGTTTATCGTGACTAAAGTGCAAAGTGCTGGATGAAAAAGTCTCTTGTGCAAAATTCAAACGGTGGTGACTCCTGTGACCCTTTGATCACCCTCCAGTGCTCGAAGGTATGGTAGCCCACTTACCAGATAAGGTGGATTCTTATGGCGTACGCCAAAAAGAATCTATAAACGCTTGTGTGTTTCTCCTAACCTCGGATGGTCCGGTTCTGTGTTTGGCCCATATGTACTCGGGATAAACAAGAAAGAGAAATGCTCCTCATAGTGTAGAAAGGTAACGACCTTTATTACTCGAACACATGCATAAAAACACACTCTTCATGTAAAAACACATCCAGTAAAAAGTCCTTAAAAACTGTGATGAACTCCAAAAACTCTCGTGCAAATACCGCAAAGAAAAACCGTGATAGGTCACAGCAAATAGTGTGGGGTACCCATAAGGATACTAGTACCGCTACTGAGCTTCCATAGTGCCTCGCGGCACGGTAGGTCTGGACGCTGTGTAATCACCGCTAGATTCGCCGTATCCGGAAGTGGTGTGGCGGCGTGCGGTCCAGCGATAGCTCAGAGCGAGGCAGCGTGCGTACCAGCTTGACGCGTTTCGTCAGAGATGTGACGTCTTCGGAAGTGGTACGTGCGCTGCGTGTCAGCTTGGTTTTATGCGGAAGGATCAAGGTTCAGCCCATCTTGATCCCGCCTCAATAATTTATGCAAACCGGAAGTAATTCATTGAGTCCGCGATCTCTATGTACATATTACTCCCATTTGTTATTGATGTTAAATATGAATAGCTTTTTTGGATCGGCCTAAGACCATTTATTTAGTTTAAAATCATCCCGAAGCCATTTTACTATTGTGCCATAATGTATGTATAAGAATCAATCAATTACTTCCGTATAATCGATTGTCAATGTAATCCTAATTACTAAATCACTCTTTAACCAACAATAATAATTTACATCATTATTAAACATGTTACAATACACTAAAGATTTGATTAATAAATAGCTCGCTCAATACTGATAGGCCTACTGTAATACACTATAGAATTTGTTCAATATGCAATAAATACAACATGATAAATGTCCCCTTACATTATTTACATTATAAACCCCTTTGTGTGTTGCAAATATTAAAATGGTAAAAATATATGTATGTCCATTTACATTAATAGCATTAGAAAATAAATTAAATAAATTACTTCAGATTAGAAACCCCTCAATCTATTTAAAAATTTGTTATGAAACAGTTTATGTCTAAATCTTTATTCATTCCACCAGGTTGTAATGTGCCTAACTCACATATCCAAAAAGTTTCATTTTTAGATATTGCAATTTTTCTGTCTCCTCCCCTCCAATGCAGGTCTACCGTGTCTATACCGCAAAAACGTAATAGTGAGGGGTCCCTATTGTGATGGGTCCTGAAATGCATGGAGAGGGTATGTTTCTTATATCCTCTTCTAATGTTCCCCAAATGTTCACCTATTCTTGTGCTCAGTTTTCTAGTAGTGCGGCCTACATATTGCAGACCGCATGGGCATGTGGCCAGGTAGGTGACATGGGTGCTTGAGCATGTTATTAGTTTTTTAATTTCATATTCCTTAGAGGTGACGTGAGAAACAAAGGAAGTTTGTTTTCTAACCCTTGATCTCACTGTGTTGCATGCCTTGCATTTATTGCATGCGTAGAAGCCCTTAAAATCTAAAAAGGTGGATACCATCCGCCTTGGTGGATCAGGAATGTTGTGGGCTAACTTGTCTTTTAGGTTAGGTACTCTGCGATATATGAATTGTGGCTTTGGTGGTAGTATAGTTTTTAGGGTGTTATCCCTCATTAGTATGTGCCAATGTTGTTTAAAAACTTTTTCTACTTGTTTATAATTTCTGTGGTACTGTGTAATAAAAGCTAAATTAAAGTGGCTGGTGCTTGGTTCATTAGCCCTATTTTTATCTTGCAATAGGGTGGTCCTGTCCTTATTTTTTACTTGATCTCGCAATGTAATTAGTTTTTGTGTGTCATATCCTTTGTCTGAGAATCTTTCTATGAGGGTGTTAGTCTGTTCAATATAATCCCTGTCATCCAAGAAATTGCAGGGATGACAGGGATTATATTGAACAGACTAACACCCTCATAGAAAGATTCTCAGACAAAGGATATGACACACAAAAACTAATTACATTGCGAGATCAAGTAAAAAATAAGGACAGGACCACCCTATTGCAAGATAAAAATAGGGCTAATGAACCAAGCACCAGCCACTTTAATTTAGCTTTTATTACACAGTACCACAGAAATTATAAACAAGTAGAAAAAGTTTTTAAACAACATTGGCACATACTAATGAGGGATAACACCCTAAAAACTATACTACCACCAAAGCCACAATTCATATATCGCAGAGTACCTAACCTAAAAGACAAGTTAGCCCACAACATTCCTGATCCACCAAGGCGGATGGTATCCACCTTTTTAGATTTTAAGGGCTTCTACGCATGCAATAAATGCAAGGCATGCAACACAGTGAGATCAAGGGTTAGAAAACAAACTTCCTTTGTTTCTCACGTCACCTCTAAGGAATATGAAATTAAAAAACTAATAACATGCTCAAGCACCCATGTCACCTACCTGGCCACATGCCCATGCGGTCTGCAATATGTAGGCCGCACTACTAGAAAACTGAGCACAAGAATAGGTGAACATTTGGGGAACATTAGAAGAGGATATAAGAAACATACCCTCTCCATGCATTTCAGGACCCATCACAATAGGGACCCCTCACTATTACGTTTTTGCGGTATAGACACGGTAGACCTGCATTGGAGGGGAGGAGACAGAAAAATTGCAATATCTAAAAATGAAACTTTTTGGATATGTGAGTTAGGCACATTACAACCTGGTGGAATGAATAAAGATTTAGACATAAACTGTTTCATAACAAATTTTTAAATAGATTGAGGGGTTTCTAATCTGAAGTAATTTATTTAATTTATTTTCTAATGCTATTAATGTAAATGGACATACATATATTTTTACCATTTTAATATTTGCAACACACAAAGGGGTTTATAATGTAAATAATGTAAGGGGACATTTATCATGTTGTATTTATTGCATATTGAACAAATTCTATAGTGTATTACAGTAGGCCTATCAGTATTGAGCGAGCTATTTATTAATCAAATCTTTAGTGTATTGTAACATGTTTAATAATGATGTAAATTATTATTGTTGGTTAAAGAGTGATTTAGTAATTAGGATTACATTGACAATCGATTATACGGAAGTAATTGATTGATTCTTATACATACATTATGGCACAATAGTAAAATGGCTTCGGGATGATTTTAAACTAAATAAATGGTCTTAGGCCGATCCAAAAAAGCTATTCATATTTAACATCAATAACAAATGGGAGTAATATGTACATAGAGATCGCGGACTCAATGAATTACTTCCGGTTTGCATAAATTATTGAGGCGGGATCAAGATGGGCTGAACCTTGATCCTTCCGCATAAAACCAAGCTGACACGCAGCGCACGTACCACTTCCGAAGACGTCACATCTCTGACGAAACGCGTCAAGCTGGTACGCACGCTGCCTCGCTCTGAGCTATCGCTGGACCGCACGCCGCCACACCACTTCCGGATACGGCGAATCTAGCGGTGATTACACAGCGTCCAGACCTACCGTGCCGCGAGGCACTATGGAAGCTCAGTAGCGGTACTAGTATCCTTATGGGTACCCCACACTATTTGCTGTGACCTATCACGGTTTTTCTTTGCGGTATTTGCACGAGAGTTTTTGGAGTTCATCACAGTTTTTAAGGACTTTTTACTGGATGTGTTTTTACATGAAGAGTGTGTTTTTATGCATGTGTTCGAGTAATAAAGGTCGTTACCTTTCTACACTATGAGGAGCATTTCTCTTTCTTGTTTATCCCGAGTACATATGGGCCAAACACAGAACCGGACCATCCGAGGTTAGGAGAAACACACAAGCGTTTATAGATTCTTTTTGGCGTACGCCATAAGAATCCACCTTATCTGGTAAGTGGGCTACCATACCTTCGAGCACTGGAGGGTGATCAAAGGGTCACAGGAGTCACCACCGTTTGAATTTTGCACAAGAGACTTTTTCATCCAGCACTTTGCACTTTAGTCACGATAAACGGACTGTCACCAATTTTATGTCATATTAATGTATGCTGTTGTTGCACCATTCTTTGATATTTATATTTATATTGTTATTATACATTTCTTTTTATGTCATATGGGTATCTTTGCACTTGCCTCTGAGTTAAGACTGCAATTTAATATGGCAAGCAAGTAGTAAAAACGTACATCAAGGTAAGTATAAGCAGACAAGATGGGTCCTTCCGGTGTCCGTGTGGAGGCTTGGGGCTTAGAGTCACCACTGTGGATCTGTAGTCATCTCCTCTCTTCCTCTTCCTGTCCAGCAGGAAGTGGAGGGTGTCAAGGCAGTGAGATGGAGGCTTGGACCGCAGGGTGAAACCGCAGCGAGATGGAGGCTTGGGCCGCAGGGTGGCCGCGATGCTCGTCCACAGGATCTTCCGGCGTAATGACTGTTATGTTAATTCAGTTTTTTTGGCATTGTACCCAAGTTCATAAGGTCAGCAAATCACATTCCCACATGAACATGCTACCTTGTCCGTATGTAGTTGAACTTTCGAGCTTTTAAAATCAGCTCAAAAATCCCCTACTAAACCTACACCTGAAATTATATATCACCCTGGATCTCAGGCTACACAATGTCTTTTGCAACATTCATGGGAGTAGCGGGGTGTGCACTGTACAGTTTTGTTTCAGAGTTTGTCTTTGTTATATATATCAGTGCCACTCTCCTAATCCTTCCACGTTCCTACCTAGTTCAAGATCATCTTAAACTACTCTCACTGTCTTGTGTTAGTGCTATAGATGGTCTACACGCACTATCCATTTTCCCCTTCCATCCTCCTAATATCCTCTACCCCCCCACTCCAATCCCTCTACCCCTTAACATCAGTCTAAGTTTTCCTAACTTCCTCTCTAACATGCCCTTAGTGACTCATCCTTTTTCACTCAAGAAGAGCCAATACATTGCAATATTATGGCTCCTACACACAGAGCTAAATCACAGGATGGTTCATGCAAGGATATCATATCCAGACCCGCCACTTTGAAATTTATCTCTCTTAATGTCAAAGATCTCAACTTACCTGAGAAGAGATCCCAACTGCTACAATATATGAAAAAACTTAAGGCAGACGTGGTCCTACTACATGAAACTCACTTCCGATCAGATAATATACCCAAATTTCACTCGATTGATTTTCCAACCATGCTACACGCAACAAATACTTTAGCCAAAACTAAAGGAGTTTCCATCCTTATATCCAAGTCTCTACCTCTAAAAATCTGATTTACTAATTGACCCAGAAGGTAGATACATCTTCATCAAAGGACTTGTATGGCAGTCTCCCATTACAATAGCCAACATTTACAGCCCAAATCATGCTCAAGTCTCCTTCTTTAGGGACACGTCTGCCTCTCTTGCCGCCTTCCAGGAAGGAATTGTTGTTTTGGGAGGTGACTTCAATGTGGCTCTAAACCCACTTGAGGACACCTCCACGGGAACGGCCTCACTGCCTTTTGCGGCCTTACGTAGAATTAAGCTACAGCTTCAAGAACTTACATTGCATAACACCTGGCAAATTTCCCACCCCAATACCAAAGACTATACCTTCTTCTCTGCCCCCCACAATAGGTACTCCAGAATTTACTATTTCTTTATTTCTCAAAAAGATATCCCCTACATTGACACAACCTCCATTGAACCCATGTTTATATCCGACCATCACCCAATCACACTAAAATTAACTCTCCCGATTACTAACCAATTCACATAAACATGGAGGCTGGATTCCACCCTATTAGCTGATCCTAAAAACACAGAAAAAATCTCTTCCCAAATTTCAGAGTTCTTCCAATTAAATGAAACCCCAGATTCCTCCCCTTTCTCACAATGGCAGTCCCACAAATGCAACATCAGAGAATTGCTCCTTAAACTATCAGCACAAAGGGAAAGATCCCACCAAACCTATATCAACTCACTACCAGATAAAATAGGTGCTCTAGAGGCCTTACATAAGAAATCCAAGGCCCAAAACACACTCTCTGATCTGGAAAAAGTACGCCAATCCCTAAGAAATGAGCTCAACAAAAAATGTAGAAAAAAAAATTGTTCTACGAGTTTGGCAATAAGAGCAGCAAGTATCCGGCCAAAGCTCTAGCCTCCAAAAAAAGCATTCATACAGTACACTCTTTAACCTCAGCACAAGGTGGGAAACTTAATGCGAACAAAGACATAGCCAACGAGTTTGCTAATTATTATGCTAAATTATATAACTTAAAGAACCTCTCTAACCAACATACTTCCCCTGCAGACAAACAACGCATTTTCAGAGACTTTCTACATAAAAATGGCCTTCATACTCTCTCACCAGACCAAGCCAGAGACATTGACGGACACCTCACTGCAGATGAGTTCAACACAGCCCTCAAACAGATTAAATTAGGCAAGAGCCCAGGACCAGACAGGTTTGCACTTGTCCTCTACAAAACTTTTGCAAATATCCTTGTAGACCCATTCCTCAAAGCTTTTAACTCTCTCTCTTACTCCAAATACAACAATCTCTCGCTACTAGAAGCACACATATCTGTGATTCCCAAACCTGGGAAGGATAATTCCCAACCGTCCAACTTTAGACCCATATCCCTACTTAATGTAGATCTGAAAATGTATGCAAAAATTTTGGCAAATAGATTACTCCCCCATATCCCCTCCCTCTTGTCCCAAGTGGGTTTCATTCCTGGGAGAGAGGCGAGGGATAATACCATGAAAGCAATTAACATTCACCACTTCCTGACCTCTCACAGAAAGCCTGGCTTTTTCCTATTATTGGATGTGGAGAAGGCGTTCAACAGGTTGGCCTGGGACTAACTTGAAGCGGTCCTAGTCAGTTTGGAATTGGGCCCCAGACTCAAAAATTTCATAACGGCATTATATCATAACCCCACTGCCAGAGTGAGGGTCAACAGCCTCCTGTCGAACGCCTTCCCCATCACAAACGGGACAAGACAGGGATGCCCCCTGTTTCCCCTCCTTTTTATCTTAACATTAGAACCACTATTGAATTCCATCCGAGCAAATGAAAATATTCAGGGAATCCACATTGATAGTAAACATTTTAAAATTGCAGCTTTTGCTGATGATATTCTCCTTTTCCTCACCAATCCCCACATTTCTATCCCTCATCTCCTACAAACACTAAAAGTCTACCATGAAATATCCAACCTCAAAATAAATTACTCGAAGTCTCAAGCCCTTAACATAACCCTCACTGGTTACCAAGTAAAAATTTGCGAAAACAATTTCCCCTTCAAATATATTTAAGCACTACAAAGAGTGTAATAAGAAATGTAAAGACGAAATCAGGGCGGCTAAAATAGAACATGAGAGACATATAGCGGAGGAGAGTAAAAAGAACCCCAAGAAGTTCTTTAAGTATATAAACAGTAAGAAAGCGAGGCCAGAGCACATTGGCCCCATAAAAGATGATAAAGGAAAAATGGCCACAGAGGACAGAGAAAAGGCGGAAGTGTTAAATAATTTATTTTCTTCAGTCTTCACAAAGGAATCAGGGGGCTACACGAACCCCGCTTGTAAGGCCGAACTAAATAATACACCTCAGGAAGTGCCGCCATGGCTAACAGAGGATAGACTTAGAGCTAAACTAGAGAAACTTAACATAAATAAATCCCCGGGACCGGATGGCTTGCACCCAAGGGTTCTTAATGAGCTCAGCCAGGTGATTGCCAGACCATTATTCTTGATCTTCAAGGATAGTTTACAGACGGGTATGGTGCCAGCTGATTGGAAAAAAGTGGTACCAATATTTAAAAAGGGGCCGACATATATCCTGGGCCGGTCAGCCTAACATCAGTAGTCTGCAAAATTTTGGAGGGGATGATAAGGGACCACATACAAGACTTTAGTAATGAAAACGGTATTATAAGTAGTAATCAGCATGGATTCATGAAAAATCGTTCGTGCCAAACCAATCTATTAACCTTCTACGATGAAGTGAGCTGCCACTTAGATAAAGGTAAGCCTGTGGATGTGGTGTATCTGGACTTTGCAAAGGCCTTTGACACCGTTCCCCACAAACGCTTACTGTACAAACTAAGGAAGGTAGGTATGGACCATAAGGTGAGTACCTGGATAGAGAACTGGCTCCAGGGGAGAGTACAGAGGGTGGTGATTAATGGGGAGTACTCGGATTGGGCGGGTGTGGAAAGTGGGGTCCCCCAGGGTTCTGTCCTGGGACCAATCCTGTTTAATTTATTCATAAATTATCTAGAGGAGGGGATATCTAGTACAATCTCAGTATTTGCAGATGATACTAAATTAGGCATGCCAATATCTTCTATGCAGGATGTGGAAATCTTGCAAGCAGACCTGAACAAAATAACGGGGTGGGCAACTACATGGCAGATGAGATTGAATGTAGAAAAATGTAAAGTAATGCACTTGGGGGCCAGAAACCAGAAAGCAAGCTACTCACTAGGGGGGGAACCTCTGGGTGAGTCTAGGATGGAAAAGGACTTGGGGGTACTGGTAGACAACAGGCTTGGCAGTGGCATGCAATGCCAAGCCGCCGCAAGCAAAGCCAACAGAATACTGGGTTGTATAAAAAAGGGGATTCACTCCAGAAATAAAGAGATTATTCTTCCACTCTACAAGACTCTGGTCCGGCCACATCTGGAGTATGCTGTCCAGTTCTGGGCACCGGTCCTCAGGAAGGATGTGCTGGAACTGGAGAAAGTCCAGAGAAGGGCGACAAAAATAATTAGGGGAATGGAGGACATCAGCTATGAGGAAAGACTACAAGCACTGAACCTATTCTCTCTGGAGAAGAGATGATTGAGGGGGGATATGATATCAATGTACAAATACTGTACTGGCGACCCTAGCATAAGGAACAAACTATTCAGAGAAAGGAGATACAATAAGACACGTGGCCACTCACTAAAACTTGAGGAAAGGCGGTTTAACCTTAAAGTGCGTAAGGGGTTCTTCACTGTAAGAGCGGTAAGGATGTGGAATTCTCTTCCACAAGCAGTCGTATCAGCGGGGAGCATTGATAGTTTCAAAAAACTATTGGATGGACACCTTAAAGACCACAACATACAGGGGTATACAATGTACGGTTAAAAGCAAACACACACACACATCATAGGTTGAACTGGATGGACTTATGTCTTTTTTCAACCTCACTAACTATGTAACTATGTAACTATGTAATGGACCTCTGACTCAATTACCTACTTGGGAATCCAACTCCTTAAACGTCTCAACACATTATTTAAAAAAAAACTATGTTCCCCTTATCAAAAAAATTGACCAAGATCTAAATTCATGGCAAAAAGCCAATCTCTCATGGTTTGGGAGGGCTGCAATTTTTAAAATGAATGTTCTCCCTAGATTCCTTTATCTCTTCCAGACCCTCCCAATACGCATACCAATAACATTTTTCAAACAAATCCGTTCCCAATGCAGAACTTTCATATGGGCTCGCAAGCCTCCCAGAATCAACTCCACCCAACTCACAAAACCTAAACTAAAGGGAGGCTTGTGTATCCCTGATTTACAGAAATAGTCTCACACTCAAAGCAAAGAAAAAGATTGGATTATTTTAGAAAATGATTTTTCTCATTCACCCCTTGCAAGCTCTCCTTGGTGCAGGTCCGAAACAACACCACCGGACCTGCTTAAACACCCCTTAATTGGACCCACCCTGAAATGTTTTCACAGTATCTTCAAATCCCAAAACATCACCTCCATACCTGGTCCCCTATCACCCATCTTACACAACCCAGATTTTCCGCCAGGACTTAACAATCCCCAATTCGCTCATAACTAATTTCCCCGAAAATACCAGAATCGTACATCTCCTCAAACAGGGGAAAATACGTTCATATGAAGAGCTGACATCCCTCCCAAACTTTTCAAACATCCCCTTCTGGAATTATGTTCAATTAAGAAACTTTGTTTTCCACAGCTTAAAGAACAACATTAAACCCATCAAGTTGTCAGCTTTTGAGGAACTGTGTCTTGAAGCCGAGCACAAACTCCATCTTATCTCCAAACTTTACTCCATCCTTTGGGGGAATTTGAACCCAGGAGAAAGCTCAGTTTTGCCTGCCTCCAAAGAACCCAAAAAAATGCCCAAAAAAACGCTAGCGCCAAAAAGAAATGCCCAGGTGTGTTGTTGCAGGCATTTTTTTGGGGTTTTTGGAGGCAGGCAAAACATCTGAACTTGTGTATAGTGGTATATATACACACATACTTATATGTATTTTACACTTACACATATATAGGTGTTATAGGAGTGGAGCCATATTAGTGTAAATGATTTCATTAGCGCAAGCATATATTTCTGCTACTATCACACCTATATATGTCTAGGTGTATATATACATATAAGTATGTGTGTATATATACCCGTATAAACAAGTTCAGATGTTTTGCCTGCCTCCAAAGAACCCCAAAAAATGCCAAAAAAACGCTAGCGCCAAAAAAAAAAAAAACGCCCAGGTGTGTTGTTGCAGGCATTTTTTTGCGCAAGTAGTGTTTTCTGCTCCTTTCACACCTATATATGTGCAGGTGTATATATACATACATGGGTGTGTATATATACCCCCTATACACATGTTCAGATGTCATGCCTGACTCCAAAAATGTGCTCAAAAAATCCCTATAGACGCCTGCAGCCAAAAAGCAAGCTGACAGGGCAGAAGCCATATTACTGCACCGAATGTGACTTAAGAGAAACTAGCTTTTCTCTATAGTGGTCACCCTGATATGGAAGGGTTTGGTCACCCTGCCATAGCAGTCAGTGTCAGTTCACCCTACACTACATTACGGTCACCCTGATATGGAAGGGTTTGGTCACCCTGCCATAGCAGTCAGTTCACCCTACACTACATTATGGTCACCCTGGCACTTAACACTTTCCCTACAGAAACTCAATTTTTGCATCTAACTAAAGTGTAAAAGAGCACCCTAACTACACTAGATATCCCTTTCCTCACACTAATAAATGCTAAATGACACTTTTAAAGTAAAATTAACAGAACTGCTTCCACTCTCTTCCATGTCCCTGTATTACAATGCTAGGATTTTGGCGGGGGCTATCTTATATACTGGGGGGCGTATTCACTAATGATTGGCCTAGGGACCCCCTAATCACTCCAATCACATTCCTAGCATTCTCCTGCCCCCTCAATTGGCTTTTGCTAATGGTTCTGGTCCAATCATGGGCTTTTAAAGCCCATTTCCTGTCCCATTGCATTTTGGTCGGTTCTGGTTGCCGAATTCCGAACTTTTTTAGCAAAAAGTTCTAAATTCGGCCGAACCTCGAACAGCCAATGTTCGGGTCGAACCGATGGTCGACCCGAACCGTTTGATCATCCCTACTCTTGGTATGTTCCTTGTAAATGCAGCAAAACTCTGTATCTTATTACATAATAAAAACTTTTTGGAAAAAAAATTACATTCACACTCCTAAATCAGGATTTGACCTTATGTCAAGCTCTCAGTTACGAAAAACTGTAAAAAATAGCATAAGTGCAAAGTCTGTAATGAAGCCGAATTAATAAAATAATTCTACAATCCCCCCTAAATATAATTTATTATATTACCCAAATCACACACACTCCATTTATGGCCCTTTCATACATATTTTGAAACAGTTGCTCCAGATGTACCATTGCTCATTACCTAATCAGTTAAACCAGAAGTAATTCTTCATCTAAAAATACTTGTCATAATTTCTTCACCTTTTTTCATTTCTTTCTTAATCAATTTATAAAATCATTTCATTCTAACCATAATACAGATTTGAAATAAAATACATAATATCATAATGATAAATATAATAACTAACGGATGCAATAATATATTTCCGGCTGCAGTAGTTACTGAAGTTTTTCCCCACATAGATCTAGTATGTTTAAACTTTAACCACCATGAATGATCTGAAAACTCTGACCAATCATGCTCTATCCCTTGTAGATTTCCCTGTTCATGCTTAAATATAATCTCTGCTTTCTGAAGTTCTTTAGATAAAGCCACTAATAATCCTTTAACTTTTTGTATGATATCTGCCATGAGAATTAATCTACTTGAGATATATTATATTGTATAGGAATAACACTTACATTTCTCATAAGCATATTAGTTAAATTTACTCGAACTCCATTAATATCGATGCAAAGAAGTGGGATAGTAACGCTGAGAACGGCGTCATCGGCACTGGCCATGTTGGTGGAGTACTCGAAACAGCACAACAAGGCACAAAGGTCTCGCATGGAGGCCCAGTTATTGGTGGTGAAGTGGTGCTGTTCCACATAGGGACTCACGCGTGCATGCTGCAGCTGAAACTCCACTATGGCCTGCTGCTGCTAGCACAGTCTGGCCAGCATGTGCAAGGTGGAGTTCCACCTTGTGGGCAGGTCACATGTGAGGCGGTGAGCAGGAAGGCAGAAGTTACACTGCAGCGCTGACAGGCAAGCATCAGCAGGGTGAGAACGCCGAAAGTGCGCACAGACGGCCCGCACTTTGTGCAGCAGCTCTGACATATCGGGGTCATTTTTAAGGAACCTCTGCACCACCAAATTCAGCCCATTATCGCACACCACCAGGCCGGGCTTGAGGCTCACTGGCACCAACCACTCATCGGTCTGTTGTTCAATGCCCCTCAAAAACTCCTGCACGGTGTGGGGTTTTTCCCCCAAACAGGCAAGTTTAAAACTGCCTGCTGTCATTTACCCCTGGGTGTGCTGAATTTGGTGGGGAAGGTGTTACGCTGACCGGATGAGGAGGTGGTAGTGGATGAGGAAGCAGAATAGGAGGAGTTAGCAACAGGAGGCACACTGAAGCGCCCTGCAATCCTCGGTGGTGGAAGGAAATGCGCCAAACTGCTATCCGCCTCAGGCCCAGCCGCCACTGCATTTACCCAGTGTGCTGTTAGGGAGATATAATGTCCCTGACCGTGCTTACTGGTCCACGTATTAGTAGTTAGGTGGACCTTGCCACAGATGGCGTTGCACAGTGCACACCTGATTTTGTCCCCCACTTGGTTGTGCAAGGAAGAGATGGCTCGTCTGGAAAAGTAGTGGCGGCTGGGCACGACGTACTGTGGGACAGCCACCACCATAAGGCTTTTAAAACTCTGCATTTCCACCAGGCAGAATGACAGCATTTCAAAGGCCAGGAATTTTGAAATGCTGGCATTCAGGGCCAAGGATCGCGGGTGGGTAGGGGTTACTTCCTCTTCTGCTCCAGTGTTTGGGAGCTAGAGAGCTGAACGCTTCCATGGGACATTGTGGAGATGGTTGGTGACCCAGGTGGTGGTGTTGCTGGCTGACCCTCTGTTTGCGGGGTGGCAGGGGCCACTGTAACTACA
The DNA here is from genome assembly GCF_965119305.1 of Pelophylax lessonae. Classification (NCBI taxonomy): domain Eukaryota; kingdom Metazoa; phylum Chordata; class Amphibia; order Anura; family Ranidae; genus Pelophylax; species Pelophylax lessonae. The sequence continues at coordinate 32,888,182 of NC_138780.1, forward strand.
GAGGTGGATGAAGAGGCCAAGACTGCAGCAGAAGAGGAAGCAGGAGGAGCCAGAGACCTTTCTTGGTTTTTGAGGCGTCTACTCCACTGCAGCTCGTGCTTTGCACTTAGATGCCTGGTCATGCAGATTGTGCTCAGGTTGCAAAACGTTTATGCCTCGCTTCAGGTTCTGATTGCACAGCGTGCAAACCACTCTTGTCTTGTCATCAGCACATTTTCTGAAGAACTGCCAAGCTGGGGAACTCCTTGGAGCTGGCTTTGGTGTGCTCGGTCCCTTGCTGCATTGGGCAGCAGCAGGCGTACTGTCTAGAGGACGGCTGCTCAGTTTTTGCACCCTGCTCCCTCTTCTGCTGTGCTGGTGGCTCTGTGCGACCACCGCCTCTTCCTTCGAACTACACAGGTCACCTGCATGACATTAATTCCATGTGGGATCAAGGACGTCATCGTCCTCCACATCATCTTCCACCCAGTCTTCACCCCTGCCCTCCTTGTGGGTCTGCACAATTCCGAAAGCCGCAGCAGTTGGCACTTTTCGTCATCATCCGAGACGTGCTGCGATGGTCTTTCCATGTACTCATCTTCAAACATAAGTGGTTGGGCATCGGTGCACTCAATCTCTTCCACTTTTGGGGCAGGGCTAGGTGGATGGCCCTGGGAAACCATGCTAACAGAGACATCAAAAAGCAGCTGCATGACTTGGGGCTCAGACTGCTTGACTGATTTGCAAGGGGATGAGGTGAAAGACTGATGGACATAGGCTGCAGGTGCCAACTCTGATCTTTCAGCAGGAGACTGGGTGGGAGACAATGTGATGGCCCTGGAGGCACTGTCAGCAACCCAATCTACTATCGCCTGTACTTGTTCTGGCCTCAACATTCGTAGAGCCACATTAGGCCCGACCAAATACTGCTGCAGATTCTGTCGCCTACTCGCACCTGAGGAAGGTGTTTCACTTGTGTGTGTAGCTAGCACAGATCGACCATGTCCTCTCCTTGCAACAGGAGCTCCACCAGCAGCACCACGACCGAGGCCCACCGCCGCATTACCGCACCCTCTCCCGCCTCCCTCCAGCCGATCACCAGGACACCCCACACCCACAACAGCCCGTGCACCCTGAGGGGGAACTAAGGGGGGGTAGAGGAGGGCAACCAGTACAGGAGAACCCTGCTAGGGCGGGGAACCATGAGAAAAGGAAGGGCACAAAAGGGGCCTACCAACCCGAGGAAGGCCCCATGTCCACCCCAATATTTCTCCAGAGGAGAGGGGGGGCACTACTCACCACACCTGGGAAACCGGGCGGGCACCCCTCCTCACAGTCCACCACACCATCTTGGAATGGGGGTGCTGCAGGTCAGAGGTACGTTGCAACTCTGGCCGTGACCATTATTGCAACCAGGGCTATGCAACCAGGCCCCCGTCCAGTGGGGCTAGCCGCAGCCAATCTAGTGTGGAGCTAATAGTCGGGTCGCACTTGCTGGCCAGACTGGGAAGACTGTAAGGATCTAGGATATCCAGTGCGTCGCCCAGTCCAGCAGTTGATTGTAGTTCCCACAGGAACAGAAAATAATAAAGGAAGAAATAAATTCCTTTAAAAAAGGGTAAAAATGCCAGAACTGCGGATCCCAGCAGGGAACTAGGTCCTTACTCCTGACTAGGTAGGACAAACTGAAGTCCTATAGCAGGAAGTTGGAAGTATATCCCCTAGGATGGCCCTAGGGGCGTAGTCAAGTTTTGTTTCCACCTAGTCCTACTCCTATAGAGAGCAGCATAACCCCAGAGTCAAAGAAGATATGGAGCTGTGTCCGTCAATGAATTATCATTATTATTATTATTCAGGATTTATATAGCACCACCAGTATATGCAGAGCTTTACACTATAACAGGGAGACAATACTGTTACAATACAATAAAATACAAGAGGATTAAGAGGGCCCTGCTCAGAAGAGCTTACAATCTAATGAATGAAAGAGAAAAACAGCCAAACCAGAAACTTGACCCTTGATCGTACTCAAGGCAAGCTTCTGATCCACTTCCCATTTGGGGAAGGCAAACCCCAGAGCTTTGCACCAAACGGTATAAACTCTCTAGGTGCAATGATAAATCTTCAGGGAGGTAGATTTATGAGCCTTCAACATAGTTGAAATCACCAAGCCAGAATACCCCTATCCTTTAGATCCTGGCTTTCAATAGCCATCAAAGCCAGCAATGATAAAGCAGGGTGGAATACTGGCCCTTGAGATAGAAGGACCTCTCTAAGAGGCAACCGCCAGGGAGTATCCAGCAACTGCACCACGTTGGCATACCATGATTGGCGAGGCCAATCCAGAGCCACCAGGATGACTAGGATCCTTTTGGCCTCTATCTTCCATAGTAGACAAAGAATCAGTCTGAAGGACGGAAAGGCATAGATGAGATTGTACTGATCCCACGGTGCCACTAGCACTTCTGTTGCGTCCATCAGAGGAGATAACAATCTTGCTACAAACCTTGGAACCTTCTGGTTGAGATGGGACCCAGAAGATCCACATCCGCTGTTCCCCAGTGAATGGAGAGCTGATGGAACACCTCCGGGTGCAGGGAACATCAGGGACCTGATCCAACCCCGGAATATGTATGGCGAACAGAGCCGGAATGAACTTTTCTGCATATCTAAGGATGTGAGAGGTCTTCAGTACCACTGCTGCACTTCTTGTGCTCCCCTGATGATCAATATACACCACGGCGGTGGAGTTATCTGACTGGATCCAGATCGGCAGACCTCGTAGGCAATCCATCCAATGTGTCAGTTACAACCTGATTGCTCGAAGCTCCAGGACATTGATTGGCAGGCAAGCTTGCACCAAAGTCCAGTGACCCTTAGCAAAGTCCAATCCCAGGACTCCTCCAAAGCCCAACAATCTATCGTGACCACAGTCCATCGAAGAGGAAGGAGGGACTTTCCATTCTGTAGAGCCAGAGACCACAGCCACCAGAGGAGAGAGGCCCTCTACGACCGCCCCAGGTGAATTTGAATGTCAAGGGCAATGGAAGACCTGTTCCATTTTGATAGGATTTCCTTCTGCAGTGTTCTTGTATGCAATTGGGCATTCGGAACCGCTTCAAAAAGTAGCCACCATCAGACCCAAAACCTCAATGTAAAAATGCAGGGAGGGTCACTTGTATGCCAAGAGCTGCTGGCCCACTGGCCAGAAATTCTGGAGTTTGTCCGATGGGAAGAAAACCTTGCCTGCTTTGAATTGAGGATCAGCCAGAGATACTCCAAGCATTTGGATGGGGTGAACACAGACCCTCTCCCCCATATTATACCCCCCCATACCTCAATTTAACACCCCCATACTATAACTCCCAAACTTCTATATAACACCAATTCCCCCATTTTATAACCCCCCATATGAGTTTCAGGATCCACCTGAAGTCCTGTAGGGAACGTATTGTAATCTCCACATTGTCTAGCAGGGGCGAGCTGGTCTCCGCATGCAGGAGCAAGTCGTCCAGGTACAGTAGCTGATCATGGTGATCCCTCATTGTCTTAGAAAGCCAGGACCAGGGTCAAAAGCTTGGTAAACATCCAGGGAGCGGAGGCCAGACCAAAGGACAGCACTACAAAATGGAAAGGGGCATAGCAAAACGTAGGAAACACTGATGTGAATGTGCAGGTAAGTGTTCTTGATGTCTAGAGATGGCAAAAAGTCACCCTGGTGAACGGAGGCCATCACTAAGTGAATGGATTCCATTTTGAACTTGTGAACTCAGATGAAGGCATTTAGGTCCTTGATGTCTAGGATCGGACAAGCCCCGTCTGTCTTGGTAACTGTAAACAATTGGAGTAAAGCCCTCTGAACCGCTCCAACTCAGGCACAGTCAGTGAGAGCCACAGATTGGAGGGAAAGAACCTGTCCGGTGGAAAGGAATGAAATTCTATTTTGTAGCCCTACAGATTGATTTTGCGAATCCACCTGTCAGCAATGGAAGTCCACAGGCCTGGAAACCAGCAAAGGCGAAGTGGGTGGGGGCAAACCTTCATGCTGAGGAGGATTTCCATGGACCAGGGATGCTTGGCACTTCCCATGGGCACCATGACGGATTTGGATCCCATTGACAAAGACACAAGGGAAAGAAAAATCGACTGTGAAAAATGTGCCATAAAGGCTCCCATGAGGTTCTTTTCCCTTCTGGGACTATAGCAGAAAGTTACTCTTGCCACCTGTAAGGTTCTTGATATTATCCTCCCACGTATTCCCAAACAACTGGTCTTCCTGGAAGGGCAAATCCGCCAAAGCCTTTTTTGGGGTCTGCTCAGCCAACCAACACATGAGCCACGGGACTCGCCACAGCACTATTGCTAAAACTGAAAGTTTGTAGAGGAGCAGGGCTGCATCAAGAGACACGTCACAAACATACTTTAGCCCCTGGACCAACTGGTACAACAGCTACATATATGCTTAAGGCATCTGGCTAGAAGTCAAGGCTTGTCATAGAATCTTGGCCCATTCAGTCAGGGACTGGGATACCAGCGCCGCAGCCAGGACAGGCAGGAGTGTAGACCCAGCAATGGTGAATATGAAATGAGCCACCACCTCCACCCTGCGATCCACAGGGTCCCTAAAGGTGGAAGATTCCTCCACTGGGATCACTGTAGCCTTGTTCAGCTGGAATATAGGAGGGCCCACCACAGGCGGAGAGGTCCACTTTTTCAGGAGGTCTACTTAAAGGGTTTGCGTACTGTGAAGTGCTTAGGGAGAGCAAATGGACACTTTGAGTGACCCCAGTCACTATAGACACATTTGTCAAAATATAGGGGTAAGGGAAGACCTTAGCAGCTTGAGTTGGTTTTTGCTTACCAAAAGGAACTGGTGCCATATCAGATGCTCCCATGGGATCCTCAATCTTCAGCATCTCCCATACAGCATCAATGGGAGCAGTAATTAATGCCTTTTGCTGTGTGATGACCCATCCTACAAGTCCAAGAAATATCCTCTGGGTCCGCAGCAAAACCAGGACCATCTGAGGTGGAGCCCAAACAGTCTGGGGATGGGGGGGATGGGGGTGATGGGGGGGGGGTGCTTCCTACTTGCCCTGCATTTGAATGTCACAGCATTTACAAGAACAGAAGTACTGCCACCTCCAGGAGGGGTCTGGGGGTAGCATGCTCCTGAAACCCCATAGGGACTGCACTACCTGACAGGTGCTGCCACAACTAGGTTCCCCCAAAGTACTAGGCTGGAAAGAGACCACCCCCAGGCTGCCCAGCAGAGAGGGAGAGATAGAAGGATGCCCAGGAAGAACTCACCACAGGCCGCCAGCAGTCAGCCACGTGTCTCTGCCACTGTGTACCACTCTTGACTGTGCCACCAGGTGCTAGGGACCACCTGGACATCCTTTGACCTTCAGAAGCCAAGGGAAGGCCACCGCCACATCCTACAAGAAAATAGCCACTGAAGACCACCCCCCGCCAGATCTCCCAGCCCAAGCAGGTACTTGTTCTCAAGGAAAATAAAATAAGCGCTGAGAATGGTAAATGCAGGATGTCTCCAAAAACGAAGGGAAAAAGGTGGCGGATGCAAATCTCCCCTATAATTAAGGAGCAAATCAGTGTTATTCCCACCCTGTGTTCACTATGAAATCTCTGACCTGGTGATCATATAGTTTTTTTTCACAAACACATCTATTGGTATACTGTCACAATGTCTCACACAAGCATTTTGAAATCTGAAGTTGGTAGACTGATGGTTTTTAAAGGGCAATACAGTGGTCCATTGGTGAGAGCATGTTTTTATAGATCTATTTCACATTAATGAGCTTCAGAACTTTGAATAAAATGAAAAACAATTTAGTGTTCAAGAATTCCAAACCTGGTAACAGAAGACAGACCCCAGATCTAATATAATCTGTGTACATAGATCATCATTATAATTTGTAAATATTCAGATCTAGAAGTGCTCAGTGGAGTAGATGGTACAATTGAATTATAAATATTCCACCACCATCTCTGCACCTTATGCCCCGTACACACGTGCAGATTATCTGCAGACTTTTGTCTGCAGACTTACCTTTTCTATGTAGTGCAAGGGCCTGCCAGATTGCATACAAATTGAAAGTGTTTAGGTTTGACCTCATATTATATGGTTTTGGTAAGTCTGCAGACAAAAGTCTGCAGATAATCTGCACGTGTGTATGGGGCATTCACAAAGTGATTCCTGTGACAGATTTACTACAGGTTTTATTTACCTCTCAGCTCTGGAGCTAGGGAGTGTCCGAGTTCATCCAGCAGAATCTGATCCATCAGACTCTCACCTATAGAGAGGAATATAAGATGATGGGTCTGAGTCATGTATGATTGAAGCGAACCTTTCACGTACACCAAACTATACATTAGAATTATGTCCAGCAGCAGAATATAACTAATCCTATGTTACATTTAACAACAGAGTAAAGTTCTCCATATATCATAGGTCATATATAAATATTTATAAGTAGTGTTGAGCGAACACGGACTGTATTATTCGTGTTCGTACCGAATAATTGGATTTTTTGTACCCGAACACGGACACGGACACTTTACTGTATGTTCGGGTAAAAATCCGTGTTCGGTCGTTTTATTTCCGGGTTTTGCATGCTTTGGCGCTCTTTTCATGGCGGGCTTTCAACAGCCAATCAACAATCGTTTAACTGGTGTGCCTTAAGCCATCCCAGCCATGCCTGCAAATGTCTCAGTAGCTGTGATTGGCCGTCTGAAGCATGTGACCAAGTCTTTATAAGTTCGAGGCAGCCGCAGCGGCGTCATTATGCTGCTTAGATTCAGGGACAGAGCACACATCAACGTGCTGGCTGCTGATTAGGGAAAGATAGGCAGGAAAAAACCATTTGTGTCCGGATAGAATTGAGGGACAGGTCGGAGTGTTTAGGCAGGGCGAGTTGTAGGCATTTTAGGGATAGAGTCTGCTGAATTATATAGGGTCAGTGTCTTCTACAAACTACAATCGATATTGCTGTGTGGGGGGTGGGGTGAATCTGCACTCAATCCTGATCTACGATCTCTTCTCAATCCTGTTAGGGACAGAGTCTGCTGAATTTTAGGGAAACTGTGTTCTACAAACTACAATCGATATTGCTGTGTGGTGTGGGATTGGAGATAGGCAGGTGTCAGTGATCCACATCCATTTTTCTGTGTGTGAGCTGCAGTGAACACAATCTTTTTGGGCTGCAGTGAACACAATCTTTTTGGGCTGCAGTGAACACAATCTTTTTGGGCTGCAGTGAACACAATCTTTTTGGGGTGCAGTGAACAAAATCTTTTTGGGGTGCAGTGAACACAATCCTTTTTGGTGTGCAGTGAACACAATCTTTGTGGGGTGCAGTGAACAAAATCCTTTGTGGGGTGCAGTGAACACAATCTTTTTGGGGTGCAGTGAACAAAATCCTTTTTGGGGTGCAGTGAACAACATCCTTTTTGGGGTGCAGTGAACACAATCTTTTTGGGGTGCAGTGAACAAAATCCTTTGTGGGGTGCAGTGAACACAATCTTTTTGGGGTGCAGTGAACACAATCTTTTTGGGGTGGAGTGAACAACATCCTTTTTGGGGTGCAGTGAACAAAATCCTTTTTGGGGTGCAGTGAACAAAATCATTTTTGGGGTGCAGTGAACACAATCTTTGTGGGGTGCAGTGAACACAATCTTTTTGGGGTGGAGTGAACAACATCCTTTTTGGGGTGCAGTGAACAACATCCTTTTTGGGGTGCAGTGAACACAATCTTTTTGGGGTGCAGTGAACACAATCTTTGTGGGGTACAGTGAACAGAATCTTTGTGGGGTGCAGTGAACACAATCTTTGGGGGGTACAGTGAACACAATCTTTGTGAGGTGCAGTGAACACAATCTTTGTGGGGTGCAGTGAACACAATCATTGTGGGGTGCAGTGAACTCAATCTTTGTGGGGTACAGTGAACACAATCTCATACTGAAGGTTTGAGGGTGCTGCCTGTTCCATACTCCCCCTACTCCTCATCTAGCCTTTTAGGGGTACAAACAATAGTAATTGGGGCCTAGTGTGGTTGTGTACGTGTGATATACATACACTTTTTTGGGATCATATTTTCTATTCCGCTATTTAATCAAAAACCTTTGGGGATCAGTTAAATTGGGGGATAGTCTGTGTTGGTACGTGTGAGAGAGATCCACCTTTCCAAGTTGTTGGGGTTCATCTCATACTTCTGAAGGTTTGAGGGTGCTGCCTGTTCCATACTCCCCCTACTCCTAGCCTTTTAGGGGTACAAACAATAGTAATTGGGGCCTAGTGTGGTTGTGTACGTGTGATATACATACACTTTTTTGGGATCATATTTTCTATTCCGCTATTTAATCAAAAACCTTTGGGGATCAGTTAAATTGGGGGATAGTCTGTGTTGGTACGTGTGAGAGAGATCCACCTTTCCAAGTTGTTGGGGTTCATCTCATACTTCTGAAGGTTTGAGGGTGCTGCCTGTTCCATACTCCCCCTACTCCTAGCCTTTTAGGGGTACAAACAATAGTAATTGGGGCCTAGTGTGGTTGTGTACGTGTGATATACATACACTTTTTTGGGATCATATTTTCTATTCCGCTATTTAATCAAAAACCTTTGGGGATCAGTTAAATTGGGGGATAGTCTGTGTTGGTACGTGTGAGAGAGATCCACCTTTCCAAGTTGTTGGGGTTCATCTCATACTTCTGAAGGTTTGAGGGTGCTGCCTGTTCCATACTCCCCCTACTCCTAGCCTTTTAGGGGTACAAACAATAGTAATTGGGGCCTAGTGTGGTTGTGTACGTGTGATATACATACACTTTTTTGGGATCATATTTTCTATTCCGCTATTTAATCAAAAACCTCTGGGGATCAGTTAAATTGGGGGATAGTCTGTGTTGGTACGTGTGAGAGAGATCCACCTTTCCAAGTTGTTGGGGTTCATCTCATACTTCTGAAGGTTTGAGGGTGCTGCCTGTTCCATACTCCCCCTACTCCTAGCCTTTTAGGGGTACAAACAATAGTAATTGGGGCCTAGTGTGGTTGTGTACGTGTGATATACATACACTTTTTTGGGATCATATTTTCTATTCCGCTATTTAATCAAAAACCTTTGGGGATCAGTTAAATTGGGGGATAGTCTGTGTTGGTACGTGTGAGAGAGATCCACCTTTCCAAGTTGTTGGGGTTCATCTCATACTTCTGAAGGTTTGAGGGTGCTGCCTGTTCCATACTCCCCCTACTCCTAGCCTTTTAGGGGTACAAACAATAGTAATTGGGGCCTAGTGTGGTTGTGTACGTGTGATATACATACACTTTTTTGGGATCATATTTTCTATTCCGCTATTTAATCAAAAACCTCTGGGGATCAGTTAAATTGGGGGATAGTCTGTGTTGGTACGTGTGAGAGAGATCCACCTTTCCAAGTTGTTGGGGTTCATCTCATACTTCTGAAGGTTTGAGGGTGCTGCCTGTTCCATACTCCCCCTACTCCTAGCCTTTTAGGGGTACAAACAATAGTAATTGGGGCCTAGTGTGGTTGTGTACGTGTGATATACATACACTTTTTTGGGATCATATTTTCTATTCCGCTATTTAATCAAAAACCTTTGGGGATCAGTTAAATTGGGGGATAGTCTGTGTTGGTACGTGTGAGAGAGATCCACCTTTCCAAGTTGTTGGGGTTCATCTCATACTTCTGAAGGTTTGAGGGTGCTGCCTGTTCCATACTCCCCCTACTCCTAGCCTTTTAGGGGTACAAACAATAGTAATTGGGGCCTAGTGTGGTTGTGTACGTGTGATATACATACACTTTTTTGGGATCATATTTTCTATTCCGCTATTTAATCAAAAACCTCTGGGGATCAGTTAAATTGGGGGATAGTCTGTGTTGGTACGTGTGAGAGAGATCCACCTTTCCAAGTTGTTGGGGTTCATCTCATACTTCTGAAGGTTTGAGGGTGCTGCCTGTTCCATACTCCCCCTACTCCTAGCCTTTTAGGGGTACAAACAATAGTAATTGGGGCCTAGTGTGGTTGTGTACGTGTGATATACATACACTTTTTTGGGATCATATTTTCTATTCCGCTATTTAATCAAAAACCTCTGGGGATCAGTTAAATTGGGGGATAGTCTGTGTTGGTACGTGTGAGAGAGATCCACCTTTCCAAGTTGTTGGGGTTCATCTCATACTTCTGAAGGTTTGAGGGTGCTGCCTGTTCCATACTCCCCCTACTCCTAGCCTTTTAGGGGTACAAACAATAGTAATTGGGGCCTAGTGTGGTTGTGTACGTGTGATATACATACACTTTTTTGGGATCATATTTTCTATTCCGCTATTTAATCAAAAACCTTTGGGGATCAGTTAAATTGGGGGATAGTCTGTGTTGGTACGTGTGAGAGAGATCCACCTTTCCAAGTTGTTGGGGTTCATCTCATACTTCTGAAGGTTTGAGGGTGCTGCCTGTTCCATACTCCCCCTACTCCTAGCCTTTTAGGGGTACAAACAATAGTAATTGGGGCCTAGTGTGGTTGTGTACGTGTGATATACATACACTTTTTTGGGATCATATTTTCTATTCCGCTATTTAATCAAAAACCTCTGGGGATCAGTTAAATTGGGGGATAGTCTGTGTTGGTACGTGTGAGAGAGATCCACCTTTCCAAGTTGTTGGGGTTCATCTCATACTTCTGAAGGTTTGAGGGTGCTGCCTGTTCCATACTCCCCCTACTCCTAGCCTTTTAGGGGTACAAACAATAGTAATTGGGGCCTAGTGTGGTTGTGTACGTGTGATATACATACACTTTTTTGGGATCATATTTTCTATTCCGCTATTTAATCAAAAACCTCTGGGGATCAGTTAAATTGGGGGATAGTCTGTGTTGGTACGTGTGAGAGAGATCCACCTTTCCAAGTTGTTGGGGTTCATCTCATACTTCTGAAGGTTTGAGGGTGCTGCCTGTTCCATACTCCCCCTACTCCTAGCCTTTTAGGGGTACAAACAATAGTAATTGGGGCCTAGTGTGGTTGTGTACGTGTGATATACATACACTTTTTTGGGATCATATTTTCTATTCCGCTATTTAATCAAAAACCTCTGGGGATCAGTTAAATTGGGGGATAGTCTGTGTTGGTACGTGTGAGAGAGATCCACCTTTCCAAGTTGTTGGGGTTCATCTCATACTTCTGAAGGTTTGAGGGTGCTGCCTGTTCCATACTCCCCCTACTCCTAGCCTTTTAGGGGTACAAACAATAGTAATTGGGGCCTAGTGTGGTTGTGTACGTGTGATATACATACACTTTTTTGGGATCATATTTTCTATTCCGCTATTTAATCAAAAACCTTTGGGGATCAGTTAAATTGGGGGATAGTCTGTGTTGGTACGTGTGAGAGAGATCCACCTTTCCAAGTTGTTGGGGTTCATCTCATACTTCTGAAGGTTTGAGGGTGCTGCCTGTTCCATACTCCCCCTACTCCTAGCCTTTTAGGGGTACAAACAATAGTAATTGGGGCCTAGTGTGGTTGTGTACGTGTGATATACATACACTTTTTTGGGATCATATTTTCTATTCCGCTATTTAATCAAAAACCTCTGGGGATCAGTTAAATTGGGGGATAGTCTGTGTTGGTACGTGTGAGAGAGATCCACCTTTCCAAGTTGTTGGGGTTCATCTCATACTTCTGAAGGTTTGAGGGTGCTGCCTGTTCCATACTCCCCCTACTCCTAGCCTTTTAGGGGTACAAACAATAGTAATTGGGGCCTAGTGTGGTTGTGTACGTGTGATATACATACACTTTTTTGGGATCATATTTTCTATTCCGCTATTTAATCAAAAACCTCTGGGGATCAGTTAAATTGGGGGATAGTCTGTGTTGGTACGTGTGAGAGAGATCCACCTTTCCAAGTTGTTGGGGTTCATCTCATACTTCTGAAGGTTTGAGGGTGCTGCCTGTTCCATACTCCCCCTACTCCTAGCCTTTTAGGGGTACAAACAATAGTAATTGGGGCCTAGTGTGGTTGTGTACGTGTGATATACATACACTTTTTTGGGATCATATTTTCTATTCCGCTATTTAATCAAAAACCTCTGGGGATCAGTTAAATTGGGGGATAGTCTGTGTTGGTACGTGTGAGAGAGATCCACCTTTCCAAGTTGTTGGGGTTCATCTCATACTTCTGAAGGTTTGAGGGTGCTGCCTGTTCCATACCCCCCCTACTCCTCATCTAGCCTTTTAGGGGTACAAACAATAGTAATTGGGGCCTAGTGTGGTTGTGTACGTGCGAGATACATACACTTTTTTTGATCATATTTCCTATTCCGCTATTCAATAAAAACCTTTGAGGATCAATTGAATTGCGGGATAGTCTGTGTCGGTACGTGTGAGAGAGATCCACCTTTCCAAGTTGTTGGGGTTCATCTCATACTTCTGAAGGTTTGAGGGTGCTGCCTGTTCCATACTCCCCCTACTCCTCATCTAGCCTTTTAGGGGTACAAACAATAGTAATTGGGGCCTAGTGTGGTTGTGTACGTGCGAGATACATACACTTTTTTTGATCATATTTCCTATTCCGCTATTCAATAAAAACCTTTGAGGATCAATTGAATTGCGGGATAGTCTGTGTCGGTACGTGTGAGAGAGATCCACCTTTCCAAGTTGTTGGGGTTCATCTCATACTTCTGAAGGTTTGAGGGTGCTGCCTGTTCCATACTCCCCCTACTCCTCATCTAGCCTTTTAGGGGTACAAACAATAGTAATTGGGGCCTAGTGTGGTTGTGTACGTGCGAGATACATACACTTTTTTTGATCATATTTCCTATTCCGCTATTCAATAAAAACCTTTGAGGATCAATTGAATTGCGGGATAGTCTGTGTCGGTACGTGTGAGAGAGATCCACCTTTCCAAGTTGTTGGGGTTCATCTCATACTTCTGAAGGTTTGAGGGTGCTGCCTGTTCCATACCCCCCCTACTCCTCATCTAGCCTTTTAGGGGTACAAACAATAGTAATTGGGGCCTAGTGTGGTTGTGTACGTGCGAGATACATACACTTTTTTTGATCATATTTCCTATTCCGCTATTCAATAAAAACCTTTGAGGATCAATTGAATTGCGGGATAGTCTGTGTCGGTACGTGTGAGAGAGATCCACCTTTCCAAGTTGTTGGGGTTCATCTCATACTTCTGAAGGTTTGAGGGTGCTGCCTGTTCCATACTCCCCCTACTCCTCATCTAGCCTTTTAGGGGTACAAACAATAGTAATTGGGGCCTAGTGTGGTTGTGTACGTGTGATATACATACACTTTTTTTGGATCATATTTTCTATTCCGCTATTCAATAAAAACCTTTCTAGGGCAAGATCTTAAATTACAGAAATATGAGGAGACCGTCAAATAAGGGCCATGGCCTGGGTCGTGGTGCTGCTGGTAGAGCTCCTGTTGCAAGGAGAGGACATGGTCGATCTGTGCCAGCTACACGCACAAGTGAAACACCTTCCTCAAGTGTGAGTAGGCGACAGAACCTGCATCAGTATTTGGTAGGGCATCAAACGCCCCTAGAAGTGATGAGGCCAGAACAAGTTGAGGCGATAGTAGATTGGTTTGCTGCTGACAGTGCCTCCAGTTCCTTCACATTGTCTCCCACCCAGTCTACTGCAGAAAGGTCAGAGTTGGCACCTGCAGCCAATGTCCAACCGTCTTTCACCTCACCCCCTTGCAAATCAGGCCAGCAGTCTGAGCCCCAAGCCATACAGCAGTCTCTTATTCTTTTTGAGGACTCTGTCAGCAGGGTTTCCCAGGGCCATCCACCTAGCCCTGCCCCAGAAGTGGAAGAGATTGAGTGCAGCGATGCCCAACCACTTATTCCTCAAGATGAGTACATGCAAGGATCATCGCAGCACGTCTCCGATGATGACGAAACGCAGGTGCCAACTGCTGGGGCGTTCAGCATTGTGGAGACCGACAAGGAGGGCAGGGGTGAAGACTGGGTGGAAGATGATGTGGAGGACGATGAGGTCCTCGACCCCACATGGAATGAACGTCATGCAGGTGAACTGAGTAGTTTGGAGGAAGAGGCGGTGGTCGCACAGAGCCACCAGCACAGCAGAAGAGGGAGCAGGGTGCAGAAGCGGAGCGGCCGTGCCCTAGACACTACGCCCGCTACTGCCCAACCCAGCAAGGGAACGAGCGCACCAAAGTCAGCTCAAAGGAGTTCTCTAGCGTGGAAGTTCTTTAGAAAATGTGCTGATGACAGGACATGAGTGGTTTGCACCCTGTGCAATCAGAGCTTGAAGCGAGGCATGAACCTTCTCAACCTGAGCACAACCTGCATGATCAGGCATCTAAGTGCAAAGCACGAGCTGCAGTGGAGTACACACCTTCAAAACCAAGAAACGTCTCTGGCTCATCCTGCTTCCTCTTCTGCTGCAGTCTCGGCCGCTCCAGCCACATCTGTAGTGATACCGGCACCTGCCACCCCGCAAACAGACGATCTGTCAGCAACACCACCACCTGGGTCACCAACAACCATCTCCACAATGTCCCGTGGAAGCGTTCAGCTTTCCATCTCCCAAACACTTGAGAGGAAGAGGAAGTACCCCCCTACCCACCCGCGATCCCTGGCCCTGAATGCCAGCATTTCAAAATTATTGGCCTTTGAAATGCTGTCATTCCGTCTGGTGGAGACGCACAGTTTTAAAAACCTTATGTCGGTGGCTGTCCCACAGTACGTCGTGCCCAGCCGCCACTACTTTTCCAGGCAAGCCATCCCTTCCCTGCACAACCAAGTGGGGGAAAAAATCAGGTGTGCACTGCGCAACGCCATCTGTGCCAAGGTCCACCTAACTACGGATACGTGGACCAGTAAGCACGGTCAGGGGCGTTATATCTCCCTAACGGCACACTGGGTAAATGCAGTGGCGGATGGGCCTGAGGCGGATAGCAATTTGGCGCATGTCCTTCCACCACCGAGGATTGCAGGGCGCTTCAGTTTGCCTCCTGTTCCTAACTCCTCCTACTCCGCTTCCTCATCCTCTACCGCCTCCTCATCCGGACAGCGTAACACCTTCACCACCAACTTCAGCACGGCCAGGGGTAAACGACAGCAGGCAGTTTTACAACTTGCCTGTTTGGGGGACAAACCACACACCGCGCAGGAGTTGTGGAGGAGCATGGAACAGCAGACAAATGAGTGGTTGCTGCCAGCGAGCCTCAAGCCCGGCCTGGTGGTGTGCGATAACGGGCGAAATCTCATAGCAGCTCTGGGCCTAGCCGGTTTGACGCACATCCCTTGCCTGGCGCATGTGCTGAATTTGGTGGTGCAGAGGTTCCTTAAAAACTACCCCGATATGTCAGAGCTGCTGCAGAAAGTGCGGGCCGTTTGTGCGCACTTTCGGCGTTCTCACCCTGCTGCTGCTCGCCTGGCAGCGCTGCAGCGTAACTTCGGCCTTCCCGCTCACCGCCTCATATGTGACGTGCCCACAAGGTGGAACTCCACCTTGCACATGCTGGAAAGACTGTGCGAGCAGCAGCAGGCCATAGTGGAGTTTCAGCTGCAGCACGCACGCGTGAGTCGCTCTGCGGAACAGCACCACTTCACCACCAATAACTGGGCCTCCATGCGAGACCTGTGTGCCTTGTTGCGCTGTTTTGAGTACTCCACCAACATGGCCAGTGGCAATGACGCCGTTCTCAGCTTAACTATCCCACTTCTATGCCTCCTTGAAAAAACAATTCGGGCGATGATGGAAGAGGATGTGGCACAGGATGAGGAGGAGGAGGAGGATGAAGAGGTAACATTTCCAAGGCTTTCAGGGCAGTCATTCGCAAGGGGCTCCGAGGGTGGGTTCCTGCACACGCAAACGCCAGGGACGCAATTGTCCAGCAGGGGCACAGTTCTGGAGGATGAGGAGGATGAGGAGGAGGAGGAGCTGGAGGAGGAGATGGAACCATGTTCACAGCAGGGTGGCACCCAGGCCAGCTCATGGCCATCACTGGTGCGTGGCTGGGGGGATACAGAGGACACGGACCATACACCTCCCACAGAGGACAGCCTTTCGTTGCCTCTGGGCAGCCTGGCACACATGAGCGATTACATGCTGCAGTGTCTCCACAACGACCGCCGAGTTGCCCACATTCTAACTTGTGCTGATTACTGGGTGGCCACGCTGCTGGATCCCCGTTACAAGGACAACGTACCGTCCTTAATTCACTCACTGGAGCGCGATCGCAAGATGCGCGAGTACAAGCGCACGCTGGTAGACGCCATGCTGCTGGCATTCCCATCTGACAGCGGGGCCACAGTGGAAGCACAAGGCAGAGGAGGAGGAGGAGGAGGTCGCCAACGCAACCAGGGCACCGCCAGCACCTCAGAAGGCAGGGTTAGCATGGCCGAAATGTGGAAAAGCTTTGTCAGCACGCCACAACAAACAGCAGCACCAGCAGCTCAGATGGAACGTCTTAGCAGGAGGCAGCATTTTACCAACATGGTGGAGCAGTATGTGTGCACACGCCTACATGTAGTGAATGACGGGTCTGCCCCCTTCAACTTCTGGGTCTCCAAATTGGGCACATGGCCTGAGCTTGCCCTTTACGCCTTGGAGGTGCTGGCGTGCCCTGCAGCCAGTGTATTATCTGAACGGGTATTTAGCACGGCTGGGGGCGTTATAACAGACAAGCGCAGCCGCCTGTCCAGAGACAATGTGGACAAGCTCACGTTCATTAAAATGAACCAGGCATGGATCCCACGGGACTTTTCCGTACCTTATGCAGAATAGCAATGGATACCGACCTTACCCACCCATTGTTCCATTTTTGCTCTTTCTCACTCTTTTGGGGTGTACCCTCATTTAAAATTTGTGAAAAGAAGCAGTGTTGGCTACCTCGTCCTCCTCCTCAGGGCCAGATTAATGTAGGGGCTATTGGAGCTGCAGCTCCAGGCCCCTACCTTTTATATAGGCCCCGGGTTGGCCATATTCACTGTTACCGCTCTTCTGTCACTTGTAAACACAGAAGTCTGGCTTCTATGCTCGCTTCCCCAGGCAGCACCCTCAGAACCTCCCCACACAGCGTGAAGGCCGGACAAGGAGGGACAGTTGGCGATGCATGGATGTGTTTATGGGCTTCAGAGACAGCATCCCATGTTGAATTAGGCATGCATGGCTGCACCCTTCCTCCTCTGGGTGCATGGCAAGGCACGGCCCTTAAGGCCCTTCAAAATCCTCAGCACCAAGCCCATGATGCTGTTAATCCGGCCCTGGTCCTCCTCCACCGCCGCTTCCACCTACACCGCCCATAGGTGTGCGCAGCCTATTGCATTAAGGTGTGCACCCCAAAGTTGAAATACACATGCATGTGTTTGCCAGCAGGGAGAGTAATGTATCGGGGCCATGTACCTGTAGGCAAGGAGAAATAGAGCAGAGCAGGTCCCAGGGAGATCTTTCCCATCTCCTCACTGGCAATGCTATGTGCCCTAGGTGATTAGGGTGTGCCCAGGCACACCCAGCACACCCTGTGCGCACGCCTATGTCACCGCCACATCCACCACCACCTCAACCTCCCTCCTACTCCATATGGGCCTCGTCCTTCAGAGATGAAGAAGAACATTGTTTTATTTTTCTGTTTTTTTTTGTTGTTTTAAGTTATTTCCCTATCCACATTTGTTTGCAGAGCACTTGCCATGCTCTTAATTACGTTTTGCTGCCATTTGCAGCACTCTAGCCCTTTCCTTTGGTGTTTTAGAGCCATTTTAGTGCCTTAAAGTTCGGGTCCCCATTGACTTCAATGGGGTTCGGTGTCCGGGAAAAGTTCGGTAAAAGTCCGGGACACGGACCCGGACTTTTTTTTAAAGTTCGGCCGAACCCGTCGAACACGGACATCTAGGTGTCCGCTCAACCCTATTTATAAGTGATCTGATTAATATTGTGTTCTGAATGATTGTATGGAACAAATAATCAATGCTATACCAGCCATTTTATATCCTAAGGTGTATTATCCCTTCCATTGTCACAGCTGTTTTTAGGCATTTTTTTATCCCCACACACATGGTAAAATGCACATTTTAGGCCCGAAGATTAGTTAAGTCTTCACACAATATACATCTTCTGAAAGAAGAGACTCTGGCAAAAAAATATTGGTAGGTAAATTTTTTAATGACCATGATATTAGTCTAACAGTTCATCAAATGCACAATTTCTATAAAAAATTTATAGTTCTTAGTTTTAAAAAAAAATCTAAGGTTTGTGGTTGTGACACCCAAAAAGGTGAGCTGAGCTACAGCTTTACTTTCCCTTTAACTGGTTTGTTCGGACCAATTTCCTACACTAGCAGGTGCACCCACTGGGCATACTGTATAAACTGTATAAAGGCTACGGGACATGAACATACCTTTCCACATTATGACATCATCCACCCACCTCTCCACTTCAGCCAATCACAGGAAGCTTTGAATTCATTCAAATAATACAAAGTTGCTTATGAATGGCTGAGCACCACTCAGCACTCAGCCTGACTAACTTTTGTCCAAGGTGTGAAATGGGATGTTCCTATCTCGCAGACAAAACAAAGTTCTGTTTACTGTATGTAGCTAGTTTATACAGCACTACCAGTGGGTGCATGTGTTAGTGGTGGAAATATTTTGATTGGGCCATCTTGAGCCAAATTAACTAGTTAAAGTGATAGAAAAGCTGTAGATCAGCTTTAAAGGTGGGGCTGCCTTTTCCAGACAATAGCCTATGCTGTAATGGGCCCTAGTACATGTTAAAAAATGTGCAGTTTTGTAAAACATTTATTATAATTATTGTAATACCTTAATCATCATTAATGAAGGGAACTGAAACTTCAAGCTGCAAAGCGACAGCCAAGAACACTTAAGGATTTAGAGAAGATCTGTAAAGATGAGTGGACCAAAATCCCTCTTGAAATGTGTGCAAACATGGTAACCCACTACAAGAAACATCTTACCTCTGTGCTTACCAACAAGGGTTTCTCCGCCAAGTACTAATTGCAACTCAATTTATAGCATTTGTTTCATGTGTTTTTTCAGATTTTTTGGTTGATATTCTGTCTCTATCATTTAACCACTTTAGGACCAGAGGATTTTCCTGCATTACGTCCAGGCCACTTTTTGCAACTTGGCACTGTGCGACTTTAACTGACAATTGCGCGGTCGTGCAATGCCGTACCCAAACAAAATTTAAGTCCTTTTTTTCCAACAAACAGAGCTTTCTTTTGGTGGTATTTGATCACCTCTGCGCTTTTCATTTTTTGTGATATTATTAAAAAAACAGCGGCAATTTTGAAAAAATATCAATATTTTTTCTAATTTGACAGTTAAAAAATATCCAATATATTCAATTTTTGTCATATATTTAGGCCAAAATGTATTAAGCTAAATGTCTTTGACAAAAAAATTCTCAATGAGCGTATTTTTAACCGCTTTAAGACCGGAAGATTTTACCCCATTCCTGACCAGGCCATATTTTGCGATTCGGCACTGCGTTACTTTAACGGACAATTGCGCGGTCATGCGATGATGTACCCAAATATAATTTATGTCCTTTTTTCCCACAAATAGAGCTTTCTTTTGGTGGATTTGATCTGTGCAATTTTTACTTTTTGCTCTATAAACAAAAAAAGAGCGACAATTTTGAAAAAATAACAATATTTTTCACAATTTTTTATATGAAATTCCCGCCCAAAAAAATGTAAAAATCAAAATTTTTTAACATTTTAGGCCAATTTGTTTTCTGCTACATATTTTTGGAAAAAAAAACATCGCAATAAGCGTATTGTGATTGGTTTGCGCAAAAATTATCGCAGCTATTAACTACGGGAAAGATTTATGTCATTTTTATTGTTTTTTTTTTTTTTTTTAGCGAGTAATGGCGGCGATCTGTGATTTTTTTTGCGGGACTGCGCCATTGCGGCGGACAGATCGGACCCTTGACTGACATTTTTGACACTTTTGGGGGGACCAGTGACATCACTACAGTAATCAGTGCTATAAATATGCACTGTTACTGCAAAAATTACACTGGCAGGGAAGGGGTTAACTGTATTGGAGAGGGAGGGGTTAAGTGTGTCTTAGGGGCGTGTTTCTAACTGTGATTGGACATGGCTACTTTTGTAAAAACAGAGATCAATGGTTCTGTAATGACGACACTGGCAGGGAAGGGGTTAACTTTATTGGTGATCAAGGGGTTAAATATATGCCTGGTGCTTACTGACGTGTGTGGGGGGAGGGGACTATGTGACACATGCACAGATCGCAGGTTCAGCTATGCACTGTCTGTCACATAGGAGATCCGCCCGCTTTGTTTACACAAGTGGGCGGATTTCCTCACTCGAACCCGACGATCGGGGAAGAGCGGCGGTGATCACCACCTCTCCTCCCCTGGCCCGACTCCCGCTGTGTCTGAATACAGCGGGAGCGAGCCTCCGGCGGCGCACGTGTGCCGCCCACAAGGGGAGGAGTCTAGCGACGTAGGTCTACGTCGCTGGACGGAATGGAGCCACTTTGCCGCAGTACGCTCCATGTGAGCGGTCAGCAAGTGGTTAAAATACACCTATGATAAAAATGATAGATCCTTAATTTCTTTTGTAAGTGGGCAAACTTACAAAATCTGCAGGGAAGCAAAAAAATATTTTCACCACTGTATATGAGAAAAGACACATTCCAAACGGACAGTGAGGTTTTGTTTGGTAATGGATACAAGAGCAAATCTACTAAAGAAAAAAAAGAGAGAACAATAATAATGGAGAGGAGTGCTATGTATGTGTACTGTGTTTATCAATGACAATGGAATTATACTTGGGATATTTGGTGTTAATCATTATTTTATCACAATGTTGACTGGAAAAACCAAGTCCTGTTACCTCTCTGTGTGATCTCATCCAGAACGGCCAATAAATTAGGATGAGGATGATCTTTCTTCAGTGCACAGAGACTTTCCCAGAGTCCAGTCACAGCTTCTCTTCCCTGATCCTGAATATCTTGTAACAAGGTGTGAGAGAAGGAAGACGGGTCTTTTTCCATTGACCGGTATTTCTGGAAAATATATCTTAATAATGTTTCATATCTTCAAATATTTTTAGTTCAATACATAAAAATCATTCTAGGTGTTTTGAACACTCCGCTCGGAAAAGAAAACATTGTCACCAGCAAGTTATACTGAGTACTGCTGACACATGCCTGAACTCTGCCTGATTTTGTGTGCTTTTGCTTTTAGAAATAGGACACTACCATTGCTGCAGACAAGAGAAAGACCACAGATCTGATTTATACTATTAACTATGGCTTCAATCTTTACAACTTTAGCATCCAGGCCAGACACTCCAACTGTCAGCCTGATCTAAAATATCAGTTAAAGAAGAATACTGTCTTCAGTGAATACCATTTCTATGAAAGGCTGTACTTGATCACCAACAATATTTAGGTAGGTGGTACATGTCCAGTAATATCCACATGAATGGCAGGACTCAAGGTTCCCCAGCAGAACATTCCCCAAAGCTTCACAGTGCCTCAGCCAGATTGTCTTCCTCCCGTACTGCATCCTGGTACCATCTCTTCCCCAGATAAGAGACACAGATGCACAAAAAGATATGTTGGCCTGGTGGTGCTGAGTGATTATTCTTCACCATTCAGACATTGGTCAGAGTGGAACCCATGGTCTATGGCCTATGCCGGGCATTATAGAGCTATCTGCTTCATGATCACAGCATCTGCAAGGGGCAAGTCAGCCATTACTAACTTAATTTGCAGCTCTGAGCTATCATGTGATTAAATGCCAAGAATCACAAGGGAAGCTAAAGGAGAAAGACATGAAGTGGTGTATCACAATAAGCCATGACATTTAGAACCCCCATCTTTTACCATGGTCACCAATCAATGCAGCACAATGGCACCCTGTATTTTACACTTTCTTTAGCCCACAGAAATACCAGCTGGTTGTATTTTCCCCCAACTCAAGAGTTCCTAGGCCTCCCCCAATGTCACCATATCAAAGCTTTAGAACATCGTACATAAATATTAAAAGGGTAACTCCACTTTTGTGGGGAAAAAAATAGCAAATAAGTGTCCATTCACACTAATACGACTTGTCAGGCGACTTGGTCAGCCTGACAAGTCATGCACCGTCGCGGTCCATTGTGTAGTACAGGAACGGTTCTAATAGGAGCGACACAAGTCGCTCCGACTTAGAAAAAGGGTCCTGTACTACTTTGGGGCGATCTGGAGCGACTTGCATAGACATTCATTTTATGAAGTCCGTGCAAGTCGTGCCGAAGTCGCACTGCACGTGACTTCACAGGTCGCCCCCTAGTCGGATCTGACATAGTGTGAACGGGCTCTAAACCACTTAAGCCCCGGGAAGATTTTACCCCCTTCCTGACCAGGGTTTTTTTGCGATTTTTTACTGCGTGACTTTAACGGACAATTGCGCGGTCGTGCGACGCTGTACCTAAACGAATTTGACGTCCTTTTTTTCCCACAAACAGAGCTTTCTTTTGGTGGTATTTGATCACCTGTGCGATTTTTTGATCATGCGCTATAAACAAAAAAAAAAGCGTCAATTTTGCAAAAATAACAATATTTTTCACATTTTTTTATATGAAATTCCCCCAAAAAAAATGTAAAAATCAAAATTTTTTAACATTTTCGGCCAATTTTTTTTATGCTACATATGTTTGGTAAAAAAAAAATCGCAAAAAGCGTATTTTGATTGTTTTGCGCAAAAGTTATCGCGTTTACTAACAAAGGGAAAGATTTTTGTCATTTTTGGTGTTTTTTTTAACGAGTAATGGCGGCGATCTGCGATTTTTTTCTTGCGGGATTGCGACATTGCGGCGGACAGATCGGACCCTTGACTGACATTTTTGACATTTTTGGGGTTACCAGTGACATTACTGCAGTAATCAGTGCTATACATATGCACTGTTACTGCAAAAATGACACTGGCAGGGAAGGGGTTAACTGTATTGGAGAGGGAGGGGTTAAGTGTGTCTTAGGGGCGTGTTTCTAACTGTGATTGGACATGGCTACTTTTGTAAAAACAGAGATCAATGGTTCTACATAGTAGAACCGTCTGATCTCCATTTTTACACAGGGGAAAATGACAGGCGGCTTGTTTACATTAGCCCCCTGCCTTTCTCCCTTCCCGGCGAACGATCGCGAGTGACCGGCAGACATCGGGTCCGCCGGTCACACGCACTGACTTGTTAGTGAACGAGCCGGGGCGGCGCGCTCGCCCGCTATTGGCTCACAAGTCAGTGACAGGCTAGTGACCTACCGGTAAGTCACTTTTTTCTGGCCGGGGCTGACCGCTGCAGTATATGTACTTGCGGCGGTCGGCAACCGGTTAAGAAAAAAACAATATAGCGTATACAATTGCGACACAAATCATATTGTGATTGAATGTTATTAAAAATTACCCTTCCTTTTCAATCTGCAGCTGTTGTAAATTTCTGGAAATGCAATGCAATATGGCTACCTGGAGGTGTTCTGTACACAGAATGTATACTGACCACACCCCCAGAAACATCATTTTCTGCTTGTGTGATTGGCTCACCAATTTTCCCAAAAGTCTGCCTAAGATACAAGTCAGATTTCTGGCATCTACTGCAACAAAAATGTCCTTTTTGGTGAGACACTCCCAATAGGAACACGTCTAAAGAGATGCAGGCCTAGCAGATTTCCTCATTAGAATCCTGCAGCTGCCGCAGCTGATAGATAATCATGAACACACTCCCATTAGATCCACCCAGCACAGCGGCACAGAGGAAAAAACAATGATTGCTTCAGAATAACTAAAGGTAGGAATCTGCAACAAAGTTTGTTAAAATCCTTGTAATGTACAGAGATCACCCAGAGGGGAATGTTTTTAACTCAACAAAAGTGGAGTTACGCTTTAAACATTCATATAATTGAAGACTATTTGCATTACTGCTCCCATTGCAAAATTAAATTATCTGAAATTGCTTCTACTAGTTTGTCCCACTGTATGAATATTATAATCACCTTATTTTTTAATAAGTTTTATTCACAAGAAAGATGCATCCCAACTGTGTCATTTATCATGTATATAGTATCATAACAACATGTAATCGTCTTAACTGCAAGATAATTCCTTTTACATTAACAAAATCTACATTTATTTTTTATATATCTTTAGACACTACACAACATCCAATAAATATCAAAGACCAAGAAAGGACATGTGAGACACAAAAAGCCAATTGTGCTTAGCTTTCAGAAAACAATTTTTAAAAATAATGACGAAAGTTGTTCAGAATTTGCTGCTCATACCCAATGGACATGCAGCTATAGGAAGGTGGTATCATGTCTGTCTGATATGCAGCTATAGGAAGGTGGTATCATGTCTGTCTGATATGCAGCTATAGGAAGGTGGTATCATGTCTGATATGCAGCTATAGGAAGGTGGTATCATGTCTGATATATAGTTACATAGTTAGTCAGGTTGAAAAAAGACACAAGTCCACCCAGTTCAACCAAAAAAAGAAAAACAGTATTGAAAACCCAACCATACAATCCTATATACACAATCCTATACCCGCAGTTGATCCAGAGGAAGGCGAAAATAAACCCCAGCAAAGCATGACCCAATTTGCTACAGCAGGGGAAAATATTCCTTCCTGATCCCCCAAGAGGCAATCGGATATTCTCTGGATCAACTTTACCTAAAAAAAAATGTTAGTACCCATTTATATTATGTACACCCAGGAAAGAATCCAGGCCTTTTTTAACCACTTTACCACCGGAGGATTTTCCTGCTTGATGTCCAGGCCACTTTTTGCAACTTGGCACTGCGCGACTTTAACTGACAATTGCGCGGTCATGCAACCCTGTACCCAAACAAGATTTACGTCCTTTTTTTCCCACAAACAGAGCTTCCTTTTGGGGGTATTTGATCACCTCTGCGCTTTTCATTTTTTTGCGATATTAATAAAAAAAGAGCGAAAATTTTACGAAAAAAATTGACATGTTCTACTTTGACAGCTAAGAAATATCCAATATATTCAACTTTTGTCATATATTTAGGTCAAAATGTATTTAGCTACATGTCTTTGACAAAAAAATTCTCAATGAGCGTATTTTTAATCACTTTGAGGAAGATTTTACCCCATTCCTGACCAGGCTATGTTTTGCGATTCGGCACTGCGTTGATTTAACGGACAATTGCGCGGTCGTGCAACGCTGTACCCAAATTCAATTTATGTCCTTTTTTTCCCCCACAAATAGAGCTTTCTTTTGGTGGTATTTGATCACCTGTGTGATTTTTTAATTTTTGAAAAAAAGAGCGACAATTTTGAAAAAAAAAAAAACAATATTTTTTACATTCTGATATATAACATTCCCAAAAAAAAGTTTAAAAATCTAAATTTTTTAACATTTTAGGCCAATTTGTTTTCTGCTACATATTTTTGGTTAAAAAAAATAATAATAAGCGTATTTTGGTTGGTTTGCGCAAAAGTTATCGCGTTTACTAACTACGGTAAAGATTTGTCATTTTTATTGCTTATTTTTTTTTTACTAGTAATGGTGGCGATCTGCGATTTTTTGCGTGACTGCGACATTTCGGCAGACAGATCGGACCCCTAACTGACATTTTTGACACTTTTCGGGGTACCGGTGACATTACTACAGTAATCAGTGCTATAAACATGCACTGTTACTATAATAATGACCCTGGCAGAGAAGGGGTTAATTTTATTGGTGATCAAGGGGTTAAATGTATGCCTCATGCTTACTGACCTGTGTGGGGGGAGGGGGTTGTGTGACACAGACACAGATCGCAGGTTCGGCTATGCTGAATCCTGTAATCTGTCCCTGTCTGTCACATAGGAGATTCACCCGTTTTGTTTACACAAGCGAACGGATTTCCTCACTCGATCCCCAACGATCGGGGAAGAGCGGCGGTGATCACCGCCTCTCCTCCCCTGGCCCGACTCCCGCCGTGTCTGAATACAGCGGGAGCGAGCCTCCGAGAGAGGGGAGAGTCTGGTGACGTAGGTCTACGTCGCCAGACAATAACGAGCCACTTTGCCACAGTAGCAGCACAGTGAGCAGTGGGCAAGTGGTTAAAGCAATCTAGTGAGCTAGCCAGAACCACCTCTGGAGGGAGTCTATTCCATATTTTCACAGCTCTTACCGTAAGAAACCTTTCCGTATTTGGAGACGAAATCTGTTTTACTCTAGACTTAAAGAGTGCCCTCTTGTCCTCTGTGTTGACCTTAAAGTGAACAACTCAACACCAAGTTCTCTATATGGACTCCTTATGTATTTATACATGGAGATCATATCCCCCCTTAATCTCCTCTTCTCAAGAGTGAATAAATTCAGTTCCTCTAATCTTTTCTCATAGCTGAGCTCCTTCATGCCTCTTATCAGTTTGGTTGCCCTTCTCTGCACTTTCTCAAGTTCCCCGATATCCTTTTTAAGAACTGGTGCCCAAAACTGAACTGCATATTCCATATGAGGTCTTACTAATGATTTGTACAGGGGCAAAATGATATCTCTCTCTCTGGAGTCCATGCCTCTGTTAATACAAGAAAGACTTTGCTTGCTTTGGAAACCGCAGATTGGCATTGCATGCTATTATTAAGCTTAGGATCTACCAGAACACCCAGATCCTTCTCCGCTATGGAGATATGTAAAAATAATGGGGTTATAGATGTGAGACTTTAAGATGTGGAAAGCTACAATGTAACACTGGGGATGATGTATTCATACAGCCATCTATGCTGTGGCAACATTGTCATATTACTGGAGCTCATACAGTATATTGCAGTCTAAATGAACATTTAAATTAATTTTTGTTCAAAAGAAAAAATGTTCCATGAATGTGAAGTCTATATGGTGCCATATCATAGACCACTATGGTGAAGTCATATTGTAACACATTCATCTTCAACTTTATCAAAACATTGTAAGCATTGAATAAGCCATCTCTAATGACATTAACACTTACATATAAATTACCCATACAAGGAGCATTCACACTTTAACTAGCAGCAAGTATTCTCTGATTTGCATTGTAATAAGTTTCACCTGCCTCTTTGATATACAGTGTGGCCCCTTTCACACTTGTGCGACTTAGCCTGCGATTTGGGACTTCAAAGTCGCATGACAAGTCGTACTCCATGATTTCCAATGAGTACCGTTCATATCTGTACTACTTCAAGTCACAATGACAAATTAGTCCCTGCACTACTTTGGGATGATTTTAATGCATTTTGAGGTCCAAAGATATAGGCATTGCTTCAAGTCCAATAAGTGTGAAAGGGGCCTTAATAATATTTATAAATTTGTGTTTAGGTACATTCTGGTGGGAGCAGTTGTGTAAATGGTTTTCATAGATTTATAGGATGTAATGAAGTTTTGATATGGTCACATTTTTTGGGTGGAGTTATCTATTCAGCTGTTTATGATCAGGATGGAGTGATATGGTGTACAATTAGGATTAGGGTAATCAATGTTTACAACTACAATGAGTCTACTCAGAATTCCCCTTTACATTTTTTTCTGTATGCATTTTAGAAATATCTTTTTCTTACGTCTGTGTTTAAGACATTCCGAGATGTTAGTTCTACCAGGACAGCATGAGGATTAAGATTCTCCAGGATGTAGATCAGATCATCTCTGTAGTACTCGAATATCCTCCTCAGTGATGGATCATCAAATGCAGACAGCTGACAGTGGAAATGATCAATACCCCCTAGAAAAAACACACAGAAATAAGTTTTCTGTTTTATAAGTGATTTGACTTAAAGCGGAGTTCCGGCCTCAAAATTGACTTTGGGCCATCCGCTTGCTGAGTGTCACCTGAAAAAGAAATGGATAATCACAATTTTTTTTTCTTTACTTATCTTGTTATTGAAGAAAATATACTTACCTTTCTTCCTCTTCCTCCCTCTGCGGCCGTGGCCCGCGCCTTCACTTCCTCCTTGCATTGATTCCTGAGAGCTGAACGTCATTGCTTCCAGGAATCAATGCGCCTGCACCGGCCCCGCTCGTCACTTCCGGTGCAGGCGCGTCATTCCCTGCTAAACAGCTTCTGGGCATGCCCAGAAGTTGTGCAGGAATGACGCGCATGCACCGGAACTGACGAGCGGGGCCGGTGCAGTGCATTCTGGGACAAAGAGGACACGGAAGAGGACGCAGAAGAGGATGCGCTGGCTTCAGCTGCCCACAACTGAGATGGCAGCGCTGGAGAAGAATTTTTTAAGGTAAGTATTTCTTCTAAAAGGTAAGTGCGACCTGGGTCAGTTCAGAGGTTATCCATTGTGGAATGTACTAGCCCTGACTGTCCTGGAGGTATTTTTATTTAAAAATCATGTCCGAGGCCGAAACTCCGCTTTGGGTTCAGCATAGACTATTTGTCCTGCATGCAGGACCAGCGGCACATGCGCTCTGAAGGTCCGGGCAGACCTT
Organism: Pelophylax lessonae; assembly: GCF_965119305.1. Classification (NCBI taxonomy): domain Eukaryota; kingdom Metazoa; phylum Chordata; class Amphibia; order Anura; family Ranidae; genus Pelophylax; species Pelophylax lessonae. The sequence goes on from NC_138780.1 coordinate 32,916,625, forward strand.
CAGAGCTCTTTGCCAGCTCCCTGCCGGAAAGTGAACTCCCGCGCGCATGCGCGGGAGTGACGTCATCGCGGCTCCGGCCACTCACAGCGCCGGAGCTGCCAAACCCAGAAAAGACGCCAAGGGAACATGACAGCTCCCTCAGCAGTGTCCTGGCGACCGTGTCGGGGGTTCGTTTTAAGGTAAGTATTTCATAATGAGCTAATATGCGATGCATACTAGCTCATTATGCCTTTGTCCTGCAGGTTTTTTTTTTTTTTTTTCGGTGAGGATACAACCGCTTTAACCACTTTACCACCGGAGGATTTTGCTGTCTTCCGTCCAGGCCACTTTTTGCGATTCGGCGCTGTGCGACTTCAACTGACAATTGCGCGGTTGTGCGACGCCGTACCCAAACGAAATTTACGTCCTTTTTTTCCCACAAACAGAGCTTTCTTTTGGTGGTATTTGTTTTTTTTTTTTTTTTCCAAAATATCTTTATTGAGGATCAATATATAAAGAAACTTACATACAGCAAATTCAAAGTAACGTCTGTGTTAACGAGTATCATAAGGTTACAGTCATATACTAACATCAAGAATACTGTATGAATTCAAAAACAATAACAATAGTTGATAAAACACGGTTCAAGAGAGTACACTAGCTCTTATTAATTCGCATTGAAAATTGAGAAATGTAGGGAATAAGTCTATTCAAAAGAATGCCTTTAAGTCTTGAGGGGGTCAAGAACAAGTGATGCATAACATAGATAACAATAGGTAGGTAGTTGTGGGTAGGCATACAGAATTTCAAAGGAGAATCAGGATTATGATTTCTTTAATTTCGTTGTCGGTTTGGAGTATAGAAGGACATGGTAATAAATGAGGGGGTGTTAACAAGACTCAATCAAGTGGGATAATATAGTCTGCTGTATGTCGCAGTTCCCTGAATGGAAAAGGGGGGCCCGCCTCCCACATCTCACCGGACGTAGGATGCTTATCCCCCCCTCTCCATAGAGGGAGCGTCTTAATTGTCTAAAGGAAAAATTGCAATAGAAGGGGAGGCGCTTGGAGGAAGGGAGAGGAGAGAGGGGGAGGGAGGGAAGGGGGGGAGGAAGGGCAGGTAGAGGGGGGGGGGTCCCAGTCTCTGTCCTCAGAGGGAGGAATGAAGAGGGACCAATGCAAGTATAGCTGAGTATGAAACGTTGGTTTAGGGATATGGCGGTTGAGAGTGGGGATAAGATAAAAAAAAAGAAGGGGAAGTGAGCGCCTCTCACACTCAGCCCTTTTCTAGGGGTGAGAGGAACTCACTTTGAAGTAGGGGGTAAGGTTATTGTTTCTGTCCGGACTATGATGATATGGAGAGAGTAGTAGAGATTATATGGCAGATGGGGGTTGTGTATTGTTTCGTTGTGGTTCTTTACAGAGATTGAAATATGCTTCAGAATGACTATACACCGTCCAAGCGTTCCATATTTGTTTATATTTTGTAGTAGTATCTCGTGCTATGGAAATTAGTTCTTCCATTTTTGCTATTTTCTCGATTCTGAGCAGCCTTTCCTTAATGGACGGTGGGGTGTGTGATTTCCAATGAGTAGGAATACAGATCTTGGCTGCATTAAGGAGGTATGGGAGAAGGCTTTTGCGATATCTATGTGGGGGCATATCCGAGTGGTGGAGAAGAAATTGTGCCGGAGTAAACGGAATGGGTGAGAGAGTCAGCGAAGATGCTATGCTGTGTACTTGCTTCCAAAATGGTTGAAGCATGGGACACGACCAGAGTAGGTGAATTAACGTACCAGGTTCTTTACCACATCTCCAACATTCATTGGAAACTTCTGGGTAGAATTTGTTAATAACGAAGGGTGTTCTGTACCGACGGGTCAAGATCTTATAGCAATTTTCTTGCAGGGAAACATTTAAAGAGCTTTTATGTGTGTTGGTGCAGATGTTTTCCCATTGTTGATCATTTGGAAGTATAACCAGTATGGAATAGGGGGAGAAGCATCATCGGGTTTAAGTGCAGTACGATCCAAGAGAACTCCGCGGTTGTAGAATTGATACGCTCTAACGGAATTGTCTTTTTGTATGTCTATGAGAAAATTCTCTGTCCCAGTCTCTGTCCTCCAATTTTCATAATTGGAAAACACCAAATATTATCCGAAAATTATTAATTTTTAGCCCCGCCCTTTGTCAAATAATAAAATACATTATTCTGGAATAAAAATGCCCAGCACACAACAAACTGACAATGCCACTAGACTTAAAGTGGTATCGCTAAACGTCAAAGGCTTGAACATTCCAGAGAAGCGCAGTCAAATTCTTGATCTTATGTCCAAGCTAAAAGCGGATATTGTATACTTGCAGGAAACTCATTTTAGATCTAAAGACACACCAAAGCTCTCTAATCAATCCTATCCCATCTCGTACCACCCCACGAATCCTTTAGCAAAAACTAAAGGAGTCTCCATCTTAATATCTAAAAATGTGAATTGGTCTATACTGGACTCAAGTGTCGACCCAGAGGGAAGATTTATCTTCTTAAAAGGCACAATAGCAAACAAACCCTTCACTCTGGCGAACATTTATAGCCCGAACACGGCCCAAGTCACATTCTTTAGAAAAATTGCTACTAATCTTGTGGTATTTGATCACCTGTGCGATTTTTACTTTTTGCGCTATAAACAAAAAAAGAGCGTTTATTTTGAAAAAATAACAATATTTTTAACATTTTTTTTATATGAAATTCCCCCCAAAAAAGATGTAAAAACCAATTTTTTTAAAAAATTTTGGCCAATTTGTTTTATGCTACATATGTTTGGTAAAAAAAATCGCAATAAGCGTATTTTGATTGGTTTGCGCAAAAGTTATTGCGTTTACTAACAAAGGGAAAGATTTCTGTAATTTTTGGTGTTTTTTTTTTAACGCGTAATGGCGGCGATCTGCGATTTTTTTTGCGGGACTGCGACATTGCGGCGGACAGATCGGACCCTTGACTGACATTTTTGACACTTTTGGGGGTACCAGTGACATTACTGCAGTAATCAGTGCTATATATATGCACTGTTACTGTAAAAATGACACTGGCAGGGAAGGGGTTAATTTTATTGGAGAGGGAGGGGTTAATGTATGCCTGGTGTTTACTGACGTGTAGGGGGGGAGGTGACTGTGTGAGTCATGGACAGATCGGATGTCCAGCTATGCTGAACAGTCCGATCTGTCACTCCCTGTCACTATGGAGATCCGCCCGCTGTGTTTACACACAGCGGGCGGATCTCCAGACTCGATCCCCGACGATCGGGTAAGAGCAGCGGCGATCGCCGCTGCTCCTCCCCTGGCCCGACTCCCGCTGTGAATGAAAACAGCGGGAGCGAGCCTCCGGCGGCGCGCAAGCGCCGCCCAGAAGGGGGAGTGTCTAACGACGTTAATACTACGTCGCTGGACGATAACGAGCCACTCTGCCGCAGTAGTATTACTGTGAGCGGTTCTAAAGTGGTTAAAGTACAGTATATAGTAATAGTAAAGTTAAAATATAAGTTCTGGCTGTAATATTCACTCTTTATCCAGCAATGCCCTGCAATATTTTCTTTTTGACCCCTAGATGCTGCTGCTCTCCTATTGTTTATGATCAGGGGCAGGCTGGCAACTTTCGTCCCAGGGAGCAAGTACAAACCAGAGGCCCATGGTGCAGTGACTCGGCCCCCCTCCCACTTTCCCTCACCCCCCCTCCCACTCTCCCAACCCTCCTCCTGACCCCCATTCCAAGCTGAAGCCCTGCTCTGGATACTCTCCACTTACCGGCTGAAACCGGGTTCCTGACCTGGCCAGCAGGGGGAGGTTGGGAGGAACTGGGAAAGCTCAGTTGGGGCTGGCGGAGGCAGAAGAGTCTCCAGTGGGGCATTGATACTGGCCTCTGCTCAGACACAGTTTACACCATCCATGCTGGGGGGGGGGAGGAGGCCTGTGCTTTGTCCTTGTATTGAACCCACACTCAGTAGGTCAGCAGCATGGACTTTTTACATCTTTTCACCAGGAATTCTTTAGGTATGTCTGTGGCAGAAGTGGTGCAGCCTTTTTATGGAGCATCAGAGTGACGCAGGGGGCAATTTCCCCCCCTGGCCCAGTCCTCCCCTGTTTATGATTTCCATTGTCATTCATCCAATTTTCTGGGAGCCTAGGGAGCCAAGGACTTGCCCCCCCCCCCCCCCCTCGGAGAGACATAGGACCACCCTGTATTTTTAGAAGAATGCTGCAGGGAGCTCTCTGCATCATTCAGAGCCTGTCCCCCACTGAGGACAGAAGACAACCAGGACTGGACCATAGATCTCAGGCAAAAAACTATATATAATTATTTTTAAATTTAAATCGATATTTAAGGGGAGTGGAGGGCAAGTTTGGGGTGTTGGAATTAGGTTTTCAATTAGCCTTTCAATTTTAGGCTTTCAAGTTTATTACTCTGATGGATATAAGGATATGTTTGAACCACTTGCCTACTAAATTGTATTTAGTTTGCTAAAACACTATGGGGGATTAACATTAACCTTAATTTTACTCACTTATCTGGGTCTTTTAGCTTTGAAAATTGAACCTATTATGTCCCTGTTGGGGAGACTTGCCCTCAGTTCCACCCCGACAGTTGAGAAGAGTTAGATCCTCTGTCAGGTTGTTTTCACTGTTTAGTGATTGCTGTCTGTGTCCCTATTGGCTACACTTTTTTAAACTTCCTTTTCGGGTGACTAGGGGTCCCTTGTACAGGAATGTCCCCAATGGATCTATAGCCAATAAAAGAAACATGACAGAGGATCTGACCTTTCCTTATTTTTAATCTATAACAAAAGAAAAAAAGTTTTAGTTGGAATGTGACTGTCAAGAACTGGATCCCCTGCTGGTGGCACTGTGATTCCCAGATCTGAAGGGTGTTGTACTGGTGTCAACCAGCAGGTGCCTCCCCAGAAGATCCAAGCATTTTTTACAACCTGATGCTGGCTGCCAAGGTATTTTTAGCCCCGTTTCTAGTATATTCCACAGTGCCTCATTGTTTTGCTTGTGTGCTCTGCTTCTTGAAACCTATGATCCCGTTCCTGCTCCCATCTGCTTGTACCTGCTCCTGTGTACCTTCTCCCCATTCTGGCACATTCCTTGCTCATCAGCCTGTTCCTGCTCTGCCCTATTCATCCCGCCATAGCCTAGTTAGTTTAGGTAGCTTTGTTTACTTCTATTCACTTCCACTGATTAGTTTCACTTTTATATATGTTCATTGGGTTTTGTATTCTTTGGTGTATTGGATGTTTGTGTTTATTGTTGTGCTTGTAATTAACAATTTACTTTTGAACAGCGCTATGGATGTGATCAAATAAATAAATCCATAAATAAAATATAATAGTAAACCACTAAATCATGTTTCTTTTTCCCAACTATAACTCATAATCAAGCATATATTTCAAAAACATGTGAATGTGTAGCGAAGTACAGTCCCAAGAAAAGGTGATAACTCCTTCACTGGTGCTTGCGCAATCAAAACCACTGTCCTCCAAACATGTCCACTGCCACCTCCCTAAGGTATAGACTCACCAGAGATTTTTTTGACCCTATAGCAAAACTGGGTCAAATTGTTCTTGATTATATATGGACCATATGCCTCCTGTCACTCTCTGCCAGACCACCAACACAGAACTCAGCTCTCCAGTCTCTATTTCCAGTCAGCTGTCCTTTATTCCAGAGCCCGACACAAACCTTCATCTCCTGATCAATTCATCCAATGACATGTCCTCCATATTATCAAAACATTTTTGAATTAATGAGGCTTAAATGTACAGATGTACTTCAAAGGATCAACCGGCACCCCAACTGGGTGCCCCCGTTGACAGATGCTCCTAGTGCTTCCCGAGGGCTCCAAGCACTCCACCAGACACCATAACCACCTCAGACCCCATGAACCGCCACAGCTTGGTTAGGGTCTTGCCATCTCCTACCCACCCTGGACCTACGACAAGTTTCCAGGTTCCAGTGGGTGAACCTCTCTTTCCCCAGAGAGTGAAGCAAGAACAAGCTCTTACAAGAGCCTAGTGATTATCCAAGGGAATATGAAGAGCATAGCAAACCCTTGTAGCAGATTCCCCCAATGAGAGACAGGACTCTAGATTGAGGGTGAAATAGAACTCTTTATTGAACAAGAAACAGACTTTTATACAGTTTTCCCCCACAAGGTAACCGCCCAGGTGGACCTTGTGGGGAACAGGATATGACATTCACAATCCAATAGAAACAGGGTTTTACACTCAGTCATTCCCATACAGTGTACATAATCTCTCCCTTCTGGCTGATTACATTATTATATGCAGATGAAATTGTATACAGAAACAGAATTAACCTGAACTAATTATGTAGCTGTCTGGACAGAAAACACATCCCACCTCAATACACAAACAATAGGGAGAGCCTGTCTGACATTGAAGCACAATACACATTAGCATCACTTGTAAATGCAGACCCCATTTGAAGCAATCCAAACCATCAGCCTTTCACTCCCAGTGATGGTTAATACCGTCACATGTACTATCTGCGCTCAGATACACAAATAAGACCAAGCCGCTAGCAAAAATTTGTTAAAATATGTAAAATATTGCAGCGCTCCAAAATAGGATTGAAATTTTTACAGCAAACAGGAAATTAACAACCATAAGATTTGCAGAGAGGGATCCCAGAAACTGGCTTCAGTGTGGAAGATAGTACTGAACAACACGGTGACACCTCTAAACTGCTTACCAGATTATGTAGACCCTCAAATTATAGAGTGGTCTAGAAGCATGTTTTTGATTTTTAGGACCTAGCCATCTCCTGTACACCAAACTAGCAACCAGAATCTCTTTACAAATCCACATACATCACCAAAGTGTTTGATGAGACCAAGATAAACTTATTTTGTTAAGATGGTGTCAAGAGTGTGTGGCAACAACCAGGTGAGGAGTACAAAGACAAGTTTGTTTTGCCTACAGTCAAGCATGGTGGTGGGAGTGTCATGGTCTGGGGCTGCATAGGTGCTGCCGGCACTGGGGAGCAACAGTTCATTGAGGGAACCATGAATGCCAAGATGTACTGTGACATACTGAAGCAGAGCATGATCCCCTCCCTTTGGAGACTGGGCCGCAGGGCAGTATTCCAACATGATAACGACCCCAAACACACCTCCAAGACGGCCACTAACTTGCTAAAGAAGCTGAGGGTAAAGATGATGGACTGGACAAGCATGTCTCAAGACCTAAACCCTATTGAGCATCTGTGGGGCATCCTCAAAAGGAAGGTGGAGGGGCGAAAGGTCTCTAACATCCACCAGCTCTATGATGTCGTCATGGAGGAGTGGAAGAGGACTCCAGTGGCAACCTGTGAAGCTCTGGTGAACTCCAGGCCCAAGAGGGTTAAGGCAGTGCTGGAAAATAATGGTGGCCACACAAAAAATTGACACTTTGGGCCCAATTTGGACATTATAACAGTGGGTGGAAGCAATGTAGATGAGAGCATAAATGTCCATACAGCCCTGGCCAATTAGCAGGGGATGTGACCCAATGTATGCTGGGTGTCTATTTATATTTGATGGGCACATGGGCTCTGGGTCTTGCTCTCCAAAGATAGGCCCAAATGGGGAGGGAGCTGCTGCCTCTTCCCAACACAGGCTGCCATGCGGCCTCAGGTGGACAACCTGAGGGCCTGAAACTTGAAGCTGCAACCCATGGTTCTTATAAGCGCTGACTAAGGGAGGATGTCCACGTTTCCTGTCTGGTACTACTGAGTAGGGATGATCGAACGGTTCGGGTCGACCATCGGTTCGACCCGAACATTGACTGTTCAAAATTCGGCCGAATTCCGAACTTTTTGCGGAAAAAGTTCGGAATTCGGCAACCAGAACCGACCAAAATGCAGTGGGACAGGAACTGGGCTTTAAAAGCCCGTGTTTGGACCAGAAACATCAGTAAAAGCCAATTGAGGGGGCAGGAGGATGCTAGGAATGTGATTGGAGTGACTAGGGGGTCCAGAGGCCAATCAGAAGTGAATACGCCCCCCAGTATTTAACATAGCCCCGCCAAATCTCTAGCACCGTAATACAGGGGCTATGGAAGAGAGTGGAAGCAGTTCTGTTACTCCTGCTGCAAAAGTGTAATTTAGCAAATATTAGTGTGAGGAAAGGGATATCTAGTGTAGTTAGGGTACTATATACCACTATAGTTAGATTCAATAATTTAGTTTCTGTAGGGAAAGTGTTAGGTGTCAGGGTGACCGTAGTGTAGTTTAGGGTGAACTGACTCTGACTGCTATGCCAGGGTGACCACACTCTTCCATGTCAGGGTGACCGCCAGAGAAAAAAGATTGTTTGCCTTAGAATTGCAGTAGAGCAGGGATGGGGCTCCGCTTCTTTCACACCTGGGCGTTTTTGTTTCAGGCGTTTATTGGGCTTTTTTGTGGACGTCTTTGGAGGCAGGCATAACATCTGAACTTCTGTATAGGGGTATATATACACACGCACATATATGTATATATACACATACACACATATAGGTGTGAAAGTAGCGGAACCCCTAATGAAATTATTTGCAGGGATAGGGTTCCGCTCCTATCACACCTGCATGTGTATATATACATATTTGTGTGTGTGTATATATACCCCTATACAGAAGTTCAGATGTTATGCCTGCCTCCAAAGATGCCCAAAAATGCCCAATAAACGCCTGCAACAACACACCTGTGCGTTTTTGTTGCTGGCATTTATTGGGCATTTTTTGGGCGTCTTTGGAGGCAGGCATGACATCTGAACTTCTGTATAGGGGTTTATATACACACACACATATATGTATATATACACATACACACATATAGGTGTAAAAGTAGCGAAACCCCATCCCTGCGCTAATGAAATTATTTGCAGGGATGGGGTTCCGCTCCAATCACACCTGTATGTGGGTATGTGTATATATACATATATGTGTGTGTGTATATATACTCCTATACAGAAGTTCAGATGTTATGCCAGCCTCCAAAGATGCCCAAAAAATGCCCAATAAACGCCTGCAACAACAGACCTGCTTGTTGGTGCTGAACGGGCGGCTAGTCTGAATATTTCAAAAACTGATGGTCTACTGGGATTTTCACACACGTAGGTTTACAGAGAATGGTCCGAAAAAGAGAAAATATCAAGTGAGCGGCAGTTGTGTGGATGAAAATGCCTTGTTGAGGTCAGAGGAGAATGGGCAGGCTGGTTCGAGATGATAGAAAGGCAACAGTAACTCAAATAACCACTCGTTACATCCAAGGTATGCAGAATACCATCTCTGAATAAACAACACATTGAACCTTGAAGCAGATGGGTTACAGCAGCAGAAGATGACACCGGGTGCCACTCCTGTCAGCTAAGAACAGAAAACTAAGGCTACAATTCACACAGGCTCACCAAAATTGGACAATAGAAGATTGGAAAAAACATTGCCTGGTCTGATGAGTCTCAATTTCAACTGCGACATTCAGATGGTAGGGTCAGAATTTGGCATAAACACCATGAAAGCATGGATCCATCCTGCCTTGTATCAAAGGTTCAGGCTGGTGGTGGGGGTGTAATGGTGTGGGGGATATTTTCTTGGTACACTTTTGGCCCCTTAGTACCAATTGAGCATGGTTTACACACCACAGCCTACCTGAGTATTGTTGCTGACCATGTCCATCCCTTTATGATTACAGTTTACCCATCTTCTGATGGCTCCTACAGTTCTGGTCACCAGTCCTACCTCCTCAAGAGGGATGTGTTGGAGCTGGAGAGAGTCCAGAGAAGGGCAACTAAACTAATTAGGGGATTAGAGGACCTTAATTATGAGGAGCGTCTGCAATCGTTTGATTTATTCTCCCTGGAGAAGAGACGCCTGAGAGGGGACATGATAGCAATTTATAAATACCTCAATGGTGATCTCAGCATAGAAAAAAAAGCTATTCAGGCGAAAGGATTGCATGAGGACTCGAGGGCATACAATGCGATTAGAGGAGAAGCGTTTTAACCTCAGGCAACGAGGAGGATTCTTTACTGTTAGGGCTACAAGATTGTGGAATTCTCTACCACAAGAGGTGCTTTCTGCGGGAAGTATGGTGGCTTTCAAAAGACTCTTAGACTTACATCTCAAGGATCAGAACATTGAGGGGTATGTGAGATGATTATGGCCACACACACCTATACAGGTTGAACTGGATGGACTATTGTCTTTATTCAACCTCAACAACTATGTAACTATGTAAGTAGGAATATGCACCATGTCACAAAGCTGATAATGAGGTCACTTTACTCCAATGTCCTCCACAGTCACCACATCTCATCCAATATAGCACCTTTGGGATGTGGTGGAACAGGAGACTGGCATCATGGAAGTGCAGCCAACAAATCTTCAGCAACTGCGTGATGTTATCATATCAATATGGGTTAAAATCTCTGAGGAATGTTTCCAACATCTTGTTGTATCTATGCCACGAAGAATTAAGGCAGCTCTGAAGGCAAAAGGGGCTCCAACCCAGTACTAGCAAGGTGTACCATATAAAATGGCAGGTGAGTGTATATTAATTTGGTTATTGAGGACTTTTAATGAGTGCAAGTTTTATGTTTGTTAAATTTCCCCACTGGAACATTGGGGCTCATTCCCCTACTGCTAATTGAGGTAAATGCTGGGATAGTCCCTAGTGCGCTAAATTGTATATAAGTGAGCCCAGAAGAGGCAGCCAGCCCAAGCGGACCAAGATGGTGGTGTAGGAATGGGGCTACAGTATGTCACCTGAGTAGTGGACTGCAGCAAGAAAAAGCTGATTTTCTGTGCAGATGACTGTTAGAGCGGAAAGGATGTGGAACTTCCTCCCACAATCAGTGGTGTCAGTGGGAGGTATTGATAGTTTCAAAAAACTCTTAGATGGGCATCTTAGCCACCACAATATACAGGGATATGGGAAATGGTACACACATACACTAAATGCCCATAAATAAAAATCCTTGCTTACCAGAACTACCGGCTCCTCCCAAGGTCTCCATCTTCTCTCTGTGTTAGATCTCCTTAATCAGAAATCCACCCATCACTCCACACACCGACACACCAACACCCCATCACCCCGGTCCTGGGGGGGGGGGGGCAGAAGAGACAACCCACATTGGGCGCTTTAGCAGGAGAGGGGTGCAAAAAGGGAGCCGCAGCTTCTACTGCTGAGAATCTTCACAGCAAATACTGGAGGCAGGAAGGACTTATGTAGGGAAATCTGTATGCTGAGAAGTGAAAGAAATGTTTGGAGAATGGGTGCACTTTGTCCTCTTCATATAGGATGCTGCATGGACCTTGTCCCAGCTCTGCTAACAACATAATTAGGGTTATTAAATTATATATGCCCTTAATTCTAAGCACACATACTGCATACTGTCACTTTTTATATGAGTAAAAGGGAATTTGTTCCAAAGAGCATAAAATACATGAATTACCAAAATGAAATGATGATAATAATTAATTACAATAATAATAATGACCAGAGAAGAAATACAGACAGTGTTACACTGATAGTCAGTGAAGGTCCCTGTTACATTGGTGGTCAGTGGGAAGAATGCTCCTTACATTGGTGGTCAGTGGGAAGAATGCCCCTTGCATTGGTGGTCAGTGAGAAGAATGCTCCTTACATTGGTGGTCAGTGGGAAGAATGCCCCTTACATTGGTGGTCAGTGGGAAGAATGCTCCTTACATTGGTGGTCAGTGAGAAGAATGCTCCTTACATTAGTGATCAGTGGGAAGAATGTCCCTTACATTGGTGGTCAGTAGAGATGGCCTTGCGGTTTGCCCGGCAGTCGGTTCGTGGCGAACTTTGCTTGTTCGCTACCTGCCAAATTTTCGGACACATGGCGTTGTTCGCGGCGGCTATATTTGTTTACATTGGGGAGAACTTTGACCCATGACACAGCCGTCAGGTGGAACGGGACAGCCAATTGAAACATTCCAGCACATGGACAGTCCCCCTACCCTATAAATAGACCTGACCTGGCGGCCATTTCACATTCCGTTTTCTGCCAGTGTAGGGAGAGGTCTTCTGTGCTCGTCAGGGAGAGTTTGCTAGACACATATAGCGCTGTGAAGATCCACAAAAGTCCTTTCCAGGGCTGGTATTTCGGTATAGGCCTTCTACAGTCTCTTTTCAGGTTAGGGACAGGTATCCTGTGGTTGCTTTAGGGGCAGTTAGAGATCGGCTGCAGTCACAAAACGCTCTGTCAATGTCCACAAAAGTCCTTCTCAGAGCTGGTATTTTGGTATAAGTCTAGTATCTTTTGAGCTTAGGGAGAGGTATCCTGTGGTTGCTGTAGGGGCAGTTAGATATCGGCTGCAGTCGCACAGAAATCGCTTGGTCAATGTCCACAAAAGTCATTTAAAAAGCTCCAATGTCATTTTAGGGTCTATTACAGTCTCTTTAACATTAGGGCCAGGTATCCTGTGGTTGCTTTAGGGGCAGTTAGATATTGGCTGCAGTCGCACAGAAATCGTTTTGTCAATGTCCACAAAAGTCATTTAAAATGCTCCAATGTCGTTTTAGGGTCTATTACAGTCTCTTTAACATGAGGGCCAGGTATCCTGTGGTTGCTTTAGGGGCAGTTAGATATCGGCTGCAGTCGCACAGAAATCGCATTGTCAATGTCAACAAAAGTCATGTAAAGGGCTGCAAATTTTTTGGTATTGCTGTGCAGTGAACTAAAAAGGGGTGGGGGTGGGGGTGGGGGAGGGGGTTAATCCACAGTATAATATACTTTGTAGAAAGCATATTATAGTGGATTAAGTACTATTATTGTGCACTGTGCAGCATTGTGACAGGTGTGGTGGTGAGACTGAGTCTATTTGTGTCATGCAACAATATTGCCTAGTTTGCTGAGTGAAGTCTGGTACACACTGCGCCAAACTCGCTGGCCAATTTTTTGAACTGGAGTGCTACACCAATGCCACATATTGAAGTGGGGTGTTATTTAACAGTATAATTTTCTAAGAGTGTATTTTAGTCCTGCAAACATTTGGGCTCTTTTGCTGTGTTAACTCTGCTACACACAGTGACAACAGATACTGGCCAATTATTTGTAGAACTGGTGTAATAATCCTGTGCGCCCCCCCCCCCCCAATGCCAAATATTGAAGTGGGGTGTTCTCTGAGTAAACTTTTTCAAGTGTATTTGTTTCATGCAACAATATTGCCTAGTTTGCTGAGTGAAGTCTGGTACACACAGCGCCTAACTCACTGGCCAATTTTTTGAACTGGTGTGCTACACCAATGCTCCCCCCAATGCCACATATTGAAGTGGGGTGTTATTTAACAGTATACATTTCTAAGAGTGTATTTTAGTCCTGCAAACATTTGGCCTCTTTTGCTGTGTTAATTCTGCTACACACAGTGACAACAGTTACTGGCCAATTATTTGTAGAACTGGTGTAATAAACCTGTGCCCCCCCCCAATGGCACGTATTGAATTGAGGTGTTATTTAACAGTATACTTTTCTAAGATTGTATTTTAGTCCTGCAAACATTTGGCCTCTTTTGCTGTGTTAACTCTGCTACACACAGTGACAACAGTTACTGGCCAATTATTTGTAGAACTGGTGTAATAAACTTGTGCCCCCCCAATGCCACATATTGAATTGAGGTGTTATTTAACAGTATACTTTTCTAAGATTGTATTTTAGTCCTGCAAACATTTGGCCTCTTTTGCTGGGTTAACTCTGCTACACACAGTGACAACAGTTACTGGCCAATTATTTGTAGAACTGGTGTAATAAACTTGTGCCCCCCCAATGCCACATATTGAATTGAGGTGTTATTTAACAGTATACATTTCTAAGATTGTATTTTAGTCCTGCAAACATTTGGCCTCTTTTAGTGTGTTAACTCTGCTACACACAGTGACAACAGTTACTGGCCAATTATTTGTAGAACTGGTGGACTGATGGACCAGCTGATAGGGAGGAGAGGCAGGCAGAACTTGCATTGTAGAAGAGGTAGAAATCAGACTGCAAATGTATCAGGAGCGAGCCATCAACCATGTACAGTCACATCTGGCGCTCCCAGGACGCCGGCACATAGCTCCGCAGTGTGGGCTTTTATTAATGTGTCCATTGCTGACACCAGTGTTGCCATCTGCAGCCTTTGCAGTCAACGCATAAGTTGTGGTAAGCCCAACACTCACATAGGGACAACCGTCTTAAGAAGGCACCTGAAATCCCATCACAAAGCCCAGTGGGAGCAAAACTGTCAGAACCCACAAAGCCACACTCCATGCTCTCACTGTCCAGCCTCTTCTCCTTCTCCTCCCCCTTCTCCTTCTCCTGTCTCCTCACAGTTGTCCAACACTCCACCTTCCATGATGCCATCGTCACGTTTTTCTGGAAAAGGGCAGGCTTCTGTGGCTCAAATGTTGGAGCATAAAAAAAGGTGTCAGTTTAACCCATGTGAGCTCATGTTTGCTGCCTAAACAGTCCACCACCAACTTGTGTATACTGTGAAAGCCTACTGTACCTCTAGCCATCATATACTACGTTCTTTACTGTCAGTTCAACCCATGTGAGCTCATGTTTTCGGCCTAAACAGCCCGTCACCAACTTGTGTATACTGTGAATGCCTACTGTACCTCTAGCCATCATATACTACATTCTTTACTGTCAGTTCAACCCATGTGAGCTCATGTTTGCGGCCTAAACAGCCCGCCACCAACTTTTGTATACTGTGAACGCCTACTGTACCTCTAGCAATCATATACTACGTTCTTTACTGTCAGTTCAACCCATGTGAACTCATGTTTGCAGCCTAAACAGCCCGCCACCAACTTGTGTATACTGTGAACGCCTACTGTACCTCTAGCAATCATATACTACGTTCTTTGCTGTCAGTTCAATCCATGTGAGCTAATTTTTGCAGCCTATACAGGCCGACACTTACTTCTGTATACTGTGTGAATGCCTAATGTACCTTCAGCCACAGAATACTACATTCTTAGCTGTCAGGTAAACGCATGTGGGCTATTTTTTGGGGCCTGGAATAGCCAACACTTACTTCTTTATCCTGTGAATGCCTAATTTTTCAGACTGGAAATGAAAAACAATGGGTCTGTAAAGGTTCTGCCAAATTGTGGAATGGATGCGGACCCATTTTACAGATGTGTGAATGGACCCTATATGTATTAGACATGTATTTACCGTCTGCTGTCAGTTCTGGCTGATTTATGAAAAAAAATATATATATTTTTTTGCTGTGAAAAAAAAAAAAATTTAGGGCAACTTTTTCAATTGCAATTACTGTTATGACATTCTCCATGTGCTGGGACTATTTGTGCACAGTTAGTACGTCTTTTGTGGCTGCAAATATGACCTAAAGGTTTTTAAAGTTCGCCTCCCATTAAAGTCAATGGGGCCCGCCGTGAACTCGCGGTTCGCAGACTTTTGAGAAAATTTGCGGCTGTTGTTCGCGAACCGCCCCGGCCGATGTTCGTCCATCACTACCCAAGAGAAGAGGGAAGCTTTGAAGATACTAGCTTTCAGAGATGTATAGTAACGAAGTAGAACTACTTAAGTACTGTACTTAAGTACCGAAATGCGGTATCTGTACTTTCCTAGAGTAGAATTTTTTTCTCCTACTTCTACTTTTACTTCACTACATTTTTTTGATGATTTCGATACTTCTACTCAAGTATTTTTTTTTTGTGCTGCATAGTTACTCGTTACTTTTAAAAAAATTACCACTGCCAGAACAGTAGATGGCAGGTTGCATAAAGCTCAAAAAAATGTGTATAATGTCATTTGTAAATCAGCGCATACGAAAATAAAGGCTGTGTATAATAAAAGCTGCTATACCAAATCTTTCCAATAAAAAGAAAATATGAAACAAACAAATAAATGATGCTACAGCGCTTAAAGTGCATCAAGAAACTACTAACAAACACAGGTTAATCATTTGAATAAATCATTTGAAATAATAAAAAACAATATGATGTTCAAACTTTTGACTTCTTTCTTTAATAACTACATAACACAGTACTTGTACTTCTACTTTCAGTACTTGAGTAGAAAATTTTTTTCAAAACTACTGGTACTTTTTACTTTTAGTACTTAAGTAGCAAATTTTTTGAAAAAACTACTTGCAATACTTTAGTACTTCTACTTAAGTAACTTTTTCTGCGAGCACTTCCACTTCTACTCAAGTCACTTTTTGATTGAGCACTTGTACTTTTACTCAAGTAGAAATTTAGAGTACTTTATACAAGTCTGCTAGCTTTGAGTGAGGATGGGAGTGAGATCCCGATCATAGTGAAATAATGTCATCTGCATATAAGCCAATACTGAGATTGCAGAGATAAATGGATTGAATCAAATTGCCTGGTGAGAGTGGTCACACTTGACGGGTGCCGTTGGTGATTGGGAATGTGTCGGAAAGGATGCCAGTTGTCCATACTTTTGCGCTGGGGGTGGGGTAGAGACCTAATATAGCTTGTAGGAATTTACATTCAATGCCACATTTTTTCAGTACCGCCTCGAGGTACTCCCAGTGTACCCTATCAAATGACTTCTCTGCATCAAGGGAGATCAGCAGAGAAGGTGTTTGATGTTGTTCAGCCCAGTGTATAAGGTCTACAAAATGTTGGGTTCCATTTAAGGGCTGGTGGTGAGGAATAAAACCTATCTGGTCTGAGTTTACAAGGTGTGGCATATGTTGGGCAAGGAACATTGCCAGTATTTTGGCATACAATTTAAGGTCGGTATTAGGGAGGGAGACGGCGCAGTAGTTGGCCGGATCATGGGGGATTTGCCAAGTTTAGGGATGGTGGTGATGATGGCTTCAAGTGATTCAGAGGGAATATCTCCTGTGGCTAAGAACCTATTGAGGGGGTTGCAAAGGTGGGGTACAAGTTGCTTGCAGAATGTTTTGTAATATTCATTACTAAAGCCATCAGGCCCTGGGGCCTTGTGTAAGGGTAGGGATTTAATGGCGTCCTGAAGTTCTTGATTTGAGAAAGGTTGAGCAAGGTGCATTGGAGTTAGACATGGGAGACATAGAGGAGATAAAAAGTCTTGAATCTTTGAATGACTTGGTTTATGTTCAGTAGGTTAGAGGCCTAAGTTGTATAGTTTAGAGTAAAAGGAGTTAAAACAATTAGCTATGTCTTTGGGGTTGACAAGTCGTTTGCCCCGGTCATCTAAAAGAAAGGGAATTTTGGAGTGTGCTTTATATTGTTGAGCTAAAATTTTCCCTGCTTTGTTTTCTTGGGAGTACCATGTGAGTCTTAAATTTTTTTAGGTAAAAGTTAAAACCATGTTGAAGATAAGAGCTGAGATCAGTTTTCAGGGCTCAGTGAGAAGAGCGCCCGAAGGGGCTTGTTTTTTTACGTGTTTCCAGGGATCTTATGTCGTCTAAGAATGTGTTAATGGTAGTGCTACACTTCTTTTTCTCCTGGGCTACCAGCTTCAACAGTATCCCCCTAATGACAAATTGATGAGCATTCAAAAGGATGGTATTGTTATCAACAGATCCAGAATTAAGAGAAAATAAGTCACTAATCGCGGTTCTGACCTGTTTCCCGATCTCCTCAGTACCGAGTAGCAAAGAGTTTAATCTTTACAGTTTGTGGAAAGTGTTAGAGGAGGGCGAAAATAGGGTAATGGATACAGGTGCAAGGTCGGACCATGAGATTACTCAATGGAGAAGGCAGAGACGTGTTGTAGCAGTACCTTTGAGGTCAGAAACAGGTCAACCCTCGAGTAGGTCCTTTGAGAGTTAGAGTAGAAGGAAAAGTCCTTCACAGTGTCGTGTTGACATCTCCAGGGGTCATAGCAATCTTCCAACAGTATAAGAGAGGAGAGGGCTGTGGACCTTTTCCTCTTTGAGTTGAAGGTGTCCAATGCAGGGTCAACTGTGTCATTGAAGTCACCACTCAATACAATTTGGTCTTTGGGATAATGTTGGATTTTTTTGTAAGTTAGTTTTGTAGAAGGGTTTTTGATGAGTGTTTGGGAGCATAAATGTTAACAGTTATCAGTGGTCTATTATTGAAGAAAGCTGACAGTATTACAAACCTGCTAGAGGTATCTTGTTCAACATGTGTTAAGATAAAGGATACTGAGGAGAGGACAGCAATCATCACCCCCTCACTTTTTTTTTTTATCAGCCTGAGAGCAATAAATGTGAGGGAAAGTTTGTGAGTGCATTGTGGGGGGTTGATTGAAGAAAAGTGTGTTTCCCCAGACACATAAGATGTCCGTATGTTGAGCTATGGCTTCTCGGCATAATAGGGATTGTTTTAAGGGGCTGTTTAGTCCTTTAGCATTTAGAGTTGTAATTTTGAGAGACATTGTTAAAGGAAGGGCAGATGTCAAAATGGCACAGAGCGACTATGAGAACTTGTTGATGTGGGAATGCACTATATAAACAAGAAAACTGAGAGTACAAATACAATGGTTACCAGCAAAGAAAGTATGAACAAAAACAGAGTCTACAGAATAGCTATTGTTTGTATGATGCAGAAGCTGTGTCAATCAATGTGATTATAAAGATAACTGGAATATTTACCCACTTCTTGACCAAAAGTATTTACTCCCTTAATGACCAAGCCATTTTTTTGAAATTTGGCACTGCATTATTTTAACTGACAATTGCGCGGTCATGCAATGCTGTACCTAAACAAAGTTTACGTCCTTTTTTTCTCACAAATAGAGCTTTCTTTTGGTGGTATTTGATCACCTCTGCGGTTTTTATTTTTTGCGATATAAATGAGAAACACCAAACATTTTGAGAAAAAAATGACATTTTCTACTTCTTCTTATAAAAAATATCCAATAAACTAAATTTTTGTCATACATTTAGGCCAACATGTATTTAGCTACATGTCTTTGATAAAAAAAAAAAAAAAAACCTCAAAAAGCGTATATTTATTGGTTTGCTCAACAAAGTAGCGTCTAGAAACTATGGTGCAAATACTGGAATTTACGCAGCTTTTATTTTCTGACTGCCTATCTCATTGCTTGAAGTACTACAATGGCAGGAAAATACAACACCCACCCCCCAAAATTACCCTCTTTTGGAAAGTAGACACCCTAAGGAATTTTCTGAGAGGTATGTTAAGGCCACTGAATATTATTTTTTTTTGTTTCACAGGTGTTTGAAAGATGACAAAAAAAAAACAAAAAAAAAACAAAGATGCCATTGAAATGATATATTGCTCACACATGCCATGGGTATTGCCTCTCGTGGGATCAGGAAATCATTTTTTTCTCCTGCTGTAGCAAATTGGATCATGCTTTGCTGTTTTTTTTTTCGCCTTCCTCTTGATCAACTGCGGGTATAGGATTGTGTATATGGGATTGTATGGTTGGGTTTTCAATACTGTTTTTTTTGTTTGTTTGTTGAACCAGATGGACTTGTGTCTTTTTTCAACCTGACTAGCTATGTACTGTAACTATGAACACACCCCAAAAAACATTCTGCTGCTTCTCCTGAGTATGAGGATACCCCATGTGTGAGACCTTTTGGCAGTCTAGCCACGTACAGAACCCCCAAAACCAATCACCGCCTTCAGGCTTTCTAAGGGCATAAATTGTTGATGTCACTCCTCAATACCTATTATAATTTCGGAGACCATGAAATGCCAAGATAGCACAGAACTTATACTCAGGAGAAGCAGCAGAATGTTTTTTGGGGTGTTATTTCACTTATACCCATGGCATGTTTGAGCAATATATCATTTAAGTGACAACTTTGTGTAAAAAAACAAAAAACATTTTTGGCATTTTCCCAATACTTGTGCAAAATTTAAAATATTCCATAGACTCACAATGCCTCTCAGCAACTAGCTTGGGGTGTCTACTTTCCAAAATGGGGTTATTTGGGGCGGGGGGGGGGGGGGTTGTGCTATCTTGACATTTCAGGGTCTCTGAAACTGTGATAGGTAGTGAGGAAGTAAAATAAGCAATTTATGCCCTTATAAAACCTAAAGGCAGTAATTGGTTTTCGGGGTCCCGCACACAGCTAGGCTCCCAACAAGTCTCAAATATGTGGTATCCCTGTACTCAGGAGAAGCAGCAGAATGTATTTTGGGGTGCCATTCCACATATACCCATGGCATGTGTGAGCAATATATAATTTAGGGACAACTTTGTGTAAAAAAAACAAAAAGTAATTTTCCTGAAACTTGTGGCAGAATATAAAATATTCCATGGACTCAACATGCCTTTCAGCAAATAACTTGGGGTGTCTACTATCCAAAAAGGGGTCATTTGGGGGGTGTTTGAACTGTCCTGGCATTTTATGCCCAATATTAGAAGCTTATGCCACACATCACCCACTCTTCTAACCACTTGAAGACCAAGCCTTTACTGACACTTTTTGTTTACATGTAAAAATGATTTATTTTTTTTACTAGAAAATTACTTTGAACCCCCAAACATTATATATATTTTTTTTAAAGCAGAGGCCCTACAGAACAAAATGGTGGGTGTTGCATTTTTTTTTTGGCACACGGTATTTGCGCAGAGATTTTTCAAACGCAATTTTTTGCAAAGAAAAAAACACTATTTTTTAATTGTATGCACAAATACACTATATAAATTGTTTGGTAAAATATAAAAGATATAATTGCCTTACGGGCAATTACGTACGGCACCATCATATGGTCGTTGAAGTCCACCCCTCCCATGTTAAAGTTGTATTCATGGACACAGAGGAGCTTCTCAACAACACCAGTCGCTGTTGCAATTTGGACTGTCGTATCTGTGTAAATGGACAGAACGAAAACATTCAGTTTGTCCCTCCACTTCACTGCAAGCAATTTATGAGACTTCAAGCAGGCTTTCTCCCCCTGTTTAAGTCAGGTATCTACAAGCCGTTGGGGGAAGCCACGGCAATTGGGTCGCACAGTGCCACATGCGCCAATTGCAAAATCAAAAAGGTGTCCAAAAAGTGGAACGCTTGTGTAATAATTGTCTACGTATAAATGGTACCCCTTTCCAAATAAGGGTGACACCAAGTCCCAAACAACCTTGGCGCTGCTCCCCATATAGTCTGGGCAGTTGGGGGGCTCCCTATTGCTATCTTTGCCCTCGTAAACCCGGAAAATACATGTATAGCCTGTTGCCCTGTCACAGAGCTTAAACATCTTGACCCCGTAACTGGCATGCTTGCTGGGGAGAAACTGTTTGAAATCAAGGCGGCCAGAAAATTTAATCAGGGACTCCTCAATGCAGACAGCTTGTTGGGGCATATACAAGGCTGCAAACTTCTGGTTGAAGTGGTTTACAAGGAGCCAAATTTTGTGGAGCCGATCATATCCAGGGTCACCCCGAGGACGACAGAGTTCATTGTCACTAAAGTGCATGAACCGCATGATTTGCTCATATCTAGTTCTGGCCATGGCAGCCGAGAACATGGCATATAGTGAATTGGGTCAGTGGACCAATATGACCACAACTCCCTCTTTTTAGTAATGGGGGAGGGATCAGCCCAGAAAAGTTTTAAATTCGTAAACCGTGATACGTTTCCATGCAAATTCTCTGGCAATGGTCAAATGTGGATTTGTGGCGAAGACTTGATCGGCATATAAATTGCTTTGGTCCACAGCAGATCTGTAAAGCTCTTCCGTGTAAAACAGCTCATAAAAATCAAGGGGAGTAAAATTGTCTGTTTCCACCTGAATTCTGAGTTGGCCAGTGAATGGGGGAAGTACGGGCGCTGCAGAAGTGGTTGGCTCTCAAACAGGATTTGCAAGCACATCAGGAAGAACACTATGGGCTCTATGGGTGTGTCTTTGAATTCTTGGTGGCTGCGGGACACTACTTGTGCTAGCCACCGCACCAGCTTGAACTGCACTTATGGGACTCGCCACATCACCAAATGTTACTGCAGTGCTGGTTTGTCTACGATCAGGATGTACTAGGCAGCTGGTGCTTGCCAGTTCACCTGAAGGCTGAGCAGCACTAGTACCGACACTCTGCTGCATACAAGAACCCTGCGATTGTTGCACCTCAGCAACAGAAGAATGGGGTCGTGTATACCTGACCTTAACTCTGACGATGGAGTAATGGTCCCTGCTATCTGTCAGAGTGCCACTGCTCTCTACAGGTTCAAATACTGAGCCTGATTCTGACAGTGAGGCTTCCCCGTCACTCCCATCTGTCATGTAGGCCTCTTCACTGGTGTACCTCTATTTGGACATTTTGGCCAATAAATTTACAGGTACCTAGTGTGACCTGACTCTGCTAATGCTGAGGTTTAGTGTGCTGTGTATTGGAAGTGACAGTAATCTACTGATTCTGCACTTCTTGGGTGGGGGGGGGGGCTAAACGCAGGTGCTGGCAGGTTTCGGGGCTAATCCTGCTAATGCTGCGTTATGGGAACACTAAACTATTGGGGACGCTAATATAGTTCTGATCAGATCAAAGATATTGATCCATTCAGACACTATACTAGCAATGGAGGTGTTTAGTGTGTGTGTCTGTCACTGGCAATCAAGGGGTTAAAATATATTACTAAATATGTGGCAGGCAATCGGACGCTGTCTTGAATTGATGTGAACTAACTGATTTTTTTTTGGTTGAAAATGTAATCTTTATTTGCATAAAAGATATACAAAAAACAATACTTTTGTCGGGGTACATTCTCCCCTGTACTGCGGCGCAGCGCATAAATACACTACATTACAATACATTTCCGGTCATACTAATAAATACATTCAATCACATACATTCATTCTGCGGTATGATGCCTGATGTGGTGTGCGGAGTAAGGATACCCCGAGCCATCACATCATGCATGACGCCGCAATACCCCTATAAGCATGAAACTAAGAAACGTTATCTATACGTAGCATGAATCAATCAAACAATATTACATTTCAAAAAGCAACAGGTGTGATAGGGGAGTGGGAGAGTGGGGTAAGGGGAGGGGAATGAAATCACAGGCCCGAAGCTTTATTGAATGGACAAAGACACACAAGGGAGAGTGGGGGAAGGGGAAATCTTCAGACCTCCTCTTCCTCCATGAGATCCATCAGGTTATAGTCTCTGAGCAGACTGTGAACCAGTCTGCGACAGTCCTCAATGGACATCCTCTCCCGCTGGTGGATAAGGCGTTTTCTGGCGCACCATAAAGCGTCCTTAAAGCAGCACAACACCCGCCAGGCGTTGTCAATGTCCTCTTGGGAAAAAGTCCCATGAAAAAGTCCATTCAGCACAGCAAAATGTGTGATGGCAGTCTGTGGGACAAAGTCTCTCAGTTCAGGTTCCAAGGCCCTCAACAGGCTCTGTGCAAATGAGCACTCCCAGAAAACGTGGTAAGACGTTTCCTCATGGATGATACAAAAGGGGCAGTGCCTGTATCTGCACAAGTTTCTGGCATGCATAAATGTCCTGAGTGGCAAACCCCCCTGGACAGCCATCCACGCCAGATCTTTATGCCTGTTGGTGAGTCTCTTTGAAGAAACATTCCTCCAGACCACTTTGCAAGTGGCTGAAGGGAGGCCTGGAACAGTCTCAGCAATGTCCGATGCTCTGATCAACTTGTAGATAGTTTTTGGCTTCCACAAGTCGGGCTTAACTCCATGCAGCCCCAGCTCCTTGATGAACTTGAAAGTGTCCAAGTAGTACCAAGGAGTGTCCCAGTTGTAGGGGATGGAGCTGTCCCATTTGTCCCATCCAAGGGACCTCCAGAGAGGCAGGAGGAAAAAACGGGACATGGAGTTGCCTCCAGAGTCCGAAGTTCTGTCAATCAAAGTTCTGCGGATGCAGTTGCAGGCAAAGAACACCCCCAGTAACGTTGCGATGTCGGGCACGCCCTTACCGCCCTTGAGGGGTTCCTTGAACATGACTGCTCGCTTCACTCTGTCCATCTTGGAGCCCCAGATGAAGTGGAACACCGCCCTGGTGATGGCCTTGCAGGTGTTGACCCGGGGGGGCCAGGCCTGGGCGAGGTACTGCAACACAGGGAGGATCTCGCTGCGGAGTACCAGTGTTTTCCCTTCGATGGTGAGTTCTCTGAGGCTCCATAGTCCAAACTTTTGTCTCATCTTGGACAGTCTCTCCTCCCAAGACTTCAGGGCTGCGCCCTCAGCTCCAAACCAAACTCCAAGAATTTTGATGAAGTCCGCCTTGATGCTGAAAGGGATTGATGCAGAAGAAGGCAGGAACCACTTTCCGAAGAGCATGATCTCTGACTTCCCGCAGTTGACTTTTGCCCCTGAAGCTTTGCCGAAGTCCTCACAGGTCTGGACGAGCGAGTCGATGGAGCGCTGATCAGCACAGAACACCGTTACGTCGTCCATATAGAGTGAGCACTTGACAACCCTTCTGTCCGGTCCCGGTGCGGTGATCCCTCTGATCTCTGGGTTCTGTCGGATGCATTCGGCAAAGAGCTCTATACAGCAAACAAAAAGCAGAGGTGAGAGAGGGCAGCCTTGTCTGACCCCAGAGAGAACAGGGAAAGGGTCAGTTTTCCAGCCATTCACCAACACCGTACTACAAATGTCATTATACATCACATTCACATACGAACAAAACATGTCCCCAAGACCAAACCTGCGCAGAGCTCTGCACATAAACTCATGGGAGACACGGTCAAAGGCCTTTTCCTGGTCAAGACTGACCAGGGCCGCGTGCACACGGCGGCCTCGAATGTACTGGACCGTGTCCCGGACAAGCGCGAGGCTGTCCGCAATCCTGCGACCAGGAATGCCGCAAGTCTGATCCGGGTGGATGATCTGTCCGATGACAGATTTCAGCCTGTTGGCCAGAACCTTGGCGAGGATTTTGTAGTCCACGTTCAAGAGAGAGATGGGACGCCAATTTTTCAGATCCCCTCTCTCCCCCTTACGCTTATACAAAATCGTGATCATCCCCTCCCTCAGCGACGGAGGCATTGTGCCCTCCACCACCATCTCCTCGTACAGCTCGAGCAGGTCCGGGCCAACGAGATCCCACAGCGCTACATAGAGCTCCGCTGGGAGACCGTCGCAGCCCGGGGTCCTGCCTTGCCTAAAGGATCTGACGGCAGAGTGCAGCTCCTCCAGCGCCAAGGGGGCGTTGATTGCCGACATACCTGCAGGATCAATTTGGTTAGTGATACCTGACAAGAACCTGTCGGCCTCAGCCGTATCTGTTTCTTTCGGGGAGTAGAGGTTGGTGTAGTAGTCGCTGACAACTTGCATCACAGCCTCCTTCCCCTTCTGGAGTGTTCCGGTCTCGTCCCGCAGCTCAGACAAGGGAGTGTGTCCTGAGTGGAGTTTCCTGAAAAAGAAAGAGTTACATTTCTCACCTTTCTCAAGATTCTCCACCTTGGAACGGAAGACGAGGTGCCTGGATTCTTCCTCGAAGTGTCCTTTCAGGCTCTTCTTGGTGTCCTCCAGGTCCTGCCTAACGTCCCAGCCGCAGTGGTGAAGGTCCTGCAGGGACTGCATCTGACGTTGCAGTCTCCTGAGTTCCCTCTTCCTGGCACACACTTGCTGGCGTCCCCTTGCCTGAAAGAAGCTGCGTAGCTTGACTTTCACAAACTCCCAGTAGTCACTTACCTTTCTGAAGAACCTCTTGTCCTCCTTCCAGGTAATGTAGGCCTCCCTGAGTTCCTCCAGCAGTTCCTCATTTTCCAGCAGGGTACCATTCAGCTTCCAGGAGCCCGGACCGGGGGCAAAGCCCTCGCCCAGGTCACCCCGAAAGTGAATGGCCCTGTGGTCAGAGAAAAAGCAGGGGACCATGGAGAACCCGCGATGTCTGACTGTCTTGGAGGTGAGCACGAAGTCTATCCTAGAACGCACGGATCCATCAGGACGGCACCACGAATAGTTCACGGAACCTTTCCCTATGGATCCCACGGCGTCCTTCAAGGAAGCCTCCGCGATCATCTCCTTGAGCAGCCTAGACGTGGTGTCGAGCTTTGCGTACATGCTGGAGCTGCGCCCATCCTCCTCAATCGGACAGTTAAAATCACCGCCGATTACTACTGCCCTGGTGGTGACGAGTTGGGTCCGCAGGGTCTGGAAAAGCTCCAGTCGCTCATTCTTATCTGGGGAGGCGTACACGTTGATGAGCCTAACTGGCTCTCCCGCCCACGAGCCGTCTACGACCAAAAGACGGCCACAGACGAGCTCCTGGACGGAGTCAACCGTGAAACGACCACCCCTGACAAGAATGGCTACCCCTGCAGACTTACAATCGACACCCCCGGACCAGTAGGAGGGACCATGGGTCCACTGGGAGGACAGATGAGTGTACCTCCTCGAGAAGGGTAGGGCACACTCCTGAAGCATGTAGACATCACTCTGCTGTGTGGAAAGAAATGTCAGCGCCACCTGTCTTCTAGACGCATCCTTGATGCTCCTAACATTAATGGAAAAGATAGAGAACTCTGCCATCATGTAAAGGAGATGAAGGGGCTAGTTAGCAGGTGGGCTGAACTTACCTCCCCTGAGGGGGGGGTGGTTCTTCCACTGCCTCTTGCGCCTGTCCGGTGTCCTGGTTCAGGCCGCACTCCTCAAGGACGCTGTCCATAAGGTCTTGGGTGAGGTCAGTCTCTGGGGGGGCCAGGTCCTTACCTACCTGCATTTCTCCTTCGTCTTCCCCCGCAGACTCGAGGTCCTCGAGGTCCTCCACCACTGGGTCCAGTCCAGCGATGTCATTTTGCTGGGCCACGGTGGGTTCTTCAGTTGTCGGGCTGTCTAGGTTCCGTTTTCGGCCTTTGCTGGTGGGGGGTGGGGTGGGGGGGGCGGTGGGCAGGGTGGGGAAGTCCTCCATGGAGGACAGGGCGGGGGGGGGGCTGGGAGGGGGGAGGGGCAGGGGCAGGTGAGGTCACCTCCGACTCAGGGGGGTTGGGGAGGGATGGGTCGGAGGAGGTGGTAGGGGCCTGGGGAGGGGGGGACTCACCAGTGGCTTTCCGAGGTTCCTTCGCAGTCTTTTCCCCTGGCTTCTTTTTCCCAGCGCTGTCTGGGGCTCTGCCCTTGAGCAGGGCTCCAGCGTAGGACCGGGATCTCTGGGGGCAGTCTCTGTAGACGTGCTCAGCCAATCCGCAGAGGTTACAGGTCTTGGACCTCGGGCAATCCTTGGTCTCATGGCCTGTAGCCCGACAGAACCTGCAAGAAGGTTCCTGACAACCAAAACTTACGTGACCCTGCATGCCACACCTGCGACAGGTCTGGGGCATGTCTGCGTAGTAAAGGAGTCCTGCGGAGGCTCCCAGAGAGAAGCAGGGCTTCAGGTGTTGGAGATCCCCCGAAGGCTCTCTCCTTAACCTGCAAGAAACTGCCCACTTACCTGTCCAGAAGCCGTTGACATCGAGGATTCGGACTGGGTCTTTGGCCACGATGCAAAACCTCTGGAGGTAGGTAGCGATGTCTTTTGCTGGGGTATGGGGATTCCTCATGGACACCGTCACCCGCCTTTCATCCCGTTGAATGGGAGTGTTCGCAACAAAGTTGCGGAAAGGGGAATCCGGGCCACAATTCTTCACCGCTTCCCAGTACCTTCTACAGACCTGTAGGGACACAAAAGTTATATAAAATATACCTTTCATGAAGGTCTGTACAGACAGGGTCTCCGCCTTGCTGAACCCCTGCTCGAGGATCATTTTCTTGCCAAAGATTTCCGGGGTCATGTCGGGGATTCTTCCATCCACCTCCTTCAGCTGCAGCACCACTGTCTGCCTCATCCAGGGTTCCAGGGTAGGAAGCCCGTCTGCGGACCTGGTTGGCCTTGCTGAGCCCGACTGGCTAACGGCCACCGGGGTGGGGGTGGAGGTTGAAGCGACTTCTCCCGAAGTCTTGGCAGAAATGGCGGGGACATGCTTCTTCTTCCCAGTGCTCTTCCCCATGACGGAGGAGTTCGTCGGTAGTCGCTTCAGGAGAACTTCGGCGGCTTCCTTCTTATTCCTCGGCGTCTTCACTCTTTCGCAGCCTTTAAAAAGGCCCTTGTGCGCCTACTGCCCGAAGGTAGTAGCGCAGAGTGGGGGGGAGGAGAGAAGATCGCAATCTCGTTCCTTGTGGGGGCTAAGCCTCTAACCCAATAGCAGCGAGTAGGTGAAGCTGAATTTAATCAACGATCCTACAAGGCCGAGCAGAGGGTACCCCACAAGGACCAAATGGCTTGGATAGATACAAATGTTTCTCAACGTCCTAGCCGTAAAGCAGAGACACCCCTAAGGGCTAAAGTCGATACTACACTTGATCTTAGCCAAAAGGTGAACTAACTGATGTCACCTGTGACACTAATACAGTGATCAGAAAAAAGATCTGTAGACTATAACAGTGACACTGTGACAGGGCAATGATGGGGTTAACTTGTGGTGATCAAGGGGTTAAAATTTTAGTAAGGGATATATGGTGGGGGCCCTAAACCCATCTGGGACTGCCTCTAACTACCACTGTCTCTCACAATAACTGAAGTCACAAGTGACACTAATACAGTGATCAGTAAATTGTCTGTATACTGTAATTAGTGTACACTGTGAAAGGGTTAACGTGGGGGGGGGAGTGGTCAGGGGGTTGAATCTTTATTGAAGGATATATGGCGGGGACCCTAAACCTATTTGGGACTACCACTAATTGCCTCTCACACTATCTGAAGACACAAGTGACACGAATGCAGTGATCAGTAAATTTTACCTGCATACTGTATAGTGTGTACTGTGACAGGGAGTAAAAGTGTTAATTAGGGGGTGATCAGGGGGTTAAAAGTGTACCTATGTGTACTGGTGTCAGTGTGCTGATTGTGTACTCACAGTTGATGTTATCTCCTCTCACGCTGGAACCGAAAAGGAGGGGAGGAGATTACATAATATCCTGTGCCTGTGTTTACATTACACAGGCCCAGGATGTTCTGCCATTGGTTGGAACTGATCATCAAAAATCATTGGCCTGGACCTGATGACTGATTGGTTCTGAACCGAATCAGAACACTGCGGGGATAGCGGGGGTGCTCGCGACCCCTATCTCCGCGCAACCGACGTACCCGTGGGTAGGACGTTTTTTTATCTTAATGCATTCAATGCATTAAAATAAAAGCCTTCTGTGTGTAACAGCCTCCACAGGCCCCCCAATACTTACCTGTGCCCCCTCTCTGTCCAGCAACGTCCATAAGTCCATAAGGCTGTCCTGGGACTCTCCCTCCTAATTGGCTGAGATACAGCAGCGCCATTGGCTCCCGCGGCTGTCAATCAAAGTGAGTGAGCCAATCAGGAGAGAGCGGGGGGGGGGCCAAATGGCAGCCCCATATCTAAATGGACACACGGAGCTGCTGTTTGCTGTGGGGGCACTCAATAAGAGGGGGGAGCCAGGAGCAGGAACGCGGGACTCGAGAAGAGGAGGATCCAGGCTGCCCTGTGCAAAACCAACTTCACAGAGGCAGTAAGTAGGGGTGATCGAACGGTTCGGGTCGACCATTGGTTCGACCTGAACATTGACTGTTTGAGGTTCGGCCGAATTCCGAACTTTTTGCTGAAAGTTTTTTTTTTTTTGGGCATTTTTTGTGGGTCTTTGGAGGCAGGCAAAACATCTGAACTTCTGTATAGGGGTATATATATACACACACACTTATATGTATTTATACACATACACACATATAGGTGTGATAGCAGAGAAGCGTGTTAATTATTTCATTAGCGCAAGTATAGTGTTCTGCTACTTTCACACCTATATCTGTGTATGTGTATATATAGATATAAGTGTGTGTGTATATATACCCCTACACAGAAGTTCTGATGTTATGCCTGCCTCCAATAACCCCCAAAAAATGCCCAAAAAAACGCTAGCTACAAAACCGGCAAGGTGTGAAAATAGCGGAGTCATATCCCTGTTCTATATTAATTCTAATACAAAATATATTTTTTTCTGGTTCTGGACATGCTACAGAGCTGAAACTTCACAGGTACACCTTTTAGACCCCCCAGACACTAAATCCAAAGAAATCTCATTTATTTTTTCAATAATTTTTTCAATAATTGGCTCTCTATCAAAAATAACAATTTTTAAGAACTTTTTTTGTGTGATTAATAGTCCCTGGGGCATGACCCAGAACCCTAGGCACTTTTTAGGGGCATTTATTGGGTTTTAGGGCTTCAAAATGGTGTTTTTTGATTCCAGAAGTTTGGGTCCCATTGATTTCAATGGGGTTCTGAAATCCGAACCGAACTTTCAGGAAATTCGGGTGTTCTGGTCGAACCGAACTTTTCAAAAGTTCGATTATCCCTAGCAGTAAGTATAACATGTTTGTTATTTTAAAAAAACAAACAAAAAAAGAAACACAAAGGCTCCATTCACACCTGGGCGTTTTTGAGTGTTTTTCAGCTCCAAAAACGCTCCAAAAAAACATTCCAAAACGCCCATCAAGTAAAACCCCATTAATTTAAATGGCCCCTGTTCACATCTGAGCGTTTTGCAAAACGCCTGTAGCTGAAAAAAGTACATGAGCTTCTTTTTGGGCTGATTACCAGCGTTTTTGATAGATGTCAATGAAAAACTTCAATATCCCACTGGACCCCATACAGGATACCTCCTCTGGCAAAACTTGCATAGCATTCAAATTGTTGAAAAGAATTAAAGACATGCTGAGATCCATGAGCCTAGTCGATACATGGAGAACTTTACACCCCACTGAGAGGTACTTCACACATTATTCGGCTCCTCACGATAGGTATGCAAGGATTGATCATATATTTATCAGCCAAAGAGACTTACCAGACTTGATCGAGGCTGAGATTGGAGTTATCTCAATATCTGACCATGCTCCGATATCAATCTCCATCTCAACTAATTCGAACTGTAAACCTGTGTTCAATTGGAGATTAAACCCCTCTCTCCTAATTGACCAGGGGATTAAGGCAGACATTCATGCCATCCTGATAAACTACTTCCGTGAAAACACTTCTCCTGAGACCTCCTCGATTACACTTTGGGAGGCTCATAAGAGTGTGATCAGGGGGGAATTTATCAAGTTTGGAGCCAGGAAAAAGAAAGAAAATGACAAACACATCTCTGATTTAGTGTCTAACATTGCCCGTTTAGAATCTCAACACAAGCTTTCATTAGCTAAGACCACACACAAAGAATTGATTGGTCTCAGAAATGAACTAGCAGATATCTTAAATAAAAAAACCAAAAGATCTTTATATCTAAACAAGGCGATATACTATGAACATGGAAACAAGAGTAGCAAATACTTAGCAAGGGCGCTCAAAGACCTACAAACAGCTTCACACATACCATGCATTAGAGACAAAAATAACAGCAAATTCTACGACTCCAAGAACATTGCGGAATCATTCCGCCAGTTTTACGAAAAACTTTACAATCTACCCCCCCACGCCCGACCCCCCAATTTGGTTGGACCTAGAGACCAACTAATCCAACAATACATTAGAGACAGTGGATTACCTATCTTGGAACAATCAGATACCTCTGAGCTAGAAAAAAGACATTACCCCAGCAGAAGTCCAATCAGCCATCAAAGACCTTAAGAACGGAAAGAGCCCGGGCCCAGACGGGCTAACATCCCAGTATTATAAAACATTCGACACAACGTTAGTGAACCCTCTCACTGACGCACTAAACACCCTCTCTAAGCAAACCAAACCATCAGCAGATTTCCTCACCGCACACATAACCGTCATCCCAAAAAAGGACAAAGATCCAACAGACTGTGCCAACTTCAGACCCATCTCACTTTTAAATATTGACATAAAACTATTAGCGAAAATTCTGGCCAACAGAATAAGACCCCTATTGCACCTTGTCATCGGACCCGAACAGGTAGGCTTTATGCCCGGCCGTGAGGCTAGGGATAATATTATAAAATCCCTCAATCTGATCCATGAAACACGCAAAGGTGGCTTGGAGGGACTTGTTTTATCCACAGATGCCGAAAAAGCCTTTGACAGGGTGGCCTGGGATTATCTGCTGGCCACTTGTAAGCATATAGGTCTGGGCAATAACATGATGAACTGGATCGGATCTTTATACACTGACCCAATTGCAAAGGTCAAAGTTAATAACATCCTTTCATCTCCTATCCACTTGCATAATGGGACGAGACAAGGATGTCCTCTCTCTCCGATCCTCCTTATCTTAGCCCTAGAACCCCTGATCAGACATGTAAATGCCGAACCGGCGATTCATGGTTTCCGAATTGGAGATAGAGATTACAAGGTCTCAGCCTATGCGGATGACTTGCTATTCTACATTACCCAACCCCATATTTCTATACCCAATTTGAACCTTAAATTTCGAGACTTTCGCTATTTATCCAACTTCAAGATTAACCACTCAAAATCGGAAGCCATGGACATTTCTTTGTCTGATAATTTAAAAAAACTAACTCAAAGTAATTGCCCTTATAAATGGGAACCCAGGTCCCTCAAATACTTAGGTATTCAGCTCACCCCCCATATTGAATCCCTATATGGTGCGAATTTTGAACCACTTTTGAGGAAAATTAATAAAGATCTACACAGCTGGAATTCTAAAAACTTTTCCTGGTTCAGAAGAGCCGCAATATTAAAAATGGTGATACTACCCAGGTTACTCTACCTGTTCCATGCGCTCCCCATTAAAATCCCTTCTGCTTTCTTTAAAAACCTCGCTCGCACCCATAGACAGTTTGTATGGGCACATAAAAAGCCCAGAATTAACTTACAAAGGCTGCACATGCCTAAGCCCAGTGGCGGCCTGGGCTAACCGGACTTTAGGAAATACTACCATGCCACTCATATCACCAGGGTAGTAGACTGGTATTGCCATGCTCACCAAAAAGATTGGGTGGAACTAGAAAGGAAGTGCTCGAAATTTCCAACCCAAAACCTAATCTGGTCGAACCCCTCTAATTATCCTGCCGAGATTAGACATCACCCACTAATATTTAACACGCTATCAATCTTTAATAGTTTAGCTAACAAACACCAATTAGCTACGCCCCATGACGCCAATTATTGGTAACCCAGACTTCCCTCCTGGCGCAGACTTTAATTACATGATTCCAGAGTCCCCCCATACCAGATCTCATCCTACGGGTGAAAGATTGTTTCCAAGGAAGGGAGATCTTGTCTTTTGAAGAGTTCAATAGGATTAGACCTAAGAACAACAAACTCTCCTTTTGGAATTACCTCCAAATCCATGACTTCATACGAAACCACAAAAACAGACCGGCTTTGATAAAACCTCTTACGGCTTTTCGAAAAACTTTGTGGGGACCAGTCACCTTGTTACAAAACCACTTCACAAGCATACAAATGGCTTATGTGTAATCTGACACAGACTCCTGACAAATATAAAAAAACATGGGAAAAAGATTTGAATTGCTCAATTTCAGACAAAAAATGGGAAAAAAGCATGCGTTTTTACGCATAAATGCTCATTGAAATTCAAGAAACATCCTTTAAAATTTTGGCACAGTGGTATATCACTCCGGTGAAACTACAAGCTTGGTCCCCGCATCGTTCAGATCGCTGCTGGAGATGCCTGAAACAAAAAGGCACATTTGCACATCTCTGGTGGTCATGTGATTTGATAAAACCCTTCTGGAACAAGATCATAGATCTTATTAAACATATAACAGGCACCTCTATAGTCCTTGATGCCGCTTGTTGCCTACTCCATGTAAACAGCCTCTAATATAAAAAATATAAACATTCTTTGGTTAGGCATCTACTAAATGCTGCCAAAGCGGTTATACCCATTCAATGGAACACACAAAACACCCCCTCTGCCAAAGATTGGGCTGATAAGATAAAACTTATTCACGATATGGAAGAGACCATTGCTATAAGAAAAGAATCAGATGTTGCCTTTCATGAAATGTGGAGACCTTGGGTGATTTTTACATTGTCTGATGACTTTCTTAAATTGATTCCACATTTACTTGACCTCACTGTACTTTGAGCTACTGTCACTGTGCCCATTGATCATATATGCTAAGGATTGAAACTTTGTTATGACTATACATGATTACTCTGATTAGAATACCTGACCCTCTTACCTGCTCTTACCCCCTCCCTCCCCCCTAACCCCTTGTCTCACTCTCCCTTCTCTTCAATCTTTATCTCCTCTCTTTCTTCCTTCCTTCCTTCTGGCCTTCTGGTGTAGTGGTCCTCACCAATCTATACCATAATTGGTCACGTTTGTTTCCTACTTGTTGAATGTACTAGACATTTCAGGGTACAATGTTAATATTACATATTCCTCAATTTTTTGTACTGAGATGTCTTTGTATTTTATGCTGATGCTTTACCATACTGTTTACATCATTATTTGTTACTGCTGACTAAATTTCTCAATAAAGCTTTTATTGGAAAAAAAAAAGAAAAACGCCTGAAATAAATGACTGAAAATCGCGGTAAAACCACGGTAATAATCGTGGTAAAATCGCGGTAAAAAAACGCGGTAAAACGCTACGCTCAAGTGTGAATGCAGCCAAAGACTTTACAATCACTTTGATGCTAAAATAAATCTGAAAATTCCATAAAACAGAATAAGTCCATAGGCTGTACTCAGACTTCATAAATAAATATATGAATGTAAAATATTGCCATGTGACCCCAATCATTTATAATAATGCACATCTTATAATGTTTTGTCTCCAGTCTGAGGAAAAACACTCTGTCTGATGATTCCTCTTCATTGTTGGTCCCAGTAGTAATTGGCAATCAGACTCCGCAGGAACATGACATTCCAGGAACAGCCTGACAGGATGACACTTTGACGAAGAACTAATTACCATTTCCAGTTGCAAGATAAAACATAGCTCTCAACTGTCCCTGATTTCGAGGGACTGCCCCTGATTTGGAACAAAGTCCCTCTGTCCCTCTTTCCTCATTTGTCCCTCATTTTGGTCTGATCTATATAGTTGTATATAAAATGCACTTTTTATCTTTAAAAAAAAGTGTTTCCCAGTGCTAAACCTTTCATCCAATTTCTAAATTGCTGCATTTGTACATTTCAATAGCCAATATAAAGGAATAGTAGTGGTAAAAAAAAGTACTTTGAAACATTTTTTCATACAATTCTCCTTTAAGGGGGCATGGCAGGGGGTGTGCCTATGCCTAAATACTTTTGCTAATAGGTGTCCCTCATTCCCATCTTAAAAAGTTTGGAAGTATGGAGAAAACACTTGCTGTAAGTATTCCTACACACCTTAAAATTACTTCCTGTCCCATAGCCAAAACAGGAAGTGAGAGGAAATCCCTGCAAATTAGGGGAATTTCTAGCCCCCCCCCCAGGTCACCAGAATGATTTGAGAGACATCTATGCGGGTTCATGCAAAGACGAAAGACGGCTACAGCGCGGACCTAAATTGCCCGGAGGGCATCCATGTATGTCCTCCTGTGCATGAGCTGCGCCCTGCACGCTCCCTGCAGAGCTCGCTCCATGAGACTCGACTGATCACAGATCGGAGTAAGGGGCCGGTCCCGGCCCCTCACCACGTGATCAGCTGTCAGCCAATGCCAGCTGATCATGTGATGTAAACAGCCAGCGATCAGCTTTTTTTTTTTTTCTCCTCATGCTGTCAGTGTGACCTACCAGTCCTGACTAGTGCCACCTATCAGTGCCCACCAGTGCCCCATCATGAGTGCTGCTCTTAAGTGTCACCTACCAGTGCCTACCATTGCCTATCAGTGCCACCTATCAGTGCCACCTATTAATGCCGCCTATTAGTGCGCTTCAGTGCCACCTACCAGTGCCCTTCTGTGCCAACTATAAGTGCACATCGGTGCCACCTATCAGTGCCCACCAGTGCTGCCTTTTCAGTGTTGCCTATCAGCCCGGCCTCATCAGCGCACATCAATGAAGGAGAAAAATTACCTTTTTGCAAAATTTTATAACAAACTATAAAAACTGTTTTTTTTTTTTTCCAAAATTTTCGGTCTTTTTTTGTTTGTTCAGCAAAATCAGCAAAAAATAAAAACCCCAGTAGTGATTAAATACCACCAAAAGAAAGCTCTATTTGTTTGAAAAAAATGATAAACATGTCATATGGGTACAATGTTGCATGCCTGGGCAATTTACATTCAAAGTGAGGCAGCACTGAAAGCTGAGAATTGGCCTGGGAAGGAAGGGGGTTTAGGTGCCCGGTAGGCAAGTGGTTAAAACCTATGGCCTTAAAGGAAGGAACACATGCATGGAGCTCAGGATCTAGCATTGTCTTCTACATGGCATGCAATGTAATGCACACAATATCTGTTTTCCTTCCATTGCCATGAGTTGGCAGTTCACTTTAATTAAATGCGCATTACAGCCTGAATGTCTCTACACTATAGAAGAGATACAACTTACCAACTAGAGATGAGCACAGAGGCGGCTGCTGATCACTTTTATATGAACTGATTTTCTGCTGCTTCAACCACAAATAGCTAAAAAGAAGCAAAAAGTAAATAAATAAGATATTCTAACTTTTACAAAACATTGTATATGTATGTGTGACATTAAGGCCCCTTTCACATACGGTCCGTTTGTCCATTTTTCATCCATCCGTTGACAGATGAAAAACGGACATCAATGCATCTCTATGTAAAAACGGATGACAGCGGATGATCATCCGTTTTCATCCGCTTCCGTCGATGGTCAATGTCCGTTTTTTGGAACGGATGAATGCCCTATTTTTCATCCGTCAAAAAAACTGATCGGACAAAAAACGGATGTGAACGGACAAACGGTCCATTTTTCTTCCGTTTTTGCATTGGTAGTGGATGTAAAAAAAAAAATGGATGAAAAACTGATACATTTTGACGTGACTGAACTGGTGAACTGAACGGACCGTATGTGTGAAAGGGGCCTTAGGTTCCAATCCAGTAGGTGGAGGCTCCTTAGGCTCCTTTTCACCTGTCTACTCTTTTTTTTAACCTCTTCACGCCAGATAAAACACATATATGCTGCACACATATCTCTGCATGTGGGACTTCACATATATACGGCCCTGTGTAAACCACTTACCTTGCTGAGAGCGCGCTCCCTGCGCGATCCCAGCAACGGCAGTTGGCAGTTACCGGAAAGCTCCCGATGCATGCTAGCACTTTCTGATCATGTGACTGCTGTGACAGCCAATCACAGCGGTCATGTGACCCAAATGCCTTCCTCTGCGTTTAGAACCCTTAAAGGGCTGGGAGGCGGCCAGCGGGAAGGGGGGTTAACAACAAAGACAAAAGAAAAAAAAAAAAGAAAATGTGCCCAGGAAGGCACAGCATATAGCACAGCTGGTGACAATACAGAACAGAACAAAAATATCAGATTATCCATACATAATACCAGATGGTGCAATAGGGACACAAAAAGGAAGGTCCCCGGTCAGGACATAACATAGCAAACACCATATCACATGAAACACCTCGCAGTCAAGGACAGATAAGGGTTATGAACATAGAGAAACATAAATTCAACAGAAAAAAAAATGCGGTAAAAAATGAAATATTAAATATAATAATAAATAAGCAGTAACTAATCTGTGTGATACAGTAACTTCACAGTTCAAATCCAAAAAGTGTACATTCAAATTGCACTAATTAGTGTCTAAATGTGCAGCACAAATCAAATCCAATAATATGTCAAAAAGTCCCATAAATGCGATTGTTCAAAGTTGATGATAACACCATCCACCACCATGAAGAGTGATCAGATACTGCCACCAATGGATGAAAAACGCCCTTACCAGATCCTATTGCCCCCTCATTACAAAAGGTAAACAATCACTTGTAATTCCAAAGTCAGCCAAGGCCCTTATGCCATCCATATGGGTCCTCCAATCAGACTCCACACTCTCCTCGATTCCATATTGTAGAACTTACCCAGAATACAAAAGGCTCCACATAGTGTAACTTGTATAAAAATGTATTAAATAAAGTATTACATTGCACTTACATCAAAAAGAACGCCCTATGCGTTTCGTCATACATTGGCGTCGTCCAGGGGCATGGGCGAGTCACCACTAGTTATACCATATACAGAGAACCACACCTCATTCTGAGCCTCAGATAGCTCCAACATGGTGCAACCATTCATCTGGATGAATGAGGCTTGGTTTAGATCCAGGTGAATGGTTGGCCATGTTGGAGCCACCCTAGGCTCAGAACGAGGCGTGGTTCTCTGTATATGGTCTAACTAGCAGTGACTTAGCGCACCACCCCTGGATAACATCAACGTATGATGAAATGCCTTGGGGCGGAGCGACGCGCTGACGTCACTGAATGATGTGACGCGAGTCCCGGAAGGACGGGTTATGGTGTGTGTATTGGCCGACATGTATAATTTTATGCGCTTTAGAGGTGCTTAATACTTACTTAATACTTAATGCTTAATACTTACTTAATTTACCCACTGTGCTTATTGATGGGTTGTTGAATAAGTACACCTAAGTTTCTAAACATGTTAACAACCTTAAGAGGGAAAGAAGTAGGGACATGAGTGACAGCTGCTTGGTCCAAGGGAAAGAGAATAGACTTGTCCCAGTTCACCTTAAAACCAAAGAAATATCCAAACTCGGTGATAACATGAAGTAATTTGGGAAGAGAGGACTGACGGTCTGCCAAATAAATGAGTAAATTGTACGCATACAGGGACACTTTTTCTTCCAATCCAATGACCACTAAGCCAGGAATGCCAGGATCAGACCTCAACCGTGCCGCCAAAGGCCCTATGGCCAGGGCAAAAAGGAGGGGTAACAAGGAGCAACCCTGCCGAGTGCCCCTGGCAATAGAGAAAGTAGCTAAAATGTTATTAATGTGTAAGCGGGCAAGAGGTTTAGAATACAATAACTGCTCTCATCGAAGAAAGGAGGGCCCAAAACACAATTTAGCCAAGACCCCCCTGCAGGTAGGGTCATTCAACAGAGTCCAATGCTTTTTTGCACATATCAAAAGCAGCACCAATTCTAGTGCCCGTATGGTCACGAGTAGGGTTGAGCGGACACCTAGATGTCTGTGTTCGACGGGTTCGGCCGAACTTTAAAAAAAAGTCCGGGTCCGTGTCCCGGACTTTTACCGAACTTTTCCCGGACACCGAACCCCATTGAAGTCAATGGGGACCCGAACTTTAAGGCACTAAAATGGCTCTAAAACACCAATGGAAAGGGCTAGAGTGCTGCAAATGGCAGCAAAATGTAGTTAAGAGCATGGCAAGTGCTCTGCAAACAAATGTGGATAGGGAAATAACTTAAAACAACAAAAAAAAAACAGAAAAATAAAACAATGTTCTTCATCTCTGAAGGACGAGGCCCATATGGAGTAGGAGGGAGGTTGAGGTGGTGGTGGATGTGGCGGTGTCATAGGCATGCGCACAGGGTGTGCCTGGTGTACCTGGGCACACCCTAATCACCTAGGGCACATAGCATTATCGCTCTGTTTGCCAGTGAGGAGATGGGAAAGATCTCCCTCGCACCTGCTCTGCTCTATTTCTCTTTGCCAGCAGGGAGAGTAATGTATCGGGGCCATGTACATGTAGGCAAACACATGCATGTGTATTTCAACTTTGGGGTGCACACCCTAATGCAATAGGCTGCGCACACCTATGGGCGGTGTAGGTGGAAGCGGCGGTGGAGGAGGACCAGGGCCGGATTAAGAGCATCATGGTCTTGGTGCTGAGGATTTTGAAGGGCCTTAAGGGCCGTGCCTTGGCATGCACCCAGAGGAGGAAGGGTGCAGCCATGCATGCCTAATTCAACATGGGATGCTGTCTCTGAAGCCCATAAACACATCCATGCATCGGCAACTGTCTCTCCTTGTCCGGCCTTCGCGCTGTGTGGGGAGGTTCTGAGGGTGCTGCCTGGGGAAGCGAGCATAGAAGCCAGACTTCTGTGTTTACAAGTGACAGAAGAGCGGTCACAGTGAATATGGCCAACCCGGGGCCTATATAAAAGGTAGGGGCCTGCATGGAGCTGCAGCTCCAATAGCCCCTACGTTAATCTGGCCCTGAGGAGGAGGACGAGGTAGCCAACACTGCTTCTTTTCACAAATTTTAAATGAGGGTACACCCCAAAAGAGTGAAAAAGAGCAAAAATGGAACAATGGCTGGGTAAGGTCTGTATCCATTGCTATTCTGCACAAGGTACGGAAAAGTCCAGTGGGATCCATGCCTGGTTCATTTTAATGAACGTGAGCTTGTCCACATTGTCTCTGGACAGGCGGCTGCGCTTGTCTGTTATAACACCCCCAGCCGTGCTAAATACCCGTTCAGATAATACACTGGCTACAGGGCACGCCAGCACCTCCAAGGCGTAAAGGGCAAGCTCAGGCCATGTGCCCAATTTGGAGACCCAGAAGTTGAAGGGGGCAGACCCCTCATTCACTACATGTAGGCGTGTGCACACATACTGCTCCACCATGTTGGTAAAATGCTGCCTCCTGCTAAGACGTTCCATCTGAGCTGCTGGTGCTGCTGTTTGTTGTGGCGTGCTGACAAAGCTTTTCCACATTTCGGCCATGCTAACCCTGCCTTCTGAGGTGCTGGCGGTGCCCTGGTTGAGTTGATGA
This sequence comes from Pelophylax lessonae, assembly GCF_965119305.1. Classification (NCBI taxonomy): domain Eukaryota; kingdom Metazoa; phylum Chordata; class Amphibia; order Anura; family Ranidae; genus Pelophylax; species Pelophylax lessonae. The sequence goes on from NC_138780.1 coordinate 32,957,084, forward strand.
CCTCCTCCTCCTCTGCCTTGTGCTTCCACTGTGGCCCCGCTGTCAGGTGGGAATGCCAGCAGCATCGCGTCTACCAGCGTGTGCTTGTACTTGCGCATCTTGCGATCGCGCTCCAGTGAGTGAATTAAGGACGGTACGTTGTCCTTGTAACGGGGATCCAGCAGCGTGGCCACCCAGTAATCAGCACAAGTTAGAATGTGGGCAACTCGGCGGTCGTTGTGGAGACACTGCAGCATGTAATCGCTCATGTGTGCCAGGCTGCCCAGAGGCGACGAAAGGCTGTCCTCTGTGGGAGGTGTATCGTCCGTGTCCTCTGTATCCCCCCAGCCACGCACCAGTGATGGCCATGAGCTGGCCTGGGTGCCACCCTGCTGTGAACATGGTTCCATCTCCTCCTCCAGCTCCTCCTCCTCCTCATCCTCCTCATCCTCCAGAACTGTGCCCCTGCTGGACAATTGTGTCCCTGGCGTTTGTGTGTGCAGGAACCCACCCTCGGAGCCCCTTGCGAATGACTGCCCTGAAAGCCTTTGAAATGTTACCTCTTCATCCTCCTCCTCCTCCTCCTCATCCTGTGCCACATCCTCTTCCATCATCGCCCGAATTGTTTTTTCAAGGAGGCATAGAAGTGGGATAGTTAAGCTGAGAACGGCGTCATTGCCACTGGCCATGTTGGTGGAGTACTCAAAACAGCGCAACAAGGCACAATATATGCAAATGTCAAATATGCAAACTATGCCGCAATTTAATGTTTTTTACACCAAAAGGGTGTGTATTGAATAGCGGAATAGGATAAAAAACTGTGTATCTCACACGTACAAACACAGACTAGGCCCGATTAAATTTTTTCCTACCCTAAAGGGAGGATGAGGAAGAGGAGTATGGAACAGGCAGCACCCTCAAATCTTCAGAAGTATGAGATGAACCCCAAAAACTTGGAAAGGTGGATCTCACACGTACCGACACAGACTATTCCGCAATTTAATTGAGCCCCAAAGGTTTTTATTGAATAGCGGAATAGGAAATATGATAAAAAAAAGTGTATGTATCTCACACGTACACAACCACACTAGGCCCCAATTACTATTGTTTGTACACCTAAAAGGATGGATGAGGAAGAGGAGGAGGAGGAGTATAGAACAGGCAGCACCCTCAAAGCTTCAGAAGTATGAGATTGTGTTCACTGTACCCCACAAAGATTGTGTTCACTGTACCCCACAAAGATTGTGTTCATTGCACCCCACAAAGATTGTGTTCACTGTACCCCACAAAGGTTTTGTTCACTGCACCCCACAAAGATTGTGTTCACTGTACCCCACAAAGATTGTGTTCACTGCACCCCAAAAGGATTGTCTTCTCTGCACCCCACAAAGATTGTGTTCACTGTACCCCACAAAGGTTTTGTTCACTGTACCCCACAAAGATTGTGTTCACTGCACTCCAAAAGGATTGTCTTCACTGCACCCCACAAAGATTGTGTTCACTGTACCCCACAAAGGTTTTGTTCACTGCACCCCACAAAGATTGTGTTCACTGTACCCCACAAAGGTTTTGTTCACTGCACCCCACAAAGATTGTGTTCACTGTACCCCACAAAGATTGTGTTCACTGTACCCCACAAAGGTTTTGTTCACTGCACCCCACAAAGATTGTGTTCACTGTACCCCACAAAGATTGTGTTCACTGTACCCCACAAAGGTTTTGTTCACTGCACCCCACAAAGATTGTGTTCACTGTACCCCACAAAGGTTGTGTTCACTGCACCCCACAAAGGTTTTGTTCACTGCACCCCACAAAGATTGTGTTCACTGCACCCCACAAAGATTGTGTTCACTGTACCCCACAAAGGTTTTGTTCACTGCACCCCACAAAGATTGTGTTCACTGTACCCCACAAAGATTGTGTTCACTGCACTCCAAAAGGATTGTCTTCACTGCACCCCACAAAGATTGTGTTCACTGTACCCCACAAAGGTTTTGTTCACTGCACCCCACAAAGATTGTGTTCACTGTACCCCACAAAGGTTTTGTTCACTGCACCCCACAAAGATTGTGTTCACTGTACCCCCCAAAGATTTTGTTCACTGCGCCCCACAAGGATTGTCTTCACTGCACCCCACAAGGATTGTCTTCACTGCACCCCACAAAGATTGTGTTCACTGTACCCCACAAAGATTTTGTTCACTGCACCCCACAAAGATTGTGTTCACTGTACCCAACAAAGATTTTGTTCACTGCACTCCAAAGGGATTGTCTTCACTGCACCCCACAAAGATTGTGTTCACTGTACCCCACAAAGGTTTTGTTCACTGCACCCCACAAAGATTGTGTTCACTGTACCCCACAAAGGTTTTGTTCACTGCACCCCACAAAGATTGTGTTCACTGTACCCCACAAAGATTGTGTTCACTGTACCCCACAAAGGTTTTGTTCACTGCACCCCACAAAGATTGTGTCCACTGTACCCCACAGAGATTGTGTTCACTGCACTCCAAAAGGATTGTCTTCACTGCACCCCACAAAGATTGTGTTCACTGTACCCCACAAAGGTTTTGTTCACTGCACCCCACAAAGATTGTGTTCACTGTACCCTACAAAGGTTTTGTTCACTGCACCCCACAGAGATTGTGTTCACTGCACCCCACAAAGATTGTGTTCACTGTACCCCACAAAGGTTTTGTTCACTGCACCCCACAAAGATTGTGTTCACTGTACCCCACAAAGATTGTGTTCACTGCACTCCAAAAGGATTGTCTTCACTGCACCCCACAAAGATTGTGTTCACTGTACCCCACAAAGGTTTTGTTCACTGCACCCCACAAAGATTGTGTTCACTGTACCCCACAAAGGTTTTGTTCACTGCACCCCACAAAGATTGTGTTCACTGTACCCCCCAAAGATTTTGTTCACTGCACCCCACAAGGATTGTCTTCACTGCACCCCACAAGGATTGTCTTCACTGCACCCCACAAAGATTGTGTTCACTGCACCCCACAAAGGTTTTGTTCACTGCACCCCACAAAGATTGTGTTCACTGTACCCCCCCAAAGATTTTGTTCACTGCACCCCACAAGGATTGTCTTCTCTGCACCCCACAAAGATTGTGTTCACTGTACCCCCCAAAGATTTTGTTCACTGCACCCCACAAGGATTGTCTTCACTGCACCCCACAAGGATTGTCTTCACTGCACCCCACAAAGATTGTGTTCACTGTACCCCCACAAAGGTTTTGTTCACTGCACCCCACAAAGATTTTGTTCACTGCACTCCAAAAGGATTGTGTTCACTGCACCCCAAAAAGATTGTGTTCACTGCAGCCCACATACAGAAAAATGGATGTGGATCACTGACACCTGCCTATCTCCTATCCCACACCACACAGCAATATCGATTGTAGTTTGTAGAACACAGTTTCCCTAAAATTCAGCAGACTCTGTCCCTAACAGGATTGAGAAGAGATCGTAGATCAGGAGAACTAAGTGCAGACCCCACCCCACACAGCAATATCGATTGTAGTTTGTAGAACACACTGACCCTATAATTCAGCAGACTCTATCCCTAAAATGCCTACAACTCGCCCTGCCTAAACACTCCGACCTGTCCCTCAATTCTATCCGGACACAAATGGTTTTTTCCTGCCTATCTTTCCCTAATCAGCAGCCAGCACGTTGATGTGTGCTCTGTCCCTGATCTAAGCAGCATAATGACGCCGCTGCGGCTGCCTCGAACTTATAAAGACTTGGTCACATGCTTCAGACGGCCAATCACAGCTACTGAGACATTTGCAGGCATGGCTGGGATGGCTTAAGGCACACCAGTTAAACGATTGTTGATTGGCTGTTGAAAGCCCGCCATGAAAAGAGAGCCAAAGCATGCAAAACCCGGAAATAAAACGACCGAACACGGATTTTTACCCGAATATACAGTAAAGTGTCCGTGTCCGTGTTCGGGTACAAAAAATCCAATTATTCGGTACGAACACGAATAATACAGTCCGTGTTCGCTCAACACTAGTCACGAGTGTCAAAAATTTCAAAGTGTCAAAAATTTCAGTTAGGTATCCGATCTGTCCACCGCAATGTTGCAGTCCCGCTAAAAATCGCTGATCGCCGCCATTACTAGTAAAAAAAAGAAATAAATAAAAATGACTTAAATCTTTTTCCTAGTTTGTAGACGTGAAAACTTTTGCGCAAACCAATCAATATACACTTACTGGGATTTTCTTTACCAAAAATATGTAGCAGAATACAAACTGGCCTAAAATGATGAAAACATTTGATTTTTTTTTTTATTGGGAATGTTATATAGTAGAAAGTTAAAAATATTGGTTTTTTTTTTTTTTTTTTTTTTTACAATTGTCGCTCTTTTTTGTTTATAGCACAAAAAATTCGCACAGGTGATCAAATACCACCAAAAAAAAGCTCTATTTGTGGGAAAAAAAGGACATCAATTTTATTTGGGTAAAGCGTTGCACGACTGCGCAATTGTCTGTTAGAATAACACAGTGTCGAATCGCAAAAAATGGTCTGGTCATTAAGGGGGAAAACCTTCCGGTCCAGAAGTGGTTAATGATAGTATATTGTATATGATTTCTGTACATGTCACCATCAATCAGTTACTGGAGATGGAAAGTTTTTACTACAAGTATAAAAAAAACTACAAAGGTGAGCTTTTGTTATGCATTCACATGTAAGTGTATGGCTGCCACCTTGTGTTGTTGTAGAGGAACTGCACCTGACTGCTTTGTTACAGTTCTTGTATTCTAGCATTATGTTTTTCATAATTACTCAACAGATAATTGCAACAGACTTCTATAAAGTGAAGTTAATTTTGTTTAAACTGCTTCCTAAAGGTGTGTAGGTCTTTTACATGTTGGTGTTCCTCCATGCATGTTCTATGTCACCTACATTTCCATATACTGCCTTAACATTCTGCTGTATATGGACTGACCTCATCAGGCTAACACTATAAAATAATGACTTTGCCAGCAATGACACTGTTATGTCATAAAAGTGGAGCTCTGCGCAAAAAGTTCTTAAAGTGGAACTACACTGCATATGAGCACTACAAGCCAAAAATGCTGTTTAATTCATTTTTAATATTCAAGGCAACCTCCCCATCCATCCATGTCTCCATGCTTTATTTTGTTGAGAAATCATTTTGGAAGAACACCGCCCCTAGCATTTCTGGCCATGGCCATCGTGAGTAAGAGCAGGTGATTCATGTAGCATTTACTTTCTGGAATCCACCTGCCCTTATCTTAGGCACGCAGGCAGGAGAGTGCTTAGCTGAGAGAACCCCTCCTGAAAACTCCTAGGATGTAGGATATCATTTGCCTAGTCCAGAAACCAGGAATTACCCGAAGTTAGTATAAAAAAACCTTTAAAACCAGTAAATATAATATCCTTTCTATCTATTTACTTATGCTAGCAGCATAAGGATTACAAATAGTCAATGTTGATTGAGAGAGTGACGTTCCACTTTAACCTCTTTATGACAGATATATGCAGCAACAGGTCTGAATAAAGGGAAGAGTCTGGAGTCAGAAAGTACTTATGTGTGGAGCCAATGTGGGTGATGATTGAAGAGGACACACTGTGGGTGATTGTCCAGGTCATGACTGGTGGAGTGGTCAACCTTTTCCCAATTACCTTATGCCCCCAAAAACGAACAACACTTACACAGTTGTTTCATTGGAATGTGATATATATATATATATATATATATATATATATATATATATATATATATATATATATATATATATATATATACACAGGTATACATAGAGAGAGAGAGAGAGATTGATTTTAACAGACAGAATTTCTCTTTATTTAGAAACCTAGCTGGTACATGGACAGTAGGCATTCAAGGATTACGTAGCACTCAATTTGAAAAGCATTTATCATTTTCCTTCCACTTCAGGCCTCATGCACACGGGACGTTTTTACAGCGACTGATGTTGGCGTCAGACGTTTTTGTTCTGCAGCCAATAAACTCACCGCCATGTTCTCCTATGTCTCCCCAGCATGATCTCCTATGTCTCCCCAGCATGTTCTCCTATGTCCCCCCAGCATAATCTCCTATGTCTCCCCAGCATGTTCTCCTATGTCCCCCCAGCATGATCTCCTATGTCCCCCCAGCATGATCTCCTATGTCTCCCTGGCATGTTCTCCTATGTCCCCCCAGCATGTTCTCCTAGGTCTCCCCAGCATGTTCTCCTATGTCCCCCCGGCATGTTCTCCTAGGTCTCCCTGGCATGTTCTCCTATGTCCCCCCAGCATGTTCTCCTAGGTCTCCCCAGCATGTTCTCCTATGTCCCCCCGGCATGTTCTCCTATGTCTCCCCGGCATATTTTCCTATGTCCCCCCAGCATGTTCTCCTAGGTCTCCCCAGCATGTTCTCCTATGTCTCCCTGGCATGTTCTCCTATGTGCCCCCGGCATGTTCTACTATGTCTCCCTGGTATGTTCTCCTATGTCCCCCCAGCATGTTCTCCTATATCCCCCGGCATGTTCTCCTATGTCTCCCCGGCATTTTCTCCTATGTCTCCCCGGCATGTTCTCCTGTGTCTCCCCAGCATGTTCTCCTATGTCCCCCCGGCATGTTCTCCTATGTCTCCCCAGCTTGTTCTCATATGTCTTCCCAGAATGTTCTCCTATGTCTCCCTGGCATGTTCTCCTATGTCTACCTGGCATGTTCTCCTATGTCTCCCCGGCATGTTCTCCTATGTCTCCGCAGCATGTTCTCCTATATCTCCCTGGCATGTTCTCCTTTTTACCCCCGGCATGTTCTTCTATGTCTTCCCAGCATGTTCTCCTATGTCTCCCCAGCATGGTCTCCTATGTCCCCCTGGCATGTTCTCCTATATCTCCCTGGCATGTTCTCCTTTGTACCCCCGGCATGTTCTCCTATGTCTTCCCAGCATGTTCTCCTATGTCTCCCCGGCATGTTCTCCTATGTCTCCCCAGCATGGTCTCCTATGTCCCCCCGGCATGTTCTCCTATGGCTCCCTGGCATGTTCTCCTATGTCCCCCCCCCCGCATGTTCTCCTATATCTCCCTGGCATGTTCTCCTTTTTACCCCCGGCATGTTCTCCTATGTCTTCCCAGCATGTTCTCCTATGTCTCCCCAGCATGTTCTCCTATGTCCCCCCAGCATGATCTCCTATGTCTCCTCAGCATGTTCTCCTATGTCCCCCCGGCATGTTCTCCTAGGTCTCCCTGGCATGTTCTCCTATGTCCCCCCAGCATGTTCTCCTAGGTCTCCCCAGCATGTTCTCCTATGTCTCCCCGGCATGTTCTCCTATGTCTCCCTGGCATGTTCTCCTATGTCCCCCCAGCATGTTCTCCTAGGTCTCCCCAGCATGTTCTCCTATGTCTCCCTGGCATGTTCTCCTATGTGCCCCCGGCATGTTCTCCTATGTCTCCCTGGCATGTTCTCCTATGTCCCCCCAGCATGTTCTCCTATATCCCCCGGCATGTTCTCCTATGTCTCCCCGGAATTTTCTCCTATGTCTCCCCGGCATGTTCTCCTGTGTCTCCCCAGCATGTTCTCCTATGTCCCCCCGGCATGTTCTCCTATGTCTCCCCGGCATATTTTCCTATGTCTCCCCAGCATGTTCTCATATGTCTTCCCAGAATGTTCTCCTATGTCTCCCTGGCATGTTCTCCTATGTCTACCCGGCATGTTCTCCTATGTCTCCCGGGCATGTTCTCCTATGTCTCCGCAGCATGTTCTCCTATATCTCCCTGGCATGTTCTCCTTTTTACCCCCGGCATGTTCTCCTATGTCTTCCCAGCATGTTCTCCTATGTCTCCCCAGCATGGTCTCCTATGTCCCCCCGGCATGTTCTCCTATATCTCCCTGGCATGTTCTCCTTTGTACCCCCGGCATGTTCTCCTATGTCTTCCCAGCATGTTCTCCTATGTCTCCCCGGCATGTTCTCCTATGTCTCCCCAGCATGGTCTCCTATGTCCCCCCAGCATGTTCTCCTATGTCTCCCTGGCATGTTCTCCTTATGTCCCCCCCCGCATGTTCTCCTATATCTCCCTGGCATGTTCTCCTTTTTACCCCCGGCATGTTCTCCTATGTCTTCCCAGCATGTTCTCCTATGTCTCCCCAGCATGGTCTCCTATGTCCCCCCGGCATGTTCTCCTATAGCTCCCTGGCATGTTCTCCTTTGTACCCCCGGCATGTTCTCCTATGTCTTCCCAGCATGTTCTCCTATGTCTCCCCGGCATGTTCTCCTATGTCTCCCCAGCATGGTCTCCTATGTCCCCCCAGCATGTTCTCCTATGTCTCCCTGGCATGTTCTCCTATGTCCCCCCCGCATGTTCTCCTATGTCCCCCCCGCATGTTCTCCTATGTCTCCGCGGCATGTTCTCCTATGTCCCCCCAGCATGTTCTCCTATGTCTCCCCGGCATGTTCTCCAAGTCTCCCCAGCATATTCTCCTATGTCTCCGCGGCATGTTCTCCTATGTCTCCCCAGCATGTTCTCCTATGTCCCCCCAGCATGTTTTCCTATGTCTCCCCGGCATGTTCTCCAAGTCTCCCCAGCATGTTCTCCTATGTCTCCCCGGCATGTTCTCCAAGTCTCCCCAGCATGTTCTCCTATGTCTCCCCGGCATGTTCTCCATGTCTCCCCAGCATGTTCTCCTGTGTCTCCCCCAGCATGTTCTCCTGTGTCTCCTCAGCATGTCCTCCTATGTCTCCCCGGCATGTTCTCCTATGTTTCCCCGGCATGTTCTCCTATGTCTCCGCGGCATGTTTTCCTGTGTCTCCCCCAGCATGTTCTCCTGTGTCTCCCCCATCATGTTCTCCTATGTCTCCCCAGCATGTTCTCCTATGTCCCCCCCCCCGCATGTTCTCCTATATCTCCCTGGCATGTTCTCCTTTTTACCCCCGGCATGTTCTCCTATGTCTTCCCAGCATGTTCTCCTATGTCTCCCCAGCATGTTCTCCTATGTCCCCCCAGCATGATCTCCTATGTCTCCTCAGCATGTTCTCCTATGTCCCCCCGGCATGTTCTCCTAGGTCTCCCTGGCATGTTCTCCTATGTCCCCCCAGCATGTTCTCCTAGGTCTCCCCAGCATGTTCTCCTATGTCTCCCCGGCATGTTCTCCTATGTCTCCCTGGCATGTTCTCCTATGTCCCCCCAGCATGTTCTCCTAGGTCTCCCCAGCATGTTCTCCTATGTCTCCCTGGCATGTTCTCCTATGTGCCCCCGGCATGTTCTCCTATGTCTCCCTGGCATGTTCTCCTATGTCCCCCCAGCATGTTCTCCTATATCCCCCGGCATGTTCTCCTATGTCTCCCCGGCATTTTCTCCTATGTCTCCCCGGCATGTTCTCCTGTGTCTCCCCAGCATGTTCTCCTATGTCCCCCCGGCATGTTCTCCTATGTCTCCCCGGCATATTTTCCTATGTCTCCCCAGCATGTTCTCATATGTCTTCCCAGAATGTTCTCCTATGTCTCCCTGGCATGTTCTCCTATGTCTACCCGGCATGTTCTCCTATGTCTCCCGGGCATGTTCTCCTATGTCTCCGCAGCATGTTCTCCTATATCTCCCTGGCATGTTCTCCTTTTTACCCCCGGCATGTTCTCCTATGTCTTCCCAGCATGTTCTCCTATGTCTCCCCAGCATGGTCTCCTATGTCCCCCCGGCATGTTCTCCTATATCTCCCTGGCATGTTCTCCTTTGTACCCCCGGCATGTTCTCCTATGTCTTCCCAGCATGTTCTCCTATGTCTCCCCGGCATGTTCTCCTATGTCTCCCCAGCATGGTCTCCTATGTCCCCCCAGCATGTTCTCCTATGTCTCCCTGGCATGTTCTCCTTATGTCCCCCCCCGCATGTTCTCCTATATCTCCCTGGCATGTTCTCCTTTTTACCCCCGGCATGTTCTCCTATGTCTTCCCAGCATGTTCTCCTATGTCTCCCCAGCATGGTCTCCTATGTCCCCCCGGCATGTTCTCCTATAGCTCCCTGGCATGTTCTCCTTTGTACCCCCGGCATGTTCTCCTATGTCTTCCCAGCATGTTCTCCTATGTCTCCCCGGCATGTTCTCCTATGTCTCCCCAGCATGGTCTCCTATGTCCCCCCAGCATGTTCTCCTATGTCTCCCTGGCATGTTCTCCTATGTCCCCCCCGCATGTTCTCCTATGTCCCCCCCGCATGTTCTCCTATGTCTCCGCGGCATGTTCTCCTATGTCCCCCCAGCATGTTCTCCTATGTCTCCCCGGCATGTTCTCCAAGTCTCCCCAGCATATTCTCCTATGTCTCCGCGGCATGTTCTCCTATGTCTCCCCAGCATGTTCTCCTATGTCCCCCCAGCATGTTTTCCTATGTCTCCCCGGCATGTTCTCCAAGTCTCCCCAGCATGTTCTCCTATGTCTCCCCGGCATGTTCTCCAAGTCTCCCCAGCATGTTCTCCTATGTCTCCCCGGCATGTTCTCCATGTCTCCCCAGCATGTTCTCCTGTGTCTCCCCCAGCATGTTCTCCTGTGTCTCCTCAGCATGTCCTCCTATGTCTCCCCGGCATGTTCTCCTATGTTTCCCTGGCATGTTCTCCTATGTCTCCGCGGCATGTTTTCCTGTGTCTCCCCCAGCATGTTCTCCTGTGTCTCCCCCATCATGTTCTCCTATGTCTCCCCAGCATGTTCTCCTATGTCCCCCTAGCATGTTCTCCTATGTCCCCCCAGCATTTTCTCCTATGTCTCCCCAGCAGTGGCGGCTGGTGCTCAAAAATTTGGGGGGGGGGGCGCACAAACAAACCAATGATGGGGGTTATTATTATGGACACTGACACCAATGAGGGGGAGGGGGAGGCGGCACACAATCTAATGCAACACTCCCTAGAGATCAGTCCTAATAGCTTAATAACAGGTAGACTGCAGTTCCTAGGCAGATAAGCTATCCTGTGCTGTCCTGGGATGTGGTGTGCTGTGTTTATACGAATGCCTGCTGTCTCCTTAGATGCTGTGCTGATCCATCAGCAGCATTAGTATTCCCATCCCTGGTTGTCACAGTGTTCTCAGCCCTGGCCATCGCAGTGTTCTTCTCAGCCCCGGCTATCACAGTGTTCCCATTCCTGGCCATCACAACAATTCCATCCCTGGCTGTCAGAGCATTCCAGTTCCTGGTCGAAACAGCATCCCCTTCCCTGGCTATCTAAGCACCTTCTATTCCTGGCCAACATTAGATCTTCATCTGTGGTCATCAAAGCATATCCCATCCATCATAATGTCCCCATATGACCATGTATGGTACCCCTTGTCTTCTCCCAGCCTGCCATTGCTGGCCATGTAGGAGGGAGCAGGCTGACATCTGGTACCTCCATCCAGTACAACTTTCCCCCGGTATTCCTCCGATCAGACAGGGAACCCCCCATGGCACAGCCAGCCATAGAGGAGACAGCAGCATCGGGATATCCTCCATGACATGACAGGGGATGCTCTCCACTTACCGTCCCAGCTCAGACTCCAGCTCGTAGTAATGGGCCAAGGTGTCCTTGTTGGAGCACTCTATCCAGTAGTCGGGGGCAGTGCTGGCGGACCTGGAAGAAGTGGAGGAGAAGGCAGTGGAATAGGAGGAAGATGACGAGGATGAGGAGGGCAGAGTGACTTTCAGCATCTCAGGAAGATCCAGGAGGGGGACCGACACAGCCAGCTGCGGCTCGCGGCTTCTCCGGCGTGGCGGCGAGTCCTCTGTCCTCCTGGCTCCCGCCTCCTCCCCAGCCAATCTCATGGGGTTTGCCTTTCGGCCAATCAGGAAGCGTGTATTGGACGTGCTTCCTGATTGGCCAGGAGAAGGATAGGTGTAACAACAGCTAATTTTTATTCGCTATCATCACACAATGGGTGGGCTCGGGACGCACTGCTCTGCGCCCCGGGTCCACCCTTTTTTTTAGCCTGTGAGAGCCTCTGGCTCTAATCACATGGCTAAAAAAAAAAGAAAAATCCCATTGTACTCCAAGCGTCTGGCGCCCCGCATGTAGATTAGGGGGCCGGACGCATGGATAGGGGGGGCGGCGCCCCTGCGCCCCCAACGCACCGGCTGCCACTGCTCCCCAGCATGTTCTCCTATGTCCCCCCAGCATTTTCTCCTATGTCTCCCCAGCATGTTCTCCTATGTCTCCCCCTAGCATGTTCTCCTATGTCCCCCTAGCATGTTCTCCTATGTCTCCATGCACACACAGTCTGTTATCAGCAGGTTTTGGCAGGGGCGTTTTCTGGCTGTAAAAAAACTCAGTGCTAGTGGGTTTTGAGTGGCGTTTTTTCAGCTGGAAAAACACTCTTACATCAATAAACGCCAAAAAACACCAGAAAACGCTGCTAACTGGCGTTTTTTTACGCTTTTTATTCCATTGATTTTTTTTTAGTCTGGGTTCTGTTTGGAGGTGTTGTTGATGGAACATAGCCTGGGGTCACACTGATGCATGCTGAACACTGCATGTGATTTGCACCAAAAATGCACCGCTTTCCTGTGCACATCACATGTGATAGCTGTGCAATGCGATTTGAGCCATATATTTTGTATGACTCAAATTGCATCACATTTGCCCCAAAATTTTGTAGAACCCTTTTTTTTTCTCCACACCTAATTGCATTGTATGGGCGTGAACACCCATGCAATGCGATTCTGGCAAGTGCACTGCATTTTGCAATCTGTTTCAGGGTTTTTGTAAAAAGAAATTGTAAAAAATATATTTTTAAAAAATTGTTTAAAAAAAGAATTTAAAAAAATGTATAAAAAATTATTTTAAAAAATTAAAGTGGAGATCCTGCCAATTTTTTTTTTACCTAAAAATACCCCTAGAATAGTCAGGGCTAGGGTATTTAAACAAGGATGTCCTCTAAACTGTCCCCTGTTTAGTGTACCTGCAAGATGAATTACTTACCTTGTGAAGTTCTTGTCCAGCGCGGCCATCTGCGGTGTGGGCAGCTGAAGCCGCGGTGTCCCTCTTCCTGGATTTCGCGAGTCCCAGAATGCTATATCCTCGTCACTTCCGGGGCATGCGCGTCATCCCACAGCTCATTGCTCATGCCCAGAAGCTGTTCTCCATTTATCGGCAGAGAAGGACGCGCCTGCACCGGAAGTGACGAGGGACACCGGTGCAGGCGCATTGACTCCTGGGATTGATGACACTCATCTCCTCAGCGTACACCTACCTCCCCACTGTTCCCAATTCTAGGCAATCTGGCCTTTTAGCCAGGAAACCGACCCAGTCTTCAGACACCTGAGAGCTCGGGGAAAGTTTCTAGCAACCCACTTCGTGTGTGATGGACAGTGGCCCCCCCATTGAGACTCTGATGGCACACGATGGTACCTTTGGTCTAGGCTTCTGGAGGCTGGCCCAGCTTCACCACTTCCTGCATTCCTTGCCCACTCCTGAACTCTATGCCCGTGAACTCATGCCCTTTGAAGACTATTGTGCAGGTGAGGGCTGCTTACCAAGCCCACTCTCAAAAACATACAGCCTACTCTTTGCGCCCCCTGAGGACTTCACCCTGTTGTGCCTACGCAAATGGGAGGCCAAGCTTACTTGAACCCTTATGCTTGCTCAATGGGTAAATGTCTGCACGCTGGCACTCAAGACCCCTATGTGCACAAAACTGCAGGAGACTAACTATAAGGTGCTCACCAGATGGTACCGAGCGCCCTCCTTTCTACACAAATTCTATCCAAGTACGTCGGGGGCGTGCTGGCAATGCCGGGAGGAAGAGGGTATGCTGCTGCATATCTTTTGGTCATGTTCTAGGCTCTCTGGATTCTGGAGGGCTGTTAAGGACCTCATAGGGGAGCTCACTGATTATACCTGTGACGGAATCCGGACACCCGACTGGGTATCTCCGCCAAGAAGCTGCTTCCTAAGCTCTGGAACACGGGATCCGTGAATCTGGCTATAGTTACCCCAAGAACTCGACAGTACAAGTTTTGGAGTCAACCAGAATCAAACTGTTTATTCAAACACATGCACAAAGAGATATACACTCTGGGACAACCCCTCCCCCTTAGCAGTCAATCCACATACACATATACATCCCATAATAAATTTATCTTAAGGCAGCCAGAAACAATAAAAGAACAATGGAATGCAGGTATTTAACAATAGCAAACCCCACTAGCAAGGGTCTATGAGACACTCCTTGCAATATTCTAGCAATCTGTTAAGTCAAACCGTTTATCTTGATATATTTCCTGAGGGATATTGTCCAGAAATATTATTGTCCCAAGTGAAAGAGCCCTTCACTCTTTCAACACAAACCACACATATAGAACCCAGGACAACTGGGGTAACACCAAATGCGGAGTCCGGTGTGGTTGTACAGCGAGTCTGATTAGTGCAGACCTGACTGGGGTTCTTGGTCACTCTGTGCCCCTAATAGACACAGGGTGACTTACACATAAGAGGGGCTGGGGAAACTGGACAAGGAGTCTCCCAACTTCCCTAAAGCAATCTGGGTTCCACAAGCACATCAGCCAAAGTGACTCAAGTCACAATACCCTTCCGGACACCCCAGTCTTCTTCCTCCTCCAAGTCTCAGATATCCCAATACCAAAATCTAAAAAGTCGATCCTTCCTCACATTCTAAGTGTGGCTAAGTCGCATATTCCAATGTATTGGAAGACCTCATACTCGCCCACTATCAGTGATTGCAAGCACAAGCTGGAAGAGATAAACAAAATAGAGGACCTAACTCTCATGGCTCAACATAGGCGTGAACGTTATGAGAAGATTTGGGGTTTCTGGAATGTGTTTATCCTCTCTGATAATCCCTGATGTGTTCGCACAGTCATACCTGTTGAAACCTGGTTACATCCATACCTTCTAGTCTGCCTTGGCCTTGCCCATCCCTTCTGCCTGCCCCCCCCCCCCCTTTGTTTTTTTATTTTTCCCCTCCTTTCTTCCATTGACTTTCTGCTGCCTTTTTTCCTTTTTCTATACCTCCCTTTGATCTATCTATAAAAATCTGGCCGGGGCAGATGGAATTGCCTATGGACGTGTTGCTCCATATACGGGTGCTCATGCGCCTTCGGGTGTTATATACACTTTATGCAGTTACAATGTTATGGCCTCACTGTTTTACTTTGGGATTATGCTGATTCTCTCTCTAGGTTGATAGCCATTGTATTAACATTTTTTATGGTTTGGTGTACATGTACTTTCTTTTGACATTGTTTGCACTGAATGCCGATGTTTTTTCCACTGTTTCTGACTTTCTAAATAAAATATTTGAAAAAAAATCCATGTATATATCCCATAGTTTGTAGACACACCACTAAAAAATGAAGAAATCATATTTTTTCAATTTTTTATTGGAAATGTTTTATAGCAGAAAGTAAGAAATATTGTTGTTGTTGTTTTTTTTTAAAATTGGCCTTTTTGTGTTTATAGCGCAAAAAATAAAAACCGCAAAGGTCATCAAATACCACCAAAAGAAAGCTCTATTTGTAGAAAAAAAGGACATCAATTTTATTTGGGTACAGTGTTGCACGACCGCGCAATTGTCAGTTAAAATATTGCAGTGCCGTATCGTAAAAAAAGGTTGCCTGGTTATGAAGGAGGGTAAATCTTCTGGAGCTGAAGTGGTTCATTAAAAAATGTATTTTAGTAACACTTTAATATAATGAATATGATTTCAGTACTCCTTTAACTTTAATTATCTAAAGTCACCTTTACCCAGGTAATGTAAGAAAGCTGTGCCATGATCTGGGAGAATGTCCATAAACTGCTCTAATTGCATTTCTTTGAGGACACCGAGATATGACTCAGACTTTGAACTCACACTGACAAGAGAATATACTGATTTGGGATAATACACTGTAAGCCATGAAAACGAAGTATGCAGCGCTTGATAAGGTAATCACAATAACTGTCAATATTTGAAGTAATTATATGCACAATACATCAAAAAAGACTATAAACAATATGAAACAAGTCCATGGGGGAAGGAGTCCTATAAGAAGTCCAAAACCCAGGTGATGAATTAGAAGATGTGACCTCCACCAAACACCAATAAGTATGGCCTCTTACCAAAAACATATGATCCCAATTACAGGGATCTCAATCGCTTTTGACAGGGACTCCACACACACCACAGTAGATGGACAAATGCGAAATCTCCTCCAACAGGAAATGCCTCTGCATGCTCAAAACCGATCCTCTCAAGGGAGTGATATTAGACCTAATGGCATATAAAAGAAGAAAAACTCCTCATGGTGCAGTATATTTAAGCACAAACACTTTAATGAATGAAGAGCCAATGTAACACTCACATTCGGTCGATGTATACAAAGCATCAACGGTCAATATCCTGTGGGGAACTCATACATGGACGGTGTGGTAGCTGTAGCCTTGTAGCCTCTAGCTGCAGACAGATAGATGCTGGAAGGTGTCCACAGGGCGGACGTAGCCGGTCCCCTACCGGTTTCGTCAGATCCTGACGTCATCAGGGGGCGTGAGCTTACACTGTAAGCCATGTATTTGATGTGAAGAAAAAATTCAAACAACACCAAGCTGATACAACAAAACATAGAAAAGCTGCCAGCACAACAGCGGACAATCTGTAAATACAAGTGATAAATAATCTGTAAATACAAAGTGGAACGATAAGTGCAGCACTAATATTGGTGTTTATAACGAACAGTGAATCATAAAGGATGCATATAAATGACTCCTATAACACAAATTGAATATTAACCACTTGCCTACTGGGCACTTAAACCCCCTCCTGCCTAGGCCAATTCTCAGCTTTCAGCACTGTCGCGCTTTGAATGACAATTGCGTGGTCATGCAACACTGTACCCAAATGACATTTTTATCATTTTTTTCCAAACAAATAGAGCTTATAATAGAGAGTATTTAATCACTACTGGGGTTTTTATTTTTTTGCTGAACAAACAAAAAAAGACCAAATATTTTTAAAAAACGCCACCGATGGGCACTGATGGGTGGTTCTAAAGGGCACTGGTAAGTGTCACTGAGGGGTACTAATAGGTTGTACTGATGGGCACTAATAGGTGGCACTGATGGGCAATGATAGGCACTGATAGGTGACACTGATAGGCCAAGATTGCCAGAGCAATAGGGAGGTGCTGCTCGGCTTGCGCACATGCGGTGCAGACCCAGCTGTGAAGCCGCAAGCTATCACAGCCGGGTGCCCACACTTGCAACGCCGGCGCCATGGAGAGTAGAGGGAGAGAAGCGAGGCTTTGGGCGGCTGCATCGCTGGACGGTGGGACAGGTGAGTGTGTGTTTATTAGAAGTCAGCCACTACACTTTATGTAGCTGCGGACTTTTAACCACTTCCTTACCACTGGATGTCATATGATGTCCAGGGCTTTAAGTGGGGATATCTGAATGATGGGTGCAACTGCAGGCATCATTCACATATCATTTTTTTTAAGCCAGCGATTCCTTGCACAGTAAGAACAATCATAGCGGCTGAACAGTTGATCGTACTTACAGGTGGCGGGAGGGAACGTTCCCCCCTCCCGCTGCCCTCCGGTGCTTCTACTGGCTTGCCCGTGCGATCAGCGTGCTGGAGATGGAATCCTCCTGCGGCGGGAGTACACCATAGAGAATACGAGAAACATCTCTCTGTCTGACTCTCAGAGGCCCGGGCGCGACGTTGTGACGTCACTCCCGGCCTGGCAGTTGTCAATACTGCCGTGATCTCGGCTGGATTGCGGAGATTGTTTGTTTGTTTTTTTTTTCTTTTTTTTATTGCAGGCTTTCCACCCTGTAAGAGAGATCTGAGGTCTTATTGACCCCAGATCTCTCCATAAAGAGGACCTGTCATGCACTCTTCCTATTACAAGGGATGTTTACATTCCTTGTAATAGGAATAAAAGTGATAAAAAAAATGTAAAAGTGTAAAAATAAAATAAATAATAAAAAAAAAATGAAGTGCCTCCGTCCCCGCGTGCTCGCATGCAGAAACGAGCGCATACATACATCACAGCCACATATGTAAACGGCGTTCAATCCCTACATGTACAGGTATCGCCGCAAAAGTTAGATCGAGGGCAATAATTCTAGCCCAAGAACTCCACTGTAACTCTAAACTGATAACCTGTAAAACAAGTGTTGCCTATGGAGATTTTTTAGTACCGAAGCTTGGCGCCATTCCCCGAGTGTGTGCAACTTTAAAGCGTGACATGTTAGGTATCAATTTACTCAGTGTAACCTCATGTTTCACATTATACAAAAAAAATTGGGCTAACTTTAGTGTTTTGTTTTTTTTATTCACAAAGCTGTTTAAAAAAAAAAAAAAAATTGCTGTGCAAATACCATGTGACATAAAAAGTTGCAATGACCGTCATTTTTTTCCCTAGGGTCTCTGCTAAAAAAAATTAACAATATTTGGGGGTTCTGAGTAATTTTCAAGCAAAAAAATTGATGATTTTGACATGTAGGAGCAGAGTGCCAGAATTGGCCCGGTATGGAAATGGTTAATAAACACAAAAATGAGTGGAACTCCACTTTAACCACTTGCCGACCGGGAAATAGACGAATGATGGCTACAGCACAGTCGGCTTATTTTGGGAGGGCGTACAATGATGTCTTCCGAGAATCGCGCTCTGGGCGCAGCACGAATCGTAGTAAAGGGCCAATGACAGCGGCCTTTTATCACGTGATCACTCCGTCCACTGACAGAGCGATGACTTGTCAACAAACCGGCACATGTCCGGTTAATTTCTCTCCTCTCTTCACACACTGTACACAATGATCTGCCTCCTCCATACCTCAACTTTGCCTCATCCATGCCTCATCCATGCCCCATCCATGCCTTATCCGTGCCACATCTATGCCTTATCCGTGCCACATCCATGCCTCATCCGTGCCACATCCATGCCACATCCGTGCCCACTAATGCCACCTCAATGCTCAGCCATGCCTCATCCGTGCATCATCCGTGCCTCATCCATGCCACATACGTGCTAATCCATGCCACATCAGTGCTCATACATGCCACGCCAGTGCTCATCCGTGCCACATTGCTCATCCATGCCATGTCAGTGCTCATCTGTGCCACATCCATGCCATGTCAGTGGTAATGCATGCCACGTCAGTGGTAATCCATGCCACATTCATGCCACGTCCGTGCTCATCCATGCCATGTCAGTGCTCATCCGTGCCACATCAATGCCACATCCGTGCCACATCAGTGCTCATCCGTGCCACATCCATGCCACATCAGGGCGAATCCATGCCACATCCATGCTACATCAGTGCTCATCTGTGCCACATCCATGCCACATCAGTGCGAATCCATGCCACATCCATGCCATGTCAGTGCTCATCCGCCCCACATCCATACCATGCCAGTTCTCATCCGTGCCACATCCATGCCATGTCAGTGCTCATCCATGCCACATCAGTGCTCATCAGTGCCACATCCATGCCACGTCAGTGCTCATCAGTGCTACATCCATGCCACATCAGTGCTCATCCTGGCCACATCCTTGCCACATCAGTGCTCATCCATGCCACACCAGTGCTCATCCGTGCCACATCAGTGCTCATCCGTGCCACATCCATGCCACGTCAGTGCTCATCCATGTCACATCAGTGCCACTACAGTGCTTATCAGTGCCCTACAGTGCCTCACAAAATTGTAATGGGAAGTCAGGAAATGATGGTGCTCCCTGCATGTTGGGCCTCTGTATGTGGATAGGCTGTGTAAAAGTCTCACACTTGGGGTATCGCCATACTCAGGAGGAATAGCAGAATGTATTTTGGGGTATCATTTTTGCTATGTACATGCTATGTGTTAGAAATATCTTATAAAAGGACAACTTTGTGTAAAAAAAAAATGCATTTTTAGTTTTTTTCCACATTTTCCAAAAACTTGTGGAAAAAAATGACATGTTCAAAAGACTCATTATGCCTCCTAGATTATGTGTTGGGTGTTTTCTTTCCAAAATGGGGTCATTTTGTGGGCGTTTCCATTGTCCTGGTGCTCCAGGACCTTCAAAAGTGTGATGGGTTGTCAGGAAATTATATGTGTAATGTCTGCTTCTAGAACGCCTGATGGTGCTACTTGGATTTTGGACCTCTGTATGTGGTCAGGCTGTGGACAAGTCCCACACATGTGGTATCGCCATACTCAGGAGGAGTAGCAGAATGTATTTCGGGGTGTAGTTGCAAGTATGCCAATAAAGTGTGTGAGAAATAACTTGGCAATATGACTATGTTGTGAAAAAAAAAAAATCTTCATATTGCAAAGAATTGTGGAAAAAAATGACAACTTCAAAAAACTCACCATGCCCCTTACTAAATACCTTGAAATGTCTACTTTCCAAAAAGGGGTCATTTGGGGGGTATTTGTACTTAACTGGCTTGTTAGGGTCTCAAGAAATGAGTCGTCAGTACATCAGGTGTGATCAATTTTCAATGATTGGCACCATAGCTTGTAGACTCTATAACCTTCACAAAGACCAAAAATGTATACCGTATTTGCCGGCGTATAAGACGACTGGGCGTATAAGACGACCCCCAACTTTTCCAGTTAAAATATAGATTTTGATATATACTCGCCGTATAAGACTACCCCTCTTCCAGTGCCCATATTGTACCGTATATACAGTTGGGAAACCTCATTTTATTTATTTTCTTCCACTTAATTTACACCCCTTTATCTGGTAATAATAGATGTGACCAGATAAACCCGCCTCTTTCACCTGTCTGGCCCCTGCCCTGCTTGTACCGTAGTCTATGACACAGGACTCCCTGTCACAGTTGGTATCCCCGCCGCCGGATCTTATCGCGCATGCGCACCTACACCGCTTCAGGAGCGAGACGCAGGGATGGACGCCGATAAGAAGGTAGGATACCAGAGCGGGCGGGCGAGCGAGCGGGCTGGCGGGCGGGTCAGACGGATGAAAGGCATGTTTTTCCCGATGCATCTGGTCACATTGCCGCTCTCTCCATACCCCGGGCATACCACGGATGTTTTCGATCGCCCTCCCCCTCCACCGCATATTTTGATTCGGCGAGACACCGCTTCAGGAGCGAGACGCAGGGATGGACGCCGATAAGAAGGTAGGATACCAGAGCGGGCGGGCGAGCGAGCGGGCTGGCGGGCGGGTCAGACGGATGAAAGGCATGTTTTTCCCGATGCATCTGGTCACATTGCCGCTCTCTCCATACCCCGGGCATACCACGGATGTTTTTGATCGCCCTCCCCCTCCACCGCATATTTTGATTCGGCGTATAAGACGATATCCGGCGTATAAGACGACCCCTGACTTTAGAGAAGATTTCCAGGGGTTAAAAAGTCGTCTTATACGCCGGAAAATACGGTACTTATTTGGGTTATTTTTACTAAAGATATGTAGCAGTATAAATTTTGGACAAAATTTATGAAGAAAAATGACTAAATTTGCAAAATGTTAAAACCAAAACGAAGAAAAATGCATTATTTTTTACAAAAGTTTTGGTATTTTTTCATTTATAGCACAAAAAATAAAAAACCCAATTATGATTAAATCCCACCAAAAAAAAAAAAAAAAGTTCTGTTTGTGGGAAAAAAAGGACTAAAATTTCAGATGGGTACTGTGTTTCATGACTGAGTAATTGTCATTCAAAATGTGAGAGCACTGAAAGCTGAAAACTGGTCTGGTTAGGAAGGGGGTTTAAGTGCCAGGTGGGTAAGTGGTTAAGTAACACTTACAGGTCTTTTCACCACCCTGTGATTGAATAGTGAAAGAAGCACAGACTGATGATGAGCCTGTTCCCTGTATTATAGCACAATCAATTGGCTCCTTGTGCTGCTTCTCCCTGCCCTTCTCTAAGCTCTAATGTAGAGGAATTGCTTGTCTTTAAAACTAAATATAATGATGTAATAATCAACACAGAGCTGCATTCAAAAAGTTAAAGGGTAACTCCACTTTTGTTGAGAACAAAACATTCCCCTCTCTCTGTATCTCTGTACATTGCAAGGATTTTAACAAACTTTATTTTGGAGATTTCTACCTTTTGTTGATCTGAAGAAATCATTGTTTGTTCCTCTGTGCCTCTGTGCTGGGTGGATCAAATGGGAGTGATTTCATAATTATCTATCAGCTGCAGCAGCTGCAGAGCACTAATGAAGAAATCTGCTGAGCCTGTATCTGTAATTTTTTTTTTTTTTTTCAATTTGTTTAAAATATTTTTCTTTTAATTATTTTTTTTTTTTTTTTACTTTTTTTTACATACTGTGACCAGAGCAATATAGTGTAAACATATTAACATTGTACTGCTCTGGGGAGTTAATCAAGATTTTTTTTCTCATACTATAATTGCTTATAGCAGTGAATATCGCTACTCTGAGCATACTTTTTTTTACTGAATGGCAGTGTTTAGACGCTGTGCATTGTAATCAGCTGTGATGGGCTACAACTAATCACATTGTACAAATGGGCTGTTATTGGCCCTGTCTTTACCATGTGATCACTGTGACCAAATTTGCTTTTGATTTGCTTAAAATTACTCTGATCAAAGAGTGCCTCAAACACGATCCTCTCCCTGCCTGAAAAACACGATCCTCTCCCTGCCTAACTCACTGCTAGCAATGTCTCTAGACTACACTGTACTGTCTGACAAACTGCAAATGACTGTTCTCTCCCTGCCTCAATCACATTCCTCTCCCTGTCTCAATCACTTGCTATCTTGATGCCCGCATAGTCACACTACACGCTGTGGCTGTGCGAGCAGCCTTTATATAGTGTGGGGTGTGTACTTAGCCCCAGAGCCATGATTGGCTAAAGGCAGCCTGCCTTTGTCCAATAATGGCAGAGATGATTTGATTGGCCAAAGCATGGAGGTCAGGGTGTATGTTTTGACCAATCACATAACGCTCTACGCGCATGCAGTGCATTGTGGATGCGGGCGATCGAATTTCCCGCAAAGAAGCGCATTTGTTCATCATTCGACAAATGAGTGAACAGCCAATATTTGAGTCGAACATACGTTCGACTCAAACTTGAAGCTCATTCCTAGTTGTAAGTAATCTTTTGGACATGCATTCCATCTGTCTAATTTTAATTCAACTATGTGTCAAATAAAATGTATATATTTTTATATCTCTTGTGTATATCTATGTGTCTAAGGTACCTAGAAGGTCCTGTTTCATTCTTTGGAGACTTGATAGTCAGGGAACTAGTTAGTCTCCCTTGCCTTCCCGCTTTTCTATGTGTCTTATGTCTCATTAAGGTTTTTTTTTTGCCTCATTACTGTAAAGGACACTGGAGAAATGATTCCCAGTTTCACATTTTTCTGTTGCAGGTATTATATATAAAGAGATGTATGTTGTATAGGAAATGTAATTTGAACTCTGAATTTATATAATATATTTCTGATTTGATTGAACAAACTTTTATTTCTATTGCTATAAATACAGTATATATTTTATTTCTATTGCTATGAATACAGTATATATTTTATTACAATTGTTTAAAAGCATTTTAAAATGTTAATTTTAAATATATTAGAAGTTTTCTTCTTACAACAGTAAATGAAGTGTTGGAGCATTGATGCATTCATTTGAGGTATTACCGACAAATACAGTAAAACCTTGGTTTGAGAGTAACTTGGTTTTGCAAGACAAGCACAATTTTCAAATAAATTTTGACTTGATATACAAGCGATGTCTTGATATAAGAGCAGCCTCAAGTCACAGCTGAGTATAAAAGAGAAGAGAGGCGCCTCTAAGTGTAGCAATATGGTTAAATTTAATGAAGGTACAACATTTAGCAACTCACATGGTTGATGATTGGAACAGGCACATCTAAGGATGCAGGCATCCTGGGTAAAACTGTACACATAGACCATCCTCTGCACCGCCATCTACGTCATCCCTTCCATGCTGCCCCTCGCTTTCAGATCGCTTTACTGCAGGGTGGTCTTCCCGGTCAGGATTACAGACTGGCAGCCGGTGGTGCAGAAGATGGTCTATGTGGACAGCTTTACCCCGGATGCCTGCATACTTAGATGTGCCTGTTTTATTCATCAACCATGTGAGTTGCTAAATGTTGTACCTTCATTAAATGGGAACCATGTTGCTACACTTAGAGGAGCCTCTCTTCTCTTTGATACTCTGTAGCTCCTGCTGGATTTTGCTTCTAATCCCTTGTGGAAGCGGCTATTTGTGATGGACATTTTATGGTTATATAACCTATCGCAATGCTATAATCTTTTTATATGGACTATAAACTGAAGGATTTATGAATAAATAGTTGTGGAACGAATCATCTGAGTTTCCATTATTTCTTATGGGGAAATTTGCTTTGATATAAGAGCGCTTTGGATTACAAGCATGCTTCCGGAACGAATTATGCTCGCAATCCAAGGTTTTACTGTACTTAAATATTTTTTTAAAAAGCTCTCAATTCCAGATAACTTTACTAATATTGTAACTGTGATGCATATAAATGATTTTATATAATATTAATGATAGCTCAACCAAATATCACATTATGTTTGCACACTAGCATACATTCTAAAGAATTACCAATATTTACCATAAACTGACCCTGGGTCCTAATTTATAGGAGTTTCAATGCATCGTGGAATTTGGGGGTTGAACAGTGATTTTTCTTCTAATTTTCTTCTTCTTGTGATTTGAAATAACACTGTGGGGTTGATTTACTAAAACCGGAGAGTGCAAAATCTGGTGCAGGTCTGTATAAAAATTATTTTTTTGTCAAAGCTTAATTGAACAAGCTGAAGTTAGAAGCTGATTGGCTACCATGGAAAGCTGCATCAGATTTTGCACTCTCCAGGTTTAGTCTATATACAGTACCCCAATCTGGATCACACTGCTGGATCCAGATTGGGCTCAAGTAGATATAAGGGGGGATTGAGAGAAGCTGCATGCAGAAGGTTTTTTTTTATTAACTTAATGCAGAGAATGCATTAAGATAAAAAAAACCTTCTACCTTTTGGCCCCTTTCACACATATTGTCCATTCAGTTCATCATATAAAAGTGCATATAGTGCTTAAACCAAAGTGCTGCGTGCTATAAAACTTCCAATATATTCGCATGGGCTGTGCTCAGTGTACCATATAAAAACACATGTGTACATATAAAGTGCTGAGTGCTATTGATAACCACGTGTGTGATTGCGTGCTTTAACAAAGTTTGGCGCCAGTGGGTGTACCACCGATTGCACCATTGCTTACCGCACTCTTAAGAAGGTGGCTCAGCACTCCCTGGTCACTAGAACAGAAAATAAGCATTTAGGGAGTTCACTATCAGCTTGAGGTGTTCACCGGGTCGCTTCCGCGTTCCACCAGCTCAAACCACCGTTCCCGGAAGTGACGTACTGACGTACGCAAACCACGCCCTACGCGTTTCGTCATACGACGTCATCTGGAGCGCTCCAGATGACGTCGTATGACGAAACGCGTAGGGCGTGGTTTGCGTACGTCAGTACGTCACTTCCGGGAACCGTGGTTTGAGCTGGTGGAACGCGGAAGCGACCCGGCGAACACCTCAAGCTGATAGTGAACTCCCTAAATGCTTATTTTCTGTTCTAGTGACCAGGGAGTGCTGAGCCACCTTCTTAAGAGTGCGGTAAGCAACGGTGCAATCGGTGGTACACCCACTGGCGCCAAACTTTGTTATAGCACGCAATCACACACGTGGTTATCAATAGCACTCAGCACTTTATATGTACACATGTGTTTTTATATGGTACACTGAGCACAGCCCATGCGAATATATTGGAAGTTTTATAGCACGCAGCACTTTGGTTTAAGCACTATATGCACTTTTATATGAATTATACAGTTTATGGAATTGCACAGACATAATATTTATGTGGTAGCGCCGGTCCCAACATCACTTGCACTTTTTACCATTCTACTACCTCAGTGGTAGGTTGGGGGCAGCTTACACCACCATTTCTTAGTCCAAAAAAGTACTGAAACTCCATAGCGCTGGTATCTAAACCCTTTTCATTTAGTTCATCAGTTCAGTCACGTTAAAATGTATCAGTTTTTCATCCGTTTTTCATCCGTTTTTTCATCCGTTTTTTTTTTTTACATCCACTACCAATGCAAACAGGGATGAAAAATGGACCGTTTGTCCGTTTACATCTGTTTTTCGTCCGATCCGTTTTTTGATGGATGAAAAATAGGGCATTCATCCGTTCCAAAAAGTGGACATTGACGGAAGCGGATGAAAACGGATGTTAACGGATGATCATCCCTTGTCATCCGTTTTTACATAGAGATGCATTGATGTCCATTTTTCATCCATCAACGGATGGATGAAAAATGTACAAATGGACTGTATGTGTGAAAGGGGCCTTAGAACTACTTTAATGAATCAGACAAAAGACTTACTTTGCCAATAATACCCTATAACGTGCAAGGAAAAGAAAAAAAAAAAAAAAAAGATTTTTTCCTTGCACAACTGATTGAAGTCAGCACAGCTTTAATTATTTCACTAAACTGGGTGAAAATCCATTTTGCAGACTTTAACCATGTGCAGACTTCAATAATGTGCAAGCAAGCAAAACTCCAGGTTTTTTTCCCTTTCATGTGATTGGGTATTGTTTGAAAAGTGAATTTTCTGTTTCCAGAATGCTATTCCACCAAAGATAAGTGAAAATTCATTTTACAAAGTGAAAATTCACTCTGAACGTCAAAATGCTTTACTCCTCGTAAATCAGGGATATTGCAAGTATGCTTCTAGTTTTCTATATTTTTTTTGTTTTGTTTACAGTGGTGTCTACTTAAAGCTGGCCATACGCTATACACATTTTGTCTGATTCTTCTGATGAGCCAACTAAAATCCACTTAGTGGGTGGCCCTGTGGTCCAGCATCCTTTGACAGTTGTATATTTTTCACCTAAATAGTGGCTACATTCAACTGCTGCTTGGGCATTTTTATAGATGTCGGTGCCATCTGTTAAAATACAATAGCAGCAGAGGACAATGTTTCCATTCACACTGTAAAATGAATAAACGCATCTGTTATATTTTTGCATTCAGATCGATGTACTTCTTTGGTCAAGTATTTAAATTGCCTGAAGCTAAAAATATGGTAATTTGAGTCAATAGAAATATAGTGTTGACTTTGTGCATGTTTGGGTGTTTAGGTTGTTTTCCCCTTTCGTTCCTCTCCTCCCATCTTCTTGCTTCTCGCCCCTTTTTTTTAGCCAACCCTCCCCCCTCCTGCTCCCCCCTGTTTTTTGTTACTCATTTCTTTTTTTTCTCCTGGATCAATATGCAAGGCATTCTGGGACAACAGAAACAGAGGAGAATTAAAAAAAAAACTTGGCTGTGATATCTCATGACCTTACAAGAAGTTACCAGCAGGTCTCTCTATATATATATATATATATATATATATATGTATATATATATATATATATATATATATATACATATATATAGAACAGACGTGCTGTCCTCTTCCCAGGGCGAGGTTTGGTGTGGATGGTGGTCCCCGAGCCTATGATTCCAATCCAGGATTATGCTTATATTTTAGGATGTAGGGGTGGATATCCAGGAAATGTGTCATAATTATTGCACGTTTCCCCTAAGTCAGTGGCTCTCAACTCCGGTCCCCAGGACCCACCAACAGGCCAGATTTTAAGTGTTACCTTGGGGAGAAGCAGACTAGAATACTGCAATCACTGAGCAGCAAATGAGATCACCTGTGATGTAATTTAGTCATCTTGCAAACTTGGCCCGTTAGTGGGTCTCAAGGACCGGAGTTGAGAACCACTGCCCTAAGTGGACCCTAATTTCTATCTGGCAGCTTCACTGTTGAATGGGGCAGAATACATAGTGACTGACAGTGAAACATATGGTGTCAGGAATTAGCAGCCGAGATGACCAAATCTGCATAGCTACATTTGAGACCTTTGAGGAATTTGAGACCAGACTATATATAGTATGTATTTATAGTGAAACCAAAATCTAAACACCAG
This sequence comes from Pelophylax lessonae, assembly GCF_965119305.1. Taxonomy (NCBI): domain Eukaryota; kingdom Metazoa; phylum Chordata; class Amphibia; order Anura; family Ranidae; genus Pelophylax; species Pelophylax lessonae. The sequence continues at coordinate 32,985,013 of NC_138780.1, forward strand.
CACCAGCAAACAGCAGCCATAAAAATAAAAGTGAGCCAAAAACCCAGTGACAAAATACCTAACTAAACAATCTAACAGTAACAGGAAGCCTACCTAGCGAACAAATTATATACAATGTATACAAATGAGAAACACAGAAAATCAGGATAAAACTGAAGGTGAAGGAATATATAGGAAGGAGTACCAAAACCAGAATCAGGAACAAGTTACATAGTAGGTGAGGTTGAATAAAGACAATAGTCCATCCAGTTCAACCTGTGTAGGTGTGTGTGGCCGTAATCATCTCTCATACCCCTGAATGTTCTGATCCTTGAGATGTACATCTAAGAGTCTTTTGAAAGCCACCATACTTCCCATAGAAACCACCTCTTGTGGTAGAGAATTCCACAATCTTGTAGCCCTTACAGTAAAGAACCCCCCACGTTGCCTGAGGTTAAAACGCTTCTCCTCTAATCGCATTGTATGCCCTCGAGTCCTCATGCAATCCTTTCGACTGAATAGCTTTTTTTCTATGCTGCTATCACCATTGAGATGTTTATAAATTGCTATCATGTCCCCTCTCAGGCGTCTCTTCTCCAGGGAGAATAAATCAAGCGATTGCAGACGCTCTTCATAATTAAGGTCCTCCAATCCCCTAATTAGTTTAGTTGCCCTTCTCTGGACTCTTTCCAGCTCCAACACATCCCTCCTGAGGACTGGTGACCAGAACAGGACAGAATACTCCAGATGCGGTCGGACCAGAGTTTTATAAAGTGGAAGGATTATAGACTTATCTCTGGAATACATCCCTTTCTTTATGCATGCTAATATTCTGCCGGCTTTGGCAGCTGCCGCTTGACATTGCATGCTATTGCCTAGTCTATCCTCTACCAAGACTCCCAGATCTTTCTCCATTTTTGATTCCCCCAAAGGTTCCCCCCCTAAAGTGTATTTTGCTTTTATGTTTTTAGTCCCCAAGTGCAAAACCTTACACTTCTCCACATTAAACCTCATTTGCCATGTCGTTGCCCACTCTGTTATTTTGTCCAGGTCATTCTGTAGGATATCTGCTTCATGCTGTGCAGTTCTTGCCCTGCCCAATTTTGTGTCATCTGCAAAAACTGATATAGAACTACTGATCCCGTCCTCAATGCTGTTTATGAATAAATTGAACAAGGTTGGTCCCAGGACTGAGCCTTGGGGGACCCCACTTACCACCTCTGACCAGTCTGAGTATGCGCTATTTATTACCACCCTTTGGACACGCCCTTTTAGCCAGTTATGTATCCAATAGCAAACCTTGCGGTCGATGCCTGCAGACCTTATTTTATAAATTAAGCGCTTGTGTGGAACTGTATCAAACGCCTTAGCGAAATCCAGGTACACCACATCCACTGGTCTCCCCCTATCTAGCTCACAGCTCACCTCCTCGTAGAATGTTAAGAGATTGGTTTGACAAGAACGCCCATTTGTAAACCCGTGCTGATTACTGCTGATAATGTTGTTGTCTTTAGCAAACTCTACGATATAGTCCCTTATCATCCCCTCCAGAAGTTTACATACTATCAATGTCAGACTGACAGGCCTATAATATCCCGGGACATGCCTCTGCCCTTTTTTGAATATCGGTATCACATTAGCTTTCCTCCAATCCCCTGGTACATTTCCTGTCATAATACTGTCAGCAAAGATCAGGAACAGTGGTCTAGATATATTCTTCCTAAGTTCTTTGAGTACTCTCGGATGTACGCCATCCGGGCCTGGTGATTTATTTGTGTTAATTTTATCCAGCCTTTCCCCCGATTTCACCCTCTGTTAGCCATAGCGGCAAGTCCTGTGTATTACTACTAACCATATAGTCCTGGTCAGTGTACCCCTCCTTTTCCTGTGTAAAGACTGACGAGAAAAAATCATTCAGCACGGTTGCTTTTTCAGTCTCCTCTGTAACCATCCCCCCATCATCGTTAATTATGTGTGCAATATGCTCTGCCCTAGTTTTTTTGCTGTTGATATATTTAAATAATTTCTTTGGGTTCTTTTTACTATTCTCCTCTATTTGTCTCTCAAAGTTGATTTTGGCCATTTTGATTTTGTATTTACTTTTCTTATTTGCCTCCTTGTATTGCTGGAAAGCCGATACTGTGCCCTCTGATTTATATTTCTTGAAGGCCATTTTTTTCCCCTAATACGTTTTTTAACATTACGGTTTAGCCAGCCAGGTTTGGCTTTGTCTCTTCTAAATGTATTTCCCATAGGAATGCACTGCGAGATGCATTTGTTTAATATGTTCCTAAAGCATTCCAATTTTTCCTCCGTGGTCAGTGTTCCCAGGGTTTGGTCCCACTTTACCCTTTCCATCATTGAGCACAATTTGGGAAAGTTTGCCCTTCTGAAGTTTAGGGTTCTTATGTTCCTCACTTGCCTTATTATATTGTTATTTATGCTAAATGTGATCATCCTGTGATCGCTAGAGCCCAGGTTGTCCTGGACTCCTACCTCAGAGATTAGGTCTGGGTCATTAGTGATCAATAGATCCAGGACTGCATTTTCTCTAGTAGGAGAATCCACCAACTGAGCCATGTAGTTGTCCTGTAAGGTTTCCATGAGTCCCCTCTTCCCAGTCAATGTTGGGATAATTGAAGTCCCCCAATATGATGACTGATCCCAGTTTTGCCACTTTACCCAACAGTGATATAAATTCCAGCTCTACCTCCTCCCTTTGGTTGGGTGGCCTATAGCAAACCCCCACAATTACTTTTCCCTCTTCTTCTTCCCTATGGAGTTCTACCCACACGGATTCTAACTCCATACTTATCCCTTCCATAATATCACTCCTCTCTATCACCCTTACATTATTCTTGACATATAGACATACCCCTCCCCCTCTTTTTCCTACCCTGTCCTTCTGGTACACCGAATACCCTTGGATATTGGCCAGCCAGTCATGTGAGGGGTCGAACCAAGTTTCCGTTATTCCCACAAGGTCTATGTACTCCTCATGTACTAACAATTTCAACTCATCCATTTTATTAGCTAGGCATATAGCCCTCTTAGTTTTGTGGAAGTTGATAGTGAATGGTGATTATTTTTATTCCTGTTTGGTCTGAGGTTTTCCCACACAGACCCCCCCCCCCCCATTGACGTTATGGAACTACTTCGCTGCTGACTCAAATACTGCCTCCTGTCCTTTGCTCCCTCTTGACTGACTCTACTTCTGAGCTCTCTCCCCGTCTCCTAGTTTAAAAGCCCCTCCAACTTGGTGGACATCTTTCTCCCCAAAAGAGCTGTACCATCCCCATTAAGGTGCAGCCCATTAAGGTGCAGCACATCCTTACTAAAGAGCCGGTAGCCGACTGAGAAGTCAGCCCAGTTCTCCAGGAACAAGGCAGCAGGGTTCAGGATATATGTACAAGGCAAACAGCAAAATCAACATCTGGAACAGGATAAACAGCTAGCAGTATCTGGCAACAAAGCAAAACACTGATGCAAGAGGCACTAATAGAGGAGGAACTAAATACCCAGCCCAGCAGCCAGCCTCAGATGAAGACTGATTACTGCAAACTACTGGCTGCTGGGAGGCACCTGCTGGGGGACACCAGAACTACAACCTACCACTCTGGAAAGCACAGTGCCACCAACAGATGACTCAGGTCTTGATTGAAATAAGTTTTTCATGTATCTATATTTTGTAAAACATCTGTAAAATGTATAGTACTAAGCTCAAATTGCACTTGTTTTACCTGTTTAATATTAAAAGTTGTACTTTAACAGTAGAGAAAATTTTGGAACAATTTTGGCACCTTTAACATTCCTTAACTAGAAGATCCTGGGGATCAATAGATACAAACTGATTCACTTGGCAGAGGAAATTAAAATGAATAATTAAAATGACTTATCTTTGTATGCTATTGAATTATTGGGAACACAGGTTCATCTAGCTAAGAGAACTAGTAACATAGTAAATTCAGCCCCTATATTTTAGTAAAGATTAAAAAAACTAAAATACTATTTCTAATTTTCCAGATGTTACATATATAAAAAGAATGCCAGATGTCAATAAGACTGTGGTAAAGGAATTTATTCTACTGGGTTTTTCAAGCTTCTACAAGTTACAAAATGCAATGTTTTATGTTATTTTACTAGCCTACATTGTATGTGTCATTGTAAATATTACTATAATTATCTTAGTTAGAACATACTCTTCTCTTCAAACGCCAATGTACTTTTTTATCAGCACATTTGCTGTTTTAGAAATATTGTTCGTTTCAGTAACTGTTCCAAAACTTTTAGGCATACTTATAAGCACAGACGGAAGTATATCTGTCACTGGTTGTTTCCTACAGGTGTATACCTTCCATGCATTAGGAGAAGCTGAATGTTTTCTTCTTGCTCTGATGGTCTTTGATCGATATTTAGCTATTAACAATCCACTGCATTATTCTACTATTATGAACAGTAAATTTTGTATACAGTTAGCTGCTCTTCCATGGATATTTGGATTCACAATATCTTTTATTCCTGCAATTCTTACTATGTTTCTGAAGTACTGTGGTCCCAATAAAATCGATCATTTCTTCTGTGATTTGGCTCCACTGCAGAGATTGGCATGTTCTGACCTATTTTTTAGCAATGTGACCACTGTTTTAGCAGCTTTTATGTCGGTTATTATTCCATTTATTTCAATAGTTGTACTATACATTCAAATCTTATGTACAGTCTTAAAGATTAGGGGTATTCCGGGGAAATATAAAGCTTTTTCAACATGCTCATCCCATCTTATTGTAGCAAGCTTGTTCTTTGGTAGCGCCATTATTGTATACAGCAGGCCAAACTGCAGTCACTATGATAAGTTCCTTGCTCTCATGTATACTGTTCTTACTCCATTATTAAATCCATTTATTTATACTTTCCGGAACACAGAGGTTAAGGATGCCTTAAGAAAGTTAATTAGACAGCGCCTAATGAAACCTAAAGCTTAACATTGTTATAGAAAGCAATAATAATAGTCCATGCTTACATTTTTTTATCTTCCTTTTTGCCATTGGTACTTTGTTTTATTTTAACTGGCATTACAGTACTTTTTTCAGACAAATTATGAAATTAAAACTCTCAACTGAAGAATGGCTACACACATAAATGATTGTGCATAAACATCAACAACATAAATCAATATTCCTGTTCATTCGTGAAAAATGTTTTCCTTAAAAAATTCAAAATAATATAACAATTGTCCATCAGTATATCGTGATAAAGTGCTTCATACAAACAAAAATTAGCAAAAAAACAATCCTTATTCCCAGGTGCTTGTACGCCTACATAGTGAGGTTCACCACTTAAAGGTCAATACTTGTTAACCAAACAACTCATATAAGTCACTATTCCACCTTAAATTCCAGCCACCATTTATTCACCTCTAAGGTGGAATAGTCACTGATATAAAAAAGTAAATAAATATTCAGCGCTGAACTTTACACTTAAACGTATCTGAATAAAGACAACCTTATAAACCAAATAAAATTACATATTACAACAACAAAAAATAAAAGGTGGTGAATCCAAGTCCACTTGTTAGGCCCCTTTCACACGGGCGATCTGATCCGCCTGACATTTTTTCAGGTGGGCCTGATCGGATGCTCCATGCATCTCTATGGGGCAGCGCTGCTATCCAATCTGATCCTGTCCGTGAAATCTGGACGGAAATCCTATTTTCCATCCGTCTGGAGGATCGGATGGGATGGGATTGGATGAGGATGGACAGGCGGTCTGTTCTCATCCTATCTCCCCATAGAGGACAGCGGAGATCTGACAGTTCTGTCTCTGCACACAGGGAGGAGACGGAGCTGTCATCCGCCTATTCAGCTGGGCTAGGCGGATCAATCCCCTTCTGAGCAGAACGGACTCCATCGAGTGGTGCGCCCGTGTGAAAGGGGCCTAAGGAGAAAAAAAATCTCCAGTAACAGGTGAGTGCAAAATCTTCAATACATGAACTCCACTCAGTAAAGTGCAGGGATAGATGTAAAGAAAGTCCTTCCGTAGGTTCAGGAAGCAGAGACCAAGGTGCTTATGGCAAATTCATGCAATTAATATTTTATGTGCTCATATCATCCCACCACCAAGGCATTCTGTGCCTCTCACCTTCAAACACAGACCCCACAGGGTCAGACAGCATTGAGCCAGGTATCCTGATAATAAGACTCTTCATCCACTAGGAATAACTATCCCGGACCTCTTCCTCAGTAAGTATATGCTGGGAAAAAGAGAGGATCTAATGCTCTCCGTTTAGTAAAGGATTTTTTATTAAGCTAAAGTTGCACTTACATTTAAAAAGTTGAATATACGCATAAATAAAGCAGACAATGTGTGCATCAGCGTGTTCCTGGTGTCTTCCTGGTGTACTAAGATGGCCGTGGGTCACATGACTTCACCCGTATGCGTTGCGTCCTTGAGTGGGCAGGACTTCATCAGCAGGGAACCCTTGTCCGCTTGTTTTATGCTTATATTCAACTTTTAAAATGTAAGTGCAACCTTTACCTTAATAAAAAATACTTCACTGTACGGAGAGCATTAGATCTTCTCTTTTTCCCTACATATACTTACTGAGCATATATGAGCACATAAAATATTCATTGCATGAATTTGTCATCAGCACCTTCGTCTCTGCTTCCTGAACCTATGGAAGGACTTTATTTACATCTATCTCTGCACTTTACTGAGTGGAGTTCATGTATTGAAGATTTTTCACTCACCTGTTATGTGATTTACTGGAGATTTTTTTTCTCCTTACAAGTGGACTTGGATGCACCAGCTTTTATATATTGTTGTTGTAATATGTCATTTTATATGATTGTGCTGCACTTTCTTACTTAAGTCACTGATATAAGTTGTTTGGGAATAAGTATTGACCTTTGAGTGGAGCACCTCACTACGGTAGATTACAAGGACTTGGGAAAAAGGAATGTTTTTTTTTGTCAATTTTTGTTTGATTGAAGCATTTTATCACAATAGACTTATGGAAAAATGTTATATTATTTTTAATTTTTTAAGGAAAACATTTTTCACTGTTGCACAGGATATTGCTTTATGTTGTTGACGTTTATGCACAATCATTCATGTGAGAACAGAGCACCACTTATTTATCTATTTTGGTTTATTTCAAGGTATTTGAGTGCTTGTTTTAGTGGTAGCAGCAGTTCACCATTATTATTATCAATATAGCATGATCGTTTATTTCTATAGCAGCGCATGAGTTATTTATAACAAATATGTGACATTTTGATTACGATAAATTGACTGGTGTAATGGCACCGGTAAAAAATAAATAAATAAATAAATAGCCAAAATTTATAAATCTGCAGAATCACTTTTTTGGATTTTTATAGAAGCCCCAACAAGAAATGATGTTCTGCTGGGTGTGTTAATTTCAAACAAAGCAAAGTTTACATATGCCCACATAAGCAAGAATCTAGTTCTGGCCAAAACCTTCCATGGCCCTTTAAGTGGGCTTAAATACCAAATAAATAAATGCGCAACATTTTGCAGGTAAAAAAAAATGTGCGTTTATTATTTTCTTTACTTGGAGCCTGGAAAACATTGCATCCGCGATCAGCAGATGACGGATGCCATGCCAGTCAGTGCATCTATCTGCTCGTACTTCCTATGGGCAAGCAGATACACACTTACAGAAAGAGATAATGAACTGCCTAAAGTGCTCAACAATACCCTGGTAGATCATTAAGGACTACAGGTCGACAGACCTGTAATTTCCCATTCACAGAACTCGCTTTTTTTTTTTAAATAGTGACAGCGAACAGGGGAGAAGATCCCCCACTTGCTGTCACTAGATGCAGCAGATCAGGGAGACACTGTAGGAGTGGGAGTGGGAACATGTTACATGTTCCACCCAAAAAAAGGGTGAAACATGTAACATATTCCAAGAGGTGAACTTATTCTTTAAAGACTCTATTATATGGCTCTCACCGCAGTCATATGTATGGGAGCCTGAACTGCTTGCTCCAAATCAGAAGTCATTATCGAGAGCTGTTGAAGACAGAACTTCAGGCCTCCATAGATACATATATGCAGCAGTTGGGTGGTAAAGCCTACTTTCCTGTTACATGGTCAGCTTAGTGACATAATTTACTCACACGTGTGTATCTAGTGACTGACTAGAATAAATGATTATTCCAGCCACTAAAATATTTATTCCAGCCTAAATAAAATGTTTATGCTTTTTGGCAAATTCTGGTAGAAAGGTGCAGCATAGATAGAAATATTTTAATATGCCTGTGTGCATGAAGCCTTGATATCCCATAAATAATATGATAAGTCATAGTATATCATTTGGTCCCCTGGGCACTCATCTAAAATGTAAAATACAGCCAAGGAGGCCATAATGATTTGCATCATGGATGTGGCATATTTAATGTGCTGAGTTGACAGGCAACACTGTCTTTGAAACTTGTCCAATCAGACCTTGGATTACTTCTATTGACAGCAGATCTATGGAAACCTTAAACCTTAAACATCTCCCTTTAATAACCAAAGTTTCTGTCTTGGTATGGCATTCACCTAATCATCCTTCCATGCATAACACTTGATTTCTAATATTCACATTCCTTTTTTAAACATTGAAACTTCTTTTACCCATCTCTCTGTTAAAAAGTGGTTGTGGCCTAGAAATGTATTGGGTGGATGACCTTTTATCTAACACCTCACCCAAAACTATGAAAAATTTGGCAGAGGAATATGGTATTTCCAAATCAGAATACTATACAGTAACTATATCCATATCTTTTGCGTTTCCTATCCATGAATCCCAGACTACCGGCTTATATCCACCCACAGGCTTAGTGGTTTTATAACTACCCACCAAGCCCAGATAAGCGCATTATGATGTTCTACAACCTACTTCAATAACTGAAAGCATTTTAATATACGTTTAGTATTACACACTGTATAAATCACTGGGAACTAGCCCAAAAAATTGCAACACGCTGGTATTTGACAAATTTTTCCTCTTCCAACTCTTTTCTTTGCTAGTATGACTGCAGCCACACGGGAAATATGATCCACATTTTTAACTCCTATGAAAAACTAACTTCCTGCTAATATCTGATATTGCAGACATATTGATATCTCTAGAGTCTGATCTCCAGCCCAGCCAATTTTTAACATAGAATTGAACATTGTCCATTTAAATTCCATACTGTTATAGCCCATGTGTTACTAGCAGCAAAAATTATTATAACAAGATTCTGGAGAAAAGACCTAGCAACTAACCCGTCAGAAGTTATTGCTTTTCTAAAAATTCACTATGAGTATGAAAAATCATTTGCTATTACTGTAGATCCAACTCACTCTTTACATTTGAGAATTTTCAGAAAGCATGGGTAGAATGGTGCACAAAAGGATTTATTGTTATAGATTTTTTTTTTAATTATTTTATTTATTTATTCAAAGAAAGACTGAGATATCAAATCCAATAACACAAACAATGCAAATATTCTCATTTAACTGCCAACTATTAGCATATATACAAGACCTTTTTACATCAAAACAAAAAAAAAAGTTAGCCTGTACTAATAAAGATACTAACCCAGTCTTCCCTTTTCTTTATAAAAAGAAAAAGGAAAAAGGAAAAAGAAAAAGACAAAAGATGAAAAAAAAAGAGGGCAGAAGGGAAGGAGAAATTGAAGGCATATACTTTTCTCTTATCTTGTCCAAATTGTAATCCTAAATTTTTAATTTTAAACTTGACCATTCCTTATCTCTACTGAAAAAAACATATTTTGGCCCTTTTTAGACTAAATGAAATGTGTAATAAAAAAAATGCGGGATCCATAGGGATCTCATAATCCGTAAAACTTTGGGCCAATTCACGAACATCCACCCAAAACCCACTTAGTTTCGGGCAGGTCCAAAATACATGTAGAATTGTTCCCGGCTCCTCTTGACATCTCCAACAAATGTTTAAGATATGTGCGTAAGCTTTATGGAGAAGGGAAGGGACCTGATACCATCTTGTAAGAATCTTATAATTAGACTCTTGAATTGATGTGCAGACAGGAGCCTTCAATGCAAGGTTATATATAGTTTGTTCCTGTTTCTGTGTGAATATACAATTCAGATCTCTCTCCCATTTTTCCAAACACGGTAGTCACCCACTTCCCGGAGATAGTAACAACAAACTATATATTTTAGATAATGGTCGAGCTAAAACATCTCTACCTGCACAATATTCCTCAAATGGAGTAAGGTCCCTTTTGAAGGCTTCTGGTGGGGGTAGTGTGCGTAAAAAGTGTAGCAATTGTAACACATTCCAGAAGGGTATACGGAATCGTTCTTGTACATTGGTCAATTGTTCAAGCATAGGCCATTGGTTTTCACATAAGAAATTGGTTACTTGAGAGTAACCTCTTTTGCCCAATTCCCGTAATGGGCTGTCAACCAGCCCCAGGGGGAAGGCTGGATTACCTATAACCGGAAACAACGGTGAATTTGCAGTTGTTAAGTGAGACTGCTTTATTATGGAAGATGCGACCCTTATTGTCGCTCCAATAGTGGGATGACTCAAAATTTCCCGATCAAGAGACCGTTGACACCATGGCGCTCCCCCAATGGTGCAATTGGTCTGCTGTTGTTCAATACAGGCCCAGAGTTTGAAATGTGAATGTCTTCGCCAATCGATCCAACGACTTAGGTGGACTGCCTGATAATATCTCCGAACATCAGGGAGTGCCACTCCCCCCGATGTCCTGGGTAGAGACATTTGTCTAAGAGCTACCCCCGATTTCTTGTGTGACCATATAAATCTGGAAAATAATGAATGTACCTTCTTAAAAAAGGGAGAGGAATCACAACAGGTAATGCCTGAAATAAAAATAAAATTTTAGGCAAAATGCACATTTTAAGGAGATTACATCTCCCAAACCACGAATGTGAGCCCTCATTCCACTTTTCTAATAACAACCGTATATGTAGTAGCAGAGGAAGAAAATTAATTGCGTAAACTGTAGACAAAGCCGCAGGTATATATGTACCCAGGTATTTAAGGGATTTATCAGTCCACCTAAACGGGAGAGCATCCTTCAATTGTTCCGAAATTTTAGATGATAATTCGATTCCCATGGCCTCTGATTTAGTAAAGTTAATTTTCAAATTAGAGAGTCTCTCATAGGCCCTGAATTCACAAATAAGATTCGGGGTCGAGATCAAGGGGTTGGACAAAGAGAAAAGCAGATCATCTGCATACGCAGAAACCTTATATTCTGCATCCTTTAAACGTATCCCTGTAACATCAGGATTCAACCGTATATGACACAAGAAAGGTTTCAGCGATAATGCAAATAGCAAAGGCGTCAGCAGGCGTCCCTGACGTGTTCCATTGGTTATGTCAAATGAGTTTGAGAGGAGACCGTTGGCCTTTACTTGCGCAGTCGGATGGGAATATACTGTATTTGAGATATCCATGAAAGCATATGATCCCCTAGGCCAATGTGTCTTAAAACTGTAAACATAAAACGCCAATTTACTCGGTCGAATGCTTTCTCAGCATCTGTACAAAGAAATATACTAGGAATAGGCTTTTTGGAAGCAATATGTATCAGGTTCAATACTTTGGTAGTATTATCCCTGGCTTCTCTCGTTAGTACAAAGCCAACTTTGGCTTTATTGGTATAGGTTGATCAACCTGTAATAATATGGTGTTGCCTTTTGGTAACTTATTGGTAGGGATGGGCGAATGGTGAAGCCTGAGTTTGGGCCGGACATTTGCCTGTTCGGCCATTCGCCGAACACCCGAATTTGCAGGGTGTTCATCCCAATGAACACCCTGCAATGCTTTGAGCGCTGCACATTGCATGCAATGCCCTGATTGGGCAAAGCTTTGCTCAATCAGGGAGCAGTGTAAGCTGGTTGTTAAGGAGCTGGGCCAGAAAGTCGTCCGTGGAGTCCTTAACAACTGATAAGTCATCAGCTGTCAATGGGTTTCCCCGCTGATTGGTGAATAAAAAAAAAATGACAGTTAAAAAAAACAAAAAAGAACAAAAACAAATAGAGTGGGGTCCCTCCAAAAGTCCATACTAGGCCCATTAGGTATGGTATGTATTTAGATAGAAACCCCATGCCAAAATTTAAAAAGAAAATGGTGTAGTGTCCCCCCAAAATCAGTACCAGACCCTTATCTGGGCATGCAGCCTGACAGGTTCTGAAAAAGGAGGGAACGAGCAAGCACCACCCCCTTCTGAACCATACCAGGCCACATGCCCTCAACATGGGGAGGTGGGTGCTTTGGGGCACTAGGGGCTCTGCCTCCCCCCCAAAACTCCTTATCCTCATGTTGATGGGGACAAAGGCCTCATCCCCACAACTGTAATCGGTGGTTGTGGGGGTCTGTGGGCAGGGGGCTTAGCAAACTCTGAAAGCCCCCTTTAACAAGGGGGCCCCCAGATCCCACCCCCCATGTGAATAAGTATGGGGTACATAGTACCCCTGCCCATTCCCCAAAAAATGTAAAAAAAGTAGAAACAAGAGACAAGTTTTTGACAAATCCTTTATTAAAAAATAAAAAAACAGAGTCCCTCAATGTAAATTTATTATTAATTATGCCGCCTGCCAGTCCGCTGACCCAAAAAAAATTTATAGGTAAGGGGCGGGGCTGCCTGGCAATGTCACCCTGTTGCCCCCCCTTGTGATTTCACAGGCCCAGCATGCACCAGTCTGTAATGCCAGAAGAGGGTGATGCCACTGGGTGACATAGCCAGGTGGCCCCACACCTTACCTATATAAAAAATGTCAAAGAACAGAGTGAGGCATATGGCGGGAGGCCTTCCCTAAAGGCGGAGCGTTTTTTTTTTTTTTTTGGCAGGCGGCATGATTGATGATTTACATCAAGGGGCACTATTTTTTTATTTTTTAATTAAGGATTTGGCAAAAACTTGTCTCTTGTTATTATTACTTTTTACATTTTTTTTGGTGAATGGGTAGGGGTACCCCATGCTTATTCACATAGGGGGGCCGGGATCTGGGGGCCCCCTTGTTAAATGCAGCTTCCAGATTCTGAAAAGCCCCCCACCCTGAGACCTCCACAACCACTAGCCACGGTTGTTGGGATGAGGCCCTTGTCCCCATTACCATGGAGACAAGGTGCTTTGGGGTGGGGGGCAGAGCCTCCCCTGCCCGAAAGCACCCACCCCCCCATTTTGAGGGCATGTGGCCTGATATGGTTCAAGAGGGGGTGGCACTTGCTTGTACTCCCCTTTCCTGACCTGACAGGTTGCATGCACGGATAAGGGTCTGGTATGGATTTTGGGGGGGACCTATGGCATTTTTTTTTTAAATTTTGGCGTAAGGATTTTTCCTTTAGTTTTTTAATAGCCGGGTGCTAGCAATTGTAACCGCAAGTCATTTTGGGATTTGACTCTTTTGTTTTCTTTATAAATATGTACAGATGCACCACTTTACAGGCACATTAAGTGGACCTCCAAGACACTATATTTAAAGGAATTTTTCTTTTTTATTGTTGCACTTTAGGCATAAATAAAATCACTGCTCCTGGAAAAAATGATTCTTTTTTTAAAAACATTTTGCATTGGTACATGTTCCCTAGGGCAATACCCAGACCCCCAGGCCCCTTTTTTGGCCAATTCGTTGCAAATAAGCCTTCAGAATGGGCAATTTTGATTTTCATGTTTGGCTCTCATAGACTTCAATGGGTTTGCTGTTCGGTTTAAAACACTTACCCTGTTTGGGAGTTCTGCTGTGAACTGAACAGAGGTCGAGGTGACACATTTCAAACAAACATTGTGCTTTTTCACAACCTGTTTTTGAAGAAGGAGGCTTTGAAGAAGCAAAAAACAATAGTAGCAGGTGAGAAGTGTTCCCTCAGTGGCCCAAAGTAGTATTGTAATGTATGAGAACTCTCACAGATGAGATTTAACGTGGAAAGTGTGACAAACATCAATCAGCAGCTGCCCGTAGTTGCCTCTCCTTTTGATCCAACCAGTTAGTAGCCATAGTAAGATTATCAAAAAAGTGGACTGAATCATTCACCACCACCCATAGCTATGCAAGACATAGCATGGAGTAAGCAAGAGGGATAGCCCATAGGTGCTTCTTTACTTCAGTGAATCTTGCTCTTTGTTTCTGGAGAGCAGCTGAAAAATCTGGATAAATGGATATCTTAGAGCCTTTAATCTTAATTTTGGGCTGTTGTCTTGCTAGTCTCAGCATAATGTCTCTATCCTTATAGTGTAGGAGTTTGAGCAGAAAGGGGCGATCATTGCCCCCTGGTGGTTGAGCTCTAAACGGCACCCTGTGTGCCCTTTCTACAGAAAAGAATGGGGAGAGATTATCCCTGCCAAAAGTATTCGTCAGCCATTTTTCAATTAAGTCAACTGGATTTTTACCTTCAGATTTCTCAGGTATGCCCACCAGCCGCAAGTTACTACGGCATAGCCTGTTCTCCGTGTCTTCCAATCTATTCATAGCATCAGACACCCCCGCAGAATTCATTGGCACTTCCTGAATAAGAGGTGGCAATTCATCCTCCACCGTACTCACTCTGCCTTCCAAGGCTGTGGCCCCCTCTCTAATTTTTTGCATATCCTGCCGAATATGCAGAATACCTTTCTTCAAGCTTTTAACTTCAGCAGAAAGTTCCGTGAGAGAGGAGCCATAAGTATGCACAGCAGTCATTATGTCCTGCAGCATGGGTTCACTGTGCTCAGTAGTGGATGTATCCCGTTCCTCACATGGAATCATGGCAGGAGTGCTCACTGTGGCCTCTGGTGGCGTCAATTGCATATCCCCCTGCAGTTCCACATGTGCAGTCAGCATGGGTGTATTGCAGGACTTCTGTCCCAGCAAGGAGAATGAGGTCTGCGGCAAAGGTTTGTGTTTTAAGGGATCGTGGGCAAACCGTTCCAGTTTGGAGATGGTGGCAGTCTGCCGGTCCTTTCCCCGCGTGCTGAGGCAGTGGGGGACCGCCGTTGTTGGGTCAGCTTCTCAGCAGGAATGGTCTCTTCCTTCCCCCTCGTCATCGCTGCTGAGCCATTATGATGACCTGGAAGAGGCGCAGGAGTGGTACCGAAGTGTGGGCGAAGTGATCTGTCAATTGCTGCAGTGAAATAAGTCTCAGATCAGGATTAATCTTGTCAGGATGCCGGAGCCGATATGAAGCATGTCTGCTCACATGAACGGTTCCGTCATGCCCCCCGAGGTTTTGAAGAAGCACAATGTTTGTGTGAAACGGGTCACCCCTCCCTCTGTCTATGTCCTTGTCCTGGTGGCAGTCGATTACCTGTTCAATAAACCGGTTGGACTGGCGATGGTGTGCACCCAATTTCTTTCTCCTTGATTCAAAGGGAAGAGGGTTGCAGACATCTCTGGTCTTGGCTTATCAGGGGAACAATAATAGCAAACAGGCAATCTGAATTATATTTCACAAATTGCAGCACCAGAAGTGAACGATCTTAATACCTAATGAAAGTGTAATCACCGTCACCTTATTTTTAACTACTTGGCATCTGCGCTATAGCCGAATGACGGCTACAACGCGGACCTGAATTGCTGGGAGGGCATACGTTGACATCCTGTTGGCAATGAGCAGCCTGTGCATAGCCAGCTCTGTGATTAGTGAGTCCATGAGGCTAGCCTGATCAGAGATCGGAGATCGGGGCGGTCCCGCCCCCTTACTACGTGATCAGCTGTCAGCCAATGACAGCTGATCATGTGAAGTAAACAGCAGTCGGCGATCAGCTGTTTTTTTCTCCTTGCACGGTCAGTGTGAGGAGAAAAAACAACGATTGCCGGCTGCTGTCAGAGGGACATCGGTCCCGAAGAGGAGAGGTGTAATTTGTGCCCCCAGTGCCACCTACCAGTGCCCACCAGTGCCACCTACGAGTGCCCACCAGTGACCACTACCAGTGGCCACCAGCGCCACCTACCAGGGCCCACCAGTGCCATCTATCAGCACCCACCAGTGCCACCTGCCAGTGCCCACCAGTGCCACCTACTAGTGTCACCTATCAGTGCTCACCAGTGCCACCTATCAGTGCCCCATCATAAATGTCCCCTACCAGTGCCTATTATTGCCCATCAGTGCCACCCATCAGTACCAACCATTAGAGCCCATGAGTGCTGCCTATTAGTGCCCTTTAGCGCCACCTACCAGTGCCCGTCAGTGCCGCCCATCATTGCCCATCAGTTCCACCCATCAGTGCCACCTTATCAGTGCCCATCAGTGCAGCCTATCAGTGCCCAACAGTGCAGCCTACCAGTGCCTATCAGGGCTGATCAGTGCCACCTCATCAGCGCACATCAATGAAGGAGAAAAATTACCTATTTGCAACATTTTATAACAAACTATAAAAACAGTTTTTTGTTTTTCAAAATTTTTTTTTTTTTTTTTTTGTTCAGCAAAAAATAAAAACCCCAGTAGTGATTAAATACCAGCAAAAGAAAGCTCATTTGGGTACAGTGTTGCATGACCACGCAATTGTCATTCAAAGTGCGACAGCGCTGAAAGCTGAAATTTGGCCTGGGCAGGAGGGGGGTTTAAGTGCCCCGTAGGCAAGTGGGTAAAGAGTAACTCCACTTTTGTTAAGAAAGAAACATTCCCCTCTGGGTGATCTACGTATAAGAATTTTAACAAACCTTATTGCAGATTCTTACCTTTTATTATTCTGAAGAAATAGCTGTTTGTTTGTGTTCATATTTGTGTCAATGTGCTGAATAAATATGGGAGTGATTGCATAATTATTATTCAGCTGCTGCACATGTAGGGCTCGAATGAGGAAACTGGCAGGGTGTGCATCCCTTTAGACATGATTTCCCTTTGGGAATATTTTTTCAAAAAGTTTATTTTTGTTGCAAGGGATGCCCAAAATCTGACTTGTGTTATAGTGCAGACTTCTGGGAAAATCAGTAAGACAAGCAGGAAATTACATTTCTGTGGGTGTTCTGTTTACAGAATGCCTCAAGGTAGCCATATTGCATTTTACAGAGAATTACAGTACTGCAGATCGAA
Source organism: Pelophylax lessonae (assembly GCF_965119305.1). NCBI lineage: Eukaryota > Metazoa > Chordata > Amphibia > Anura > Ranidae > Pelophylax > Pelophylax lessonae. The sequence goes on from NC_138780.1 coordinate 33,002,018, forward strand.
AGGGAAAGGTTGTTTTAATAACATTCAAATACAATATGACTATGTCGCAATTGTATGTGTTATATAAATTTTGCTATTTTTTTCCCACAAAAATAAGAGTTACTCTTTAAAGAAAATACACCAAATAATTGGACCCCACTAAAAGATATAGCTCAATATACATGTTATATATAACATCTCCCAATATTGCAGCATCAGAAGTGCAATAGAAACAGAAATATGATTTGTCGTTGAATTAAAGTCCCCGCAGATCAGAAGGTGTCCTTATTTAACAGAAGCAATTCACTTGAACAATGCGCGTAAAAACCGGAGTTGGTGAGAGTTCGGTGCATAGAGTGCTACTAGTGTATACGGCTGTGTATTAATGTCACACATAACAATGATGTACCTGCCTTCTGGATCTAAGATGGCTTCTTTGAGATGGAATATAAGGGAATTGTGGAAGGCTAGGATGACCCCTCTCTTCTTCTCTCGGGCACATGCTAGGTATATGTTGGGGTAGTCCTTGTGTGAACATTTAGGAATGCTGGAGCATTGGAAGTGAGTTTCCTGGATGCTCAGTATGTCGACTTTGTATTTACATGCTTCCTTCCACATAGAGAAGTTTTTGGAGGGGTGATTTAGACCCCTAGCATTAAGTGGTAGGCACTTGAAGGCCATGTTGTATGGTTTTGGGTGTTGTTGGTAGTGTAGTTTTCCTTCATGTTTGTGGGAAGTCAGTGACGCACGGGTAGGAACTGGCTTATTCTGTTTGTAGCCATTAGATGGTTTCCATGTCGTTCCTTTGCTGGCTGAACCAGAAGCTCAGTTTGATTATAGAAGACTGGAGGATATTCTGTCCGGTAAGAGGGCTCAAAAACAGTTCGTTTGTGTTATCCATCTTTGTGTGTACCACATAGGGGGACAGAAGAACAAAGTAAGATGAAAAATAGAAAAAAGAACATTGGTAAATTGTAAAAAGGAGATCTGGAGGCAAATCCGAGTGCTAAAATAGCAACCGATGTGATAGGGGAAAACAAGAAAGTGTGCATAACATTCCTCTAACCGGGGGATTTGAAGGGTTCGGTTAACTTATGGAGAAACTAGGAGCCACCACTGTGTTTTTTAGGGCCTCTCTTATGTAATACCACTTGCCACTCTGGGTCCACAGCAATCTGTGGTCGTGGAGGAACTGAAGCATACCCAGGGTCAGGAAGTATGCCCCATTGGTGTAATGTAGCTAGGCTTGCTTCCAGCATTGACACTGCGGTCGTTATCCTATTGTGGGTGATGGAGAGTGTGACTGGGTATTTCCACGTGTGTAGGATCCGATGGTTCCTAAGAGCTTTAGTTATTGTCGCCAAATTGCATCAGCGTTGAAGGGTTTGTCTGGATAGATCAGACAGTAGCTGGATTGTCGAATATAGCTCTGGTAGGTGCTCAGCTTTTCTGAATGATGTCACCAGTGCTTCTTTCACGTGGTAGAGGTGTACCCTTAATAAGACATACCCTGGTACTTCTGCAGCCAGGAAGGATGGTTTGGGTAATCTGTGGATTTGGATCGATCGTCAGATCGTGTGCAGACAGTGAAGGTGCCAGGGAGGAAAATAGGCTTAGTACAAATTGCTGTAGTTGTTGGGGAGGCACGGATTCATGGATTCCTTTCAGTTTGAGATTATTCCTCCTGGACCTGTCCTTTAGGTCAGCGATTTTGTCTTTTAACCAGGTAATGTCCTCACTATGCACATTGTGGGATTCTACAAAAGTATTCATGGATACAGAGTAATCCCCCATAGTGCATTCCACATGATCTGCTCTGCCCCCAGGACCTGCACCTCTGCCTGACAACTTTTAATGCTTGTTACTAGATTTGCATGTAGTGAGGCCCTGAGTGACAGCATCATATCTTTCAGCATTGTGTCTGACAGGTTGCCCAGTACTGGGGAAGGCAGCTATGGGATCTATCACTACTGAGGTGTTTCCATTCTTGAATGTCTGGGGCCCACTCACCACCATGTTAGGGACTTCAGGCTCTCTGTGTGGAGAGTGTTTGTGGGCTTTAGATTTCACCGGGCTCCTGGTAGTTGGACTTAAGTTGGTGGTCCCACTGCTCGTGCTCCACTATCTCCGTTCTGACTGCGGTTGTATTGAGTGTCCGTCCATTCTTTTTAGCTGAGCAGACGCTGCCGCCATTTTGTTGATGCCCTTTCGGGATCGTGGGGAAAAATCCCAGCATCTTGTTCTGCTGGTTCAGTTCTTTTCTGCGTCGGGTCATCGAGCAGGCTTTCCTGTTCCCTATGGAGGTAATTTGGGGCTGTTAGGGCAGTGATGGGCTTGGATGTGTGAGGATTCCCCCAGTGGTTGTTGAGCGGAGCTCATGGATCAGGCGTCCATCTTGGAGCTCGTCGCCCAGGTTTTGCTATTTTTAATGTGAAAATAAACATGAAATTTTATGCATTATGTGTTTTTTTTTATTTTCGTTTTGGCACATAAATCCCCTTTCTCTTCCCATTATACCCTTTTGGAAGTATATTTGGAGTAGTTTCTATTTTTACATTTGAGTATATTTATTATGTTGGTTTAAAGTCCATTAGGAGTTTTTAGTAAGAGAAATATTTAAAAGAGAATCAGCTTAGAAATATTACACAATGGGATTGAATAGGTATTCCCCAGGCTTTAATGGTTTAATTTTCTTTTGCTATAAAAGAAGCAACACCTCTTTAACATTTTAATAAAGCTATTCAGAATTTTTGAAATGTCTACCTTTTTATTTTTATTTATTCAGGTGTTAAAAATCAGTTATTTTATTATTATGAATATCATTATAAGAAGTAAGGTAAGTAAAATATGTTTAAAAAAATTTGAATACAATTACCTAATTTTTCAAAGGCTTTTCTAAATATTCCACCTGTGCTAAATGTTGGTTTAGTTGCTGTGATACACATTAACATAAATTATTGAATTACTGAAATAGCTGTATCTGGGAAACAAACTTTAAAGATCTAAATATTGCATTGATAAATATTTACATTTTAGTTCACGGAAAAGTTTTACTATGTAAAAGTAACCTAAAGGATTTCCATAAGCATCACAAAACAAAGTGGTTGTATCAATGGACTCTGTATTGTTTATTAATTGTTTTTGATTAAAGTTCTTACTAAACCCACAACAGTAAAAGCAATCTGTAAATGCAGTAAATCATGCTTGTTATATTCACTGTGGAACCTAAGCGGTTAAGCCTTTGCATTGTGTCAAAAGGCTGTTTGATCCTGTCTTGTCTGATCCTCCCCTTCTTCCACTGTCTCCAATCCATCTGCTGATAAGACAGAACCTTTGGAGTCATGCTGCACATGCTCAGTTTGGTGTGTATTGCATGAGAGTTTTTTTTCTTCTTCTTGAGAGGGTGCATGTTATCAGCACAGGACCAATCAGCACTGTCCAGACAGTGGGTCAGGGGTCCTGCAGCCTCAAAGGACAGTCAGAGTAGAATGAAAACTCCCCCCTATAAGCTTTAACCAGACACTGATATAAGTCACAAGACTGCTATATACTAGGGATCGACCGATTATCGGCAAAGCTGATATATCAAGGGCCGATATGCACTTTCCCCGATATATCGCAATCAGCCACTAAGGTGACCGATATTTCAGGAAAGTGCTTGTACCAGAGTGATGCCTGCAGCTAGAGGCATCACCCCGGTACCGGCGTTCATAGTCGAAGGTCGGCTGTCTTATAATGACAACCGATGCGGCTGAGAAGCTGCTCGGCTGTCATTAAAAGGAGCGGGAGGGGACGTCCCTCCTCCCGCCGCCTTCCGCGGCTCACCCGAGTCTCCCGTCCCACCGGTAGAGCCGGGCAATCAGCCTGCATGGCCGCTGAAGACCTGATCAAAGCCGCATTCGGCTCTCCATGCTAAAACCTGGAAGGGATGTCATGACATCACTTACGGGTACTCGGCACCAGATTAAAAAAATGACAGCATTCAAAACAGCCAAACTTGGCGTTTTTAATGCTTTTAAGTGCAGAGGAGGGGTTTGGGGTCTTTTAGACCCCCAGATCACTCCACCAGAGTACCTGTCAAAGAAAAAAAATGTTTTTTTAAATGCCCAAAAATATCGGCGCATACCGGCCGATACCGATATGCATTGACCAAAATATCGATATCGGCAACGAAAAAAACGATATTGGTCGATCACTACTATATGCTGCTGATGAGAAAAGGTATTTAGCAGTTTATATGTACTAAAATAATTGCTTTCCCGTGTTCTGTGTACTGTGGGAGACCAGATATACTGTAGTGAATGCAGGCTCCTGGGTTTAATAACACTTTAATGTTGTTGTTTTTTTGCTAATTTACTGAACTTTACAAATTAAAAAAAACAGAATTAAAAAAGGAGTAATCAATATTTATATGTAGTAAATGGTAATACTGATTGCAGTACATTTTCTATTCATTAAGACTTAACCTACCGCATAAGCTTAGCACATAAATATTTTTTACCAGCAGTTTCTAACCATTTTGAATGACATACCAAGCACTGGTTTTCTATTGTCTTGCTTTACCATGAATACATAATTATTATGGACCTTGAAAGAGATGACTGCTATTGTGAACTCACCTGACTGATCAACACGTATTGGGCATTTTAGGAATTGCATCACTATCAGCTGTAACCAAAGGCAAAAGAGCATAGATAAAGACCATTTTCCTTTTTTCTAAAAGCATAATATCAATTGAGATGCTTAAATCCCTGCCAAAATATTCTGGTAATAATACTAACCGGACTTCCTCCATGTTTTGCTAATATATTCTTAGTGAGCTAACCAACATACAGTGCTAAGAACAGGATTACTGCTTGTGCATGCCATGGGCAATTACATTCTATGCAAATGCACCAACCACATAATTCTTTACAAAAAGACTGCACCACATGGATACTGATAATTTATGTTTATTATCTAAATTTATCAAACCTACATACCCACACCGTACATAATACAAAGCCCAATATATCAAAAATATTTGAAAACATAAACACTCTAAATTTACTCTCAAATGAGACAATAATGAGGCTCACCAGCCAGAACTAGGATCAGGGCCTTGACCTGGTACACTGCCACGCTGGAATTTTTCGATGGCAGGGGCAGGGCTGCTGTTAGAAATCACAGGGCCCCATACAGCCTACCTGACAGGGCCCCCTTTCCCTGGTTGAAAGGGACAGGACATAGATTTATCAGTCCCATTCTCTGTAGCCTCAGCTGCACAGATGCATGAATAGAAAGCACTATGACGCTTCCTGGTAATTCACAAACTGAAGCATAGTAAACAAAGTTTACTATGCTTCCATGATGAATGGACACCGGTACCGATTGCTCACTGTGTTCATTCAGGAATAGAAGGGACCATTAAATTACATATTTACCGGCCCCTTCCCCTGCTTTCCATCCTGAAACATCCCCCTGTGTGCCTGGAGCAGCTGCCGGCAGGAGAGGAGAGGAGGGAAGCCGTTAGCGCTGTGGGGGGAAGGGGCACACAGGGGGGGAGGGCAGGACAGCAGATGGAAGGGGTGCATGTGTTAGAACCAATCCCCATTCAGTGCAGCCGGAGGGAGTAAGAAGAGGAGAAGCTGGCAACACTGCAAGGGGAGGTAGAAGAGGATCAGCGTATTCAATGAGTCAGTACAGCCAGACCTCCTGCTCAGCAGGTTCCCGAGCTCCCCTTTTGAACTGATGGGGTCCGGGCCCAGTACATGGGGGCTGGCTGTACTGCCATATCAATGGCCTTGGGCAGGGGCTTCAGGGGAGGAAGATTTCTGCTAAAGGAGCAGCACAAGGGACATGTCTCACTGAAGGTAAGTAATGTCCCTTATGATTATACTTTCTTTTTTTTTAACTTAACTAAACTTAGGATTTAAAGTACAGGAAGATTGTGCATGATTGACCATAAGGTGAGTACCTGGATAGAGAACTGGCTCCAGGGGAGAGTGCAAAGGGTGGTGATAAATGGGGAGTACTCGGATTGGGCGGGTGTGGAAAGCGGGGTCCCCCAGGGTTCTGTCCTGGGACCAATCCTGTTTAATTTATTCATAAATGATCTAGAGGAGGGGATATCTAGTACAATCTCAGTATTTGCGGATGATACTAAACTAAGCATGCCAATATCTTCTGGGCAGGATGTGGAAACCTTACAAGCGGACCTGAACAAAATAATGGGGTGGGCAACTACATGGCAGATGAGGTTTAATGTTGAAAAATGTAATGCACTTGGGGGCCAGAAACCAGAAAGCAAGCTACTCACTAGGGGGGGAACCTCTGGGTGAGTCTAGGATGGAAAAGGACCTGGGGGTACTGGAAGACAACAGGCTTGGCAGTGGCATGCAATGCCAAGCCGCTGCAAGCAAAGCCAACAGAATACTGGGATGTATAAAAAAGGGGATTCACTCCAGAAATAAAGAGATTATTCTCCCGCTCTACAAGACTCTGGTCCGGCCACATCTGGAGTATGCTGTCCAGTTCTGGGCACCGGTCCTCAGGAAGGATGTGCTGGAACTGGAGAAAGTCCAGAGAAGGGCAACAAAAATAATTAGGGGAATGGAGGACATCAGCTATGAGGAAAGACTACAAGCACTGAACTTATTCTCTCTGGAGAAGAGACGATTGAGGGGGGATATGATATCAATGTACAAATACTGTACTGGTGACCCTAGCATAAGGAACAAACTATTCAGAGTAAGGGAATACAATAAGACACGTGGCCACTCACTAAAACTAGAGGAAAGGCGGTTTAACCTTAAAATGCGTAAGGGGTTCTTCACTGTAAGAGCAGTAAGGATGTGGAATTCTCTTCCACAAGCAGTTGTATCAGCAGGGAGCATTGATAGTTTCAAAAAACTATTAGATGGGCACCTTAAAGACCACAACATACAGGGGTATACAATGTACGGTTAAAAGCAAACACACACACACATCATAGGTTGAACTGGATGGACTCATGTCTCTTTTCAACCTCACTAACTATGTAACTATTGTGAAATGAAACAAATAATTCTGCAGAAATCATATAGAATTCATAAAGCTTATGGGCTACTGGCATGGGACATAAAACAAATACCATGATACTGTGGAAATGAGAAGCTCACCTGGTCATCTACTAAGCAGGTGATGAGCAAATGGAATGAGAATAGATAATCAGATTCCTTTGTGCATGAGTTTTCGGTGTTCTGTTAAATATCACCTAACAATATTTCTTTGTATTCCCCAGGTTTGTTAAGTCAACAATGCAAGATACTAACAATATTACAGTAATGGAGTTCCAGCTAGTGGGGTTTTCCAGCTTTCTTAAATATCATAGTGCCTTTTTTTATGCTGTTCTTTTAGCCTACATCATATGTATCATTGGAAACATTATTATTATTGTATTAGTTACGACTTGTATATCTCTTCAGATCCCAATGTATTTTTTCATTACCGTATTTGCCATTTCGGAAATGATGTGTGTTTCAGTAACTATACCAAAACTCTTATACATTCTTGCCAAGACTGATTATAGGATATCTTTTATTGGATGTTTTACACAGATGTATGCTTTACATGCTATAGGAGAAACAGAATGCTTTCTTCTTGCACTGATGGCCTTCGATCGATATTTGGCTATTAACAATCCTTTGCATTATTCATTAGTTATGAACAATGTGTTTTGTTGTGTGTTAGGTGCCCTTCCATGGATAGCTGGGTTCACCATTTCTTTTATACCTGTCATTTTTACGGCTCTTCTGGAGTATTGTGGTCCTAATGAGATAGATCAGTATTTCTGTGATCTGGCCCCACTGCAGAATTTGGCATGTTCTGACCCAATGATTAGTAATTTTGTCACTATGCTGGCAGCCATACCGGCGGTTGTATTTCCCTTTACTATGATAGTAGTGCTTTACGTTACAATAATAAAAATAGTGCTAAAGATAGACAGCAATGCAGGGAAAAAGAAGGCTTTTTCTACGTGCTCTTCCCATCTCATTGTTGTCTGTCTATTCTATGGTACCATCATTATTGTCTATATCAGGCCAAAAGGCAGTCACTATGATAAATTCCTTTCACTTATGTATACTGTTGTCACTCCAATGCTAAACCCCTTTATTTACACACTTCGGAATACTGAAGTAAAGATCGCTTTTCAAAAGTCAATTAGGTTACTTCAAAAGCAGGTTTTGTGACAGGATCACAATTTAGGGCTGCTGCAATGTGAAGGCAGTGGTGCCAGGGCATTGTAAACAGCACATCAACCTATAGAACACGCGTGTCAATCACAAGGCCCTGGGGCCGAATCCGGCCCTCCAGGCCATTTCATGTGGCCCTCGCACCTCTCCTGCAGCTGTGGCAATTCCTTCATTGTTGCCCCCACCTTGTCTCAGCAGTCAGAAGCAGAGAGGAGGACATAACTCTTCCACCAGATCCTGCACTTTTCCGAGCAGCCACAGAGAGGCTCCTATCTACCCCCACCCCCCAACACCACCCTTCCCCGTCTTAGCAGTCTGCAACAGAGAGGAAGACTGAACTCCTCCAAAAGATCCTGCGCCTCTCTGTGCAGCTGTAGCACTCCACTTCCCCTAGTCTTAGCATTCAGTAGACTCCAGTCCCCCTCTGGTCCTCCTCCAGACGATGCACTTTCTGCTTCTAAGCTCTACCCAAGCTTCTTCCAGGCAGCAGCACAAGGTAAGGAATGTAAGGGAGGGTGAGGGACTCTTTACTTCTGATGGGGGGGTTGCTCTTGCAATCTGAAGTAAGGGGGGTGGGGTGCTCTGGACATGTAGTCTTACATATACATTTTAAAAAAGAATAGCGCACACATGCAAAAGAAATGACTATCAAATATGAAGACAATCTATAAATAAAAATGGGGATTTGGTCCCACCATATGGCCATATCGTGCTCAAGCCCACCACTGCGTCAAAGTACCCCATTGTCAGTGGGTCCTACACTATCCATAAAAAAGGGGTGAATCCAGCCTCCCTAACCCTTGGAGACAACACTCCTTGCTGATAGAGATGTGCTACTGCACTACAAGGGAATCCTCCTTAATAAGCATGTCGCTTGGTTCATAGCTGCACCAGCTTTAGAAATACATGTTCAGGGTTTGCTCCCCCAAGTCTGCTAGTCTTACATATACAACTGGCCCTTTGAGGGAAACCATAGTGCTAATTCGGCCCACAATTAAATTGAGTTTGACACCCCTGCTATAGAACTTAATTGAAATGTCACAAAGTGTACTTTCATTCATTTATGTTGGCTGCATGGTGGTGCCATGTTCTGGATTTGGATGTGTTTCACCACACTGTGCTGAAAAAAATGAATGCATGTCGTGCCTTGTCTATGCATTGAGACTGCATTGGAAAAGGCTGGTCAGCACAGCCAAAAGCCTCTAGTGTGCTAGGAAAATCAAGAACATTTAAAAATGTTCACTTTCTCAAACTTTCTGTTTTATTCTGACCCGCAGATCTCTTTATCTCCCAGCCGCACTGATGTGTAAAGCGGACATATCTAAAATTCTTAGAAGTATAGTGATTGGATAACCCTTCAAGGAAAAGCCCACCTAGCTTAGATATCTGCTGATTGTTTTGCATTGGAGTGCTCTTTTAGTTAAAGTTTTACTTTTTTTGCTATAAAATGAAATATATTGGATATACTAGGATGCATTCAATATTGAACTCATATTTTCATTATTTTACATTATGCACATTTGTTCAGCGGGTTAGAAGCTGTGTGTATACAAGGTTCCCCATGGTTATGCTATACTTTTGTAGCAATGATGGCTTAATCTATATGTTTTTTTTTTTCCTGAGCAACAGTTGCACCATTGACCAAAAGTAAACCAAATCTCACAGGTAGATCCCTGTATACAAGGAGAATGGGGATTTTAGTGTGCCGAAAGACTAGCAGTTAGAGAAAATACAAATGAAAAAAATATAAATTTTATTAAAGACAAGATAATAAAAACAGCATATGAGAATACAATATCTAGAAGGTGTATTACAGCACATCCTACAATGCAATGGATCAACACGTTTCCCCCATACTTAGGGCTTCCTCAGGATCCAGATGTGTAGTAGGCTTTCTCAAAAAGTATATATACACCCTCAATAAAGATACCAAACTAGAACTCATCAGCCACGCCACAGAACCTATAATTGTGTACTCAAGAGTATGCGGAGCATAAACGCAGGAAGAAGGAGCTCACAGGCCCAAAATATAATTTATGGTTCAAAGCTAGTTGTCCAATAAAGAGAAAATATTCATGGCATTGTAGGGAGGAATCACACTGTTCAGCATCCATGCTGACAGCAAGCTGGCAAACAAGATTGGTGGGTGAAACGCGTTGATCCATTACATTGTAGGATATGCAGTAATACACCTTCTAGATATTGTATTCTCATATGCTATTTTTATTATATTGTCTTTAACCATTTTAACTCTGCTCACATTGCTGCTACTGCAACAATGTGGCTCGTTATCGTCCAGCAACGTAGACCTACGTCACTGGACTCCGCCCCTTGTGGGCGGCACGTGCGCCGCCGGAGGCTCGCTCCCGCTGTTTTCAGTCACAGGGGGAGTCGGGCCAGGCTGCTCTTCCCCGATCGTCAGGGAATCCAGTTTGGAGACCCGCCTGCTTGTGTAAACAGAGCGGGCGGATCTCCTAAGTGACAGGGAGTGACAGATCGCAGTGTTCAGCATAGCTAAACATATGCGATCTGTCCCTGTGTCACACAGTCCCCTCCCCCCACACGTTAGTATGCACCAGGCATACATTAACCCCTCCCTCTCCAATAAAATTAACCCCTTCCCTGCCAGTGTCATTTTTACAGTAACAGTGAATATATATAGCACTGATTACTGCAGTAATGTCACTGGTACCCCCAAAAGTGTAAAAAATGTCAGTCAAGGGTCCGATCTGTCCTCCGCAATGTCGCAGTCCCGCAGGAAAAATCGCCGCCATTGCGTGTTAAAAAAAAACACCAAAAATGACAGAAATCTTTCCCTTAGTTAGTAAACGCAATAACTTTTGCGCAAACCAATCAAAATACGCTTATTGTGATTTTTTTACCAAACATAGGTGGCAGAAAAAATTGGCCGAAAATTTAAAAAAAATGTGGTTTTTTCATTTTTTTTTTGGGGGGTGGGGGATTTCATATAAGAAAATGTTAAAAATATTGTAATTTTTTCAAAATAAATGCTCTTTTTTTGTTTATAGCGCAAAAAGTAAAAATCGCACAGGTGATCAAATACCACCAAAAAAAGCTCTGTTTGTGGGAAAAAAAGGATGTAAATTTCCTTTGGGTGCGGCGTCGCACGACCACGCAATTGTCAGTTAAAGTCGCACAGCGCCGAATCGCAAAAAGTGGCCTGGACGTAAGACAGCAAAATCCTCGGGTGGTAAAGTGGTTAATAATTTTTTTTTTTTTTTTTTGTATTTTCTTTAACTGCTAGTCTTTGGGCACACTAAAATCCCCATTCTCCTTGTCTACAGGACTCTACCTGTGAGACTTGGTTTACTTTTGGCATTTAATTTATAAGGGATTGTGCCAGTAATTTTTTGGATAGATTACTCTCCACCCAAATTCCATAGTTGCACCACTTATCAGTTTGTACCAAGTTGGGGGCTTCAGCGTTATTTTTTAGGAGTAAACGTTCCTATTATTGATGAATAAAAAATTAAGCGTCAATACCAAAACAACCTTAAAAAGTTTTCCCATGTCACCCTCAAAGTCACAAAGTACCCAACACAATGTTGATGATATAACCAATTAGCTTTTATTAAATACCAAAAAAGAAATGTTATAAAGATAATTTGCTCAGTGCTCATACTGTACATTGTCATATCCAATTGTCTCATCATTCAGAATTGTCCCCAACCCACACCTGTTTGCTTTAAAGTGGAAGTAAACTCTTTTTTTGCACCTACAGGTAAGCCTATAACAAGGCTTACCTTTAGGTACCATGAATATCTCCTAAACAGGCACTGTTTAGTAGATATTCAAACAGCATGCAGCCGGTATTGTCACCGGTGCATGCACGCTGAAGGGATAGCGTACCCATGCCGCAGTCTGTGATTTCTGCAGTAGTGATGTCACTGCGGCGTGGCTAAATAGATGGCCAGAGCATGCAAACCTGGATAGAAACACCGGGTGAAGATGGAAGCCCTCTCCAAGTTGATAGCGTGCCGCTGGAGGGCTTCGTTCTAAGGGAAGTATTTCATAATGTGCTAGTATGCAATGCATACTAGCACATTATGCCTTTACAATGCAGGGTTTCAAAAAATAAATAAAAAATTGGTGTGATTTACTACCACTTTGACAGAGTTTATAAACTTTACATAATAGCTTTATATATTGAGACCTCTTCAGTACATAATTCAGATCAACAGATCAGGTAATGTTCTGCTTCTTCGGCAGAATGAACAAGGCCACATCATACATAAATAGAAGGTAAATTGGGGAATTGTTTATTAAAAACATTTCCTGGGTGAGCCCAGGAGTATTGCTGACAAAAGGATAGGTACCCTGTCATGTGGCATTAACTGTGGTAAAATGATATACAGTATAGAAATTCTTAACCACCTAAATACTGGATATTTTTACCAACTTCCTGACCAAGGCAATTTTTCAGATTTCAGCACTGTCACAATTTAAATGACAATTACTCAATTATGCAACACTGTACCCAAATAAAATTTATATAATTTTTGAGACATATAAGGCTGTCTTTTGTTTGTAGGTTATCACCACTGGGTTTGTATTTGTTTGCTATATAAATTAAAAAATACCTAACATTAAAAAAAAAAAAAAATGTTTTTAGTTTCTTTTATAAGTTTTGTTAAAAAATAACATTTCTTAAAAAATGTAGGCCAAAATGTATTCTGCTACATTTATTTGATAAAAAATAAACTATGGGATCTAGAATCTACAAACTATGGAATATATACAGTATTTAAAAATTCATCAGTTTTGATGTACCGAAGGCCTATCTTATTTTTTGAGGCCCTAAAATGCCAGGACAGTACAAATACCCCACAAATGACCCCTTTTTTTGGAATATAGACAGTTTGAGGTAACTAGTTAGAGACATGAGTTTTTTGAAGTTGTACTTTTTGTGACTTTTTTGGAAAATTGGAAAATTAAGAAATTAAATAAAACTTGTTTTTTTTTTCACAAAGTTGCATTTTATCAAGTTATTTCTCACACAAAGCATAGGCATACATAGAATTACACCCCAAAACACATTCTGCTACTCCTCCTAAGTATGGGGATACCACGTGTGAAACTTTTTCACAGCCTAAATGCACAGGGACCCAAAATCTAAGGAGTGCCTTTGGGCTTTCTAAGAGCATAAATTACACATAAATTATGCATCTAAGTTCCTGACTACCTATCACATATTTGGAGGCCCTAGAGTGAGGGTTATCCCCGGTCGATCACGATCTACCAGTCAACTGCAGGCAGGTGACAGGTAGATCACGATCTTGTCCCTGCCTTGCCAATCCCTGAATTGGCCAAGCCGCGCAGCAAAGTGGAGACATACCATAGGTAATCCTAGCATTCCCCAGCCCAATGCACACCCTTTGCTTACGTGCAGGGCCTATGACAGCTGCAGGATAACTCAGCGGGTTCAGGCTCTTGTGCGCGCACGCCTGAACTCCTCCCTGAAGTGTACTGTGCTTATGCCAGCTGGTCCTCCTCTTCAGTTCCTCCATGCACTTGTGGATGACATCATGTAGAATAGACGAGAGAGGAGAATCAGCCGGGATCAGCACTAGAACACAGAACTATGCGCTGCCCCCAGTGGTGTGCCTTCCTGACCCCCCCCAGTGGTTTGCCTTCCTGACCCCCTTCAGTGGTGTACCCTCCTGACCTCCCCACTGGTGTACCCTCTTGACCTCCTCCAGTGGTGTACCCTCCTGACCCCCAGCTGTGTACCCTCCTAACCCCCTTGTACCATGCCCTCCTGACCCCCATGTACTGTGCCCTCCTGACCCCCCCCCCAGTGGTATTTCCTCCTGATCCCCCTGTACTGTGTCCTTCTGACCCCCCTCCGTAGTGTGCACTCCTGACCCCCCTGTGCCGAGCCCTCCTGACCCCTCAGGTGGTGTACCCTCCTGAGCCCCAGTACCATGCCCACCTAACCCCCCTTGCAGTGCCCTGCTGACCCCCTGTCCACAGCCCTACTTTTCCTGTACACTTCTCTTCATATTACTAACCTCTGTATACTGCCCTACTTACTACTAACCTCTGTACAGCACCCTACTTCTGACTTCTGTACACTGTCCTGCTTACTACTGACCTCTGTGAACTGCCCTACATCCTACTAACCTCTGTACATTGTCCTACATACTACCGACCTCTGTACATTGTCCTGCTTACTTCTCACCTCTGTACACTGTCCTGCATATCACTGACCCATGTACACTGCCATACATCCTGCTGACCCCTGTACAATGCTGTATGCCCTGCTGACCTCTGTACACTGCCCTACCAACCACTGACCTCTGTACACTGTCCTGCATATCACTGACCCATGTACACTGGCATACATCCTGCTGACCCCTGTACAATGCTGTATGCCCTGCTGACCTCTGTATACTGCCCTTCATCCTGCTGACCTCTGTACACTGCCTTACATACTGCTACCACTGGCTAGAACTCAGAGCAGCCAGCAAGGCCTAAAACTAATCGAGAATGTCAGCCTGTAGTTACAATGTTTCTGCTTTGATGATGGACTCCTGTATCAGACTTGTGGGGGTCGCTAAAGCTAACTTTCAATGCAGGCTAAGTTTTTAGTTTTACAGTGACATTCGTTTTATTATATTTTTCTACGTTTTCTCTGTGCCGTCCTTGTCCTTACTTTTTATTGGGGGCTTGCTAGTTAACTCCTATAAAAAATAAAAAAAAATGGCGCCACACCCCGGTGATCCTTGATCCATACTATGTTATCCAGGTAGATCTCTACCTCTTAACCACTTCCTGACCACCCGCCACCTTTTTACTGCGGCAGGGTGGCTCTCCTGCGCAAACTGACATAGATCTACGTCGGTCATGAGCTGGAAGCCGCCGGCGCACTCCTGCCCCCACTCGGCAGTGGAGAAGCCGATGCACGGGTCAGGCGGCTCTGATTGCCACCTGACATCCGTGATCGCTCCCCACTGAGAGAGAAGGACGGTCGTTTTTTGTAAACACAGCCGACCGTCCTTCTCCCTGGGATGATCATGGAGCCCATGTGATCCTGCTATATAGGATCACATGTCTCTATATTCATCTCAGAAGACAGCCCCCCCCCCCACAGTTATAATCACTCCCCTAGGGTCACATTTAACCCTTTGATCATCTATATTGTTAACCCCTTCCCTGCCAGTGTCATTATTACAGTAACAGTGCATATTTTAAGCACTGATTACTGTAGTAATGTCACTGGTATCCCCAAAAGTGTAAAAAATGTCAGTTAGGGGTCTGATCTGTCCACCGCAATGTCGCAGTCCCGCAAAAAATCACAGATCGCCGCCATTACTAGTAAAAACAAAAACAATAAAAATGACATAAATCTTTCCCGTAGTTAGTAGACGCGATAACTTTTGCGCAAACCAATCAACATACGCTTATTGCATTTTTTTTTTTACCAAAAATATGTAGCAGAAAACAAATTGGCCTAAAATGTTAAAAAATTTTGATTTTTAAAAATTTTTTTGAGAATGTTATATAGCAGAATGTGAAAATATATATATTTTTTTTTTTTTCAAAATTGTCGCTATTTTTTTGTTTATAGCGCAAAAAATAAAAATCTCACAGGTGATCAAATACCACCAAAAGAAAGCTCTATTTGTAGGGAAAAATGGACGTCAATTTTATTTGGGTACAGCGTCGCACAACCGCGCAATTGTCCGTTAAAATAACGCAGTGCCCAATCGCAAAATAGGGCCTGGTCATTAAGGGGGCAAATCCTTTCGGTCTTAAAGTGGTTAAAGTTTGCCTACCACTGGAGCACCAGGACAGTGGAAAAACCCTCAAAATAGCCTCATTTTGGAAAGCAAACAGATATTTTCTAAAAGATATAATGAGTCTTTTGAAAACATTTTTCATCACAAGTTTTTGGAAAATGCAGGAAAGAAAATTAACATGTATTTTAAATTGATCAGCTATTTCTAACACACATCATAGGAATACTTAGAATTACACCCTAAAACACATTCTGCTACTCCTCCTGAGTATGGTGATTTTGAATGTATGAGACTTTTCCACAGCCTAGCCCTATAGAGGGGCACAAAATCCAAGGAAGCACTTTCAGGCGTTCTGGTAGTATACATTTTGCACCCTATTCTATCACATTTTTGAGAGCCTGGAAGAATAGAAACACCTACAAAATGACCACATTATTGAGATTAAACATCCCAAGTTATTTCTTAAGATGCATGGTGAGTCATTTAAAGACTTTATTTTATTGACACAAGTTTTTGGAAAGTGTGGAAAGAAAATAAAATATTTTTTATACCCAAAGTTGGCAATGTAATAAAATATTTCTCACAATGGGCATACTTAGAACTGCACCTAAAAACACACATGACTTCTCCCAGGAATGCTATGTTCACTGGCTTGGTGTCTCACAAGAATGTAGTCAGCGGTATGTGCAGTGGGATATTGTAAGCCAATAATAAGGCTTACCTGTAGGTACAATTAATATCTCCTAAACCTGCACGGTGACGTCATCGTGGCTCCGGCCACTCACAGCGCCGGAGCCGCCGAACCCGGAAGAGACGCCGAGGGAGCATGTCAGCTCCCACAGCGGTGTTCGGGGGTCCGTGTCGGGGCTTTGTTTTAAGGTAAGTATTTCATAATGAGCTAGTATGTGATGCCCTTGTCTTTTAGGGTTTTTTTTTTTTTTTTCTTCAGTATACAACCGCTTTAATTGACCCCTATTACAGGGAGTCAAATTGGGCATATGGGAAAATCCAAGATGTCATACATGAGGTCACATCCTTTATTATAAGCATCTTACCTAACTAGGCTCGTATCCCCACAACTCCACAAACAATGGATATACTTAATAACAGGATTTCACCTCTCTGCCACTACTTGGGTTACCTTGGATTGATGAATTGATGAATATTTGCTGTGACTCAAAAGCTCTTCTTGGACACTAAAATCTCCTAATTTTCCTCCCTGCTATTTCAGATTTGTGGAACGCTTGCCTTTTCACTTTGTCTGATGCTGCTTTTTTTTTACTTTGTTAAAGCATATCTATTGTCAAAATATAAAATGACATTTATTTTCACATTGAATTTCAATTAATTCTAGGATACTTCTATTAATCTAAATGATCTTGAAGTTTGTAAACTTACTTTGTGAAGATCCCCACACATTTACTTCCTTGATTTCTGTGACACATACTGTATTAACTATGTCCTGTGAGTAGGCACTTCCATGTCACAGATTTCACAGAGCCTTCTGAACTACAGAGGTGCTGGAAGGTTGGATATGTCATCCTTAGAAATTTAACATAAACAGCAGAGGAGAAGCTGAAAAGCATGCGGGGATTACAAGAAGGTGTGGAAAGAGATGGCAAGTAGACAGGCAGAACTCACAACATGAAAGAGATTTTTTTTTAAGTAAGATTTTATTGGATTGTCAGGAATAACAATTGTTTGCATTACAATTACAAAGCTGATGTTATATAAAAAAGTGTATTCTTTGACCATAGATTTCCTTTAAAAATGGAAGCTTCCAGTGCCAGATATACCTTAAGAAGTTTGGTTTAGATTCAACCATTTTGAAACATATGCCCTCTCTTTCTCACTTCATTCCACAAGACTTTAGTTTGGATTCAGCACCTCACTTTATTTGGGGGTGGGGAGAAAATCTCAGCAGCACATGTATGCAAAATCAAATTTATCAGATCCTTTTATTGGAGCACAAATTGTCAATATTGAATAAAATCCAGCAATGTGGATATGTATTGCTAACAAGATGGTATAAAACCCCAGATTTGTTCCACAAGCTGTACTCACAAATAGTGGTGGTTATTGCTAAAAAATTTTTGGGAGGCGCAAACAAATTGAAAAATTAAACTGTTATTAAAGCAGGACGGTAAATAGCCATTTATCTAACAACATATCTCCTTCCTCCACTTCACAGTGTACACTCAATGGATGCATCCATATGAGAATGGATGGACAAAAAAGGCATTTCATAATGTGCATCTGTGTGTAGAAATGTATTTTATAAAAGCCAAAAATTCACTTACATGGATGAAGAAGAAACAGTTGCATGCAATACACAGCGTGCCCGGTACCGAGCCAGAAACCGGAAGTGACACAATGATGATCAAAGCCCTGCCCTACGTGCTTGAGAATGGTCCAATCACATGAGACTAAAATATAAAAACATTGATTCGCTAAAATCAAAAGTGGTAGGGTTCAGGGGCGCAGTGCTCTGCGCCACGAGGAAAATCTGAAACAAGCCAATTAGAGCTCAGCCTCAAATCACATGCTTTTCAAACATTTACGAACCTATTAGACACCCATTAGTCCAACGCCCCACATACACACATGAACAAAATACAGTTTTTATTTTTTTGTTTTTTAATAAATGATAATATGACTAACTGCGCCCAGAGGACGATCTGAAACAAGCCAATTAGAGCTCAGCCTCAAATCACATGCTTTTCAAAAGTTTACAGACCAAATAGACACTCATTAGTCAAGCGCCCTGCACTCACATATTAACAAAATAACGTTTTTATTTTTTTACATTTTTTAATAAATGATAATATGACTAACAGTTTTGGCATTAATAAAGCTAAAAACTATATTGAAAGCTGCTGAACACTCAGGTTCAAAATATCAAATCCAAGACTAAACCTTAAATAAAAACAGTGCAGCGCTAAAAACAAATATAAATAACTATAAACCATATAGATCATAAAAAAGTACCGTGCAGTGAAAAAGATGCTCCAAATGACACTTGTGGGTGATCGAATGTTAGGGTTCCTCCACCAGTAGTACAAGCCTCTCACCTTTTCAAAAGACCCCTGAATTAACAGTAAGGTCTGAACAAGCTGGTGGCCTTTAAGGCAGAGGATTCTCCAGCACAGGTCCCCAGTACAACTGGATTTACCTCTATAAAAGTGTATGTTCCGCACTGGGTGGCCATGCCCTCTGATGAAGTAATGACAAAACGCGTTAGAGCGTGACTACGCGGCTTCTACGTTCCACATCTGAGCTCTCCATAGCCCGAAGGATACCACGGGATGGTCTGTGGGTGAGAGGCAGACGCTACCTTATCTGTATTCATTTTAATGTGGTTTTATTCACTGTGCTTGTAAGTTCAATTGAGGAGGGGGGGATTGTTTGAGTTATTTATTGAATACAAACGTTTTTATTGAGCTTTATAAACAAGAAAGCCAAAAAAACAAAACCAAAGTATGACATATCAAAGCTGTGTCAGTACATATTATTCCAAACAAGTCATATATAGCACATGGTAAGGTAAATATATATACCAAAGAAAAAAAAAAAAAAAGAAAAGGTATACAGTATATCAAGTTATGTAAGGCAGCGATATCACATGCTTAATAACCAGGGGCATAGTCATGTGTTTGTAGAAGGCAAAGAATGATAAGACATATCAGAGTCCCAGTTGGAAAGTAAGGCATGGAGATCGATGTCATAATAAATGTGCTATAGTATATTAGCTTGATATCCTGATCATATCAAGTTTCTTAGTGCATACTTCGGAAAAACTAACAGCAACAGTATTAACAGATTGTTCCTGAGATATAAGTTATTGTCTGGGGTAGGACCCCCAAGTAGACCACCGAGTGCTGAAAAAGGGCAACCTCATGAAAACTTAAAACAGGATTAGCCCGTAAACCAATTCTCCCATTTTTTATGGAAGATATGCATAGTATCATATAAAGTGTGATGAACCCTCTCCATACTCCTAATCGCCTCCATTCTCGACATCACCTGAGTCCAAGGGACCGTCTCCGACCGCCAGTTAAGGGCCACCGCCCACAGCACAGAGCAACATAGTGTGTGTGCTAGTCTTTGAATTGGTGCAGGGGCACCAGGAATTTTAGCAAACAGTAGTCCCATCTGGGGGGTAATGGATATTCTTGATGTCAGCATTTGAGAAACCACCTCTGATACCCTATTCCAAACCATAGATAGTCTGCCACATTCCCAAAAAGTGTGAAGTATGGTGCCCGGAGCATCACAGCCACGAAAGCAGCGATCAGAGACCCCCTGATAAAACCTATGGACCCTGTCCGGTGTAAAGTACCACCTAGTGTGGAGCTTCACGAGCGTGTCCTTCACTGACATTGATTTAGTGCATTTATGCATATTTTGTAGCATGGAAGACCACGACTCAACTGACAGTTCCACTCCGAGATCAGCCTCCCACGCCAACATGGCCCGAGATTTGTCAGGTAGGTGGAGGCCATTGAGGTAACTATACAATCTCGAAATTACCCCTCTATCTCTAGATGAGGTACGGCTGATTAATTCAAAGGGGGAAGATTCAAGGCAGCCTGTCAAAGGGCCCTGAGAGCTATAAAAGTCTCTGATTTGAATAAATCTATGGAGTTCAGAATCCGGGACATTATATCTGTTCCTAAGGCCTTCAAAAGAGTAAAAGGAGTTGTCTTGGAACAAGGCGTGGAGGGTGGTCAAGGAGTGTTGCATCCACCAGTTATAGGTGTCAGGAGATGTAAATGCCGGTGCAAAGCTTTTATTACCTACAAAGGACATTAAAGGAGGTCTAGAGGAGCGCAGCTGGTACCTGTCATGACATGCTGACCAAAGCTTTAGAGTGTGCCATACTATACTATTAAGCTGTTTAAAGTCCCGAGGGTGCGACATGGAGGACCAAAGTAGGCCCTGAAGGTTAAAGGGGCGAACAGACTCGATCTCGAACCTCAGCCAAGGTGGCAGCGGGGCTCCTGCATGCCATTGTGCGGTCTGGGTCAGTCTAGCAGCCAGATAATAATGCCACAGGCTAGGGACTCCCAGTCCCCCTTGAGAAAGAGGACTATAAACCGTGGGTTTTCCGCATCTGGGCCTCTTATCTTTCCATATGAATCTGTTCACTGCCCTTTGAATGTCCTCCACATCCCCCCTCCGGAGTACAATCGGCAGGGCACGAAAGAGGTATAATAGTTTTGGCAATATAGACATCTTAACTGCCACTATCCTTCCCATAAAAGGGATTGGGAAAGAGTGCCAGAGGGATAACCATTGTCTTACCTTGGCAAAAGCTTGATATAGCTGACAGGGACGGAGCTAGTCGTACCCCCAAATACTGCAGGGACTGTTTCGAGACTGGAAAACCAAATGTGGTAGTGATAGTGTCCATTATTTCTTGAGGGATGTTCACCGAAAGGGCTGAACATTTAGAAAGGTTAACACTCAGGCCTGAAACCCTCTCAAAGTCCCTTAATACCTGTATCAAGTTAGGGAGAGAGACCAAAGGGTCCGGCAGGAACACCAACACATCGTCAGCGTACAAACTAATTTTATGTTCCTCCGAACCCTTCGTGTATCCCCTGATCTCTGGATTACTACAGATAGCCCTAGCCAGGGGTTCTATGGCCAGTGCGAATATTAGTGGTGAGAGGGGGCACCCTTGTCTGGTGCCCCTACCCAGGGGGAAAAGATCCGAAGAGCAGCCCGGCAGCTTTATTTCAGTTTGGGGATCCCGGTATAAAGCCCTAAAGCCATGCACGAAAGCCCCCCGGAAACCAAACTTAGCCAGAATGACATCCAAATATGGCCAAAGCACACTATCAAATGCTTTGTTGATATCAAGTCCCAGTATCAAGGCCTTACGGTGGAATAGGTCGGCATCCTGAATGATATCCGACGCTAGGCAGATATTGTCTGTTATTTGCCTGGATGGAATAAAACCTGTCTGTTCTGGGGCCACCAGGGATGAGATTATAGGTGCTAATCGAGCTGCTAACAGTCTCCCCAAGATCTTAAGATCGTTGTTAAGGACAGAAATCGGCCTATAAGTTTGGGGTAGAGAGTGATCCTTGTTAGGTTTAGGGATTAAAGTCATGTTGGCATGTAGCATATCCGGGGGGAAGGGGGTTACCTTGTAAAACAAAATTAAAGACCCGTGGCAATTTAGGAGATAAAAAGTCTATAATATGTGGACGTAAATCCGTCAGGGCCTGGAGCTTTAGAGAAGTTTTAAGGGATTTGATCACAGCTGCCACTTCCTCTTCCGTGCATGGGGCGTTCAAACTGCCAAGCTGCTCCCCAGATAGAACCGGTAAATCTAAATTATCTACCCATGAATAAGATACATCCCGGTCGCCGACCTCCGGAGGGGAAAGCAATTTCTTATAAAACCGTGAAAAAACACTCAGTACCTCTTTAGGATGTGAGACCAATCTGCCCCCTTCATCCCTTACCTTATATACATGTGCCGGTTGGAGAGACTGGTGGAGCTTCCTGGTGAACATGGTCGAGGCTGTATTACTATGCAATAGAAATCTTGCTTTCGCCCACTTCAGTGATTTCTCAGTGGCCAAGGATAAAATAGAGTCCAGAGCAACTCTCTTTTGTGAAATTTGATGTTGTACCTCTGGAGAGTGGTTTTGGCTATGTAGGTGATATAGTCTATGTAGGTCAGAGGTCAACAAGCGGATATCAGCCAGTCTTTTCCGTTTGCCCTGGGTGGCCAGCTCAATCAACTTTCCCCTCATCACTGCCTTATGGGCAGCCCAGAGCATAGGGGGAGACACTTCACCGTTATCATTAAGGGCAAAGTATTCACGGAGGTGTTCAGTTACTGTGGTGAATGTCTCTAGATTAGAAAAGATAGAGTCATTCATTCTCCAGTTGGACGCGGAGAACGGGAGGCCTACATGTTCCGTAGCGAAAGCTACTATATGATGGTCAGACCATGGGCATACATGAATACCTGCCGAGGAAGAGTTTGCTAACAGAACCGGAGTGCTGAACACATAGTCCAACCTGGCATAGCTGTCATGTGGGTGCGAGTAGTGGGTATACTCTCTCACCCCCACATTTAGTGCCCTCCATGTATCTATTAATTGAAAGTTGGTCAATGATTTATGTAATGCTCGTGGGAAGGCATTGGCCGTGCTCACCGATCTGCTCTTGTCCAGCATGGGATGTGCCACCAAGTTGAAATCGCCTCCAACCAGGACATGTGCAGAGGAGTATCGCTCCAAGATCTGGAAAAAATGTTGAAAAAAAGAACCCTGTGATACATTATGGGCATACAGGTTAGCAATTGTAATTGATTTACCCTGGATAGTACCCTGTATTATGATAAATCTGCTGTCTGGGTCCCTAAACACATGTGGACATCAAAATGCAGAGAGCCACGAACCAGGATCATGACACCTCTAGACTTGGAAGTATATGTGGTGAAATAGACCTGATTATATGCTTTATCAAAAAATTTGGGGTGGTTCAGGGCAGAGAAATGCGTCTCCTGTAGCATAATGATATCCGCTCCTGGGGGGCCTATAGGAGCGGAATGCTTTCCGCCTCTTCTGAGGTGTATTAAAACCCCTCACATTATGTGAGATTACTCGCAGTCCCATAACTGGATATATAAGAGAAAGTTGCAACCCCATTGGCTAAAAGGCACTATTATATCAATGGAGATAAAATTAAACAAGTGATAGGATACCTCAGTGGGCCGTGTATTGAACGGGAGAGCCGATGATAAATCCCCGTCAGCACTCAGTGGTCTACATAAGATCAGGGACACATAGAACAAAAGGGAGAAACTTATTTTCATATAGAGAACAATAAACAAAAAAAAATAAATAAAAAGTACAAAAATGCACAGTTCAAGTCACTGGAGAACATCGGGGGACAGAACCCCGGTTCCAAAAGAGGAGTAACCTAGGACTAAACCGTCCTACACTCTTTTAGGTTTGAAGCAAACCTGCAGCATCAAGCTGTGTACCGCTGCTTTCCCCGCTGCAAATATCGTGCGGGGAATTCTCGGCAATACAGTAAGTGCTGAAGAGTGGGGGGAATAAATGGGCGGGCACAGAGAGCCTTCTGTATGGCCCCAAAAAAAAAGGAAAAACAACTCCAGCAGGAAGATGAAAAAAATTTCAATCAAAAATGCATAAAGTCCCTTCAAGGGTGCCCAGAAAAAAAAAAAACATCCTGGAGCATCCAAAAATACCCACACCCCCCCCCCGTCCCCCGGCATATGAATACAGTACTCAAATCCAAATAGGAGAGAGAGAATAAGGCACGGGGGGGGGCTGCCAATCAGGGTGAGCTCGACCCCTATAAGTTTCTATATTAGAGATGATCAAGGAGCACGATCCCTAGATCGGGGTCCACCGTTGTTGGCTCTCTGTGGTGACGGTGTCGCCCAAATAGCAGATGGACGGGGGGTAGAAGGAAGCCTATGATTGTTTTGGGGTTCCATGAGTCCCAGCTTCAGCAGGAGCTCCTTTCCTTCCACCACATTGAATACTGTATAGGTGGAGCCATTATGGGGAACCGTAAGTTTGAAAGGGAATCCCCAGCGATACCGGATCCTGGCTGTCTGGAGCACAGACGTGACTTCCTTCATCTTTCTCCTTTTATCCAAGGTCGTTGGGGAGATGTCGGGGTAGATTTGTATAGTGACCCCCTCCAGTTGGATATGCTGTGTGGTACGTGCAGCTCTGAGGATGTCTTCTTTCACGACATAGTCCTTAAGGCACATCACTATATCCCTTGGGGGTTTGTCTGGGGTGGGTTTAGGCCTGAGGGCTCTGTGGAGCCTGTCACACGCAAAGGACGAGGCAGGGTGCTCAGGGAGGAGAGAGCCAAAAAGCTTCTTCATTGCAGCTACTAAATCTGTGGTGGTCTCCGGTACCCCCCGCACCCGCAGATTATTTCTCCGATTGCGGTTGTCCAGATCTTCTAGGTGTGATTGAAGCTGGACAACCGTTTCCGAGAGCGACTCATGTTCTTTCCTCAGGTCGGCATGAGCCAGTGTCAGCTCATCATGCTTAGTCTCTAACATGTCTGTCCTGCCACCTAAGGCCGCTATCTCTGCAGTGAGAGTATTCGTGGACTTATGGAGTTCAGCCTGGAACTTTTGTGCAATCCGGTCATACATGCTAGCAAGGCTATCCTCCAGGTCTGCCTTAGTCAGTTGTGGAGCGTACTCACTGCGGTCCGATGAGACAGGAGTAGGAACTGCCCGGGTCGTGGCTTCAGCCGGAGCCTGTGAGCCGTGAGCGCCATCTTGGGCCATAGTCTTCTCCCTGACTCGGAGAAGATATGTCGTCAGGGACCGCTGAACGGGCTTCTTCCTGCGTTTCTTGGGGGTAGGCATACACTAGAAGGTCCCACGGGGGTGATCAGGTAGTTTGGGAATAAAATTTCCAAGCGAAAAGGCCCCGGGGAGTGATTAGAAGGCTCAACCGAGCTCGGAGCGTCTCTCACATGCGACCGTCCGGATCCGCGCCTTGGACACGCCCCTTGAGTTATTTATTAAACTATGCAGTATCACGCTATGTGTCGTTCCCCTTGTGTTTTTCACTTTGCGAGCATGTAAGTGAGGAATCCAGCTTGATTAAAGGATTGAACTCTGGAGGTTGTCCCTACTATTGCTGAGTGTGCCCTGTATCCTGTTTCCTATGAGGAAAAGGTGGTGCCTGGAGGATTGTTGGTTCTTACAAGTTCCTATGGTTATATGATCAAACGCCAATTTTGGGTGGATTGCGGTGAGTATTCTACCATGGGGAGAGGGATCCACGAGGTGTGGTGATGGTACAGCTATCAGTTTGGATTGCCACACTTACCTTCCCTATTAAGCCACAACTACACCTGGTGTTTTTGGACTGTTTAACATTTCATATATGTACTTTCCTCGGAGGACTTCTATCAGTGTCCTGTTTTATGAGTGATGCTGACATTTGAGCGCTGCTTAATGTTGTATATTCGTTGAATGACAGCATTTTATTTTATTATACGATTTAAAGCCTGCATATTGAATGTAGGATCTAGGTTTATTGTATAAGGCAGCCACCCAGGTCAAGAAATGGGGTCCAAAGCCCCACTTATGAAGGATGAAATTCATGTAGGACCAAGAGATAGTATCATATGCTTTTTTGGAATCCAATGATAGAAAACATGTAGGGATATGCTGCTTTTCAACAATGGGAGACAATAAGACAGCGCGCCGAATATTGTCACCTGTTTGGCTCCTTGGTATAAAGCCCCTTTTGATCACGATGAATGATCTCACCAATAAGGTTATTTAGTCTCTGAGCAATGATTTTAGCCAGGATTTTAATATCCAAATTCAATAAGGAGATAGGTCATTAATTAGACCAGATGGAATCGTCTACATGAGGTTTAGGAATAATACAGATAGTAGCTGTGAGGGAGTCCCTACCTAGAGAAGTACAATGAAGAAGGGAATTGGATAGAAGAGGGGCTAAAACGGATGAAAAAGTTTGGTAGTAAAATGCAGAGAACCCATCAGGGCCTGGTCTCTTATTACGTTTTAAAGTTTTAATGACCTCCAGAATTTCTCCCTGCGTAATGGGAGCCTCCATCAATTCCATTTGAGTAGCAGAAAGAAAGGGAAGGTTTAGATTAGAAAAAAAAAAGAGGTGGCTGCGTTAGGGTCTTAGTCACCTTCCGACGTATACAATGTTGCAAGATGAGATCTAAATTTTGTGAGAATTCTGACAGGGTTACTAGAATAGGTGTCTTTCGCGATTTTAAGTCGGATATGCTTAGCAGGGCCATGTAACACCTTAAGCATCCGAGCCATAGGGGTGTCTGGTTTATTAGATTTGAGATTAACGTTATGTCGGGATCTGCAAAGAGTTTTGTCTGCCGACTCGGTAAGAAATAAGTCAAATTCCAGTCTAGCTTTTCCGGGCAGTTGAGGGATCATGTTGGAATGCTGTATAACAGTCATTAAAAGTGGATTCTATCTTATTATTAAGTGTTCTACGTTCCCTTTTAAAACGGGCCATTTGACGCATACATATTCCCCTGAGAACCGGTTTGTGCGCTTCCCAAAGGGTTACGGGTGAAATTTCAGGTGTAGCATTAAGAGTTAAATAATCAGAGAGGGCGTAAACTAATTCAGAGCAATGAGTTGGATTTTTAAGTAAAGTATCGCTCATATACCAGGTGGGATCATGGGCTTTAGGAACGGTTGAAGTTAGGGTTGTAAAAACTGTGCTATGATCTGACCAAGTGCTAGGAATAATCGTAGAAGAAAGGATTTCAGGAGCCATGCCGGTAGAAAGGATGATATGATCTATTCGAGAAAAGGAATAATGTGGATGTGAAAAATGAGTATATCTCCTTTTGGTTGGATTAGGTTCCCTCCACGAGTCAACAAGGTTGCATTGTATGAGTAATTAAGCTAAAGAGAGTATTTTAGAGTTCAATGAAGGAGCTTCTGGAGATTTGTCCAAAAAAGGTGAGATAACTTGGTTTGAATTACCAGCTAATATTAATGTACCAATTTTATGAGAGTCAACCATCTGTAAAAGATGGGATAGAAAGGGTGCAGGATTTTTATTGGGGGAATAATAAGATACAATGGTGACTGCCATGTTCATGAGATGTCCAGCAAGGATAAGGTATCTTCCATCACAATCTTTTATGTCCTTCAGGAGCGAAAAGGGAGTGTAGCAGTGGAAGGCTATTAGTGCCCCACGTTGTTTGGTATCGGCTGTATAAACCTGTGGGAATTTGGGGCTGAAAAATTTGGGGGTGGAGTTAATCAAAAAGTGGGTTTCTTGTAGACATAGAATTTGGGACTTCAAGGAAGTGAATGTACGAAAAGCCTTATGGGGAATATTAAGACCCTGGATGTTTAATGAAAGAATTATCAACAGGGCCATGATAAGGTGTCTTGAGACTTGCTATAAAATATAGGGTAATACCCTGTGAGGACAAGCCCCATTCCCGAGATCCAAAGAAGAGAGAAAGGCAAAGTAGAGAGAGAAGGGGAAAGAAGGGGAAGAGGCAAGGCACAAAATAAAAATAAGCCATAAGGCAAAGACATATGTAAAATCATACATAAATGGTTTCCATTGGTGGGTAAACAAGGGTTCCCCATCAAAGCAAGAAAGATCAGTGTCAAGAGACCCATATAAATGGAACTCTCGAGGGCAACCCAGGGGAGTGTATGGAGCAACCCATGAGGGAGAAGACAACCAAACGATATAGTAATATCATATAATAAACCAGGAGGGCAGCAGAGCCCGGACTATGCCTGCCGACCCCCAATACACCTGGCGAAAACCCCAAGGGGGACCCAACAGGCCAGCGGGGGTCTGAAGGTATAGATTAAGTAACCATTGGAAAAAGTCATGAGAAAAAAAAAATAGGTTGATTAGTATGCAAATAATAAAAACTGAAGTTCCCAAAGCATTTTGACAGGAAGCGGAAGTCTGTCATAATGGCAAAATAGCATAGTGAGCTGAATATAAGGTGGGTCCACGTAGTTGGTGAGGTTAAACAGGGACAATAGAGTAGTAAACCCAAAGAGAAGGGAGAAACCACAGCAACAGTGGGACTACAATATATACCGCTGGTGGTATCAGTCCATAGAGTCCGCCAGGTCAAGAGCTGGAGAGATGAAACGACCACGTTTATGCGAGCTTTGTCTGTCTTTCCTTCCATTGATTTTTGGATGATTCTGTGGAAAGCCTGAGGTAGATTTCTGACGAGGAGTTTCATTAACTTGTGGAGGGTCCATCAAATGTAGGTCTTGATGGGTGGATTGTAGGTCCTCAGCCAAGTGACAGACGTACTTGGTGCCTTGAAAGGTAAATCGGATGGAAAAGGGGAAACCCCATTGATAGGAGATTTGGTGTTGCAATAAAACTTGGAGTAGAGGTTTCAAAGCTCTACATTTGTTGATGGTGAGAGGAGAAAGATCGGCAAAGATTTGATAGGTATGACCCTGAAAGTACAAAATATCTTTCTCTCTAGCTGCAGATAGGAGTTGCCCTTTTCGTGCGATAGAAATAGAATTTAGCGATAATATCGCGAGGTGGACCGTCAGGTTTTCTAACCGATAGTGCAGGATGGACCCTGTCCATTTCTAATCGCTCAACTAAGATAGCTGGTTGCAGCTCTTGAAAAAGTGCAAGCATGGTGGCATGTAAATCAATCACAGTTTCAGGTAGGCCCTGAATGCGTAAGTTAGAGCGCCGTGCCCTATTTTCAAAATCTTCCAGGCGAGACTGTAATAGGTTTTCTTCTTTAAGATTCTCTATTTCTGCAGTGTAAGATTGTGTATTATTATCAATGTCATCCACTCGTGTTTCAAGGTCAGATAGTCTGTAACCCAGTTCTCTAATCTCTTTTGTGAGACTGTTAGTAATGTGGTCAGAGGTTTGGATAAGTAATTTCTGGAACATATGTTCCAATTGATTTAGCAAAGCAGGGGAAGCCATGTCTTTATCTGTATTTCCCTGCAAATTATCATTTAAATCCTGCTGAGCAGAGAGAGTCCCTGTAAGCAGAGAGAAAATGGAGCCCTGAGCGGGCTTAGCTGAGTGTGTGGAGAGACATGCTGAGTCTGAGGTGGAAGCTGCAGCCGCTGCCATTTTGGCAGGAACACAGGCCAGGGCTTCATTAAAGGATTTTTGTTTTGTTTTGTGCCGGTGTCCGACCAGCACCATACCGCCATGAGCCAGGGACTCTCAGATACCTGTGTGGTAATTTGTGAGGCGAATGTTGTCCGATAAACCTCCTTATTTACTGGTTGTTTGCCCTCTGGGAGCGGAGCTTCACCTAGGCATAACCGCTTCGGCTGGTCCCGGGAATGCGCCCCCCCCCCCCCCCCGCAGATTCTGTATCGGTCACCCCAGCAACACAGACTTTGAATGGCTGCTACGGATGCTTCCGAGATCCTCCGAATGCTGACGAAGCGAAGGAAAGGTGTGTGTCTACATCCTGGGCGGAGATCCATCTACAGCAAGGATAACTTTTAAAGGCGTATATACCGTATTTTCCGGCATATAAGACGACTGGGCGTATAAGACGACCCCCCTAATTTTCATCTACCGGTAATACTTATACTTAGGTTACCTTGGAGATATTATACTCTGCGTATAAGACGACCCCCCATTTTTGGGGGATTTTTTTGATGTTCAAAAGTAGTCTTATACGCCAGAAAATACAGTAATTATAATTCTGACAACGCTGATTACAGAGAAATGCGCGCATTGGGAGAGGCCTCACACGTAATGTTATTCCGCAAGTCGGCCTGACTGCTTGGACCTGCTGGTTGATTATAACACATACTGTAAAATTCCTTCAAAATTGGAGCATCACTGCGAATATAAACCGGAAGTGACTCAAGGAGGAAGTTTACATCTTCATTGTAAAGGAGCCATAGTAGCATAATTTAAGGAACGCTTGCTTGGACAGCTGAGAGGCTGGAGATCACTGCCAATTCCTTAACCTGATTTGTGATAATCAAACATCTGGTAAGAGTCTAAACACACCTTTACAAGAGGTGAACGATCTGGCAGTGGGAAGTTATTTGCTGTGCCAAACTGGTCTGTGTCCTCTTCATGAGTGCCTCTCCTTCATCCACACCACGTGGTGCTGTGAAGGATTTGAGTCTGTACAACCTGCACCTTCTATTTCTGCACTTTACAACTCTAAGAAGAATCATTTGCACCCGTTTATGGACTATATTGGGACTTTTTTTCATCACTCATTCATTTTTTTATTTGTATAGAAAGTGTTTTACCCGCACATTGCCCTTTATTACACAACCTTTATGTATTTGTCATTTTTGATACATACGCATTTATATATATTTTTTTTCAATGAGGAGTTCTTTAGACTCACATAGTTAGCATTTATTTAACTCTTGAACTGAATACTGTTTCTTTTGCCTCTCTGTATGTTTATTACCGTTACTATTATGGGTATTACAGGCACTATTACTGTTACTATTACCAGTATTACCTGTGTTTACATATATAATTAACATGGTACCAGATCCTATTTAACCTGATAATTGTGATGTATTGTGATGTATCCTTCCTGTTTACTTTTACTATCTCCTAATTGATTGTGATATTTTCCATTTTACCCATTTCTCACAGCAATGTATATACATGTATATTATGCATCCTTAGCTTGTTGTTTTTGAATGCTTACAGTTACAATTTTGTCCATTGTATTCTTTAAATTCAATAAAAATGTTAAAAAGAAAAACATTAAAATAAAAGAATAAACATTAAAATATCAGGACTTCTCCATATAATTTCTTTGCTTGTAATGTTAGGTTTTAAGCTAGTTGAATAAAGTTAAACTATTATTAATACTTACTTACTATGTATATTTTGAGCCAACTTTAGATACAGTATGTATGATAAGTTGTTATGATATAAACGTTGGCCAGTGGCTCATTTACCTAGAGGGAGTAACACATGCCCAACATTGTATATACTAAATACTTTTTTCACAAAAACGTCATAGGGGAGTTAATCCCCAGTCACCACAGGTTTAATTTTCTTTACAATAAAAGAAGCAATCTCACCTCTAGATTTTAATAAAGATTTTCAACAATAATGAAAGAAGCACCTTTGCTATTTATTTACTGATATTTAAAAAAAATGCTAATTGATAATATTACAAGGATAATTGTCAAAACCAAGTAAGTAACATTTGAATGTATAATGCATTAGCCTACATCTTCGCTAAATATGAATTTTGTTCCATGTAATAAAGACCAAATGTTAGTTTTAACTGTTATTGCACTACTATTAGAGTACAATGGGGGTCTATTAATTAATGCCCAATAGACAACTTTGAATATTTTGTAATTCAATAAATCCTGGATTAATTTAAAATATGTGTAATTCTTGTGTAAATTTGGGTGAAAACATATATGAATAGACCACTTAATATTTTGTTATGTTTATCTGACCCCTGGATAGCACAACATTTAATGCAGTTATAACTAGTGTGGAAGAAATGTTAAAGTGATTGTAAACCTTCATTTTTTTTCTAATTTAAATTATAAACATGTTATGATTACATGTTCTGTGTGATGGTATTGCACAGAGCAGTGGCTTACCTCCTCTTCTGGTGTCCCCCATTGGCATTCTTGGCTCCTTTTCTGAGTGCCCCCTCAGCAAGCCATTTGCTAAGGGGGCACCTGCGCTGGCTAATTCCTGAGCCGGGTTGTGTGTGTTAATTGATACACACAGCCTGGCCCAGCCATGCCCCTTGCTCCCTCCCCACTGGATTTGACTGACAGCAGCAGGAGCCCATAGCACAGTGCTGGATTCAGATAAGTGTTTAGGGGGGGGGGGGGGTAACAGGCAGTGACATTTTTTTTTACCCTAATGCAGAGAATGCATTAGGTAAAAACAATTTTTTGCATTTAGAACCACTTTAAAATGTGCAGATTTGTTGTGTTAAAATGCTAAAAATACAATAAGCATTAAGTTGGGAAAGACACGTTTGCCTGTTTACACCAATTTTATTTAAAATACAAATTTAAATAAATATAAAATGCATTAAATCGCAAGTTTTAAAAAAAATAATTAAAATTTCAGAAAAAGTCCAAAAAGGGTATGAGTTTGAGGTCATTCTACCAGGTTAAATAGGTATGAAATGAAATTGAAACAGTTCAGTACACTAAAAAGAAGTTTTTAATGTTTTGTAAATCATTCAGGTGTTCAGCTGCAGCAAGACTATCTGTAGGGCTTTATGTATGATTTTATGAAATTAGGTGCGCATGAGACCGAGTCTAGACCAAAACTGTCTATAAAGTATTTCTAGTATTCCTAGGATTTGGATATAGAAAGGCTTGTCTTGTACAATATATATGATCTCATGGTAAAATATGGTATCTTATATTTTAAAACCAAAGGTGAAAGCCATTCCATACAGCAAATATAAAACAATGGCAGGGAGTAGATCCAAGACACCCTGATATCCTAGAACATCCTTAGTGTTCCAAGCTCAATGGCGCTGGACCCAGCATCAGAGAGGAGGAGGAGAGGACCCCGAGCTTCATGTGACTGACATGAAGATATTTGGCAAAAGTAAGTATTAAATAATATAAAACATAAACGACATGTGAAGGCATTCATTGGGGAGAGGGGTAACTGGGGGATCCTAAAGTTGAGCTTTAATATCTCTTTGTGTTTTTTAGGTTTTGCTGTCGATAATGCAGCATGACAACAAGACTACCGTGATTGAATTTCTTCTACTGGGGTTTTCTAGCTTGCACCAATTCCACAATGTTATATTTTATGCTGTTCTATTAGCTTACATGATATGCATCTTTGGAAATATAACTATCATTGTTTTAGTTCGGACTCAGCCAAGTCTTCAGATCCCAATGTACTTCTTCATTACTGCATTTGGTGTTTTGGAAATTATGTTTGTCTCAGTAACTACCCCAAAACTCTTAGCTATCCTCGCCAAGAATGATTATAGCATATCTGTGGCTGGATGTTTTATACAAATGTATACTTTACATGCTTTAGGAGAAACAGAATGCTTTCTTCTTGCACTGATGGTCTTAGATCGATACTTGGCAATTAACAATCCACTGCGATATTCAGCTATTATGACCAACATGTTTTGTTGTGTGTTAGGTGCTATTCCCTGGATGGCGGGGTTCATTATTTCTTTCATACCTGTAATCTTCACAGTCCTTCTGGAGTACTGTGGCCCCAATGCGATAGATCAGTATTTCTGTGATCTGGCTCCACTGCAAAATTTGGCATGCTCTGACCCAATGATCAGTAATTTTGCCACGATTTCTGTAACCATCACTTCTGCAATTTGCCCTTTTATTACAATAGTAATTCTCTACATTCAGATCATAAGAACTGTGTTTAAAATAAGCAGCACTGCAGGGAAAATGAAAGCATTTTCTACATGTTCCTCCCATCTTATCGTAGTCTGTCTGTTCTATGGAACAGTCATTATTGTCTATATCAGGCCAAAGGGCAGTCATTATGATACATTCCTGGCTCTTATGTACACAATGGTTACTCCAATGCTCAACCCCTTTATTTATACACTCAGGAATACTGAAGTGAAAAATGCTTTTAGAAAATTAATTAAGTTGGTTCAAAAATCATTTTCATACTACAAGAGCTTTACATGTTAAAGAGACGCTAAGATTCTATATTTATAAAGGGAAAGTATAGTGCATTTTATTTTTTATTATTCATTGCTTCATTCATTGTATGTAAGCCCTAACTTATACTGTTTCCTTTTTTGCTTTTCTGTGGTCTTTTTTTAAAAAAATAACTGCACTCTTCAAGCTGTGCCCAAAAAAAAGGTATGCAAAGAGCAAAAGACTAGTCACCAGTATTTTCTGTGCGATCCATGCTGTTGATCTTCCCCTATTACTGTCTTACTGTACATTGTTCTGCAATGAGTCTGTGTGGAGGTGGCCATCTTACCGTGTTTCCCCGAAAATTAGACCGGGTCTTATATTCATTTTGGCTACAAAAAATATACTAGGGCTTATTTTCAGGGGATGTCTTATTTATTTATTTACGGTATGTACAAGGGTGATCTTAAAGTGGTTGTAACCTTAAAAAAAAAAAAAATATATATATATATATATATATATATATATATATATACAGTGCCTTGTGAAAGTATTCGGCCCCCTTGAATTTTGCGACCTTTTGCCACATTTCAGGCTTCAAACATAAAGATATAAAACTGTAATTTTTTGTGAATAATCAACAACAACTGGGACACAATCATGAAGTGGAATGAAATTTATTGGATATTTCAAACTTTGTTAACAAATAAAAAACTGAAAAATTGGGCGTGCAAAATTATTCAGCCCCTTTACTTTCAGTGCAGCAAACTCTCTCCAGAAGTTCAGTGAGGATCTCTGAATGATCCAATGTTGACCTAAATGACTAATGATGATAAATAGAATCCACCTGTGTGTAATCAAGTCTCCGTATAAACGCACCTGCACTGTGATAGTCTCAGAGGTCAGTTTAAAGCGCAGAGAGCATCATGAAGAACAAGGAACACACCAGGCAGGTCCGAGATACTGTTGTGGAGAAGTTTAAAGCTGGATTTGGATACAAAAAGATTTCCCAAGTTTTAAACATCCCAAGGAGCACTGTGCAAGTGATAATATTGAAATGGAAGGAGTATCAGACCACTGCAAATCTACGAAGACCTGGCCGTCCCTCTAAATTTTCAGCTCATACAAGGAGAAGACTGATCAGAGATGCAGCCAAGAGGCCCATGATCACTCTGGATGAACTGCAGAGATCTACAGCTGAGGTGGGAGACTCTGTCCATAGGACAACAAAGTCGTATACTGCATAAATCTGGCCTTTATGGAAGAGTGGCTAGAAGAAAGCCATTTCTTAAAGATATCCATAAAAAGTGTCGTTTAAAGTTTGCCACAAGCCACCTGGGAGACACACCAAGCATGTGGAAGAAGGTGCTCTGGTCAGATGAAACCAAAATCGAACTTTTTGGCAACAATGCAAAACGTTATGTTTGGCGTAAAAGCAACACAGCTCATCACCCTGAACACACCATCCCCACTGTCAAACATGGTGGTGGCAGCATCATGGTTTGGGCCTGCTTTTCTTCAGCAGGGACAGGGAAGATGGTTAAAATTGATGGGACAATGGATGGAGCCAAATACAGGACCATTCTGGAAGAAAACCTGATGGAGTCTGCAAAAGACCTAAGACTGGGACGGAGATTTGTCTTCCAACAAGACAATGATCCAAAACATAAAGCAAAATCTACAATGGAATGGTTCACAAATAAACATATCCAGGTGTTAGAATGGCCAAGTCAAAGTCCAGACCTGAATCCAATCGAGAATCTGTGGAAAGAACTGAAAACTGCTGTTCACCAACGCTCTCTCTGAGCTTGAGCTGTTTTGCAAGGAGGAATGGGCAAAAATTTCAGTCTCTCGATGTGCAAAACTGATAGAGACATACCCCAAGCGACTTACAGCTGTAATCGCAGCAAAAGGTGGCGCTACAAAGTATTAACTTAAGGGGGCTGAATAATTTTGCATGCCCAATTTTTCATTTTTTTATTTGTTAAAAAAGTTTGAAATATCCAATAAATTTCGTTCCACTTCATGATTGTGTCCCACTTGTTGTTGAATCTTCACAAAAAAATTACAGTTTTATATCTTTATGTTTGAAGCCTGAAATGTGGCAAAAGGTTGCAAAGTTCAAGGGGGCCGAATACTTTTGCAAGGCACTGTATATATATATCCTTTAAAGCATGATAGACAGCACAGTCCTTGTGCTGTGTCATTTACCCCTCTCTATATTTAAAAAAAAACCTGGAATAAAACTTATTTTAAAAATGTAAAAATATTTTTTAAAAGGTTTTTGTGTCCCCTGTCTTCTCTTCTCCTCTCCCCCTGTCAGCTCAGGAGTCAGCATTATGACATTCGGTGCTCCCAAAAATAAACCTTGGTTAAAGTCATTGTAAAATTATGTAATCTGTTTTGTATAAAGATTATATAATATCCAGTAAATCTCCATTTGTAAGCAGCGCTGTAAATAAAGTATTTTCCACAAAAAAGTTACAAAAGGAGACACACCGCACATTATATAATTTTTACCTAAAGGATTATATGTTTTTACAAGGATTTTAACTAGGGCTTATTTTCCGAGTAGGGCTTATATTGCAGCTATCCCCAAAAACCACGCTAGGTCTTATTTTCGGGGAAACAGGGTAATAGAGGAAGAGATTTGCTTTATTAAGTCAGAGCCTCATTATATCATTCCAATTCCCCTGAAATGAGCAGCCAGAGGCAGCAGTGCCTGAGAACTCACATTGCAGATACCTTATACAGCTATGAGGTTATAGGTGCAGGACTACCTTGGCACCCTTACATACCAGAAAGCACACTGCAATATTTAGGAGGAATTTAAGGACAAAGATAAATATTTTATTCAATTCCAATTTCCAGATCTTCCGTATAGCAAATCTTCACTGGTTAAGTTCAGGACAGGGATGACATCATTCCTTACTATTTCAATCCAGC
Source organism: Pelophylax lessonae (assembly GCF_965119305.1). NCBI lineage: Eukaryota > Metazoa > Chordata > Amphibia > Anura > Ranidae > Pelophylax > Pelophylax lessonae. Next base: position 33,039,061 of record NC_138780.1, read on the forward strand.
AAAGGCTATGAGTTTTCAGTCCGCAGCAGGAAATCAGGAGCTTAGTTCACTTTTGACAGGACCCACATGTGATTTTTTTTTTTGTACTTAGAGGGCCTTTAAAGAGGTAAAACATGGGGAGATGTGCATTTATTGCTGAAATATACTGAATTTCTTTTATATTTTGCCTTGATAAACACTTTAATTTAAATGTTATTTTTGAAGTGATGTTGACAATTGCACCAGTCCACCCAGTTCATCAGCAAAAAAAGATTAATGTTTTGTACCAAATTACATTCAAAGACAGGTTTAGTACAGAGAGGAAAAAAAGAAAAAGAAAAAAAAGCTGTTGAGTGTCAAAACAGAAACCCTAGGAGGGATTGAGATGGTTTCCAGAAATTGGAGAGGTGGACATTTTGATAAACATTTAAGGCGCAGGGAGTCATTTTGGATTTATGAAACAAAGGTCCTGACCCCTGCCGGCTTAAATGTCGAATTTGACTTGAATTGTTTTATATCTAACAGATAAAGTCTTTATAATTATATAGATGTATTATTGTGTCTGTCATTATGGGTTGTATTTATTTTGTGAAAGATGGCCGTGGGATGACAAATTACAATCAATTCTAATATTTTGCTTATTGTGCTGTTTTAACTTGGAGGTCAGAGTGTCCCTATAATCCAATGGTCTGAGATTTTTAGACCGCTAAAGTTTGAATGGGTGGAGCAGCAGTGCTCTACCTTTTGATTTTATGCAACGGGGAAGCTATATTTAATTATGGAGATAGTAGTTTGAATGATTAATAGCCGCTGCGCAGCCCTTCACGGCAATCAAACAGGGAGCGTCATGTTTCCATGATGCCAGGAAGATTGTGTATTCAAGTGCAGGTTGACTACATAGCTCCATTCCCACTGTTGAAGTCCCGCCTACAGATGTAACGCATACGGGGGAGGAGCTATGCACTGACGTTACCTGCAGCCATCTCATTAGTTTATCTGTAACTCGAGCTCTAGATGCATGCACTTGGCACAAGTGCTTTATTTAGATCCTCTTTTCTACCAACAATGGACCTCTGGACTACTGTTGCTGCCCAGTATATGGGAAGGTGTTTTAGACCTTTTGGTCAAAGTTATGAGGTGAGCGGCTGCTGATGTCTTTGGTGGATGGGCTGGACTCACACTGACACTTATATGTTCTGGCTTGGATGCATATCCTCATCACAGTGGCTTACATTTTGTTTTCCATTATATATTTATTTAAGGAATTTTTTTAGACATTTAATATTGATTGGTTATTTGAGCTGCACTGTTTTTGAGTTAAAAAACAGCTGTATGTTTACTGTTTTGGCTAACACCTCTGACTAAATTTGAACCTTTAGCCCCCCGGTTCACACTTATGCAATGCGGGAAGGCTGCGAATTCGCAGCCTGTTCCCGCATCGCAAATGCACCCCTGGCAGTTCACACTGCCATATGCGATACGCTGGGGGTGTCAATGAAATCTTAACGACATCCCCCAGTTTGATCGCATATCGCAGTGCGATTTTGCAGTTTGCACAGGATCGGATCGCACAAGTGTGAACCGCTGTGCGATCCAATCCTGATGCGGCTGCAAAAAAGGGCCCTGTGCGTGTTTGGTGCGGGTGCGGTGCGAATTTAGCCATACAAAGTGTATGGCTAAACTCGCACCGCACAGCCGATCGCATGTAATGAAGGAGCAGTGCGCTCCGACATTACATGCGAACGCCGCAGCCGCACAAATGTGAACCGGCTCTTAAATAGGAAGTAAACCCTCCTCTGCAAGCTGTACCTATAGGTAAGCCTATGCTAAGGCTTACCTATAGGTACTGTAAATATCTCCTAAACATGCACCGTTTAGGAGATATTTACCTTACATGCAGCCAGTGACGTCACTGGCGCATGCGCTCTGAAGGAATGGCCGCTCGTGCCGTTCCTTAAGAGCCCCATGCCGTGACCGTCGGCTCCCACGCACGTGCGCGGGAGTGACGTCACCGCGGCTCCGGCCAATCAGATGGCCGGATGCCGCGATCCCGGAAGGCGGGCAACTGGACATGTCGCCCGTCATAGAGGTAAGCGGGCGGCACGGCGGGGGCTTGTTCTAAGGTAAGTATTTCATTGTGAGCTAGTATGCAATGCATACTAGCTCATTATGTGTTTCTCTTGCAGGGTGAAAAAAAAAATGTGGGTTTACAACCTCTTTAAATACAAACAGGATGTCGTACTTAACGTCCACTCTTTCCATGGTTCGTAACCCAACATCGTGTGATTACACCCAAGATTGCATAAAAAAAACATGAATTCTGCAAATTAATGTGGTTGTAAACCTCAAACATGAGATGTGAACAAAGCACGTCCCTCTATGGTGAGTACTTGTCTCAATTCAGAGCACTAAGTGTAATTTGTGTCTGCTGCGCCTTTCCTCTGCTATCTGCATGAGTCACTTCTGACAAGATTTCTTGACATCAAGAGAAAAAAGGAGACAGTGGAGGGACCAGTACACAGCCTGTGATTACTAGTCTCAGCTCTGTTTCTGTGTGCTCTGTGGAGGGGGTGTGACCCTTCCCTCCAATCAGCTCTCCTCATGCTCTGCAGATTGTAATTTTAGCTTTCTGCCCCTTTTAGCTCTCTGACTGCCCAGTCTTTATAAGTTCTGCACTTTGAACAGATGTAGAGAAGAGAAGATTTTAGATAAACAGGTACAACTTATTTAGGAGGATTTGTTTCTTATGTAATCTTTATTTTTAGAGAGACAATGTTCAGTAAAGATACATAGGAAGCAACAAGAAAAAAAAAAACAAAAAACATCACGTTACAAATGAATGTGGCAGTCCCATTGAAGAAGAAACATACTGCCGACAGCATATAAAATAGTATACAAAATTGGACATACTGTAGTCTGAACTTCAAGGCAGGATGGCTATGAGATTTAGTTTGCTAGGTACCACATCATATTTTGTGGATTGTCAGCAATAATATATCATATGTTGAAATGAGAGCAACAAAGCACTCACTGACTAAGCAAAACAGTAAAAAAAAAAAATTGAACAAAGAAAAAAAATAAAAGAAAATGGCAGCGAAAAAGCACTCTGATAAGGTTGCGCTGTCACATTTTGGATATAATTGGTGGGCCAGTGCGTGTCATGAACATATAAAATATCAATGCAAACTCAAATAACATTGGTCACAAAACATACAGTATATCATGCCTCATATGGCATAAATTGCATATCAGAAGTCATAACTCAAAACCTCCCATGAATTTAAGGCATGGGTGGTGGTGAGAGATGCGAGATCAGAGAGCTACCAGTTCATGCAATCAAGCCATAGAGCGTGAGATAAGTTTCGGCCTGCTAATACTTTCTCAAGGGGGACCCATTTCCTTTAAATTATGGTTTCAGTCCAATTTCCTTTGCAGGGTAATAGCCTCATAATTTCGGCATATGGGAATGCCCATGCCACCCAGCCACTTGAGGAGCTGGATGGTTTGGAGAGTCAGGCGTGGGTGCCGCTTATGCCAAATACAGCTAAAAAACAAACTGTTGAGGCTCGAAAATTATGACCTGGACAAGGAGATGGGTACAATTTGTAGATAGAAAAGAATCCTGGGCAGTACATTTATTTTCAGTATATTGACATGGCCCATCCAAGAAAAGGAGGCATGGTCCCAGCTTGTCAGGTCTGACCGTATTGTGAAAAGTAGGGGGCTAATTACTTTGGTGGATACTTTGGTGGATACCAAAGTATTTTCGGGAATTATGACCAAGTAAAAAAGAACGAGATTTACAACTGTGTACGTATGCCCGAGGGGATTGAGATTGGAAGAATCTCAAACCTATTTTAATATTTTGAAAATGGAAAACTGATGGGATCCCTGTAGTTCAGCCATGATGTTGGGGAGGGAGTAGTGGGACACCCATGTAAAACAGCAGGTCATCTAAACCAACAGAATTTTAATACCACCACCTCCTCCACACTTCAAGTTCTTAGATATCAACTAAGCAAGCGCCTCCACATCAAATTTGACGAATACATGAAACAACTTAGACTTCAGTCCTACACTACAAACCTGGGATATTCATGGCTAAACATATAAAAAGTCAAATTTCCAACAAAAAAATGTAATTCCTTATAAAAAGGGTTGAACGAACCTGGAATGTATTGTTCGGGATCGTACCGGATTTTTAGGTATTCGGTACCTAGACACAGACCCGAACATTTCACTGTATGTTCGGGTACTGTCCGTTGTTCGGTAATGTTATTTGATGTTTTGGCGCGGTTTTAATGGCGCGGTTTCAACAGGTGCAAGGCAGCCAATCAGCAAGTGTTTAACTAGTGTGCCCTTAGAAGCCATCACAGCCATGCCTACTAATGGCATGGCTGTGATTGGCAAGTGCAGCATGTGACCCAGAGTCTATATAAGCTGGAGTCAGATAGCGCCGCGCGTCACTCTGCTCAAACTATACTAGGGAGAGGTTCCTGATGCTGCTGAGTGAGAGATAGGGAGAATATTGTAGGGTCAGGCTGGAGATTGCTTTGAGGGAAAGAATAGGAAGAATCTTCTTTAACCACTTGCCGACCGCTGCAAGTAGATATCCTGCGGCGGTCAGCCCCTCACAGGCAAAGTGACGTATATATACGTCACTAGCCTGTGAGGCTCTGGGGAGCGAGCACGCACCCCCGGAGGAGCGCTCCCACTCCCGTGCGGACCCGATGTCCGCCGATCACTCTGCGATCGTCGGGGGAGAGGGAGAAAGTCAGGCGGCTAGAGTAAACAAGCCGCTTGTCATTCTCCCCTGTGTAGAAACACTGATCATACGGTTCTACTATGTAGGACCATTGATCATTGTTCCTACAGCTCAAGCCACAGCCAATCACAGATAGAATCACGCCCCTAGGGACACACACCACCCCTCCCTCTCAAATAAAGTTAACCCCTTCACTGCCAGTGTAATTTTACAGTAACAGTGCATATGTATAGCACTGATTACTGTAGTAATGTCACTGGTAACCCCAAAAGTGTCAAAAATGTCAGTCAAGGGTCCGATCTGTCCGCCGCAATGTCGCAGTACCGCAAAAAATCGCAGATCGCCGCCATTACGCGTTAAAAAAAAAAACAACAAAAATGACAAAAATCTTTCCCTTTGTTAGTAAACGCGATAACTTTTGCGCAAACCAATCAAAATACGCTTTTTGCGATTTTTTTTTACCAAACACATGTAGCATAAAACAAATTGGCCGAAAATGTTAAAAAATTTTGATTTTTACATTTTTTGGGGGGGAATTTCATATAAAAAAATGAGAAAAATATTGTTATTTTTGAAAAATTGACGCTCTTTTTTTGTTTATAGCGCATGATCAAAAAATCGCACAGGTGATCAATTACCACCAAAAGAAAGCTGTTTGTGGGAAAAAAGGACGTCAAATTCGTTTAGGTACGGCGCCGCACGACCGCGCAATTGTCTGTTAAAGTCACGCAGTGCCGAATCGCAAAATACCCCCTGGTCAGGAAGGGGGTAAAATCTTCCGGGGCTTAAGTGGTTAATCAGACAGCGATCTACATTGATTGTATTGTGTGGGGGTGCAGTGCACGATCTTTATGCCCTGACCTGAGCCCAGTGAGGAGGAGAAAGTAGAAAAAAAAAAACTTTTATCAGTTTGTTAGGTGGGTGGCGTGCGGTGCTGCACATTTAATGCAAGCTCAGTGCATATGTGTCTGCTTAATCTGCATTTAAAAAAGATAAAAACTTTTTTCCTTCATATTTAACTGTGACTTACACTGCATTTCAAATCTGCTATTTAACAAGCACCAGTTAAGGGGACAAATATTTTTCAGATTTTCATTCATACATTACAGTTCGATACACCCATTGTATTCCGCTTTGCAATAAAAACCCATTTAGGGGGAAAAAAAATAAATTGTAGCCTAGTCTGCATAAGTGAGATATACCCATTGCATACTGTTGTATTCCGCTTTGCAATAAAAACCCATTTAGGGGAAAAAAAAAGTTAATTGCGGCCTAGTCTGCATATGGTACAGTGAGATACACCCATTGAATACTGTTGTATTGTGCATTGCAATAAAAACCCATTTAGGGGAAAAAAAAGTTAATTGCGGCCTAGTCTACATATGGTACAGTGAGATACACCCATTGCATACTGTTGTATTCCGCTTTGCAATAAAAACCCATTTAGGGGATAAAAAGCTAATTGCGGCTTAGTCTGCATATGTTACAGTGAGATACACCCATTGCATACTGTTGTATTCCGCTTTGCAATAAAAACCCATTTAGGGGATAAAAAGTTAATTGCGGCCTAGTCTGCATATGGTACAGTGAGATACACCCATTGCATACTGTTGTATTCTGCTTTGCAATAAAAACCCATTTAGGGGAAAAAAACGTAATTGCGGCCTAGTCTGCATATGGTACAGTGAGATACACCCATTGCATACTGTTGTATTGCGCATTGCAATAAAAACCCATTTATGGGAAAAAAAAGTTAATTGCGACCTAGTCTACATATGGTACAGTGAGATACACCCATTGTATACTGTTGTATTCCGCTTTGCAATAAAAACCCATTTAGGGGATAAAAAGTGAATTGCGGCCTAGTCTGCATATGTTACAGTGAGATACACCCATTGCATACTGTTGTATTCCCCTTTGCAATAAAAACCCATTTAGGGGGAAAAAAAAGTTAATTGCGGCCTAGTCTGCATATGGTACAGTGAGATACACCCATTGCATACTGTTGTATTGCACATTGCAATAAAAACCCATTTAGGGGGAAAAAAAAGTTAATTGCGGCCTAGTCTGCATATGGTACAGTGAGATATAACCATTGCATACTGTTGTATTCCGCTTTGCAATAAAAACCCATTTAGGGGATAAAAAGTTAATTGCGGCCTAGTCTGCATATGTTACTGTGAGATACACCCGTTGGATACTGTTGTTCTATTCCGCTATTCAATAAACACCCATTTAGGGAAAAAATATAAAATTGCGGCCTAGTCTGTATCTGTACGTGTGAGATGCACCCGTATACTGTTGTTCTATTCCGCTATTCAATAAACATATTCAGAAAATTACAGAGCTGCAGATTGAAAAGGAAAAGTTATTTTTAATAACATTTAATTACAATATGACTTGTGTCACAATTGTAAACACTATATTATATATATATTTTTTTTGCTATTTTTTTCCCCACAAAAGTGAAGTTACCCTTTAAACCCTAACATAAGGGGAGTTTGAGTAGGTAATGTGGAACACAAGCTCTCCGCCTATATGAATGATGTGCTGTTTTTTTTTTCAACTTTACATTTTTCTTTATTAAAGGAAAAGGCAGGTAAATAATAAAACAAGGGTAGCCAATATATGTAGATACAAAGACTACAATAGCATGGTATTGCTATGACAACAACATCATAACTTCCCGTGGAGACACCTGAGGTTGGTGCTTGTTGATAGGGAAGATTTGTTTTTGTGCCGTGAAGTGTTGCGTCAGTAAATTTGAGGTAAAGGAGCAGTATTTTTTAAGAACTGCTAAATAGTGGGGGAAGGACATGGGGGAGGTCTACCCCCGAGTAAAGATAGGGGAAAATTCTTCAAAATTTTGGTAACGAGTTGTATTTAGCCAATCGGGGCTCGTTATGAAAGAGGAGCACTCAGCTATCTATTTTGCCCATGTGTTTTAGAAGGTGGGGGTGGATAAATTTGCTTTGGCGATTGCGAATTCCATTTGAAAGTTTGTATTCAGAATGAGGATGGTGTCAGTTAGGGCAGGGGGTTGATTTGATTTCCAATTCTTTGCCACTGCTAGACAAGCTGCGATTAATACAAGTGTTACTAGAACCCGGGTATGTCCAGGCCAGGTAGGTAGTAATAGTTCCAGCAGTAGGTCTAGTGGAGACATAGGGAATGAGATATCATATAGCCATGAGATAACGTTAGCTATCTCTAGCCAGTAATTTGTGATGGCTTGGCAGCCCCACCAGATGTGTCATAGTATACCAATATTGTCACATTCTCTCCAACTTTTTGGTGAAGTGGTGGGGTATATGGCTGCTAGTCTGTCAGGGGTATAGTACCATTTGTGGAACAGTTTGTGTGAAGCTTCCCAATGGGAAATACAATGGGATAGATGGAGAGGCATTGTTAGGGCCCAAGTCAATTGTTTGGTTGGAGGTGGATTTTCTGTTAATGTGGACCAAAATTTGATTGAGAATGATGTTTCAGGATGTTGTGTGGTAAGTAATTTGTATGTTAGGGAGATACCTTTGGTTGTAGAATTGTTGGTGTCATGTGGTGATTAATGGGGAGTACTCGGATTGGGCGGGTGTGGAAAGTGGGGTCCCCCAGGGTTCTGTCCTGGGACCAATCCTGTTTAATTTATTCATAAATGATCTGAAGGAGGGGATATTGAGTACAATCTCAGTATTTGCGGATGATACTAAATTAGGCATGCCAATATCTTCTATGCAGGATGTGGAAACCTTGCAAGCGGACCTGAACAAAATAACGGGGTGGGCAACTACATGGCAGATGAGATTTAATGTTGAAAAATGTAAAGTAATGCACTTGGGGGCCAGAAACCAGAAAGCAAGCTACTCACTAGGGGGGGAACCTCTGGGTGAGTCTAGGATGGAAAAGGACCTGGGGGTACAATGCACAGTGACCTGATAAGCATGTCCCATCAATGCACAGTGACCTGATCAGCATGTCCCATCAATGCACAGTGAGCTGATCAGCATGTCCCATCAATGCACAGTGACCTGATCAGCATGTCTCATCAATGCACAGTGACCTGATAAGCATGTCCCATCAATGCAAAGTGACCTGATAAGCATGTCCCATCAATGCACAGTGACCTGATCAGCATGTCCCATCAATGCACAGTGACCTGACCAGCATGTCCCATCAATGCACAGTGACCTGATAAGCATGTCCCATCAATGCACAATGACCTGATAAGCATGTCCCATCAATGCACAGTGACCTGAGAAGCATGTCCCATCAATGCACAGTGACCTGATAAGCATGTCCCATCAATGCACAGTGACCTAATAAGCATGTCCCATCAATGCACAGTGACCTGACCAGCATGTCCCATCAATGCACAGTGACCTGATAAGCATGTCCCATCAATGCACAGTGACCTGATCAGCATGTCCCATCAATGCACAGTGACTTGATCAGCATGTCTCATCAATGAACAGTGACCTGATAAGCATGTCCCATTAATGCACAGTAACCTGATAAGCATGTCCCATCAATGCACAGTGACCTGATCAGCATGTCCCATTAATGCACAGTGACCTGACCAACATGTCCCATCAATGCACAGTGACCTGACCAGCATGTCTCATCAATGCACAGTGACCTGATAAGCATGTCCCATCAATGCAAAGTGACCTGATAAGCATGTCCCATCAATGCACAGTGACCTGATCAGCATGTCCCATTAATGCACAGTGACCTGACCAGCATGTCCCATCAATGCAAAGTGACCTGATAAGCATGTCCCATCAATGCACAGTGACCTGAGAAGCATGTCCCATCAATGCACAGTGACCTGATCAGCATGTCTAATCAATGCACAGTGACTTGATAAGCATGTCCCATCAATGCACAGTGACCTGATCAGCATGTCCCATCAATGCACAGTGACCTGATCAGCATGTCTCATCAATGCACAGTGACCTGATAAGCATGTCCCATAAATGCACAGTGACCTGATCAGCACGTCACATCAAGGCACAGTGACCTGATCAGCACGTCCCATCAAGGCACAGTGACCTGATCAGCATGTCCCATCAATGCACAGTGACCTGATCAGCATGTCCCATCAATGCACAGTGACCTGATCAGCATGTCCCATCAATGCACAGTGACCTGATCAGCATGTCTCATCAATGCACAGTGACCTGATAAGCATGTCCCATCAATGCACAGTGACCTGATCAGCACGTCCCATCAAGGCACAGTGACCTGATCAGCACGTCCCATCAAGGCACAGTGACCTGATCAGCATGTCCCATCAAGGCACAGTGACCTGACCAGCATGTCCCATCAATGCACAGTGACCTTATCATCATGTTCCATCAATGCACAGTGACCTGATCAGCATGTCCCATCAATGCACAGTGACTTGATCAGCATGTCCCATCAATGCACAGTACCCTGATCAGCATGTCCCATCAATGCACAGTGACCTGATCAGCATGTCCCATCAATGCACAGTGACCTGATCAGCATGTCCCATCAATGCACAGTGACCTGATCAGCATGTCACATCAAGGCACAGTGACCTGATCAGTACGTCCCATCAAGGCACAGTGACCTGATCAGCATGTCCCATCAATGCACAGTGACCTGATCAGCATGTCCCATCAATGCACAGTGACCTGATCAGCATGTCCCATCAATGCACAGTGACCTAATCAGCATGTCTCATCAATGCACAGTGACCTGATCAGCATGTCCCATCAATGCACAGTGACCTGACAAGAATGTCCCATCAATGCACATTGACCTGACCAGCATGTCCCATCAATGCACAGTGACCTGATCAGCATGTCCCATCAATGCACAGTGACCTGATCAGCATGTCCCATCAATGCACAGTGACCTGACCAGCATGTCCCATCAATGCACAGTGACTTGATCAGCATGTCCCATCAATGCACAGTGACCTGACAAACATGTCCCATCAATGCACAGTGACCTGACCAGCATGTCCCATCAATGCATAGTGACCTGATAAGCATGTCCCATCAATGCACAGTGACCTGATCAGCATGTATCATCAATGCACAGTGACTTGATCAGCATGTCCCATCAATGCACAGTGCTCTGATAAGCATGTCTCATCAATGCACAGTGACCTGATAAGCATGTCCCATCAATGCACAGTGACCTGATCAGCATGTCTCATCAATGAACAGTGACCTGATAAGCATGTCCCATCAATGCACAGTGACCTGATCAGCATGTCTCATCAATGAACAGTGACCTGATAAGCATGTCCCATCAATGCACAGTGACCTGATAAGCATGTCCCATAAATCCCCGGGACCGGATGGCTTGCACCTGAGGGTTCTTAATGAGCTCAGCCAGGTGATTGCCAGACCGTTATTCTTGATCTTTAAGGATAGTTTACAGACGGGTATGGTGCCAGTTGATTGGAAAAAAGCCAACGTGGTACCAATATTTAAAAAGGGGCCGAGATATATCCCGGGGAACTATAGGCCGGTCAGCCTAACATCAGTAGTCTGCAAGATTTTGGAGGGGATGTTAAGGGACCACATACAAGACTTTAGTAATGAAAACGGTATTATAAGTAGTAATCAGCATGGATTCATGAAAAATCGTTCGTGCCAAACCAATCTATTAACCTTCTACGATGAAGTGAGCTGCCACCTAGATAAAGGTAAGCCTGTGGATGTGGTGTATCTGGACTTTGCAAAGGCCTTTGACACCGTTCCCCACAAACGCTTACTGTACAAACTAAGGAAGGTAGGTATGGATCAGAAGGTGAGTACCTGGATAGAGAACTGGCTCCAGGGGAGAGTACAGAGGGTGGTGATTAATAGGGAGTACTCGGATTGGGCGGGTGTGGAAAGTGGGGTCCCCCAGGGTTCTGTCCTGGGACCAATCCTGTTTAATTTATTCATAAATGATCTGGAGGAGGGGATATTTAGTACAATCTCAGTATTTGCGGATGATACTAAATTAGGCATGCCAATATCTTCTATGCAGGATGTGGAAACCTTGCAAGCGGACCTGAACAAAATAACGGGGTGGGCAACTACATGGCAGATGAGATTTAATGTTGAAAAATGTAAAGTAATGCACTTGGGGGCCAGAAACCAGAAAGCAAGCTACTCACTAGGGGGGGGGGACCTCTGGGTGAGTCTAGGATGGAAAAGGACCTGGGGGTACAATGCACAGTGACCTGATAAGCATGTCCCATCAATGCACAGTGACCTGATCAGCATGTCCCATCAATGCACAGTGAGCTGATCAGCATGTCCCATCAATGCACAGTGACCTGATCAGCATGTCACATCAATGCACAGTGACCTGACCAGCATGTCTCATCAATGCACAGTGACCTGATCAGCATGTCCCATCAATGCAAAGTGACCTGATCAGCATGTCCCATCAATGCACAGTGACCTGATAAGCATGTCCCATCAATGCACAGTGACCTGACCAGCATGTCCCATCAATGCACAGTAACCTGATAAGCATGTCCCATCAATGCACAGTGACCTGAGAAGCATGTCCCATCAATGCACAGTGACCTGAGAAGCATGTCCCATCAATGCACAGTGACCTGAGAAGCATGTCCCATCAATGCACAGTGACTTGATAAGCATGTCCCATCAATTCACAGTGACCTGATCAGCATGTCCCATCAATGCACAGTGACCTGATCAGCATGTCCCATCAATGCACAGTGACCTGATCAGCATGTCCCATCAATGCACAGTGACCTGATCAGCATGTCCCATCAATGCACAGTGACCTGATCAGCATGTCCCATCAATGCACAGTGACCTGATCAGCATGTCCCATCAATGCACAGTGACCTGATCAGCATGTCTCATCAATGCACAGTGACCTGACCAGCATGTCTCATCAATGTACACTGACCTGATAAGCATGTCCCATCAATGCACACTGACCTGATCAGCATGTCTCATCAATGCACAGTGACCTGATCAGCATGTCCCATCAAGGCACAGTGACCTGATCAGCATGTCCCATCAAGGCACATTGACCTGATTAGCATGTCCCATCAATGCACAGTGACCTGATCAGCATGTCCCATAAATGCACAGTGACCTGACCAGCATGTCCCATCAATGCACAGTGACCTGATAAGCATGTCCCATCAATGCACAGTGACCTGACCAGCATGTCCCATCAATGCACAGTGACCTGATCAGCATGTCCCATCAATGCACAGTGACCTGATCAGCATGTCTCATCAATGCACAGTGACCTGATAAGCATGTCCCATCAATGCACAGTGACCTGATAAGCATGTCCCATCAATGCACAGTAACCTGATCAGCATGTCCCATCAATGCACAGTGACCTGACAAACATGTCCCATCAATGCACAGTGACCTGACCAGCATGTCCCATCAATGCACAGTGACCTGATAAGCATGTCCCAAAAATGCACAGTGACCTGACAAGCATGTCCCATCAATGCACAGTGACCTGATCAGCATGTCCCATCAATACACAGTGACCTGATCAGCATGTCCCATCAATGCACAGTGACCTGACCAGCATGTCCCATTAATGCACAGTGACCTGATCAGCATGTCCCATCAAGGCACAGTGACCTGATCAGCATGTCCCATCAATGCACAGTGACTTGACCAGCATGTCCCATCAGTGCACAGTGACCTGACCAGCATGTCCCAACAATGCACAGTGACCTGACCAGCATGTCCCATCAATGCACAGTGACCTGATAAGCATGTCCCATCAATGCACAGTGACCTGATAAGCATGTCCCATCAATGCACAGTGATCTGATCAGCATGTCCCATCAATGCACAGTGACCTGACCTGCATGTCCCATCAATGCACAGTGACCTGATCAGCATGTCCCATCAATGCACAGTGACCTGATCAGCATGTCCCATCAATGCACAGTGACCTGATCAGCATGTCCCATCAATGCATAGTGACCTGATCAGCATGTCCCATCAATGCACAGTGACCTGATCAGCATGTCCCATCAATGCACAGTGACCTTATAAGCATGTCCCATCAATGCACAGTGACCTGATAAGCATGTCCCATCAATGCACAGTGACCTGACCAGCATTGGTTTGTTGTAGTGTAGTCTTGGTCTCTCATGAGTCATGACTGGTCTGTTGGTTTTTTTAGTTCAAGCTAGCTCAGGGCAGGCCTGGGGATTGAATTTGCTTACCTGTTAAGGAAGGAAGAGGCTCCAGTCCAGAAATTAGGAGGCGGGTAAGTCTGGGCCGAGAGATGAATGACGATCAGACGAACGGAACGTTCTGGTCCTCCAATGGTCCGGCACACTCCGCTCACGTCACCAGCGTCTCCTCACCTCACAAGCAGCTTCAAGACAGTTCTTGCCGATGCTGACTGCGAACTTCAATGGAATGCTTGCTGATGATAGCGGCAGCCGCGGCGGTACGATAGTCCAACTCCGTCCATTCTCCATGCGGCTCTCAGGCTCTCACTCTGTGCCGGCGGGCGGGAAGGACGTGACGCCAGGGCGGTGCACCGCCCCCACATGTCACGTGACCACAGGACCGTCCCGGGATGTCCTCCTGTGATTGGTCCAAGCTGGAGTCTGGACCAATCACAGCCAGGGGTCCATTAAAAAGGGGAGTGTCGGGGCGCATTGCTCTGTGCCCCGAAGACCCCCAGAAGGCTGCCAATCAGCCCCTCTGTCTGCCTCACTTGGGAGGCAAAACCCCACCCCCCCTATACCCACCACTAAGTCAGGCGCCCCTAGTGGGCTAAAAATTGATTTTTTTTTCTTCTTTTTGTCGGGGGGGGGGGTGGCGCCCCTGCGCCCCCTATCGGCCTGCCGCCACTGAATGGAACTTTTTTCCTTTTTTTGTTTTTTTCCTTCTACAATCAAGTTTTTCCTGTGAGAACTAGAATCAAGTGCCGGACTAGATGACGCACTGGATATGCTAGATCCTTACGGTCCTCCCAGTCTGGCCAGCGAGTGTGTGCAGATTGTAGCTCTGCGCTCAGTCGGCCATGATATAGCCCCACTGGAAGGGGGCTGGGCGATGAGTGTAACACCTCACAAGGACGCACATGACCAGATCATGGCCTGAGTCGCAGCATACCCCTGGCCCACAGCTCCCCCATTCCAAGATTTAAGCGGCCCATTCTGAGGTGGTCAGTCCTTCCTGTGACCTCCCAACCCCTCTGGTACCCCATTTCTAAGAAGCTCTTCCGTGCTACCCCCCAGGCTGTCTTGGTGGTGTAAGATGCGTATGGGGAGCTGTGGCTGGCAGGGGCTGGGAGCACAATGCAGCTGCTCCCGCTACAAATAGCACATGTTTTGATCATGGTAGGGGGTCCCTGGTAAGCCCTCCATTGATGTTTTAAATGCCTGCAATTAGCCCTGGGGTCTAGTGTGCCACGCTTCCGGCGTGTGGTGCCGCCATTTTATTGTAGTTCATACATTGTACTCGGCAGCCATGTTTGTTGAGGCTCCCATGGAAGTTTATGGGCTGCCATTTTCTTGTAGGCACGGGAGCGGTGTGCAGTGGGGGCCTCTAGTGGTGACACAGCCGTTCCACTTCTTTTAAGAATGGAATGGAGCAGGCTGACTGACACTGCTGGTTCTCACTCTGTGCAGTGTGGTGAGTCTACGGGGCTGTATGCGGCCCTCCTTCCTACTGTGACTGGGAGCTGTAGTGCCACAATTAAAGTGGTCATATTACAAACATTTTTTGACCAAAATGTTTTTACAAATCTAGTGGTCCCAGGTTGCTCAATGGAACATTCAGAATGAGTGTGACCACCGGACCCACTCTCAGAGGCTGCGGGACCCTCCAAATCTACGTCCGCCCTGGCGGCCATGATGGCGGTCCTGCAGTCGCTGGTATCAAAGGTGGATATGACCCTGTAGAACAGACAGGGAAAGAAGCACCCTCCACCGTCACCTGCCCCCTCTGTGTGATTCTAAAGCAGTAGTTCTTAACCTGGGTTCGATCGAACCCCAGGGGTTCGGTGAGTCAGTCTCCGGGGATCGGCGGGGGGACAAAGGGGCAATTGCTCCCCCCGAGAAAATATTACTGATTGTGAGGCCGAGCGCACCCCGGGAAATCAGAGCTGCGGTCGGGACAACTCACAGCCATTACACATAGACACTTGACACTCCGCCCCCTGTACCTCCCCCAGCAGGTTTCCAGCCTATCTCCTGCAGGCTGCTTGCTGCGTGAGTGGGCGGGATGGGGATGTACCTGACCACGGAGATCGCGCCCGCCTGGAAGAGGGAAGTGTGAGCAGCTGAGCAGAGGGAGCCGAGTGAATGTTCCTGGAGGTAGGCTCAGCTAGCTGTACATGGTGGATTCGTTTACAAGGACCTCTATGCTACGTCTGCTGAGTTACTGCAGCTTAGCATAGAGGTGCTGTTAGCTGACAGATGGAAATGCATGTCCTTTTCATTTAGCTCAATAAAGCATTGTGAATACCCCCTGGTGTGTGCCCTCCTGATACCCCATGGAATGCTCTCCCATCACCTCCCCAAAGTGTGTTCCCTCTTGACACCCCATGCTATGTCCTCCCAACCCCCCCAGTGTGTGCCCTCCTGATACCCCATGGTATGCCCTCCCACAACCCCCCCCCCCCCCAGTGTATGTCCTCCTGATACCCCATGGAATGCCCTCCCAACACCTACCCCCAGTGTGTTCCCCCCAGTGTGTGCCCTCCTGATACCCCATAGTATGCCCTCCCAACACCTCCCCCCTCAGTGTGTTCTCTCCTGACACCCCATGGTGTGCCCTCCTGACACCCCATGTTTTAATGGTTTTGTTCTTTGTTCTTAATGGTTTTGTTTTTTGAGATACAGTCGCCAACACTTGCAGGGAGGCCCCAGCGAGATTTGAACTCGCGACCCCTGGTTTACAAGACCAGTGCTCTAACCCCTGAGCTATGGAGCCTTTTTTTTTTTTTTTTTTTTATGTTTTTTTTTTTTAATGGTTTTGTTCATTTTGTGCACCTATGTATAAATATATATCTAAATATATACCTATGTTTTGAATTTGAAAAAATCATATTTTATTTTTTCAATTAAGAAGGGTTCGGTGAATGCGCATATGAAACTGGTGGGGTTCAGTACCTCCAACAAGGTTAAGAACCACTGTTCTAAAGGCTGATGTGGCCGCCATGGACGCCAGCAACCCCATAGGGTCTGCATCCACGCAATTGATGGCTCTGATAGTGAGGATGAGTCCTCTTCCACGTCTTCCGCACAAGAAAAGTCACTTCTGGAGGCACTGATAGTATCAGTGCGGGAAACTTTAAAGATGGAAGACACAGCCGGCGCTACGTCAGCTGCGCCGGTGCAGTTAGGTACCCGCAGACCGTCCAAGGCGATTAAGGCATTTCTGTTTCCCCCCTATTTTGATGAGATTGTCACTAGTGAGTGGAGTTCCCCAAAATTAAAGGTTGGGATACATAAGCGTTTTGCTCAGAGGTACCCCTTTGAGGATTCCCTTTTGAAGAAACTGACGGTTCTGCTGGTGGTAGATTCACAGGTTTCCAGGCTGAAGAAGGCCATTGTGACGTTACTCACCATCACTGGGAATGAAAGACAGACACTATATGTGGGGCATTTGCAGTAATGTTACTTTGGATTCAAGTCCATGTCTCCCCAAGACAGTAAGACTCAAGGCAAATGCTAATATCAACTCAACCACTTGTCTTCCATACATTGTTGAATAAGCTGATTTACTCACCTGTTATCTACAATGGGTTCTGTGTTTACACTCATAATAATGTGTATTGTATTTCAGGAGCTCGAGGACGGCAGTCTGCTAGTTAATTGGCTCAGGTTGATTGAATCATTGTCATCTATTAGTTACTGGTAGAAAAGTAGAATACTGTTTGTGTTGGCTGTCCTTTAGATAATGAGTTCAGGGTAATTTTAATTCTGTATACAAGGCTATCTGCATATGATAATGTAATCAGGCCCACCTGACCTGGGGTAGTAGATTGATCAGGAGGGGGATGTTTCCTTGTGCTGTATATATTGAGTGTGAAACTGTTTAATAAAGAGAAGGTTCCAGAACTTGTACAAGCTAAGTTGTTGGCTAGCTTTGTATGGTGGCGGCTAGGATATTTGATATCTATGTTTAAGACTGGGAGGAAGCGGTATACTGATGGAGGCCCACAAACACAGTGTGGGTCGCGGTTCTGTTACAGCCACCTTGTTACCAGTGGAGGACACTCTGTCCTTTAAAGATCCTGCAGACAGGAAGGCTGAGGCCCTGGTCCGCCATCTTTTCACTGTGACAGGTTCAATATTGAGGCCGGTGTTCGCCATTGCCTTGGTCTCTCCGACTTTAACGGAATGGGCTAGAATCCTGCGCCAGGATTTGGAAGGGAGTCAACATCCCCCGGAGCTGGCGGAATTGACGGACCAGTTGATACAGGGGTTGCAGTATATCCGTAAAGCCTCCCTGGATGTGGCCCCGTTGGTCTGCAGGGCGTCTGTGACTGCCAATGGTGGGGAAAAAATTCCTTCCATTGTCACCAACAATGAGCCACTGTTCCTCCCACTGACACTAACAATGGGGCACAGCTCCTCCCACTGACATCAATGAAAGGGCACAATTCCTCCCACTGACACCAATGATGGGGCATTGCTCCTCCCACTGACACCAACGAAAGGGCACAATTCCTCCCACTGACACTAATGATGGGGCAGAATTTGTCCCACTAATGCTAACGATGGGCAAAAATTTGTCCCACGGACACCAACGATGGGGCACTAGTCCTCCCACTGACACCAACAATGGGGCTTTGCTTACCCACACTGGATGCCAGGACATTTTCTACTCCCATTGGCCCTAGTCCGGCCCCCTCTAAAGTCTGATAGACAGAAGTTTGGGGACAGTGACTGAGGTCTCTGATGTGACAGGGAACCCAATGTCTGAATGGATTGCCTTGAGATTTTGCATACTTTTAAAACCCTGCATACTTTTTGCATACTTTCTGCTAAACCCTTCTGTGTGTATGGACACATCAGCTATCATTGAGCTGCGTTCACATCTGTACAAAAAAAGCACTATGCAGATCTGAACGTGGCGTTTAACATCTGTGTACACATCATCCTGAGTCGATGGTGAGGTGAATTGTCAGGATAAGATTGGAGGTCCAGGGGATCACATACATTTTATTCAGGACTGTCCTATTGTACATCTGTGCTGGTCAGACATCACTGACCTCCTTTCCATGTTATCTGGCGTCCATAGCGGTGTGATTTCGGTGATCGAATATTGCTTCATACTAACCGGAGATTGTTCTTCAGGAAACCCACCGATACAGAATGGTGGTACACAGAGGAGGGGGAGCCGGTGAGAGCTGGACATATCATTCCCAGACCCGTGTTCCAGAGATGAGACGGCATCATCCCAGAGCAGTGGAAAGGAAGCTGAGTATTACCTGTCCTTAGATCTGATGGCTGCATTAGTTTTACTTTTTCACAGCAGTGATCAAATATTTATTCATTTGGGTACAGCTTCACACGGCCGCACAATTATCAGGTAAAGCATTGCAGTGCCGTATCGCAAAACACGGGGGCCTGGTCAGGAAGGGGGTTTAACCTCCTGGAGCTGAAGTGGTTAATTGTGGAATGTGAGAAGTCTTTGTTCTGACACTCGGCTACATCGGGTTTTCTGCATGTGAGAGACAAGAAGTCCCTTCCAGTGGGTGTGATTGGGAATAGCTCTCCTGTATCATTAGCAGGGTTCTCAGATCATTAAAGCAGAATTACACCCTATTGGGGAAGTTCCACTTCTCCTCCGCTCTTCTTCTTTTGAAACTTTTTACTTTTGGGGGGAGTGCATACTTAAAAAAACGAGACCATTCTACTGTAAGTTCCCTCCCACAAACTTTTGGGACATGTCACGGGTCCTAGGAGGCTGAGGGATCATTTGTGCAGCACATTTTGCTCATGCACATTGAGAAGCCAGTTGTGAAGCCGCAAGAAGTGACGGCCGGCTTCCCACACTAAACATGCCGGTGATAGGAACACAAAGAACCAGCCTGGGTGAGGACAGGGCTGGATCCCTGGACCGGTAAGTACCCTGTTATTAAAGGCTTCTTTTTTTTTCATTTTGGATAGCGTAGGGGAGGGTTTAAACCTCTGTCATGTTTTTGCTTTTTGTGTCCCAGTGAGATTTCCCTTTACTTCCTGTCCCATAGCCAAAACAGCGAGTGAGCGGAAATCCCTCCAGGGAATCCCTAGTTGTCACCAGAACTAGTGTCCCCATTGGAAGATGTCCTCTTTATTTCTATTCTGGTGACACCTTTTTTTTAAGTTTTTTTTTTCTTTATAATGGTCACCAGGACAAATGAAGAGGGTAAATCTCCCTAATGGGGACACAGACAGCAATAAAAACCTGGCGGGTGTTCTAATCTATTTCCACTCTATCCAAAATAAAGATAAAAGTTTTACCTTCCGTTCTACTTTAAGAAAGGGTGGTGTGGCTGACTGGTACACTATAGAACACATCTATTGCTCTATTGTAAATGAAGTATCCCTAAAACAGATGGCAGAATGGTTGCTGGCACTCTGTAGGTTAGAATGAAACAGCTGGAGACATTGCTTGTGCTTTTTTCCCCATTCTCACACCTTGATAAAACAACTCCCAAGTGACAGTCCTCCAAATGTCCTCCCATATTATAGCCAGATCAAATACTCTGTACAGGAACAACAATGCATTCACATCTTCTATGTAATATTGGATTTACAGTATCTCACAAAACTGAGTACACCCCTCACATTTTTGTAAATATTTTATTATAACTTTTCATGTGACAACACTGAAGAAATGACACTTTGCTACAATGTAAAGTAGTGAGTGTACAGCTTGTATAACAGTGTAAATGTGCTGTCCCCTCAAAATATCTCAACACACAGCCATTTTTATGTCTAAACCGCTGGCAACTAAAGTGAGTACACCCCTAAGTGAAAATGTCCAAATTGGGCTCATATAGCCATTTGCTCAGCGTCATATCCAGAGGTTGTCCTTGGGAAATAGACGTATGAGTGCTGCCAGCATTGCTGCAGAGGTTGAAGGGGTGGGGGATCAGCCTGTCAGTGCTCAGACCATACGCCACACACTGCATCAAATTGGTCTGCATGGCTGTCATCCCAGAAGGAAGCCTCTTCTAAAGATGATGCACAAGAAAGCCTGCAAACAGTTCGCTGAAGACAAGCAGACTAAGGACATGGATTACTGGAACCATGTCCTGTGGTCTGATGAGACCAAGATAAACGTATTTGGTTCAGATGGTGTCAAGCGTGTGTGGCTGCAACCAGGTGGGGAGTACAAAGACAAGTGTGTCTTGCCTACAGTCAAGCATGGTGGTGGGAGTGCCATGGTCTGGGGCTGCATGAGTGCTGCCGGCACTGGGGAGCTACAGTTCATTGAGGGTACCATGAATGCCAACATGTACTGTGACATACTGAAGCAGAGCATGATCCCCTCCCTTCAGAGATTGGGCCGCAGGGCAGTATTCCAACATGATAACGACCCCAAACACACCTCCAAGATGACCACTGCCTTGCTAAAGTAGATGAGGGTAAAGGTGATGGACTGGCCAAGCATGTCTCCAGACCTAAACCCTATTGAGCATCTGTGGGGCATCCTCAAACGGAAGGTGGAGGAGCGCAAGGTCTCTAACATCCACCAGCTCTGTGATGTCATCATAGAGGAGTGGAAGAGGACTCCAGTGGCAACCTGTGAAGCTCTGGTGAACTTCATACCCAAGAGGGTTAAGACAGTGCTAGAAAATAATGGTGGCCACACACAATATTGGCACTTTGGGCCCATTTTGGACATTTTCTGTTAGGGGTGTACTCACTTTTGTTGCCAGTGGTTTAGACACTAATGGCAGTGTGTTGAGTTATTTTGAGGGGACAGCAAATGTACACTGTTATACAAGCTGTACACTCACTACTTTACATTGTAGCAAAGTGTAATTTCCTCAGTGTTGTCACATAAAAGGCTATAATAAAACATTTAAAAAAATATGAGAGATGTACTTAGTTCTATGAGATACTGTACATCATTAGACTTTTATTATCTTCACTGGGTATCTGTATGCTTATATGCTAGAGGAATACATCTCTGCACAGTTATTGCTTCTTTACACACACAAAACTCCTCTGGGTCACCCCCTGGTGCTTTATTTTCTCTCTTACCTGAACTTCCTCCATCTCTCCACTAGAGGTCACAATTTTAGCAGCCTACCACAAGAGGAAGCATTACCTCTAACACTCCACAGCATGTCTCTCCTTCACCATCTATTTTATCCTCCTTTTGTCTAGATCAGGGGTCTCCAAACTTTCTAAACAAAGGACCAGTTTATTGTCCTTCAGATATTAGGCATACTGGACTGTGGTCCCTCAGGAGTAGAAAATGCCCCAGCGAAACAATGCCTCTGACTTGGTGGTCAATGGGAGTGAAAAAAAAAAAAGAGACATATCACCTTTTATCAGTAGGACCAGGAATAGTAAACTATCATTAGTATTGGAGAAATAGTGCCCCATCTTTGGTGTCATTGAGAGGAACAGTCCTCCATTGTTGGTGTTATTAGGAGAAATGGTTCCCAGAGGGACAGATAAATGCAAACAAAGGGATGCATTCAGCCCGCGGGCTGCAGTTTGGAGACCACTGGGGTAAATGGCCCCAAAGACATCTCTGACTTTTTAATGAGTTATAATAACAATACAACAAAATCATTTTGCAATTAAAGTGGAAGAATTTGTCTTTCTTTCCTGCAGCAGTTCTTCTTGTGTCTGACCCTCAGCACAGACCAGCAGGTCATGCTTTCTATTACTTCCAGGTAGGAGCACATGTGTGAAGTTGAAGGCCGGGGTCAATATAAAAATCAACAGCAAAGTAGAGTGTGAATGGGATATCATTGTTTGGGTGGATGTCCTGCAAATCTTTCCCTATCGGTGCCTTCAGCTCCTCCTTTACACTGTGACCACCATTGTCTATGCCAATGGTCTCCAAACTGCGGCCCTTTGCTTGTCTTCATTCGGCTCTTGGGACACTATTCTTCCCACTAACGCCAAAAAATGAGGTGCTATTCCTCCCACTGATACCAGTGATGGGACACTATTCTTCCCACTGACATCAGTGATGATGCACTATTCCTCCCACTGATACCAGTGATGGGACACTATTCTTCCCACTGACATCAGTGATGATGCACTATTCCTCCCACTGATGCCAATGAAGGGGCACTATTCCTTCCACTGACCCTGAAGGGACACTATTCCTCTCACCGATACGAATGATGGTTCACCATTCTTCCTACTGATACCAATGATGGGGAGCCATTGCTCTCACGAGCACCAATAATGGGGCTGTATTCTTCTCACTGATACCAATGATGGGATACAATTCTTTCCACTAACACCAATGATGGGGAAACATTCCTCCCACTGACATCAATGATGGGGCACCATTCCTCCCTCTGACACCAATGATGCGGCACCATTCCTCCCACTGACATTAATGATGGGCACCATTCCTCCCACTGACATCAATGATGGTGCACCATTCCTCCCACTAATACCAATGACGGGTCTCCATTGCTTCACTTATACCAATGAAGGGGCACCATTCCTCCCACTGATACCAATGATGGGGTACCATTTATCCTACCGATGGCAGTGGAGGGGCACCATTCCTCCCACTGATATCAATAATGAGGCACCTTTCCTCCCACTAATACCAATGATGGGGCACCATTCCTGCCACCAATACCAATGACGGGTCTCCTTTGCTTCACTTATACCAATGAAGGGGCACCATTCCTCCCACTGATACCAATGATGGGGCACCATTTCTCCCACTGATATCAATAATGAGGCACCATTCCTCCCACTAATACCAATGATGTAAAGAGGGGGGGAGGTGTGGGACTTTAAATGAGGCGCACGGTGGGATGTATCGTGCACCTTCATCACTATTCAATTAGAAATAAAGAAGGGTTGGGACTTTATATGAGAGACAGGATAAGGCTGGTAGGGTAAAATATAACACCTTTATTGGTACATACATACAGTGGGTACGGAAAGTATTCAGACCCCCTTAAATTTTTCACTCTTTGTTATATTGCAGCCATTTGCTAAAATCATTTAAGTTCATTCTTCTTCCTCATGAATGTACACATAGCACCCCATACTGACAGAAAAACACAGAATTGTTGACATTGTTGCAGATTTATTAAAAAAGAAAAACTGAAATATCACATGGTCCTAAGTATTCAGACCCTTTGCTCAGTATTTAGTAGAAGCCCCCTTTTGATCTAATACAGCCAGGAGTCTTTTTGGGAAAGATGCAACAAGTCTTTCACACCTGGATTTGGGGATCCTCTGCCATTCCTCCTTGCAGATCCTCTCCAGTTCTGTCAGGTTGGATGGTAAACGTTGGTGGACAGCCATTTTTAGGTCTCTCCAGAGATGCTCAATTGGGTTTAAGTCAGGGCTCTGGCTGGGCCATTCAAGAACAGTCACGGAGTTGTTGTGAAGCCACTTCTTCGTTATTTTAGCTGTGTGCTTAGGGTCATTGTCTTGTTGGAAGGTAAACCTTCGGCCCAGTCTGAGGTCCAGAGCACTCTGGAGAAGGTTTTTGTCCAGGATATCCCTGTACTTGGCCGCATTCATCTTTCCCTCGATTGCAACCAGTTGTCCTGTCCCTGCAGCTGAAAAACACCCCCACAGCATGATGCTGCCACCACCATGCTTCACTGTTGGGACTGTATTGGACAGGTGATGAGCAGTGCCTGGTTTTCTCCACACATACCGCTTAGAATTAAGGCCAAAAAGTTCTATTTTGGTCTCATCAGACCAGAGAATCTTATTTCTCACCATCTTGGAGTCCTTCAGGTGTTTTTTTAGCAAACTCCATGCGGGCTTTCATGTGTCTTACACTGAGGAGAGGCTTCCGTCGGGCCACTCTGCCATAAAGCCCCGACTGGTGGAGGGCTGCAGTGATGGTTGACTTTCTACAACTTTCTCCCATCTCCTGACTGCATCTCTGGAGCTCAGCCACAGTGATCTTTGGGTTCTTCTTTACCTCTCTCACCAAGGCTCTTCTCCCCCGATAGCTCAGTTTGGCCGGACGGCCAGCTCTAGGAAGGGTTCTGGTCGTCCCAAACGTCTTCCATTTGAGGATTATGGAGGCCACTGTGCTCTTAGGAACCTTAAGTGCAGCAGAAATCTTTTTGTAACCTTGGCCAGATCTGTGCCTTGCCACAATTCTGTCTCTGAGCTTTTCAGGCAGTTCCTTTGACCTCATGATTCTCATTTGCTCTGACATGCATTGTGATCTGGAAGGTCTTATATAGACAGGTGTGTGGCTTTCCTAATCAAGTCCAATCAGTATAATCAAACACAGCTGGACTCAAATGAAGGTGTAGAACCATCTCAAGGATGATCAGAAGAAATGGAAAGCAGTTAAATATATGAGTGTCACAGCAAAGGGTCTGAATACTTAGGACCAGAGTATATATGGTCCTAAGTATATATTTCAGTTTTTCTTTTTTAATGAATCTGCAACAATGTCAACAATTCTGTGTTTTTCTGTCAGTATGGGGTGCTATGTGTACATTCATGAGGAAGAAGAATGAACTTAAATGATTTTAGCAAATGGCTGCAATATAACAAAGAGTGAAAAATTTAAGGGGGTCTGAATACTTTCCGTACCCACTGTATATATACAAGCATGACATGTAAAATATATAGAAAAACCAAGATAGTAGAGAAGCTTGTAAGTGGTCCCCAGTCCAGGTTCATAAGAAACATCATGGCAAAGTACCAAAGGTAGTGGTTGACTGTAATCATAACATCAGCAGATGCGTTTCATGGACTAGAAATGCCACTTAATCATAAGAAGATGTATGAAATGTGTCTATAAAAAATATATATATGAGTATGAAAAAAATTTCAGCAATGATGATTAGAAGAAGCTGGGAGGGGGGAAGGGGGACAACAGAGCCCCCAAATTCCCTAGACTTACATTGCAACTCAGGCAATACCGGGCACTGGAGGTAATTGCATGACCCTGGATGTCTCCCCCGGGAGCTGAGGGCGCACAGAGTAGGCGCACCACATCTGGCGTCGAGTCTGCTGATGTTATGATTACAGTCAACCACTACCTTTGGTACTTTGCCATGATGTTTCTTCTGAACCTGGACTGGGGACAACTTACAAGTTTCTCTACTATCTTGTTTTTTGTATATATTTTACATGTCATGCTTGTGTATATATATATGTATGTACCAATGAAGGTGTTATATTTTACCCTACCAGCCTTATTGTGTCTCTCATATAAAGTCCCAACCCTTCTTTATTTCTAATACCAATGATGGGGCACCATTCCTGCCACTGATGTCAATGATGGGGTGCTATTCTTCCCACTGATACCAATGATGGGGCACCTTTTCTGCCACTGATACCAATGATTGGGAGCTTTTCTTCACACTGATACCAATGATGGGGCACCTTTCCTGCCACTGATACTAATCATGGGGCACCATTCTTCCCACTAACACCAAAAGAATGGTGTGCTATTCCTCCCACTGATGCCAGTGATTGGGTGCTATTCCTCCCACTGATGCCAGTGATGGGGTGCTATTCCTCCCACTGATGCCAGTGATTGGGTGCTATTCCTCCCACTGATGCCAGTGATGGGCGCTATTTCTCCTACTGATGTCAAATGATGGGGATGCTATTCCTCCCACTGACACAGACGGGACACTCTTTCATCCACTACTGCCGATTAGATATTTATTCCTTCCACTACCACCAACAATGGGGCGCTATTCCTCCTAATAACCACTGGGGTGCGATGCAATTATTTTACTCCCACTGACCATCAAGCCTGATGCCTTTTCTATTTCCAGTGTCCACAGTCCGGCCCACCTAAAGTCTGAAGGAACAAAAAAGGGCCCTTTATTTAGAAAGTTTGGAGTCCCCTGGTTTACTCTACTTTGGTGGTCAGGCCATGCCTTTTTCTTCTTTGACTGCAATGTCTTGGGTTTCCGTAGGGTGGGGGAGCGGTGGGCACTGATTCAATATCGGCCCAGCAACAATTATAACTTAATTGATCTTAACATTTTTTTTTTCAGCATAGGGAGCTGTACTCTGTCAGTAACATAACCCCTCCATCTTTTTCCTCCTGTCCCCGTCATGAAAACCTATGTAATGTAAGGGACTCTGAAATTGCAGTAAGAGAGCCAAGGAACTAACACTCTAAACATCAGCGATGACAGGTTCACTTTATAGTAGAAGTTTATTTTTTATAACTTCCACCTTTTAAATACTTCTGCCCACCCATTGTACTGCGAACAATTGAGCACAAATTGCAGTTTAAAATTTCCCCCTCTTATTCAGTCCGGGTTTTCTGCATTCTAATGGACCCCAGGATGTCATGTGTGACTGCTGCAAAGACGGCTTCAATAAAGATGTGCATAGAAAATGTTTTTTAAAATGTGAAATATTGAGTTACTTACACTGCATTACATGCTGAACGTTTATTCCCTTTTCTGTTAGCTTTGTGTTAATTCATCCAATAAATATTCCTTTATTTAACAAAGGAATGAAGGGGGTGCTACAAAGAGGTCGGGGGGGCTGCCTATCTTGGATGTAGGCTGTAAAGAGTAACTCCACTTTTATTGAGAATAAAACATTCCCCTCTGGGTGATCTGTGTACTTTGCACAGATTTTAATGAACTTTATAGTAGATTCCTACTAATTGCTATTCTGAAGAAAAGGCTGTTTGTTTGTCTGTGTCCATGAGTGAATGTGAACGGGAGAGATTTTATAATTATCATCAGCTGCAGCACTTGAAGGATTCCGATGAGGAAAGTGGCAGCGTCTGCACCCCTTTAGAAGTGATTAACCTTTGAGAGTATCTCACCAAAAAGGATTTTATCTTAGTGTGCAGACTTCTGGGAAAATCAGTGAGCCAATTACACAAGCAGTAAATTATATTTTGGGAGGGAGGGGGGGGGGGGTGTTCTGTCGCCATATTACATTGCATGTTAGAGAAAATGACAGCGCTGTAGATTAGAAAGGAAACGTCATTTACAATAACCTGCAATTACCATAGGACTTGTGCAGCGATTGTATATGCTATATTATTTTTTTATTTGCTATTTTTTCCAGAAAAGTGGAGCTTCCTTTTAAACTAAACCTGTGCATGATGCGTGTTAGGGGAACCGGCTTTTTAAATCCAATGTTTTTCTTTTTCCAATACAGGAAAATGTAGAAAATTTGATCAAGGAGCTTCGCAGACCCGAGTCCAGCATCTACTTTCTCTGTGAGTAGTCAGACAATGTGTAAAGGGACATGGGTTGGTAATGGCTCAGAAACATTCTGGTAGATTGATGGGTTTCTATATAGCTTGGCCATAGTGTATGGATACCCACGTATAGCTATGGCAGGGACATCGGACTTTAAACTACTTTGAGGCTGAGATTAGTTTGATTGGATCTGGCAGGATATTGTACATAACTTCCTGAAAACTTCCCAGCACCGTCCCTCAGTACTTCTCTCAGGACCTCTCAGCTCTGATGCAAGCAGTGGGTTGACTCTTTGGAGGAGTTATGGAAATATAAAAATATTTTAATTAGGAGATTGTTAGTCTAGAGAAGTGGGGCCTTCCTAGGCAGTTGGGATTTCCATGCCGACCACCTTGGGTAATGCCCACATGTGATGCTGAGCCTCCATAATTTAAGGAACTGAAATTCAAGGAATGAAAAGGACAGCCAAGGACAGTCAGGCTAAGGAGGAAAGGACTAGACAATGCTTTACATTCCACAGCTAGGAAATGAGACCGGCTCTATCTGACCTCCTGCAGCTTCTAATGCACAGTGTGAGAAGCTCACAGTGTGCAGTGAAATCAGAGAAAGCTATTTAAAGTAGAACTAAAGGCAAGTTTTTTCCTCCGCTCATTTTGGATAGAGTATTTAGAGTATAGTAGAGTATGTAGAGAATAATTTATACCCCTGTAAGGTTTATTTTTGCTGTCTGTGTCCCATTGGGAAATTTCCCATCATTTATTGTCCTATAGCCAAAACATAAAGTGGGAGAATATCCCTCCAAAGTAAAGGACTCCCTGGTTGTCACCAGAACTGCTTTCTTCATTGGAATATTTCCCCTCTATTCCTGTTCTGGGGACAACCCAAAATTTGTGTTTTTCTTTTACTTTCACGTTTGGTGACAACAGTAATCAGGACAAAGAGAGGGTGAATCTGCCTAACTGGGACATCAATAAAAACCTGAAAGATGTTCTAATCCCTCTCCACTCTTTCCAAATCTAGAAAAAGTTTAGTCTTTTGTTATACTTTAAAGGATGAATCCCCCTAAAAGTAAAATCCCTGCATCTATAGACCTCCACAATCTAACACTACCCTATCTAGCCCTATAAAGAAGAAATCAGTACACAGATCTTATTTAAAGCGGATCCAATCCGGTCTCCAGCGACGGAAGCTCTGCGGACGACACGGCTGACAGCGGCTATGAAATGAATGGGAAGTGACCTCACCCATAGACTTTGGGGTTTCCGTTGTTGGCTGTGTCCTCTGCACCCGCCTGCACATTGAAGCCACGACTGACAGCTCAGAGTAGGATCGGGTTGGATCGGCTTCAAAAAAGGTATTTATACTGATTTCTTCTTTACAGGGCTAGATAGGTTAGTGTTAGATAGTGGAGGTCTATAGATGCAGGGATTTCAGTGTTAGGGTGGACTTATCCTTTAAGTATAGGAGAGGATTTTGTACAACTGTGCAAGACTCAATGTAAGGCTTTCGTTCATCTTTAAGGGTTTTATGTTTTTAAGAAAAATGGTAACGAGATTCCCCTCATGTTTTAAGTGGCCATAAGGATGGTGTCAGTGTAAGGCAGCCCATAGATAAGTCAGTTTTTCCATTCAACCATGGGTTCAATGGGCAAAAAAACAGCCTGGATTCCCCCTTCCACACACTTCAGCTATTTGCTCCCTTCTGAGCTTTTGTTTTCTGATGACAGGGAGACTTCCCCACCATCATAGTACCCTAATCAGTGTTGTAGGCTATAGCCTGCAGAGCTGATCGAGTGGGGGAAATCTGACAGGGCGGATGTACAGAAGTGGATTAGTAGATAGAGCACAGTGTCCATACATGGATCGAATATCAGCCGGTCCCTGCTGAAGCAGCTGAATATTGATCCATGTTTGGCTGGCTAAGTAACTCCCTTAAGCCCAGTGTGGAGGAGCTGCTCCAAACCCATCTGCTGCTCCACACTGGCCTATAAAATGTAGAGCTCTGTATATCTGTCTGGTTAGGATCTTCAGATAATATCACCTCAAACAAAAAATGGTCCAGGCGCTAATCCCTTGAACAGATTCCTGAAAGGTCATAAATCCAGATGGCTATGATGTTAGGAATGTGACCAATAAAAATCTTCTCTTTCCATTTTTTATTCAAATTTTTACATGTGTCAAATTTTTATATGTATTTCCTATATGAAATTTGATAGTTTTTAATTTTTTTATGGACTTTAGGTATTGGTCCTTGGTCTATTTATCTTGGTACACAAATGAGAGGACATCTATGGTTATGCGTGTATATTCGGGTGAGATATGCACAGGCATTTGCTATGGATAGCCCTTCTTATCCATTATTATTATTTTTCATTTATGTATTTCTTATAGATCTCTTAATATATTTAAACATTTTTTATCAATAATTGTAGTTTTATACCACAAGAGACTGAATGATGATGTACTTTGTAATTAAGTATAATATACATTTATAGATCTATGCCGTATTATTTTTTAATCTTTTAATATTGTTATTTATTTAATTCATTAACCAATGGAGTATATCCCATATCTCCAGGGTTGTTTTGGGATTCCCGTTTTTTCATCGTTTTTTTCTTGTTTTCTCCTCCCCCAATTTTTCTTTTTTTGGTCGCTATTGGCCGCTTGTTTCAATTCCGCCCACTATTCCGGCTTTATATGTCTTCTGGTTGCCAGTTGACGCAACTTGACAAAGCGCATGCGCGCGAAACATGTAGTTGCGGCAACCAGAAGCTTGCGTGTCACCGCCAACATCCAGCCCAGCGTCCTACTGAGCTTCCGGCCGTCACTTCCGGTGACGTCACCTGCTTGCCACTTTCGGCGATTGCATAGGATGCGGCGATTGCGGAGGATCCGGCTCTGGGTCTGTGTAGCGGCCGCACACAGTACCCATCCTGTCTCCCACTACCGCAGCGATGTCCTTTGGCACACTGGATTACCTCTCCCTGCTTAGTACTATCCATTGTGATCGGATTGCCCTGCCTTTACAACTTGAAGGTTGGGACTTTGAATGAGAGACAGGACTTGGTAAAAAATGATATCACATTTATTGATACATATAAGGGTAATCATGATGTAATACACGTATAGGCTGAGATGATATGGTATTAAATAAATAGTAAAGTACATAGTTATACACCCCAACAAAGGCAATCTCAAAAGAACCAGCATAACAATGAGACAGTAGTAACAGAGTAATAAAATGACATCATAACATCCATAGACTGACGCGTTTCGTGGCGTCTGCCTCTCTGCGGCTACATGTCTATGCACCTTGTGACGCTGGGCTCTTGATGGCCAGTGGGTTTTGGCGTTATTGTGTCACGTTCTCTTCCTTCTTTTGACTTTTATTGGCTGATATGTGGCTATACAATTTGCTTTCCAGCTTGCTCCCACTTTGCTGGCTGGCGGTGATGGCTTTTCCCCCCTTGCTTTCCTCGGGAGCTGCGATGTGTGACAGGTGCCCTCCCCTTCCCCCCAGGCTCTCTTGAGCACGGCGGATCGGGTGGGCGGTCCCGACGCACATCGGCGTCACGCTCTGCGCCGACGTGTGACGTCATTTTGGTGCCGCACGCCGACGGCTGCTGTTCCATCTGGTGCATAAGAGGTAGCCAGCAGGGCGGCATGGCGTCTGCCTCCGCTCTGCGGCTCCATGTCTATGCACCTCGTGACGCTGGGCGCTTGATGGCCGGCGGGTTTTGGCGTTATTGTGTCACGTTCTCTTCCTTCTTCTGGATTCATTCTTCTGCAGGTTACTTCAACTTACCTTCAATATCTTTTATATTTTCTATATATTTTCCTTTCCCCCATTACCCCCTTCTTCCACTCAGTCACCACTACACTTCCTATAATTCAGGCACAGTTGTTAGTCAGTTGCATCCGACTTCATCTAATTCCCTTCATCTCACTCACAACCCTCACCAGTCCACTTTCACATCACCCTCTTTTTGCTTAATTAGCCCACTTTACCATATATTCACCCCCACTTCAATTCATTCATTAATTTCTCAGGTTCACATTACCTTGTCAATTTCCCTTACCATACATATCATTAAGTAGCATCATGACCTCTACATAGTATATAATCATGCAGGTATATAATTACTATACATACTATTTAAGTAGCATTACGACCTCTATATAGTACATACTTACTTATGACTGCCAATATTTTTACTCATTCTATATAGACACACTCTGGCTACTCAGTAATACTCTTACCATATTTACGATCAACTTATTATTCCTCAACAGTTCACTTCCTTATCACACCCCCCCACTCCACCCAACTCATCCCTTATGCCCACATCACCTTGTCACTTTCCCCTCACCATACATATCAGTTGAGTAATACTACGTCTTCTGTATACAATACAACTATTTACCATTATCATTATTATTATTTACTCTATTTAGATATACTCTGCTTACCCTGCAACATTTCAACAAAACTTACTCATATCCTTTTCTGTATGTGACACCTTCGCCTCACCCGTGGGCCCCACGTGCCCTCAGCTCCCGGGGGAGACAT
This sequence comes from Pelophylax lessonae, assembly GCF_965119305.1. Lineage (NCBI taxonomy): Eukaryota > Metazoa > Chordata > Amphibia > Anura > Ranidae > Pelophylax > Pelophylax lessonae. The sequence goes on from NC_138780.1 coordinate 33,071,705, forward strand.
CTGGGTCGATGCCCCCACCTCCAGGACCAGTTACTGTTGGAACTACCGTGTAAGTTTTGGGATCATGGGGACTCTGTTTCCTATCCCCCCTTTCTCCCCTTCTCCCCCAATTTCCAAATTACCATCTAATACAATGTACCTATACGCATATACTTATTTACTTTTATAGATATGATCATACACCGACTCTGAAGAAGTGGCGAATGTAGTCCACGAAACGCGTCAGTCTATGGATGTTATGATGTCATTTTATTACTCTGTTACTACTGTCTCATTGTTATGCTGGTTCTTTTGAGATTGCCTTTGTTGGGGTGTATAACTATGTACTTTACTATTTATTTAATACCATATCATCTCAGCCTATACGTGTATTACATCATGATTACCCTTATATGTATCAATAAATGTGATATCATTTTTTACCAAGTCCTGTCTCTCATTCAAAGTCCCAACCTTTTTGTATTGTCTCAACTGATATTAGGGATGGAGGCGCACGGCCATTCCCACCGTGCGTTTCATTTAAAGTCCCGCCCTTCTCCCCCCTTTTATATGCCTTTACAACTTGGGATTACCACAGCACCCCAGGGAGACCCGGATACTCCAGGACCGGTTTGGCTGACTATTTATATTATATTTGTTTTTTATAACTTGACTTTATTAAACTTCCATGGTTCATCTTGACACTCTCTTGTCAGTAATCTATACAGCATTTTTAATATGCACGCCACAGTGCGCCATCCTTCTTTGCTATAGTTTAGATAATATCACCTGTAGCTTCTCTTAAAAGCTATTTCCACCTTTCTGACCATACCAATGTTACACTGATACCTGTAGTGTAACATAAATCATGGGGCCATTCTCCAGACCCCTACCCTCTATCTGCCCCCCTCTGTCCTAAGTCATATCATCCATTCACTCAGATCTGTGTTAGGAAAGACTACAAGTTCCATATGCCACCATTTATTCAATGGAGTACAAGTGTGGTGACATTGCTGCACTCGTAGTCCATTGATTATTTCCTGCAGTCCCATAACCAAAGGTTTTTACCTTTTATACAGACCTGGGGCTAAAGGAATAGTCTGTGGGAGCCTCTGCATTGCCCCAGACACCCACAGATCACAGAGATATTTGGTCACCACTGCGTTTTTTTTTTTCCTCTATAAAACCGAAAATTTTGAAAAAAAAACATATTTTTTTTTTTTCTGCTATAAAACATCCAATAAATAAATAAATGTAAAAAATCAAAATTCTTTACTAATTCATGTCAATGTATTGAGCTACATATCCTTGGTAAAAAAAATCCCAATAAGTGTATATTGATTGCTTTGCGCAAGTTATAGTGTCTACAAAATGGGATATTTTTATTTATTTACTGGTAATCGCGGCGCTCAGACAATTTGAACACTTTCTGATACTTTTGACACCTTTTGGGGACCAGTGACATTATTACGGTGATCAGTGCTAAAAAGATATGCACTGTCACTGTACTAATGACACTGGCTGGGAAAGGGTTAATAACCTAATAATATGAACAGCAGCGGCCGGTCAGCCTCTTTAAACTAATGAAAGGCCGACAACGTCCTCAGCTATTCGCATATAGCCGTGTCCAGCTCGGACATCCACAGGCCAACACTCGGTGTGTGGCTACATGTGGAAAGTTGCATCGTAGTTCACAGGGTGTCCCTGTTATTGGAGGAGAGCTGGTCATGGGTGTTTGATAAGTAAAATAATCAGACTGTCCCTCACATGGTCAAACTGATTTTTTTTTTTTTTTTCTAAAATAATTTTATTGAATAAAGAATCAAAGTCATACAGCAAAATGAAAGAGTTGCAACATCAAATGGTACAATCAGTTTTGTACAGAAATAGAAACGTATTTTTTTTTTTTCCAAAAAATTTTATTGAATAAAGCAGATTTTTCATTAGATAACATACATTCTCAGTAGAACAGAATACATAAGTTTGGTGATTTCTTTAAAAAAAAACATTTTTATACATTTCTTGCAAACTTTTTTTTGGTTCACATGCATTGCAATACATCTTTAAGCTGGCCAGCTGCGTCAAAGGAATCCCTCTCTGGCCAGTCCATACACTATACTAATCTATCTATCTAAATATACACACACACACACACACACACACACAACACACACACACACACACACAGCACACACACACAGCACACACACACAACACACACACACACAGCACACACAGCACACACACAGCACACACACAGCACACATACAGCAATCTAGCCCCCCCTCCCCCCCCAGTACAGAAACAACCCATCCCCTCACTTATACACACAGATCATACATATAAATTAGGTCTTCCTAGTCCCAGCTCGTTTTCACAAAATTGACACATATCCCTGGGACTCAGAGAAGAGCTACAGCCAATCACAATCCATAACACATACAAGCAGCACTCACATGAGGACTGCACATGCAGGAAACAGCCACAGGTGACAGTAAAGAGCCAGATATAAGAAAAGCAACAGAGCAGCAGCTGCCGACTCTTTTGGGAATGAACATAGAGAAAGACAGCAGGGCAACCAGGCTCCTCCCGGCCCTGCTCGGCAGTTGGGCCCCTGGAGACGCCCCAGGCCCCTCATTTGTGTATTGGTCACCTCCCCCCCTCCCGATGGCAGCTCTGCCTGACAGTTCCCACCTCTAAAGAGTGGCCTCCTGATGCTCCAACCAGACTTTATTAAACAAGTCCATATGAGATATCCACTTGCTAAATAAGTTGAAAGAGATAATCTTCCATACTCGAAAGACGTACCAGATTCCCTTCTTCTGAAGTCTGGTAACCAGCAAGATGCCCTGCCTTCAGAATCAGTTATGAGGCTAGATGCTCAACTGCTGGGGTCTGGCAACTGGTTGGGTGTCCTGTCATCTGGATTTCCTAAGAAATACAAAATTGCAAAATTTCAGTGCCTCAACACAGTAGATACCCCAAAGCTCAGATGCCATGGGTTATCTGAAGACTTAGCACTGGAGTCATTTGACAGTATCGGTGCCCTGACATCAGGGTGTCTTGTTATAACCAAGTAGCTTGCCTGGTCCCCAAAAAATTGTTCGGCATTTCAACTGCCTCCTAGGTCTTTCCAAGGCTCTGGTTACCCAGCAAAGGTCCCCAAGTCCACTTGAAGTTTCAGCAAGAGCATCTGGAATGTGACAAGGTACATATGGTACTCGACCACCCCCCAAAAGACTGCTACTTTCTAGGCTGTTATGGCAAATGCACAGCAATTTCATCTGGGTCGTGACAAAGCCCATTTGGTACTCGACCACTACCCAGAATAGCGCTATTATTGGGGTTGTTATGGCAAATACAGCTACTGGTTACAGTTGAAATGTCTGGACCACCAGGCTTTGAAACAACAGGAGAAATACGCTCCAAAAGGGACTTGAATAATGCAAATATTGGAAGAATCTTAGGCTAGACAGGCAACCCATGTAAGGTATGTGACCGTAATGGAAACTTGGAAGTGTCAGACCCATCAGCAGACGGGGGCTTAACCTTCGTACCGGAATCCAGCTGGGTAGCAGGCAGGGAATCAGCATTGTCTAAATGGGCAGCAGGCATGGAATAAGCAAAATCTGGCTGGGGCAGTCTTCCATAAATGTTCGATTTAGCCAGATATGTTGGTTTATATATTTGGATTGCCGAGCTTGGTGGTTTCTTCTTAGAACAACGTCCAATATGCTTTGCTGATTTCTATCAAAAGTCTCTGTAGAACAGGGTAATACTCTTGGCTGTTTCCATTAAAAGTCTCTCTAGAACAGGATAACACTCTTGGCTGTTTCCATTAAAAGTCTCTGTAGAACAGGGTAACACTCTTGGCTGTTTCCATTAAAAGTCTCTGTAGAACAGGGTAATACTCTTGGCTGTTTCCATTAAAAGTCTCTGTAGAACAGGGTAATACTCTTGGCTGTTTCCATGAAAAGTCTCTGTAGAACAGGGTCCAAATCTTGAATGCTCCTATGGAACTAAGGAATGAAGGCATCTGCTGGAATGTCCTTTTGTGCCTGCAAAATATAAAAAAGAAAGTGTGTAAGTTATGGTTGCCGTGCATGCTGGCATGTGTTTGTAACCACTTTAGCCCCAAGCCCATTTTTGACACATTTTGTTCACAAGTTAAAATCAGTATTTTTTTGCTAGAAAACTACTTAGAACCCCCAAACATTATATATATATATATATATATATATATATATTTTTTTTTTTTTTTTTTTTAATTTTTTTAGCAAAGACTCTGGAGAATAAAATGGCGGTCATTGCAATATTTTTTGTCACGCTGTATTTGCGCGGCGGTCTTTCAAATGCCATTTTTTGGGGAAAAATTTCAAAAAATGACATTTCACTGCATTTGAAAAAACTAAACAGTAAAGTTATAGCTCAAAAGAGAAGTTCTGGCGCTACTCCCAAAGCTAGTCTCCTGGAGAATAAATACGAGTATGTGGAACACGAATGTCCATGAGAACACTGTTCGCCCAATCCTATATATTGGATAGCTTGTAAACGTGATGAAGAAAAAATGAATGAATGAATGAAGGATGGCGCTCAAGTGTATTAATAACTGGTGATTACCCCAAAAGAGACATAGATAAATGGTCCAATAAAAGTTTATTCTGTGAATCCAAAGATAAAGAAGCAATATGTATATAAAAGAAGTAATTCCTCCTACCAGTCCATGAAGCCTCTGTGTGTCACTGCTGCCTCAGCACGATTTCCTGATGTCAATCCCAAGGAAGGGAGAAAGCTGACAGATGGAAATGGAATGTGGCATAAGTCAGTGGAAAAGAGGAGCGGGTCCCAGCGGAGGTGGGGGCTCACACGGTCCGGTGTGCGGCCGCTTCCTGGACCAGAGCCCACGCTGTACTACGCTGACGCCCGCTGTGAGCGCCACATTCCATTTCCATCTGTCAGCTTTCTCCCTTCCTTGGGATTGACATCAGGAAATCGTGCTGAGGCAGCAGTGACACACAGAGGCTTCATGGACTGGTAGGAGGAATTACTTCTTTTATATACATATTGCTTCTTTATCTTTGGATTCACAGAATAAACTTTTATTGGACCATTTATCTATGTCTCTTTTGGGGTAATCACCAGTTATTAATACACTTGAGCGCCATCCTTCATTTTTTCTTAAACAGTAAAGTTAGCCCATTTCTTTTTATATATTGTGAAAGATGATGTCACGCCGAGTAAATAGATACCCAACATGTTATGGTTTAAAAATTGCGCACACCTGCGGAATGGCAACAAACTTCAGTCAATAAAAATCTCCATAGGCGACGTTTTTGAGAATTTTTAACAGTTACCAGTTTAGAGTTAGAGTGTAGCTCTTCTTTCTAAATTATTGCTCTCGTTCTGGTGATCGTGGCGATACCTCACATGTGTGGTTTAAACAGCAATTTCATTTGCAACGCGACTTCCGTATATGCTCACGGCGACTGGGGCGGCTAAAAATATATATATTTTTTTCCTATTTATTTTATTTTTTTTTTACATTTTAGCACAGGTTTTTAAAAAAAAAAATCTGATCACTTTTATTGCTGTCACAAGTAATGTAAACATCCCTTGTGACAGCAATAGGCAGTGACAGGTACTCTTTATGGAGAGATCGGGGTCTAAAAGACCCCAGACCCCTCCAATACACTTCCATGTATTCAAAACGCCAAAAACTGCATTTTTGAATACATTCATACTTTTTAAATCCGGCGCCTTTAGAAGCCGAGTAACCCGGATGTGACGTCATGAACGCCGCCTTTCGGGTTACGTCATCGGAGACCCGATCGATTCGGCTTTGACTGGGACTCCATCCAGCCGGCAGTTGCATGGGTCTCCCGGTGGGACGGGAGACCTGAGCAGAGCTGCGGGAGGGGGGGGGGTGTCCCCTCCCGCTCACTGGGGTAATGATCGAGCGGCTCCTGTCCTGGCCACATCGGTTGCTACCGCCGGAAGCCGACCACCGGCTCTAAAAAAACGTACCGGGGTGATGCCTCTAGCTAGAACCACCTAAAGTCAGCTGACGTAGGTCTACGTGGCTGCTCGTTAAGTGGTTAAGTTGCACTATAATGCATTTTTTGCAGGTGTTCCAGTGCATTTTATTACCTTTTCTCTTTTACTATGTCCTTTTTTTTTCAGTGCAAATCAATGGAGGGTATTAGGGTAATCTGAAACAATAGAAAACAAGACTATTTTCCTTGTGCCTGCATTTAAACTGTGTTGGGCAACACTGCTTGTGTGAACAAACTCTTAGCCTAGATTCACACTTATACAGTGCAATGTTTAGTGTGATATCAAGGATAATTTCCAATGTGACTTCTTGCAAATTCACGAGAGATTACAATGCGATTTGGATACAGTTACGATTCTCTCTTTATCTCTCTCTATGAAAATTAGCTCATAAAGACATTATAGCCTGCTAGAAAGGGCACTGGAATTGCTTAGTCAGTGAACACCTATGCGTTTTCCATGCAGTTTCCATTAGACTCTATAGAGATGTAAATCGCACCACACACACAGGACCCTTATTAATAATGCATTGTATTTGGACTGCATATATATGAATGGCCACCATAGAAAGTTGTGTAATTTCACTTGTCATGCGATTCTATGCGTTCTGGAACTCATATGAAATTGCAACAGTCCGGGGCTTACTGGGTGATAAAGTATTGTGGAAAAATCAAATCTAGTTCTAGTCGAATATTCTTACCTTCATATATGCGAAGTCACGTCTTGCCTGAATGTAATTCCACTGAGCATTCTCCAAGAATCTGAAAGATAAAGAAGTAAACCATATAAACATAATGAACAGACAACTAAATCTGGCAATAGACTTTATAGGATGTTCAGACCAGGCAGCTCCTTCCATTTATAGCTGATGTGATTCTGAACCCCAAAGAAAAGAAACAAAATAGAAAGAGAAGTAATAATGGAAACTTACTTTCTGGCCCAATCCTCTGTAAGTCCAGATCCCATTGAGAACTTTTTAATAAAGGCTTCAGCTGCATTTGGGCCGTCCAAGTCATAAAAGCCATTGGTGCTGTAGAAGAAGTCCTCCGGAATCTGGTTTTCCATCTGCAAAACATCAAAATGAAATACGATTAAAAAACTGGGAAAGAAGCTATTGTGGAGAGAAGTAAATTTAGGGTCCTATTTATAGCAGAGGGCAGATGTCGCTGTCTGCTCCCCATTATACTCCATAGGGCTATGCACACCGTGCTCCACATTTTATAGATAACTTTCAATGTGGGGGTCACAGTTTGTACTCTGTGATAGTTCATTGAGCTGCTCTATGATTGGAGGAGAGCTGGTCATTTGTGTTCGTCCGGTCAAATAACCAGGCTGTCCCCCAGTTTTTATTTCTCACAACCCCATGGCTGTACTTTATAAATGCCCCCCTTAGTTATATACTGATAGTCTTACCTTCATCTTTGTAAAGATGGCCTCTGCGTCCTCCCAACTCCACTTCATATCAGAAAGGCACCTGAAAAAAAAGTGTCAGTGAGATTAGTAACAGACAATACAATGACAGGACATATATATATATATTTAAGGTTAATACACAAAACTCCGCATTTATTTTCTAAGCAGCATGTATATGTAGTGGGAAGAATGGTAAGCACAGAATTTCCCTCTGACTTCCTGGGTCACCTCCATTTTGTCAGAGATCCAGCGAATGGATTATCTCATTGGTAAGGGGCGATGATATTATAAACAGCCTAGACTTCATACAGAAGAGCAGTAAAGGACTACACTCTGCTCTGAGCAGGTGAAAATTCCACTATGGACAAGTACAATAAAGGTTTTGTACCACCAAGAAAAAGTAGGCCGATAGAAAAGGAAAATCTGGTGTCAAAGTGCTTGTGTAGATGGGTTTTGGGCTTGTGGCTGTGACATCAGTTTGATATTAGTTGAAGAGATTTCTGAGATGATTCAGAATGAATTCACAGGTGTATATGACCTGCATTTGGACTCCTTCTGACCTGCATTTCACCTGCTTCATACTGTTTTTGCATTCCTATTGACTTGTTTGTGAATGCAGAATTCACCTGAAGTGAACAAAAGTCCCTCAACATAAAATGCAAACTTGGAGATCACTAGAGTAATTCTGCGGAATAATAATAATAATAATAAAATTGAATAGCTTCCTATATCCATCCTGCTGCTCCTTGTGTATTTTGACTGCCGCTGGTGACGGCCTTCAGAATACCCAAACAGCAGCTGCATGCAGTCGTTTTTGGTCCAAACATTTTCAATCAAAGAATGTCAGGCAGGAGGGGGGAGGGGGGCCACACATGGAGCTCATTTCTGCTGGCTCCTGATGAAAATCTTCTAGTGTATGGCCGGCTTTAATAGCATAAAAAACAATAAAATAGAAATAGAAACCCAGACTTACTTTTCCGCCCACTGAGGGCGCATGTTGCTCAGGCTGGCAAATTCAAAGACCATCAAGTTTTTCTTTGTTGGGAAGATGTTCTGTCCCTCATGCCTGTAAAAGCATTGTGGGGGAATTTGGCCTCCTGAATTCAGGGAGTTGAAATCATTCAAAGATTGGACCCAGTCCCAGTTGTTCTCCCGAAGACACCTGTAAAGAAATATGGAGGTTAGGACGGGTTGTAGAAGACATAATAGAGAATATTTGATTTTGATGAAAGTAAAAAATAAATGACATATGGACACATTTGAATAAGTAATACAGGTAAACCATTTGCTGGGTTTCCACATGTTCATATTGTTGAAGCTAAATGGGACTGACAGTCTCATATAAGAACTTGTCAGACCTAGATGCAGTGGTGTATTTAGGTTTTGTGCTGCCCTAGGCTAAACTTGTGCACCCCCGAATGTAAATATGACCCACCCCATCCTGTAAAGGCCACACCCCTTCCTGTTTATGACCCGCCTTGTCATCTGTAAACCACAGACCACATCCACAGTCTATCAGTGTCCATCAGCGTAGCCTCATCAGTTCCCATAAGTTCAGCCTCATCAATGCAGCCTTATCAGTGCCGCCTCATTACTGCCCATCAGTGCAGCATATCAGTGGGTCCTCATCAGTGGCCATCAGTACAGCCCCATCAGTGGCCACCAGTGCAGCCTATCTGTTCATCATATCAGTGCCCATCAGTGCTGCCTTATCAGTGCAGCCCCATCAGTGCAGCTTATCAGTGCCGCCTCATCAGTGGCCATCAGTACAGCCCCCATCAGTGGCCACCAGTGCAGCGTATCAGTGCTGCCTTATGAGTGCAGCCATTGCCACCTCATCAGTGGCCATCAATGCAGCATATCATTGCAGCATATCAGTGCCCATCAGTGCTGCCTATTAGCGCCCATCAGTGCAGCATATCAGTCCTGCCTTATCAGTACAGCTCCATCAGTGCAGCCTTATGTCACAAGATTAGTAAGATTACTCCTCTCTTTTAAGATATTTATACTTGTGTTTGCTGCCACCGATTGTAATCATTCACGTATTTGTATAATGAATAGGAAGTCCATAGTCATTATAGAAGTAAAATAATCAGCGGCAGCAAACATAAATCCAAATATCGTATAAGACAGGAGTAATCTTACTAACCCAGTGACATATTGCGATGGCACATATGAGGTGTGCAGGTCCAAAATGTTATTGCCATCATAAACAATTAAAAGTCTTATTTGTATATGATGCAATTCAATATGCTCGCTCAAGGACCAGGATGTTTAATGAAATTAAATGATATCATTGACATGATGCCTGCCATACCTGGGGGTGTAGGAGGGTAGGCAGAGTATTAGTCTACAGTGCCATACTTATTAGTATTAAGTGTGGTCGGTAGCCTGCTGTCTGTCCACATGTCTTCACCTGCCGGTATTTTCCTTCCCGGCAGGTAGCAGTGTGATCGCTTTATGGGGGTGCGAGACTAATTTGCCTCCTGCAGCCTGCCCTCTGGCCCCCCAATTCGCCCCAAAAATCTGGCACTATGCTTAAAGTGTAGCGCAAGCCGGCGGGGATCCTTTTCGTGCGGGAGCCGGCGGGGAGAGGTTGTTTTTTTTCTCAAAAGGGGAACAGCTTTATTGCTGCCCCCCTGCAAAGTGCCGCCCTAGGCCTAGGCCAGGATACAGCACTGCCTAGATGTTAAAGAATGGAAAACAAAAATGTATGTGAAAACCATTCCCCAGAAACTGAGAGTTCCAATGGATTTAACAGAAACTTACTTGTCTGCGTATTCCTCAAACATTCCGGTGGCTTCAATGAACTTGTCCCGGATTTCGTCATGGTTAGACTCCACTTTTCCCCCGTTGAAAAAGAAATTGCTGGGGATTTCATCTTTAGCCTTCATCTTCTGGAAGATGATCATGGCTTGATTGTAATCACCGTTGTTTTGGCTGAGACACCTAGAGAAAAAAATATTGGTAAGAAAAGGTGCAGAGAATATAACAATAGGACACGTAAAGAAGAAAGTCATTTATATCGTTTCAAAAACCCAACACATTCCAAATATATGTACTGGAATGTGAAATTCCTCCCATCTGATGGGTTCCCTTTCATTGCCAGAAGCCCTGTTAAATCCACAAAGAATTGACATTGACATTTTATAAAAGGTTCCATCTAAACCATAAGAGACCAAAAGAGAAATGTAGTTCTGGGTGGATTCAGCTGTAAAGAGAAGTCCATGCTACAACAGAGATTATAGTAATGGACTTTCCCTAAAGTGATCAGACCAATTTCTTCAACCAGGCTACATCTTCTCAATTCTGCTCTAGTAAGGCTAAATGACACGGGGCAGAATATGTTGTAGAACTGAGGCCAAACTCCAAAATGGTGGCTATATTGATGTGGATGACGGGGGAATCCAGAGAACCAATCAGGATCCTGCAGGTCAGGAGTAGACTATAAGACGACTCTGAACTTAGGAGACATTGTTTTTTTTTAACCACTTGCCGACCACCGCAAGTACATATACTGCGGCGGTCAGCCCCTCACAGGCAAAGTGACGTATAGGTACGTCACTAGCCTGTGAGGCTCTGGGGAGCGAGCGCGCGCCGCCGGAGGCACGCTCCCGCTCCCGCACGGTCACGGACCCCCCCGCGCTTGTGACCGGCGGACCCGATGTCCGCCGGTCACTCGGCGATCGTCGGTGGAGAGGGAGAAAGACAGTCGGCTAGTGTAAACAAGCCGCCTGTCATTCTCCCCTGTGTAGAAACAGTGATCATACGGTTCTGCTATGTAGGACCGTTGATCACTGTTCCTACAGCTCAAGCCACAGCCAATCACAGTTAGAATCACGCCCCTAGGGACACACACCACCCCTCCTTATCAAAAAAAGTTAACCCCTTCACTACCAGTGTCATTTTACAGTAACAGTGCATATGTATAGCACTGATTACTGTAGAAATGTCACTGGTAACCCCAAAAGTGTCAAAAATGTCAGTCAAGGGTCCGATCTGTCCGCCCCAATGTCGCAGTACTGCAAAAAAAAAACGCAGATCGCCGCCATTACGTGTTAAAAAAAAAACAAAAATGACAAAAATCTTTCCCTTTTTTAGAAAACGCGATAACTTTTGCGCAAACCAATCAAAATACGCTTTTTGCGATTTTTTTTACCTATTTAACATAAAACAAATTGGCCGAAAATGTTAAAAAATTTTGATTTTTACATTTTTTTTTTTTGGGAATTTCATATAAAAAAATATGAAAAATATTGTTATTTTTGCAAAATTGTCGCACTTTTTTTGTTTATAGCGCGTGATCAAAAAATCGCACAGGTGATCAAATACCACCAAAAGAAAGCTCTGTTTGTGGGAAAAAAGGACGTCAAATTTGTTTAGGTACAGCGTCGCACGACCGCGCAATTGTCCGTTAAAGTCGCACAGCGCCGAATCGCAAAAAGTGGCCTGGACGTAAGACAGCAAAATCCTCCGGTGGTAAAGTGGTTAATGAAAACATTGTCTTCATATGATGTTTCCTGCATAATTCAGACTGGCTTCAGAGACATCAATATTTTAAATATATATGTTCTAATTAAGATCCAATCATCCTTATTTTCTATAAGTGCCTTAAGACTTTGCATTGTGGGATAAAGCTGACAGGAAACCTTCATTCAGTGATAAGGAACTGCGTAGATTTTTCATTGTCTTTATGAAGGTTGTAAATCTTTTATATAATGCTTTTTAACATGTCGCTTCTGGCAATGGCTTGCCTTTATATTTACATTTTTATTGACATTTCACAAAGCTTTAACATCTGAACTCTTTTTTCAGCCATATGACTGTAATGTTCAAACCTCTTTGGCCTTATCTGAAATGAACTTCCATTTTGAAAAGACGTATACTAATCCTGGTGATAAAGCTTTATGAAGGAAGTCTCATATTATTTACTGACCCAGTCACAAGGTTATCTGGGTTTGAGGACTTTTTCGTTTTTATGACTATTCTTTCCATTGTAAATATCAAAGAACCCCAAAAAATGTTAAGAAAAAAACTTACAGTTTGGCCCATCTTGGGTACATTCCCGTAGCTTCGGAAAAGCTGGAAACCGACTCTTTCCTCAGCTGCTGTTGTTGTGGCTGGCCGGTCGGTGTCTTCGGTGCAGTGGCCGGCTTAGTGGCCTTGGCCGGCTTAGTGGCCTTGGCAGGCGTAGCGGCCTTGGCAGGCTCATTTCTGATGCTGAAAACAAAGAAGATATTTGTTAGCATGGACTATTTAAAGCTTTAAGTCGTGTATTATTGTCTTTCAATAATATTTATTCAGTTTCAAGAGATAACAAATCAAAATATGGATCACATTCAATAGGAGGATCACATCCCTAATCCTAAAATCCTCCCCCAACATGAGACCCTGGTCAGGAGATTGGTCCAATGTTTGAAAGGGGGAAAAAAAGTTAATATGTTTTTTTAGTAAGAATGACGATTCCCACCCCTGAGAACCAGCTGGAGACAAAGTAAGGACCTGTGTTGTAGGGCTCTGGGCTTCTTTCAGTGGTATCAGATGGATATCAGTTTGAGATACTTCTCTGATCATTCAGAAATTATTAACAGGTGCATTGGATCTGCAGGTGACCTGCTTTAAGATGGTCCTGCATTCTCACAGACATGTATGAAAATCATAGGAGTGCACATGGGGTGTGCCAGATGTGCCTGGGCACACCCCCTGTGCATTACCATTATTGCTCTGTGGCAGCGGGAAGATGGGAAAGATCTCCCACTAAGCAACTGCTTATATGAGAAGTGTGGAAGGCAGTACTTCTCTTTTATTCTGAATCTGCAGGCAGGCACATAATATGCTGGCAGAGAGATCGGAAAGATCTCCTTTCTGACTGGCAATGTGCCACAAGGGAGAGTGGTACAAGGTTTAAAACCAATCAGGACAGCTGGCGGGAGCTAATGGGACCATACGCCAAGCTCCCTGATTGGTTGGAAAGCCAGTTTTATGGAACTTCTGCAAAGAGTGGTAAGAAAATGATGATGGGGTATGAATCCCCGATCCTTTACCCCCAGTTTTCCCTTCCAAGTTGTTCCAACCTGTATTCAAATTCCTGCAGATACAGCGCCGGTATTATCACTGCAACATCTGACCTTTGTTACCTGCCTAGTCTGTAGATCAGGGGTCTCCAAACTTTCTAAACAAAGGGCCAGTTTATCATCCTTCAGACATTAGTGGGGCCAGACTGTGTCCAATGGGATTGGAATATTTCCTGGCATCAGTGAGAATAAACATCACCATGTTTGGTATTAGGGGGAGGAATAGCGCCCCATTGTTGGTGTCAGTGGGAGAAATGGTTTCCCATTGTTGTCAGTTGGCAGAATACATAGTTGCCAACATTTGAAAAAAAATTACAGGGACACTTTGCAGCACAACTATCAATTACTTACCACACCCACTTCCCTGAAGCTCTGCCCACTCCGCATAATTAATCTCCGCCTACTTATCAGATTATAGGGTCTACTTCATAAAGAGAAAATTACAGGAAATTGAAAACTTAAGGCCAAAGTAGCAGAGTTGGAATAATTCTCCCATTCAGCTGCACTACTTCTGCCTAAAGTTTAAAATTCTCATCACAATTCCCTGCAATTCTAAAATGTGAAATGTGCTCAGGTGTGACCATAGAAAAAATGTAATATGTAAATATAAATAAAGTGCAAGGTGTAAATAAGTACGATTATACTATCTGGTATAATTAGGTTTTATTGTACTTATTTACGCCTAACACTTTATTTAGATTTACATATTCCATTTTTTGTATGGTCACACCTGAGCACATTTCACACTTTATTCACCTGTCTTTGAATTCAGCCCTCTGTAGGGGGATAATTTTCATTTACATAAAACAATGTGGCATCCTTTCCTTCCTAACACATTACCCAGTCCATACCAGTATAGATCCTAACACATTACCCAGTCCATACCAGTATAGATCCTAACACATTACCCAGTCCATACCAGTATAGATTCTAACACATTACCCAGTCCATACCAGTATAGATTCTAACACATTACCCAGTACATACCAGTATAGATCCTAACACATTACGCAGTCCATACCAGTATAGATCCTAACACATTACCCAGTCCATACCAGTATAGATTCTAACACATTACCCAGTCCATACCAGTATAGATTCTAACACATTACCCAGTCCATACCAGTATAGATTCTAACACATTACCCAGTCCATACCATTATAGATTCTAACACATTACCCAGTCCATACCAGTATAGATTCTAACACATTACCCAGTCCATACCAGTATAGATCCTAACACATTGCCCAGTCCATACCATCCTAACACATTACCCAGTCCATACCAGTATAGATCCTAACACATTATCCAGTCCATACCAGTATAGATTCTAACACATTACCCAGTCCATACCAGTATAGATCCTAACACATTACCCAGTCCATACCAGTATAGATCCTAACACATTACCCAGTCCATACCAGTATAGATCCTAACACATTACCCAGTCCATACCAGTATAGATCCTAACACATTACCCAGTCCATACCAGTATAGATCCTAACACATTACCCAGTCCATACCAGTATAGATTCTAACACATTACCCAGTCCATACCAGTATAGATCCTAACACATTACCCAGTCCATACCATCCTAACACATTACCCAGTCCATACCAGTATAGATCCTAACACATTACCCAGTTCACACCAGTATAGATCCTAACACATTACCCAGTCCATACCAGTATAGATTCTAACACATTACCCAGTCCATACCAGTATAGATCCTAACACATTACCCAGTCCATACCAGTATAGATCCTAACACATTACCCAGTCCATACCAGTATAGATCCTAACACATTACCCAGTCCATACCAGTATAGATCCTAACACATTACCCAGTACATACCAGTATAGATTCTAACACATTACCCAGTCCATACCATCCTAACACATTACCAAGTCCATACCAGTATAGATCCTAATACATTACCCAGTCCATACCAGTATAGATTCTAACACATTATCCAGTCCATACCAGTATAGATCCTAACACATTACCCAGTCCATACCAGTATAGATCCTAACACATTACCCAGTCCATACCAGTATAGATTCTAACACATTACCCAGTCCATACCAGTATAGATCCTAACACATTACCCAGTCCATACCAGTATAGATCCTAACACATTACCCAGTCCATACCAGTATAGATCCTAACACATTACCCAGTCCATACCAGTATAGATTCTAACACATTACCCAGTCCATACCAGTATAGATCCTAACACATTACCCAGTCCATACCAGTATAGATCCTAAAACATTACCCAGTCCATACCAGTATAGATCCTAACACATTTCCCAGTCCATACCAGTATAGATCCTAACACATTACCCAGTCCATACCAGTATAGATCCTAACACATTACCCAGTCCATACCATCCTAACACATTACCCAGTCCATACCAGTATAGATCCTAACACATTAACCAGTCCATTAGGGCTGCAACTAACGATTATTTTAATAATCGATTAGTTGCCGATTATTTTTTCGATTAATCGGATTAAAATCATAAAAAAACTCAATATGCCTTTTTTTTCATTTATTTAAAATAATAATGAACAAACAGAGTGTTAGTGCCGGTTCACACTTGTGCGGTTTGCGAAATCGCATGTAATTCGGAGCGCACTGCTCCTAAATTACATGCGATCTCATGTGCGGATGCAAGTTCATCCATACACTTTGTATGGCTGAATTCGCAGCGCAACCACAGCAAACTCGCACATTAGGCTTTTTTTGAGCCGCCTCAGAATCGGATCGCACAGTGGTAAGTGGTTCACACTTGTGCGATCTGATTCTGTGCGAACTTGCAGATCGCACTGCAATATGCAATCGCAACTGGGGGTGTCGTTAACTTTTAATTTGCACCTCCTGTGTATCGCATATGGCAGTGTGAACTGCCAGATGTGCGGATGCGATGCGGGAACACGCTGCATATTCGCATCGTTCCCGCATCGCACAAATGTGAACCGGCACTAAGGCCATCGCATCCTCATATCTGGCAGTTCACACTGCCATATGCGATACGCAGGGGGTGCAAATTAAAAGTTAACGACATACCCAGTTGCGATTGCATATTGCAGTGCGATCTGCAAGTTCGCACAGAATCAGATCGCACAAATGTGAACCACTTACCACTGTGCGATCCGATTCTGAGGCGGCTCAAAAAAAGCCTCATGTATGGCTGAACTCGCATCCGCACATGAGATCGCATGTAATTTAGGAGCAGTGCGCTCCGAATTACATGCAATCTCGCAAACCGCACAAGTGTGAACCGGCACTTATACCAAAACTTTTTTTTTTTTTTTTTTAATTAAGCTGCTATATACTGTAAATAATATAATAAATGCTTATCTAGATAAAAGAGTTAATATTCCTTATAAGGTGCAATATTACAATAGAAAAATAAGTGAATAAAAACGTCCATGTCAGCCATAGATATGAAATAGGGAGCAAAGAAAGACAACCTATATGTGTTATATGGATGTTTATAATCACTTATTTTTCTATTATAATATTGCACTTTATAAGGAATATTAACTCTTTTATCTGGATAAGCTTTTATTCTGTTTTTTGGCGGGCTGCATTGCATGGAATGGACACTGTAACTAGTACTAAGCTCGGCACTCACGTTTTGCTGCTTCTCCCTCAGCTCGATATGACTCACTCCCTCACTGACTCAGCAAGAAGGCAGAGAGGAAAGGAGGAGGGAGGAGGGAGGTCACGGAAGTGCCGAGCTGTGAGAGAGACAGAGGGCACACTGCTGCTTCACAGAGCAGACGGAGCTCGCTGACTGTCGGGGAATGTCAAGAATGCAGCACAACTAATCAATGGAGCAACTAATCGATAATGACAATCGTTGACAACGATTGTAATTATCGATTATTATCGATTTAGTCGATTAGTTGTTTCAGTCCTACAGTCCATACCAGTATAGATCCTAACACATTACCCAGTCCATATCATCCTAACACATTACCCAGTCCATACCAGTATAGATCCTAACACATTTCCCAGTCCATACCAGTATAGATTCTAACACATTACCCAGTCCATACCAGTATAGATCCTAACACATTACCCAGTCCATACCAGTATAGATCCTAACACATTACCCAGTCCATACCAGTATAGATCCTAACACATTACCCAGTCCATATCATCCTAACACATTACCCAGTCCATACCAGTATAGATCCTAACACATTACCCAGTCCATACCAGTATAGATCCTAACACCTTACCCAGTCCATACCAGTATAGATCCTAACACATTACCCAGTTCATACAAGTATAGATAATAACACATTACCCAGTCCCTACCAGTATAGATTCTAACACATTACCCAGTCCATACCATCCTAACACATTACAGAGTCCATACCAGTATAGTCCATACCAGTATAGATCCTAACACATTACCCAGTCCATATTATCCTAACACATACCAAGTCCATACCAGTATAGATATCCAGCATGAGATTTTTCCCATTGAGGATTGAGGTCTGTTTTAATTTTTTTGAGCAATACATATATATATATATATATATATATATATATATATATATATATATATATATATGCACACACATACACATACACGGATATGTACACACATTTATCTAGAGCTAGAAAACTATATATATGTATCAATTAACAGGTGTATAAATTATATCTATAAAAAAACATTATTGATAGTAGTAATTAATGGAGTGTGAGGCCTCCAGCTTGTCGGAAGGTGCTCTGCCTCCCCCTGCTGGCGGATTTTGGAAAGGTCACCATGCTGACACCCTGCCTTCGGTGACACGTTAAATTTGCGACAGGCGGGAAGAGTGAGCGGGCACAGAGAGAGAGACAACCTGCTGCCAGAACTACAACTCCTAGCTGGGGTGAGAGCGACACTGTGTGGCACAAAATAAAAAAAAATAAAAAAATAAAATATTTTTTTTAAATGATTTACATAGTCCCTGATTAACAGGGACAATGTAAAATACCCAGGACAGGCTCCTATTTGCCGGGATTGTCCCGGGAAAAACGGAACAGTTGGCAGGTATGAAAATAGTGTTCTATCAGTGGGAGAAGTGCCCTGAGGGCCGGATAAAGGCAAGCAAAGGGCCGCATCTGGCCCCCAGGCCACAGTTTAGTGACCACTTCTTTAGATTGTCACAAATGGGGTTTATTCACTAAACAGGTGATTATGGACAATTGTCAAGGTCTTTGTAAATATAGATCAACTGTGAAAAAAAAGCCCCAGTTCATCTATTTTTCCTGCTGAGCTGTTTGGGCCAAAATTAAATCTCTGATTTGTGTTCATAACTTACTATTTAGTAACTAAATTCATACTATAATCATAAGCGGCAAATTGGGTTGCACAAAAAATAAGACCAATGACAGAGAAAATATTCTGCAATCATTAATATATATATATATATACATACACAGACATGTGTGTTTGGGCTATGGAGTGCACACGCTAAAGCAATAGGCTGCGCACTCCTATGATGAGAATGTAAAATGTGCCTGAAGTGAATAAAAGCCCCAGGTGACGCAGGTCCTAAAATCTAGAGAAACTATACATCTGTCATTATTAGTCTGCACAGTTATTAAAGCCAACTCATTGATCAGATTGTGTCCGTTAGCTAGGCAGTTGATCTATTTGACAGTTGGTCTATTTTTAGCTACAGACTCGTCGGGTCGGTTATATAACAGACTATGAAATGGACAATAGTATGATCTGTATTTCACATTACTGAGAGATACAAAATCTAATGATTAGCTGATCACTTATAAATAAATTCTGTTTTATATGCTGTCAGTTTGTATTGATCCCCCTACTGGTTATTGATCGGAAATATCAGATACTTACTTCCTAGAAGGCTGAGCCTGGCATTGTTTTTCTTGATGTTTTTTGTTATTGCGGCGTTGATGTGGGCCGCTTTCTCCTACACGCTGGTAGGTGGTGTGATCTAATCTCACCATTTTGCCTGGAAGGAGATGTAAAGATTCCTGGCAATATTGCTCCTGATGTTTTTTGGTATTGCGGCGTTGATGTTGGCCGCTTTCTCCTACACGCTGGTAGGCGGTGCGATCTAATCTCACCATTTTGCCTGGAAAAAGATGTAAATATTCCTGGCAAGCTAAATTCGATATCCTGTAATTGTAGAGAAAATTACCAGATCGCAGAAATCTAGTAAATCTCTAAATCACACTATGGACAACACGAATAATCACAGAGAAGAAACAAAGATGTTTACTCCTCAAATCCAACTCCTAACTCCCACACTGGGCCCTGGCTCTGCCTTCTTATATAGTCTAATAGGCTCCGCCCCTTTTAACTGCCAACTAAGCTCCACCCCTTTAACTGCCCGATAAGCTCCGCCCCTTTAACTGCCAACTAAGCTCCGCCCCTTTTATGATTTTCCAAGCTCCGCCCCTTGCATTGATTTCTAAGCTCCGCCTCTTTTATGGCTTTTGCTGCAAGCTGCCACTATGACACGTATACAGTTAGTTAACCCCTTAGTGACTGAGGACAAGCAACTGTTAGGCTTGTTTACCATCTATGCAGTTTGCTTTTGATCTGTTTCTGCAGTGATTTTTGCGGTGTGTTTTGCATTTTTGCACATGTGATTTTACCATGATTTGTGTTTTACATTTTTTGCATTTTTTTTGGCCAATTTGTTGTTGGGCAGATTAAAAAAAAATGCAAATCGCAATAAATTTGCATGTTGAAAAACTCTCTACGTGCTTTTCTGCAGCTTCACCATTGAAGTCTATTGAACCAAAAAAGTTTTACGTTTAACCACTTTACCACCGGAGGATTTTGCTGTCTTACTTCTGAGCCACTGTTTGCGATTAGGCACTGTGCGAATTTAACTGACAATTGCGTGGTCAGACAACGCCTTACCCAAACAAAATTTAAGTCAATTTTTCCCCACAAACAGAGCTTTCTTTTGGTGGTATTTGATCACCTGTGCGATGTTTACTTTTTGCGCTATAAACAAAAAAAGAGCGACAATTTTGAAAAAATAACAATATTTTTCACATTTTTTATATATGAAATTCCCCCCATAAAAAATGTAAAAATCTAAATTTTTTATCATTTTAGGCCAATTTGTTTTCTGCTACATATTTTTGGTAAAAAAAATCGCAATAAGCGTATTTTGATTGGTTTGCGCAAAAGTTATTGCGTTTACTAAGGGAAAGATTTCCGTCGTTTTTGGTGTTTTTTTTTTTTTTAACGAGTAATGGCGGTGATCTGCGATTTTTTTTTGCGGGACTGCGACATTGCGCCGGACAGATCGGACCCTTGACTGACATTTTTGACACTTTTGGTGGTACCAGTGACATTACTACAGTAATCAGTGCTATAAATATGCACTGTTACTGTAAAAATGACACTGGCAGGGAAGGGGTTAATTTTATTGGAGAGGGAGGGGTTAATGTATGCCTGGTGCTTACTCACATGTGTGGGGGGAGGGTACTGGGTGACACAGGGACAGATCGCAGGTTCAGCTATGCTGAACACTGCAATCTGTCACTGCCTGTCACTTAGGAGATCCGTTTACAAAAGCGGGCGGATCTCCAGACTCGATTCCCCGACGATCGGGGAAGAGCAGTGGCGATCGCGGCTGCTCTTCCCCTGGCCCGACTCCCGCTGTGACTGAATACAGCGGGAGCGAGCCTCCGGCGGCGCGCGCGCAGTAGAGCTCTAGTGAGCAGCGGCAAAGTGGCTAAAAAAGTCCCTGACACTTTCCAAAAACACAGCGGCTGGAAAAAGCATAGATGTGAACGTGTCCCATAGGAAACCATGTTAAATGAACTGTAGTGGTACAGCGCCACCCTGAGGAGTATAAAAATAATAATCCCAGTGCTATATGTGAATCCTCTTACAAAGACAACACAATGTAAGAATAACAGTGAAGACACTATATCAGTGTCACTTTAACCACTTCCCTCCTGCTCTATAGTAAAAGGATGGCGGGTGGAAAGCACTCTTGTTCTGGGACGATGTCATATGATGGCGCCTCGGAACCGCCTCTCTTGCGTGCCCACGGGGGTACGCAGCGTGGCGACCTTGGTCACGCCGTGTTCCTAGGACATGGAGCAACCCCCGATCTCAGTAAAGAGCCGATGATGCGGCTCTTTACCCATGTGATCGGCTGTGTCCAATCACAGCTGGTTAAATGTAAACAAGGAAGTTCCATTTATCGGCTCTCCTTGGCTCACACTGACATTGCGCGTGGCGATGACAGCCGATCAGCGGCATCTCCTCGCAGGGGAGACCTGTACAGGTAATCGGGGCACTGATCATCAGTGCCCTGATTATAGCACAGCCCCAGCAGTGCCCATCAGTATCACCAATCAGTGCCTATAAGTGATGCCAGTCAGTGCTGCATTTCAGTTCCTGCCCATCAGTGCCGCCTATCATTGCCCACCAGTGCCACCTATGAGTGCCGCCTATCAGTGCTCATCAGTGTGGCATGTTAGTGCCTCCTCATAAGTGCCACCTAATCAGTGTAGTCTAATCAGTGCCCATCAGTGAAGCCTATCAGTGCCACCTGATCAGCGCACATCAGTGAAGTAGAAAAATTATTTATTTATAAAATTTACTGACAGAAACTCTTTTTTTTTTTTTCAATTTTCAATATTTTTTTTTAGCAAAAAATAGAAAGAAAGCTCTATCTGTGTGTAATTTGTGTACAGCATTGCATGACCTCCCAATTGTCATTCAACCTCTACCCGCTTTGCACATCTAGAGAGGGACATTTTTGCCCATTCTTCTCTGTAAAATAGGTAAAGCTCTGTCAGATTGGATGGAGAGCGTCTGTGAACAGCAATTTTCAAGTCTTGCCACAGACTCTCAATTGTATTTAGGTCTGGACTTTGACTGGGCCATTCTAACACATGCATATTCTGTGATCTAATCCATTCCATTGTAGGTCTGGCTGCATGTTTAGGGTCGTTGTCCTGCTGGAAGTTAAACATCTGCCCCTTCTCAAGTCTTTTGCAGACTCTTAACATGTTTTCTTTATAGATTGCCCTGTATTTGGCTCCATTCATCTTCCCATCAACTCTGACCACCTTTACTGTCCCTGCTGAAGAAAAGCATCCCCACAATATGATGCTGCCACCACCATGTTTCACAGTGTGGATGGTGTGTCCAGGGAGATTTGCAGTGTTAGTTTTCCGCCACACATAGCATTTAGCTTTTAGGCCAAAATGTTTCATTTTGGTCTCATCTGACCTGAACACCTTCTTCCACATAAAGTCCCATCTCCCTGTCCTTCCCTCCTTCTATTGCCCCCTTTCCCTCCCCATTTTTTCCTTTATTTCCCAATATATATTATACCTTCTTCCACATATTTGCTGTGTCCCCCACATGGCTTCTCACAAATGGAAAACGGGACTTATGGCTTTCTTTCAACACTGGCTTTCTTCTTGCCACTCTTCCATAAAGGCCGGATTTGTGGAGAGAACGACTAAAAGTTCTCCTGTGGAAGGAGAGAACGACTAAAAGTTCTCCTGTGGAAGGATTCTCTCACCTAAACTGTGGATCTCTGAATCTCCTCCAGAGTTACCATGGGGGGCCTCTTGGCTGCTTCTCTGATGAATGCTCTCCTTGCCCATCCTGTCAGTTTAGGTGGACGGCCATGTCTTGGTAGGTTTGCAGTTGTGCCATACTCTTTCCATTTTCGGATGATGGATTGAACAGAGCTCCATGAGATGTTCAAAGCTTGGGATATTTTTCTATAACCTAACCCTGTTTAACCGCTTCTGGACTGCCCGCCGCAGATATACTGCTGCAGGCTGGCCCTCCTGCGCGAACCGACGTAGGGCTATGTCAGTCATACACATGCAGCTAGGGGGCGAGCGCTCCCCACTGAGAGAGAAGAACGGTCAGCTGTTGTAAACACTTCTTCTCTCTGGAATGATCACAGAGTGCCTGTGATCCTTCTATATAGAATCACAGGTCTCTATGGTCATTCCATAATCCCTGCCCCCATACAGCTAGAATCACTCCCCTAGGCTCACATTTAACCTTTTGATCACCCACAGTGTTAACCCCTTCCCTGCCAGTGTTATTTCAGTAACAGTGCAAATTGTTAGCACTGATTACTGTAGTAATGTCACTGGTCCCCCCAAAAGAGTCAAAAATGTCAGTTAGGGGTCCGATCTGTCTGCCGCAATGTCGCAGCCCCGCTAAAAATCGCAGATCGCCGCCATTACTAGTAAAAAAAAACAATAAAAATGACATAAATCTTTCCCGTAGTTAGTAGATGCGATAATTTTGCGCAAAGCAATCAAAATACGCCTTAGACCAGAAAACAAATTGGCCTAAGATTTTTTAAAAATTAGATTTTTACATTTGGGGGGGGGGGGGGGGAATGTTATATAGCAGAAAGTAAAAAATATTGTTTTTTTTTTTTTTCAGAATTGTCGCTCTTTTTTGTTTATAGCGCAAAAAATAAAAATCGTACAGGTGATCAAATACCACCAAAAGAAAGCTCTATTTGTGGGGAAAAAAGAACATTTCATCTGGGTACAGCGTCGCACGGCCGCGCAATATTCCTTTATAGTAACGCAGTGCCGAATCCCCAAAAAAAGCCTGGTCATTAAGGGGGCAAATCCTTCTGGTCCAGAAGTGGTTAACTTCTCCACAACTTTATCCCTGACCTGTTGGGTGTGTTTCTTGGCCTTCATGATGCTGTTTGTTCACTAGGCTTCTCTAACAATCCTCTGAGGGCTTCACAGAACAGCTGTATTTATACTGAGATTAAAATGACCCACAGGTGGACTCTATTTACTAATTAGGTGACTTCTGAAGGCAATTGGTTCCACTAGAGTTTAGTTAGGGGTATCCAAGTAAAGGGGGCTGAATACAAATGCACGCCACACTTTTCACATATTTATTTAAAAAAAAAAAAAAAAACTTGAAAACCATTTATCATTTTCCTTCCATTTCACAATTATGTGTCACTTTGTGTTGGTCTATCACATAAAATCCCAATAAAATAATTTATGTTTTTGGTTGTAACATTACAAAATGTGTAAAATGTCAAGGGGTATGAATAGTTTTTCAAGGCACTGTAGATGAAGAGTTGTTGGTAAGGAATACTTACAGACATATGAACTTATAAACACCTGAACAGAGGAAAGGTGGGGATCCCTGGAAAAGTTCGGAATCTTGAATAGGTTTATAATTGATGCTGTGCTGCATGTAGTTGGCTCCTACCAGCGGGTATAGAAAACGATGGGCACACAGCTAAGTCATGTTAGGGTTGGACAGATCGGACCCATCTGGGACTGCTGATGGTGGAGCATGCCACCTCTGGATAAAGGATGGCAGGGTGGCAACCTGATCCAAGGCTCTTGTGGTTGCCTAGGTGGGGCCTGGAGTGTATTGGGGACATTCCAAACTCCCTATAATAGAAGTCATAATGGAAGAAGATTCAATAGGACTCAGAGGGTAAGGGGGGATGTAAGAAAGGGAAATGATGGGGGATGGGGTGGTTGGAGATGTTAGGAGAGTAAGGGGGAAGTGCATTAAAGATTATTGAGGGGGGAAGATAGGGGATTCTGCTTTCAGAAGATAAATGTATGGAGGTTCAAAGTCATTTTCTGACAAAAAAGGTGATTTTTTTACGTGTATGAAAAATGTAAAAATTGCCCCTGTAGGGAAGTGGTTAAAGGGGGGAAAAGGGGAGCAAACGATCATTGTCATGAAGTGCCGGTACCTAGAGGTGCTCATACCTACCAAAGCCTTTTAACCCTTCCTGGATGGCACCAGGTCCTTCTGACAGGTGAAGATCTCACATTTCTCAGCAGTGTTGAAGCTTACTCCGCCACACTCCTATTGGTTCATCAGTATGATAGGCAACCCTATTCACCAATAGGAACTCAAAGATGGTGGGAAAGGGGCGGGCATACTTCAGCACTATCAAAGATCTGCCAGAGCAGGTTGAGCTTTGGCACATCTGAGCATCAATGTTAATATATTGCATCATACCAGTTCTTCAATGTAATGGCCGCATTCGTTTTCTTTTCTCAGGCTTTATTTTTTCCTGTGAATTTGCCAGTGACTCTTTTTAGAAAATGCTCACCATATTGTATCTCTGGAGAAGCAGCATTGCATCCCTAGGACGTGACTACAGAACACCTCCCTCTCTCCTCATCTCCATTACATAAGGGAGGTGGGGGGCCGTTTTGTAGTCCACATAGAGAGCTGGAAATAGAGTAACTGAGGCACATTGCATTGGACATTAGGAGCTTCGGCAGGATAAACAGATATTTTTAGGGTTTACATACACTTTATAAATACGTTTTACCTGTTTTTTCTTTTTTTTTTCACTCTTCAGCGTTGCTGTTCCATCAGAAGGTTGGGGGACTTCCAGTATGTACTGAGTGAACCCCTCTCCTGGTATATCAGGTGTCACTAGTGGGGCCCCCAGACAGGTAAGTTCCCTCTGGAATCATTTCATACTGTGCATAGTCCATCTGACTCATGTCAATGGACGTTCTTATCAAATGCTGCATCATCTAGTCAAACGCAAACACGTGTTTGAAAGGCAGAAGTGACATTTGACAAGAAAAGGCTCCATTTATTCTGCTTTTGTCTGAGGCCAGACATGCTTCAACATAACTTCTCACCTGCCATGTCTACTACTCAAAGTCAGTAGCATTTTTCTGACCTGCGTTTGACATCCGTTCCAATCACATGTCAAACACAGGAAAGAAATGCCCTTCTACGTGACCCCTAACATGGGTGTTTGGATGTTTTTACATTGCTTGAAAATCTATGGCAGCTGCTAATTGTAGGCTGTGGTGTATACTGTGTATGATGTTATCCTCAGTGCCAGGTAGTCCTGAAATAGGTTAAGGCAGTGCGAACTGCTGGTTGCCGATCCCCAGTATAGGCAATAAATCAGCTTACTTAAGCCCCGTACACACGTACCGAATGTCGGCCGAACGATCGGCCGTCTTTTGTCCAGGGCTGTCGAGTCTGTTGAAAACTGCAAAAGACTGCACACGTATTTTGTCGGCCAACAACAGCCGACTGCAGAAGTGATGTCATGTGATGGTTAACTTTCCTTGTCTTTTTTCTTTTCTGAGCATGCCCAGTCTTGCTAATCTGCTGTCTGTTGGCCGAAATCTGTACTGTCTGGCGAACAATCAGCCGTTCTGGTGTTGGCCAACAAAAATTTTAATGCCTGCACGACAGGTTCTGTTCGGCCGAAAATGTGATGTCGGCTGTCAGAAGCATCATACTAACAAGCCTACAATCGGCCGATCGGTCGTCGGCCGAATATTTACAGCCGACAATCGGTACGTGTGTATGGGGCTTTAGGCTAGGAATTTAGAAAATGAACACAATCACAGCAGCAATACCCAAATAGTTAAATCACTGACTGAAAAATAAAAATCCCAGCATACCTAACAGCATCAACTGCTCATACTTCAACATGCTCATCCAGCTTGCCACTACTCCAGTGCTACACATGTCCAATATCCAGTCTTCCCAGTCCCAGCTGTAGCCCTATTTACTGGTTGTTACTGGTGGTGTCAGACTATCAGGTCTGGATTTTTCTCCACTTGCCGGCAGCCACTGTGGTTAGATGCTCTGCGGTGACAGTAGTTGATCCTGTGGCCAGCAGAACTTTGTGAAGAGACATCCTAGAGACAGTCAGGGATTGCCCTGTCTACCCCTCTTCCCCTCCCCCTGCATTGTATATAGCAGTGGATGTACAAGGAGGTCTGTTGTCATATACTTGTTACATGCCTACCATCAAAGGGTAGATCATGATTGAAGGGTTTCTGTCCCCCCCGGGTAAAGTGTATGTCCAGGCATTACCAATATAACCCCAAACCTCCCTCTTCCCCAGTAGATCATGTCACAGCAATATTTTCTCCTTCTCTTTGTTCCTTTAGCAGAAAATAGCTTTTATTGCTTTTTTAGGCGTTATTACAATGCTTCTAAAATTCTTCAAGGGCAGCTGCTGAAAGCTCAGTTCTTACTGATGTGGGAACAACGCCAGAACTACACCAACCAAGAGCCCTTTCCACACACACTGTGTGTGCGCAGGCAGGCTATATTGACTTGAGGGTCAATACAGCGGTATTGTATTGCTGGGGAAGAAATCAGTTTACATATTGAGGGACAGAGAGGGCTGGGGAATAGGTGGAGTTCTGTAGTCCAGCTGACAATGCTGTTTGGAGTTGTAGCACAGCAGAAGCATGGCGTGGTCAGCCCAAATATGAGGTTAGAAGCTCACTGGATTTTTGGCTGTTTTTGTACTGATATGCACTTCAATCTCCAAACCCTTGACTGATTGGTCAGCCTTGTGCTACACCGAGGATAAAGTTGAGCTCCAGATAATGAAAATTTCAAGCTTTTTATTCCTGACTAGGGATGATCGAACTTTTGAAAAGTTCAGTTCGACCAGAACACCCGAACCTTCCAAAAGTTCGGCCCGGATTTCAGAACCCATTGAAATCAATGGGACCCGAACTTCGGTAATCAAAAAACACAATTTTGAAGCCCTAAAACCCAATAAATGCCCCTAAAAAGCACCTAGGGTTCTGGGTTATACCCCAGGGACTATTAATCACACAAAAAAAAAATTCTTAAAAATTGTCATTTTTGATAGAGAGCCAATTAATGAAAAAATTGAAAAAAAATTTCTTTGGATTTAGTATCTGGGGGGTCTAAAAAGTGTACCTGTGAAGTATACACAAGTTCAGATGTTTTGCCTGCCTCCAAAAACCCCCAAAAAATGCCTGCAACAACACACCTGGTCGTTTTTTTTTGGCGCTAGCGTTTTTTTTTGGGCATTTTTTGGGGTTCTTTGGAGGCAGGCAAAACATCTGAACTTGTGTATACGGGTATATATATACACACATACTTATATGTATATATACACCTAGACATATATAGGTGTGATAGTAGCAGAAATGTATGCTTGCGCTAATGAAATAATTTACACCGATATAGTTACGCTCCTATCACACCTATATATGTCTAAGTGTAAAATACATATAAGTATGTGTGTATATATACCACTATACACAAGTTCAGATGTTTTGCCTGCCTCCAAAAACCCCAAAAAAATGCCTGCAACAACACACCTGGGCGTTTTATTTTTGGCGCTAACGTTTTTTTGGGCATTTTTTTGGGTTCTTTGGAGGCAGGCAAAACATCTGAACTTGTGTATAGTGGTATATATACACACATACTTATATGTATTTTACACTTAGGCATATATAGGTGTGATAGGAGCGTAACTATATTGGTGTTAATTATTTCATTAGCGCAAGTAGTGTTTTCTGATCTTTTCACACCTACTGTATATATGTGCAGGTGTATATATACATACATGGGTGTGTGTATATATACCCCCTATACACATGTTCAGATGTCATGCCTGACTCCAAACATGTGCTCAAAAAATCCCTATAGACGCCTGCAGCCAAAAAGCAAGCTGACAGGGGCGAAGCCATATTACTGCAGCGAAAGTGACTTCAGAGAAACTAGCTTTTCTCTATAGCGGTCACCCTGATATGGAAGGGTTTGGTCGCCCTGCCATAATAGCAGTCACTGTCAGTTCACCCTACACTACACTACGGTCACCCTGGCACTTAACACTTTCCCTACAGAAACTAAATTATTAAAGCTAACTAAAGTGTAAAAGAGCACCCTAACTACACTAGATATCCCTTTCCTCACACTAATAAATGCTAAATGACACTTTGTAGCAGAAGTCCACGAACTGCTTCCACTCTCTTCCATGTCCCTGTATAACAATGCTAGGAATTTGGAGTGGGCTATCTTATATACTGGGGGGCATATTCACTAATAATTGGCCTATGGACCCCCTAGTCACTCCAATCACATTCCTAGCATTCTCCTGCCCCCTCAATTGGCTTTTGATAATGGTTCTGGTCCAATCATGGGCTTTTAAAGCCCATTTCCTGTCCCATTGCATTTTGGTCGGTTCTGGTTGCCGAATTCCGAACTTTTTGGGCAAAAAGTTCTAAATTCGTCCGAACCTCGAACAGCCAATGTTCGGGTCGAACCGATGGTCGACCCGAACCGTTCGATCATCCCTATTCCTGACCCCCTTAAGTACAAGCCTGTAGAACTCTTTTATTACCATTTTTCAGTGTTCAGCGCTGTGAAAGTATGTCTGACAATTAGAGCTTTATTCTGGTATTCTTTAATAACTATTTTTTTAATGTAGAAAAGAAAAAAAAGCTCAAAAGTTTTGGATTTTTTTTTCCCATCCTTTTAAAATATAGATGCCAGAATAATATGGAAACCCCCAAAATGGCTCTTTTGTGAAAGCAGAGACCTCAAGGTGATGTCATTTTTTTGCAGCATTTTTAGGAAGTTAACCAATAATTTAATACTGGGCACTTTTACCCTTTCCTGCCCAGGCCAAATTTCAGCTTTTAGTGCTGTCATCCTTTGAATGACAATTGCACGGTCATGCAACACTGTATCCAAGTGAAATTTTTATTATTATTAATATTATTATATAGGATTTATATAGCGCTGACAGTTGAAAATTAAAATACATTTAAAGTACAAGTTAAAATACATTTTAATACAGTAGGAGTCAGAGGGCCCTGCTCATTAGAGCTTACAATCTTTTTATCATTTTTTTCACACAGATAGAGCTTTCTTTTGGTGGTATTTAATCACCACTGGGAACATTTCAGAACATTTTGTTAATAAGTAATTTTTCTTCTTCACTGATGTGCACTGATGAGGCTGGACTGATGGGCACTGATAGGTGGCACTTATGGGCAATAATGGGTGGCACAGATGGGCAGCATGGATGAGCAGGCATTGAAAGGCTGACTTGCATCACCGATGGGCACAGATTGGCATCACTTAGGGGCACAGACTGGCATCACTGCTGGGCATTGTTAGGGCTGTACTGATAATCAGGGCACTGATTATCTGTACAAGTCTCCCCTGTGAGGAGATGCCACTGATCGTCTCTCCTCTCCTCACACTTTGTCAGTGTGGGGCAAGGAAAGCCAATAGCCGGTGTTCTGTCAGAATAGGCGACCCATCAGATTAGCTAACAGAAGTGATGTTCCGTCAGCTGAATACTTACTAGGCATGCGCAGGTTTTCTAATCTGACAAAACACCTGCAGCCATAAGGCGCCAGCGGACATCTTACTACACTCAGCTACGTCTTGAATTTTGCAGTCATTTAACAAATTAAGTGAGCGTACATAAATCAGTATAGTATATTGAGATCTGTCATGCTGTTTTTATGTTACATTTCCAATGCCTAAAGGTTTAGCGCTGACTAGTGTGGGGTTTACCAAGATGGCCTCCGCCACCTTCCTACTTCTGGCATCCAGCTTCATTAAAAATGTAACATTCAAAACAGCATCACAAATGTCAATATACTATATATGTTTATATCCGCTCAGTTTATTGCTAAAATGACTGTAAAATTCAAGACGTTGCTGAGTGTAGTAACGTGTCTGCTGCCGCCTTCTGACTGCAGGTATTCTGTCACATAAGCAAACCTGCTACGCATGCGCAGTAAGTATTAAACTCTTCTTCCTCTTTAAAACTGGTTCATTCAGAATCTGATGTAGCTGTGCATGGCATCCAATCAGCTTCTTGCTTCAGCTTGTTCTATTAAGATTTGACAATAAAACCTGGAAGCTGATTGGTTTCTATGCAGAGCTGCACCAGATTTTGCACTTTCCAGTTTTAGTAAATCAACCTCAGTCCAGGTTAGGCAATAGCAATACATTAAAGGAAGGTCAAACAGCACAGTTAGGCCCGGCGGGCAGGTGCAACCATGCGGAGCCACTTACAAACTGTAACAGTGCTCTGTAGACTTGAAAGATGCTGTCGGCGTCTGCAACAAGGAGCGGAATGGGGCCTGGCCGATCCACACCCAAAAAGGAGGTTTCCTGAAGCAAGATAGATATAGTCCCCACACGATCCCCACTCCTCTGGAACCTCTCCCTACCTCTATGTACTGTCTCTGTCAGACAGGGAACCTGTCCCTACACTAGCCACTCGTATACAGTGTGCCAAATCTGGAAGCCAGAGCCTTAATAAACTTTGCCTGACCCAAGAAGGCAGCTAGAGTTACAAGGGGGAATCAGCATCCAATCGGTTGGATGCTTCCTGTGAGTTCAGGAAATTAAAGAGGAACCAAGTTCCTCACAACTTCTTCCCCCTTCCACAGTGGCGATTCAGTTGAGCGCCACCCGCAGTGGGGAGTACAGAATGCACCTGCCTAAACTCAGGTCACATACAATGGCAAAGTGGAGATGAAGGGGTTAATGTTCAGATGTGTAGGAGAGGGGAGGGGAAAGAGTTAGTATACAGGTCACATGAAGATGGATAGGAAATGTAGGAGAGGAGGGGGGCATAAAAGTGTTAATGAAGGGTCCCCGTGTTGGCCCTTGGATTGGTTGGTTGAGGAGGTGTTTCCCCGCTGACAGCTCAGTACGCAGCAATTATTGGGGCACATCAGACACTGGATGGCTATTTATCCAGTGCTAACTTCGAACAGCACTGCGTAAATAAGGGACTGCTTATCAGTCGTTTAACAACTTCTGGACCGGAAGAATTTACCCCCTTAATGACTGACAATTGCGCGTTTGTGCAACGCTTTACCCTAATAAAATTGATGTCCTTTTTTTCATTCAAATAGAGCTTTCTTTTGGTGGTATTTGATCACCTGTGCGATTTTTATTTTTTGCGCTATAAGCAAAAAAAGAGCAACAATTTTGAAAAAAAGCAATATTTCTCTTTCATTCATTCATTGATGGACACAGCTTCATATCTTCATTGACCGTTGGGTTATGCTGCTCTTCCTAGGAGTAGGACACTATGTGGAAAAAGGGTTAACATTATTTAACGAGGCTTTGACTACGCCCATGGGCAATCCTAGGGGGTATACTCCCACTCCCTGTTCAGGAGTAAGGACCTAGCTCCTTGCTGGCCCTAGCTTTTTTTTCAAAATTTAAATGGAACCAGTGGCGGCTGGTGCTCAAAATCTTTGGGGTGCTCTAAAAATTTAGGTATTGCTTCGCGGCAAAAAACGCGTGACTTAACAAACAATCATTAGGTTGGTTCAAGATTGACCAGCATGTTCCTATTCAATGCACAGTGACCAGAATGTCCCACATCAATGCACAGTGACCTGACCAGCATGTCCCCATTAATGCACAGTGACCTGACCAGCATGTCCCATCAATGCACAGTGACCTGACCAGCATGTCCCATCAATGCACAGTGACCTGATAAGCATGTCCCATCGATGCACAGTCACCTGACCAGCATCAATGTACAGTGACCTGACCAGCATGTCCCATCAATGTACAGTGACCTGATAAGCATGTCCCATCAATGCACAGTGACCTGATCAGCATGTCTCATCAATGCACAGTGACATGATAAGCATGTCCCATCAATGCACAGTGACCTGATCAGCATGTCCCATTAATGCACAGTGACCTGATAAGCATATCCCATCAATGCACAGTGACCTGATAAGCATATCCCATCAATGCACAGTGACCTGATCAGCATGTCCCATCAATGCACAGTGACCTGATAAACATGTCCCATCAATGCACAGTGACCTGACCAGCATGTCCCCATCAATGCACAGTGACCTGATAAGCATGTACCATCGATGCACAGTGACCTGACCAGCATGTCCCATCAATGCACAGTGACCTGATAAGCATGTCCCATCAATGCACATTGACCTGGCAAGCATGTCCCATCAATGCACAGTGACCTGACCAGCATGTCCCATTAATGCACAGTGACCTGATCAGCATGTCCCATCAATGCACAGTGACCTGATCAGCATGTCCCATCAATGCACAGTGACCTGATAAGCATGTCCCATCAATGCACAGTGACCTGATAAGCATGTCCCATCAATGCACAGTGACTTGATAAGCATGTCCCATCAATGCAGAGTGACCTGGTCAGCATGTCCCATCAATGCACAGTGACCTGGTCAGCATGTCCCATCAATGCACAGTGACCTGATCAGCATGTCCCATCAATGCACAGTGACCTGATCAGCATGTCCCATCAATGCACAGTGACCTGACCAGCATGTCCCATCAATGCACAGTGACCTGATAACCATGTCCCATCAATGCATAGTGACTTAATAAGCATGTCCCATCAATGCATAGTGACTTAATAAGCATGTCCCATGAATGCACAGTGACCTGATCAGCATGTCCCATCAAAGCACAGTGAACTGATCAACATGTCAAATCAATGCACAGTGACCTGATAAGCATGTCCCATCAATGCACAGTGACATGATAAGCATGTCCCATCAATGCACAGTGACCTGATAAGCATATCCCATCAATGTACAGTGACCTGATAAGCATGTCCCATCAATGCACAGTGACCTGATCAGCATGTCCCATCAATGCACAGTGACATGATAAGCATGTCCCATCAATGCACAGTGACCTGATAGGCATGTCCCATCAATGTACAGTGACATGATAAGCATGTCCCATCAATGCACAGTGACCTGACCAGCATGTCCCATCAATGCACAGTGACCTGAGCAGCATGTCCCATCAATGCACAGTGACCTGACCAGCATGTCCCATCAATGCACAGTGACCTGATCAGCATGTCCCATCAATGCACAGTAACCTGATAAGCATGTCCCATCAATGCACAGTTACTTGATAAGCATGTCCCATCAATGCACAGTGACCTGATAAGCATGTCCCATCAATGCACAGTGACCTGATAAGTATGTCCCATCAATGCATAGTGACCTGATCAGCATGTCCCATCAATGTACAGTGACCTGATAAGCATGTCCCATCAATGCACAGTGACCTGATCAGCATGTCCCATCAATGCACAGTGACCTGACCAGCATGTCCCATCAATGCACAGTGATTTGATCAGCATGTCCCAACAATGCACAGTGACTTATAAGCATGTCCCATCAATGCACAGTGACCTGATCAGCATGTCCCATCAATGCACAGTGATCTGATCAGCATGTCCCATCAATGCACAGTGACCTGATAAGCATGTCCCATCAATGCACAGTGACCTGATAAGCATGTCCCATCAATGCACAGTGACCTGACCAGCATGTCCCATCAATGCAGAGTGACCTGATCAGCATCAATGCACAGTGACCTGATCAGCATGTCCCATCAATGCACAGTGACCTGATCAGCATGTCCCATCAATGCACAGTGACCTGATCAGCATGTCCCATCAATGCACAGTGACCTGATCAGCATGTCCCATCAATGCACAGTGACATGATAAGCATGTCCCATCAATGCACAGTGACCTGATAGGCATGTCCCATCAATGTACAGTGACATGATAAGCATAACCCATCAATGCACAGTGACCTGATCAGCATGTCCCATCAATGCACAGTGACCTGATAAGCATGTCCCATCAATGCACAGTGACCTGACCAGCATGTCCCATCAATGCACAGTGACCTGATAAGCATATCCCATCAATGTACAGTGACATGATAAGCATAACCCATCAATGCACAGTGACCTGATCAGCATGTCCCATCAATGCACAGTGACCTGACCAGCATGTCCCATCAATGCACAGTGACCTGATCAGCATGTCCCATCAATGCACAGTGACCTGATAAGCATGTCCCATCAATGCACAGTTACTTGATAAGCATGTCCCATCAATGCACAGTGACCTGATAAGCATGTCCCATCAATGCACAGTGACCTGATAAGTATGTCCCATCAATGCATAGTGACCTGATCAGCATGTCCCATCAATGTACAGTGACCTGATAAGCATGTCCCATCAATGCACAGTGACCTGATCAGCATGTCCCATCAATGCACAGTGACCTGACCAGCATGTCCCATCAATGCACAGTGATTTGATCAGCATGTCCCATCAATGCACAGTGACTTATAAGCATGTTCCATCAATGCACAGTGACCTGATCAGCATGTCCCATCAATGCACAGTGATCTGATCAGCATGTCCCATCAATGCACAGTGACCTGATAAGCATGTCCCATCAATGCACAGTGACCTGATAAGCATGTCCCATCAATGCACAGTGACCTGACCAGCATGTCCCATCAATGCACAGTGACCTGATCAGCATCAATGCACAGTGACCTGATCAGCATGTCCCATCAATGCACAGTGACCTGATCAGCATGTCCCATCAATGCACAGTGACCTGATCAGCATGTCCCATCAATGCACAGTGACCTGATCAGCATGTCCCATCAATGCACAGTGACCTGACCAGCATGTCCCATCAATGCACAGTGACCTGATCAGCATGTCCCATCAATGCACAGTGACATGATAAGCATGTCCCATCAATGCACAGTGACTTGATAAGCATGTCCCATCAATGCACAGTGACCTGACCAGCATGTCCCATCAATGCACAGTGACCTGATCAGCATGTCCCATCAATGCACAGTGACATGATAAGCATGTCCCATCAATGCACAGTGTCCTGATCAGCATGTCCCGTCAATGCACAGTGACCTGACAAGCATGTCCCATCAATGCACAGTGACATGATAAGCATGTCCCATCAATGCACAGTGACCTGATAAGCATGTCCCATCAATGCTCAGTGACCTGATAAGTATGTCCCATCAATGCACAGTGACCTGATAAGCATGTCCCATCAATGCACTGTGACCTGATCAGCATGTCCCATCAATAAACAGTGACCTAATCAGCATGTCCCATTAATGCACAGTGACCTGATAAGCATGTCCCATCAATGCACAGTGACCTGATCAGCATGTCCCATCAATGCACAGTGACCTGACCAGCATGTCCCATCAATACACAGTGACCTGACCAGCATGTCCCATCAATGCACAGTGATCTGATAAGCATGTCCCATCAATGCACAGTGACCTGACGAGCATGCCCCATAAATGCACAGTGACTTGATAAGCGTGTCCCATCAATGCACAGTGACCTGATCAGCATGTCCAATCAATGCACAGTGACCTGACCAGCATGTCCCATCAATGCACAGTGACCTGATAAGCATGTCCCATCAATGCACAGTGACTTGATAAGCATGTCCCATCAATGCAGAGTGACCTGGTCAGCATGTCCCATCAATGCACAGTGACCTGATCAGCATGTCCCATCAATGCACAGTGACCTGATCAGCATGTCCCATCAATGCACAGTGACCTGACCAGCATGTCCCATCAATGCACAGTGACCTGATAACCATGTCCCATCAATGCACAGTGACCTGACCAGCATGTCCCATCAATGCATAGTGACTTAATAAGCATGTCCCATGAATGCACAGTGACCTGATAAGCATGTCCCATCAATGCACAGTGACATGATAAGCATGTCCCATCAATGCACAGTGACCTGATAAGCATATCCCATCAATGTACAGTGACCTGATAAGCATGTCCCATCAATGCACAGTGACCTGATCAGCATGTCCCATCAATGCACAGTGACATGATAAGCATATCCCATCAATGCACAGTGACCTGATAGGCATGTCCCATCAATGTACAGTGACATGATAAGCATAACCCATCAATGCACAGTGACCTGATCAGCATGTCCCATCAATGCACAGTGACCTGACCAGCATGTCCCATCAATGCACAGTGACCTGATCAGCATGTCCCATCAATGCACAGTGACCTGATAAGCATGTCCCATCAATGCACAGTGACCTGATCAGCATGTCCCATCAATGCACAGTGACTTATAAGCATGTCCCATCAATGCACAGTGACCTGATCAGCATGTCCCATCAATGCACAGTGATCTGATCAGCATGTCCCATCAATGCACAGTGACCTGATAAGCATGTCCCATCAATGCACAGTGACCTGATAAGCATGTCCCATCAATGCACAGTGACCTGACTAGCATGTCCCATCAATGCACAGTGACCTGACCAGCATGTCCCATCAATGCAAAGTGACCTGATCAGCATCAATGCACAGTGACCTGATCAGCATGTCCCATCAATGCACAGTGACCTGATCAGCATGTCCCATCAATGCACAGTGACCTGATCAGCATGTCCCATCAATGCACAGTGACCTGATCAGCATGTCCCATCAATGCACAGTGACCTGACCAGCATGTCCCATCAATGCACAGTGACCTGATCAGCATGTCCCATCAATGCACAGTGACATGATAAGCATGTCCCATCAATGCACAGTGACTTGATAAGCATGTCCCATCAATGCACAGTGTCCTGATCAGCATGTCCCGTCAATGCACAGTGACCTGACCAGCATGTCCCATCAATGCACAGTGACATGATAAGCATGTCCCATCAATGCACAGTGACCTGATAAGCATGTCCCATCAATGCTCAGTGACCTGATAAGTATGTCCCATCAATGCACAGTGACCTGATAAGCATGTCCCATCAATGCACTGTGACCTGATAAGCATGTCCCATCAATGCACAGTGACCTGACCAGCATGTCCCATCAATACACAGTGACCTGACCAGCATGTCCCATCAATGCACAGTGATCTGATAAGCATGTCCCATCAATGCACAGTGACCTGATAAGCATGTCCCATCAATGCACAGTGACCTGATAAGCATATCCCATCAATGTACAGTGACCTGATAAGCATATCCCATCAATGCACAGTGACCTGATAAGCATGTCCCATCAATGCACAGTGACCTGATAAGCATGTCCCATCAATGCACAGTGACCTGATAAGCATGTCCCATCAATGCACAGTGACCTGATCAGCATGTCCCATCAATGCACAGTGACATGATAAGCATGTCCCATCAATGCACAGTGACCTGATAGGCATGTCCCATCAATGTACAGTGACCTGATAAGCATGTCCCATCAATGCACAGTGACCTGATCAGCATGTCCCATCAATGCACAGTGACATGATAAGCATGTCCCATCAATGCACAGTGACCTGATAGGCATGTCCCATCAATGTACAGTGACATGATAAGCATAACCCATCAATGCACAGTGACCTGATCAGCATGTCCCATCAATGCACAGTGACCTGACCAGCATGTCCCATCAATGCACAGTGACCTGATCAGCATGTCCCATCAATGCACAGTGACCTGATAAGCATGTCCCATCAATGCACAGTTACTTGATAAGCATGTCCCATCAATGCACAGTGACCTGATAAGTATGTCCCATCAATGCATAGTGACCTGATCAGCATGTCCCATCAATGTACAGTGACCTGATAAGCATGTCCCATCAATGCACAGTGACCTGATCAGCATGTCCCATCAATGCACAGTGACCTGACCAGCATGTCCCATCAATGCACAGTGATTTGATCAGCATGTCCCATCAATGCACAGTGACTTATAAGCATGTCCCATCAATGCACAGTGACCTGATCAGCATGTCCCATCAATGCACAGTGATCTGATCAGCATGTCCCATCAATGCACAGTGACCTGATAAGCATGTCCCATCAATGCACAGTGACCTGATAATCATGTCCCATCAATGCACAGTGACCTGACTAGCATGTCCCATCAATGCACAATGACCTGACCAGCATGTCCCATCAATGCAAAGTGACCTGATCAGCATCAATGCACAGTGACCTGATCAGCATGTCCCATCAATGCACAGTGACCTGATCAGCATGTCCCATCAATGCACAGTGACCTGATCAGCATGTCCCATCAATGCACAGTGACCTGACCAGCATGTCCCATCAATGCACAGTGACCTGATCAGCATGTCCCATCAATGCACAGTGACATGATAAGCATGTCCCATCAATGCACAGTGACTTGATAAGCATGTCCCATCAATGCACAGTGTCCTGATCAGCATGTCCCGTCAATGCACAGTGACCTGACCAGCATGTCCCATCAATGCACAGTGACATGATAAGCATGTCCCATCAATGCACAGTGACCTGATGAGCATGTCCCATCAATGCTCAGTGACCTGATAAGTATGTCCCATCAATGCACAGTGACCTGATAAGCATGTCCCATCAATGCACTGTGACCTGATAAGCATGTCCCATCAATGCACAGTGACCTGACCAGCATGTCCCATCAATACACAGTGACCTGACCAGCATGTCCCATCAATGCACAGTGATCTGATAAGCATGTCCCATCAATGCACAGTGACCTGACCAGCATGCCCCATCAATGCACAGTGACTTGATAAGCATGTCCCATCAATGCACAGTGACCTGATCAGCATGTCCAATCAATGCACAGTGACATGATAAGCATGTCCCATCAATGCACAGTGACCTGATAAGTATGTCCCATCAATTCACAGTGACCTGATAAGTATGTCCCATCAATGCACAGTGACCTGATAGGCATGTCCCATCAATGCACAGTTACCTGATCAGCATGTCCCATCAATGCACAGTGACCTGATCAGCATGTCCCATCAATGCACAGTGACCTGACCAGCATGTCCCATCAATGCACAGCGACCTGATAAGCATGTCCCATCAATGCACAGTGACCTGATCATCATGTCCTATCGATGCACAGTGACCTGATCAGCATGTCCCATCAATGCACAGTGACCTGATCAGCATGTCTCATCAATGCACAGTGACCTGATCAGCATGTCCCATCAATGCACAGTGACCTGACCAGCATGCCCCATCAATGCACAGTGACCTGACCAGCATGTCCCATCCATGCACAGTGACCTGTTAAGCATGTCCCATCAATGCACAGTGATCTGATAAGCATGTCCCATCAATGGACAGTGACCTGGCCAGCATGCCCCATCAATGCACAGTGACCTGACCAGCATGTCCCATCCATGCACAGTGACTTGATCAGCATGTCCCATCAATGCACAGTGATCTGATCAGCATGTCCCATCAATGCACAGTGACCTGACCAGCATGTCTCATCAATGCACAGTGACATGATAAGCATGTCCCATCAATGCACAGTGACCTGATCAGCATGTCCCATCAATGCTCAGTGGCCTGATCAGCATGTCCCATCAATGCACAGTGACCTGATCAGCATGTCCCATCAATGCACAGTGACCTGACCAGCATGTCTCATCAATGCACAGTGACATGATAAGCATGTCCCATCAATGCACAGTGACCTGATCAGCATGTCCCATCAATGCACAGTGACCTGATCAGCATGTCCCATCAATGCACAGTGACATGATAAGCATGTCCCATCAATGCACAGTGACCTGATCAGCATGACCCATTAATGCACAGTGACCTGATAGGCATGTCCCATCAATGCACAGTGACCTGATCAGCATGTCCCATAAATGCACAGTGACCTGATCAGCATGTCTCTTCAATGCACAGTGACCTGATCAGCATGTCCCATCAATGCACAGTGACCTGACCAGCATGTCCCATCAATGCACAGTGACCTGATAAGCATGTCCCATCAATGCACAGTGACCTGATCAGCATGTCCCATCAATGCACAGTGACTTGACCAGCATGTCCCATCAGTGCACAGTGACCTGACCAGCATGTCCCATCAATGCACAGTGACCTGACCAGCATGTCCCATCAATGCACAGTGACCTGATAAGCATGTCCCATCAATGCACAGTGACCTGATAAGCATGTCCCATCAATGCACAGTGACCTGATCAGCATGTCCCATCAATGCACAGTGACCTGACCTGCATGTCCCATCAATGCACAGTGACCTGATCAGCATGTGCCATCAATGCACAGTGACCTGATCAGCATGTTCCATCAATGCACAGTGACCTGATCAGCATGTCCCATCAATGCATAGTGACCTGATCAGCATGTCCCATCAATGCACAGTGACCTGATCAGCATGTCCCATCAATGCACAGTGACCCGATAAGCATGTCCCATCAATGCACAGTGACCTGATCAGCATGTCCCATCAATGCACAGTGACCTTATAAGCATGTCCCATCAATGCACAGTGACCTTATAAGCATGTCCCATCAATGCACAGTGACCTGACCAGCATTGGTTTGTTGTAGTGTAGTCTTGGTCTCTCATGAGTCATGACTGGTCTGTTGGTTTTTTTAGTTCAAGCTAGCTCAGGGCAGGCCTGGGGATTGATTTGCTTACCTGTTAAGGAAGGAAGAGGCTCCAGTCCAGAAATTAGGAGGCGGGTAAGTCTGGGCCGAGAGACGAATGACGATCAGACGAACGG
Source organism: Pelophylax lessonae (assembly GCF_965119305.1). NCBI lineage: Eukaryota > Metazoa > Chordata > Amphibia > Anura > Ranidae > Pelophylax > Pelophylax lessonae. The sequence goes on from NC_138780.1 coordinate 33,113,450, forward strand.
AACGTTCTGGTCCTCCAATGGTCCGACACACTCCGCTCACGTCACCAGCGTCTCCTCACCTCACAAGCAGCTTCAAGACAGTTCTTGCCGATGCTGACTGCGAACTTCAATGGAATGCTTGCTGATGATAGCGGCAGCCGCGGCGGTACGATAGTCCAACTCCGTCCGTTCTCCATGCGGCTCTCAGGCTCTCACTCTGTGCCGGCGGGCGGGAAGGACGTGACGCCAGGGCGGTGCACCGCCCCCACATGTCACGTGACCACAGGACCGTCCCGGGATGTCCTCCTGTGATTGGTCCAAGCTGGAGTCTGGACCAATCACAGCCAGGGGTCCATTAAAAAGGGGAGTGTCGGGGCGCATTGCTCTGTGCCCCTAAGACCCCCAGAAGGCTGCCAATCAGCCCCTCTGTCTGCCTCACGTGGGAGGCAAAACCCCACCCCCCCTATACCCACCACTAAGTCAGGCGCCCCTAGTGGGCTAAAAATTGACTTTTTTTTTCTTCTTTTTGTCGGGGGGTATCGGCCTGCCGCCACTGAATGGAACTTTTTTCCTTTTTTTGTTTTTTTCCTTCTACAATCAAGTTGTTCCTGTGAGAACTAGAATCAAGTGCCGGACTAGATGACGCACTGGATATGCTAGATCCTTACGGTCCTCCCAGTCTGGCCAGCGAGTGTGTGCAGATTGTAGCTGTGCGCTCAGTCGGCCATGATATAGCCCCACTGGAAGGGGGCTGGGCGATGAGTGTAACACCTCACAAGGACGCACATGACCAGATCATGGCCTGAGTCGCAGCATACCCCTGGCCCACAGCTCCCCCATTCCAAGATTTAAGCGGCCCATTCTGAGGTGGTCGGTCCTTCCTGTGACCTCCCGACCCCTCTGGTACCCCATTTCTAAGAAGCTCTTCCGTGCTACCCCCCCCCAGGCTGTCTTGGTGGTGTAAGATGCGTATGGGGAGCTGTGGCTGGCAGGGGCTGGGAGCACAATGCAGCTGCTCCCGCTACAAATAGCACATGTTTTGATCATGGTAGGGGGTCCCTGGTAAGCCCTCCATTGATGTTTTAAATACCTGCAATTAGCCCTGGGGTCTAGTGTGCCACGCTTTCGGCGTGTGGTGCCGCCATTTTATTGTAGTTCATACATTGTACTCGGCAGCCATGTTTGTTGAGGCTCCCATGGAAGTTTATGGGCTGCCATTTTCTTGTAGGCACGGGAGCGGTGTGCAGTGGGGGCCTCTAGTTGTGACACAGCCGTTCCACTTCTTTTAAGAATGGAATGGAGCAGGCTGACTGACACTGCTGGTTCTCACTTCTCACTTTTTTGACCAAAATGTTTTTGCAAATCTAGTGGTCCCAGGTTGCTCAATGGAACATTCAGAACGAGTGTCACCACCGGACCCACTCTCAGAGGCTGCGGGACCCTCCAAATATACGTCCGCCCTGGCGGCCATGATGGCGGTCCTGCAGTCGCTGGTATCAAAGGTGGATATGACCCTGTAGAACAGACAGGGAAAGAAGCACCCTCCACCGTCACCTGCCCCCTCTGTGTCCTCAGATTCTAAAGCAGTGGTTCTTAACCTGGGTTCGATCGAACCCCAGGGGTTCGGTGAGTCAGTCTCCGGGGGTTCGGCGGGGGGGGGGGGGGACAAAGGGGCAATTGCTCCCCCCGAGAAAATATTACTGATTGTGAGGCCGAGCGCACCCCGGGAAATCAGAGCTGCGGTCGGGACAACTCACAGCCATTACACATAGACACTTGACACTCCGCCCCCTGTACCTCCCCCAGCAGGTTTCCAGCCTATCTCCTGCAGGCTGCTTGCTGCGTGAGTGGGCGGGATGGGGATGTACCTGACCACGGAGATCGCGCCCGCCTGGAAGAGGGAAGTGTGAGCAGCTGAGCAGAGGGAGCCGAGTGAATGTTCCTGGAGGTAGGCTCAGCTAGCTGTACATGGTGGATTTGTTTACAAGGACCTCTATGCTACGTCTGCTGAGTTACTGCATTAGCATAGAGGTGCTGTTAGCTGACAGATGGAAATGCATGTCCTTTTCATTTAGCTCAATAAAGCATTGTGAATACCCCATGGAATGCTCTCCCAACACCTCCCCCCAATGTGTGCCCTCCTAACACCCTGTGGTATGCCCTCCAAACACCTCCCCAAAGTGTGTTCCCTCTTGACACCCCATGCTATGTCCTCCCAACCCCCCCAGTGTGTGCCCTCCTGATACCCCATGGTATGCCCTCCCACAACCCCCCCCCCCAGTGTATGTCCTCCTGATACCCCATGGAATGCCCTCCCAACACCTACCCCCAGTGTGTTCCCCCCAGTGTGTGCCCTCCTGATACCCCATAGTATGCCCTCCCAACACCTCCCCCCTCAGTGTGTTCTCTCCTGACACCCCATGGTGTGCCCTCCTGACACCCCATGTTTTAATGGTTTTGTTCTTTGTTCTTAATGGTTTTGTTTTTTGAGATACAGTCGCCAACACTTGCAGGGAGGCCCCAGCAAGATTTGAACTCGCGACCCCTGGTTTACAAGACCAGTGCTCTAACCCCTGAGCTATGGAGCCTTTTTTTTTTTTTTTATGGTTTTGTTTTTTTAATGGTTTTGTTCATTTTGTGCACCTATGTATAAATATATATCTAAATATATACCTATGTTTTGAATTTGAAAAAATCATATTTTATTTTTTCAATTAAGAAGGGTTCGGTGAATGCGCATATGAAACTGGTGGGGTTCAGTACCTCCAACAAGGTTAAGAACCACTGTTCTAAAGGCTGATGTGGCCGCCGTGGATGCCAGCAACCCCATGGGGTCTGCATCCACGCAATGGATGGCTCTGATAGTGAGGATGAGTCCTCTTCCACGTCTTCCGCACAAGAAAAGTCACTTCTGGAGGCACTGATAGTATCAGTGCGGGAAACTTTAAAGATGGAAGACACAGCCGGCGCTACGTCAGCTGCGCCGGTGCAGTTAGGTACCCGCAGACCGTCCAAGGCGATTAAGGCATTTCTGTTTCCCCCCTATTTTGATGAGATTGTCACTAGTGAGTGGAGTTCCTCAAAATTAAAGGTTGGGATACATAAGCGTTTTGCTCAGAGGTACCCCTTTGAGGATTCCCTCTTGAAGAAACTTACGGTTCTGCTGGTGGTAGATTCACAGGTTTCCAGGCTGAAGAAGGCCATTGTGACGTTACTCACCATCACTGGGAATGAAAGACAGACACTATATGTGGGGCATTTGCAGTAATGTTACTTTGGATTCAAGTCCATGTCTCCCCAAGACAGTAAGACTCAAGGCAAATGCTAATATCAACTCAACCACTTGTCTTCCAGACATTGTTGAATAAGCTGATTTACTCACCTGTTATCTACAATGGGTTCTGTGTTTACACTCATAATAATGTGTATTGTATTTCAGGAGCTCGAGGACGGCAGTCTGCTAGTTAATTGGCTCAGGTTGATTGAACCATTGTCATCTATTAGTTACTGGTAGAAAAGTAGAATACTGTTTGTGTTGGCTGTCCTTTAGATAATGAGTTCAGGGTAATTATAATTCTGTATACAAGGCTATCTGCATATGATAATGTAATCAGGCCCACCTGACCTGGGGTAGTAGATTGATCAGGAGGGGGATGTTTCCTTGTGCTGTATATATTGAGTGTGAAACTGTTTAATAAAGAGAAGGTTCCAGAACTTGTACAAGTTAAGTTGTTGGCTAGCTTTGTATGGTGGCGGCTAGGATATTTGATATCTATGTTTAAGACTGGGAGGAAGCGGTATACTGATGGAGGCCCACAAACACAGTGTGGGTCGCGGTTCTGTTACAGCCACCTTGTTACCAGTGGAGGACACTCTGTCCTTTAAAGATCCTGCAGACAGGAAGGCTGAGGCCCTGGTCCGCCATCTTTTCACTGTGACAGATTCAATATTGAGGCCGGTGTTCGCCATTGCCTTGGTCTCTCCCACTGTAACGGAATGGGCTAGAATCCTGCGCCAGGATTTGGTAGGGAGTCAACATCCCCCGGAGCTGGCGGAATTGACGGACCAGTTGATACAGGGGTTGCAGTATATCCGTAAAGCCTCCCTGGATGTGGCCCCGTTGGTCTGCAGGGCGTCTGTGACTGCCAATGGTGGGGAAAAAATTCCTTCCATTGTCACCAACAATGAGCCACTGTTCCTCCCACTGACACTAACAATGGGGCACAGCTCCTCCCACTGACATCAATGAAAGGGCACAATTCCTCCCACTGACACCAATGATGGGGCATTGCTCCTCCCACTGACACCAACGAAAGGGCACAATTCCTCCCACTGACACTAATGATGGGGCAGAATTTGTCCCACTAATGCTAACGATGGGCAAAAATTTGTCCCACGGACACCAACGATGGGGCACTAGTCCTCCCACTGACACCAACAATGGGGCTTTGCTTACCCACACTGGATGCCAGGACATTTTCTACTCCCATTGGCCCTAGTCTGGCCCCCTCTAAAGTCTGATAGACAGAAGTTTGGGGACAGTGACTGAGGTCTCTGATGTGACAGGGAACCCAATGTCTGAATGGATTGCCTTGAGATTTTGCATACTTTTAAAACCCTGCATACTTTTTGCATACTTTCTGCTAAACCCTTCTGAGTGTATGGACACATCAGCTATCATTGAGCTGCGTTCACATCTGTACAAAAAAAGCACTATGCAGATCTGAACGTGGCGTTTAACATCTGTGTACACATCATCGTGAGTCTATGGTGAGGTGAATTGTCAGGATAAGATTGGAGGTCCAGGGGATCACATACATTTTATTCAGGACTGTCCTATTGTACATCTGTGCTGGTCAGACATCATTGACCTCCTTTCCATGTTATCTGGCGTCCATAGCGGTGTGATTTTGGTGATCGAATATTGCTTCATACTAACCGGAGATTGTTCTTCAGGAAACCCACCGATACAGAATGGTGGTACACAGAGGAGGGGGAGCCGGTGAGAGCTGGACATATCATTCCCAGACCCGTGTTCCAGAGATGAGACAGCATCATCCCAGAGCAGTGGAAAGGAAGCTGAGTATTACCTGTCCTTAGATCTGATGGCTGCATTAGTTTTACTTTTTCACAGCAGTGATCAAATATTTATTCATTTGGGTACAGCTTCACACGGCCGCACAATTATCAGGTAAAGCAATGCATTGCCGTATCGCAAAACACGGGGGCCTGGTCAGGAAGGGGGTTTAACCTCCTGGAGCTGAAGTGGTTAATTGTGGAATGTGAGAAGTCTTTGTTCTGACACTCGGATACATCGGGTTTTCTGCATGTGAGAGACAAGAAGTCCCTTCCAGTGGGTGTGATTGGGAATTGCTCTCCTGTATCATTAGCAGGGTTCTCAGATCATTAAAGCAGAATTACACCCTATTGGGGAAGTTCCACTTTATGTTCTCCTCCGCTCTTCTTCTTTTGAAACTTTTTATTTTTGGGGGGAGTGCGTACTTAAAAAAACGAGACCATTCTACTGTAAGTTCCCTCCCACAACCTTTTGGGACATGTCACAGGTCCTAGGAGGCTGAGGGATCATTTGTGCAGCACATTTTGCTCATGCACATTGAGAAGCCAGTTGTGAAGCCGCAAGAAGTGACAGCCGGCTTCCCACACTAAACATGCCGGTGATAGGAACACAAAGAACCAGCCTGGGTGAGGACAGCGCTGGATCCCTGGACCGGTAAGTATCCTGTTATTAAAAGCTTCTTTTTTTTTCATTTTGGATAGAGTAGGGGAGGGTTTAAACCTCTGTCATGTTTTGCTTTTTGTGTCCCAGTGAGATCTCCCTTTACTTTCTGTCCCATAGCCAAAACAGCGAGTGAGCGGAAATCCCTCCAAAGTCAGGGAATCCCTAGTTGTCACCAGAACTAGTGTCCCCATTGGAAGATGTCCTCTTTATTTCTGTTCTGGTGACACCACTTAGAATTCAGAATATTTTTTTTCTTTTTTTTCTTTATAATGGTCACCAGGACAAATGAAGAGGGTAAATCTCCCTAATGGGGACACAGACAGCAATAAAAACCTGGCGGGTGTTCTAATCTATTTCCACTCTATCCAAAATAAAGATAAAAGTTTTACCTTCAGTTCTACTTTAAGAAAGGGTGGTGTGGCTGACTGGTACACTATAGAAAACATCTATTGCTCTATTGTAAATGAAGTATCCCTAAAACAGATGGCAGAATGGTTGCTGGCACTCTGTAAGTTAGAATGAAACAGCTGGAGACATTGCTTGTGCTTTTTTCCCATTCTCACACCTTGATAAAACAACTCCCAAGTGACAGTCCTCCAAATGTCCTCCCATATTATAGCCAGATCAAATACTCTGTACAGGAACAACAATGCATTCACATCTTCTATGTAATATTGGATTTACAGTATCTCACAAAACTGAGTACACCCCTCACATTTTTGTAAATATTTTATTATAACTTTTCATGTGACAACACTGAAGAAATGACACTTTGCTACAATGTAAAGTAGTGAGTGTACAGCTTGTATAACAGTGTAAATTTGCTGTCCCCTCAAAATAACTCAACACACAGCCATTAATGTCTAAACAGCTAAGTGAAAATGTCCAAATTGGGCCCAATTAGCCATTTGCTCAGCATCATATCCAGAGGTTGTCTTTGGGAAATAGACGTATGAGTGCTGCCAACATTGCTGCAGAGGTTGAAGAGGTGGGGGGGGGGGGGGGTCAGCCTGTCAGTGCTCAGACCATACGCGCCACACTGCATCAAATTGGCGTCTGCATGGCTGTTGTCCCAGAAGGAAGCCTCTTCTAAAGATGATGCACAAGAAAGCCTGCAAACAGTTCGCTGAAGACAAGCAGACTAAGGACATGGATTACTGGAACCATGTCCTGTGGTCTGATGAGACCAAGATAAACCTTTTTGGTTCAGATGGTGTCAAGCGTGTGTGGCGGCAACCAGGTTAGGAGTACAAAGACAAGTGTGTCTTGCCTACAGTCAAGCATGGTGGTGGGAGTGTCATGGTCTGGGGCTGCATGAGTGCTGCCGGCACTGGGGAGCTACAATTCATTAATGGAAACATGAATGCCAACATGTACTGTGACATACTGAAGCAGAGCATGATCCCCTTCCTTCGGAGACTGGGCCGCAGGGCAGTATTCCAACATGATAATGACCCCAAACACAACTCCAAGATGACCACTGCCTTGCTAAAGAAGCTGAGGGTAAAGGTGATGGATTGGCCAAGCATGTCTCAAGACCTAAACCCTATTGAGCATCTGTGGGGCATCCTCAAACGGAAGGTGGAGGAGCGCAAGGTCTCTAACATCCACCAGCTCTGTGATGTCTTCATGGAGGAATGGAAGAGGACTCCAGTGGCAACCTGTGAAGCTCTGGTGAACTTCATACCCAAGAGGGTTAAGAAAGTGCTAGAAAATAATGGTGGCCACACACAATATTGGCACTTTGGGCCCATTTTGGACATTTTCTCTTAGGGGTGTACTCACTTTTGTTGCCAGTGGTTTAGACACTAATGGCTGTGTGTGGAGTTATTTTGAGGGGACAGCAAATGTACACTGTTATACAAGCTGTACACTCACTACATTACATTGTAGCAAAGTGTAATTTCCTCAGTGTTGTCACATAAAAGGCTATAATAAAACATTTACAAAAATATGAGAGATGTACTTAGTTCTATGAGATACTGTATATCATTAGACTTTTGTTATCTTCACTGGTTATTTGTATGCCTATATGCTAGAGGAATACCTCTCTGCACAGTTATTGCTTCTTTACACACACAAAACTCCTCTGGGTCACCCCCTGGTGCTTTATTTTCTCTCTTACCCGAACTTCCTCCATCTCTCCACTAGAGGTCACAATTTTAGCAGCCTACCACAAGAGGCCGCATTACCTCTAACAGTCCACAGCATGTCTCTCCTTCACCATCTATTTTATCCTCCTTTTGTCTAGATCAGGGGTCTCCAAACTTTCTAAACAAAGGACCAGTTTATTGTCCTTCAGATATTAGGCAGACCGGACTGTGGTCCCTCAGGAGTAGAAAATGCCCCAGCGAAAGTGGGAATAAACAATGCCTCTGACTTGGTGGTCAATGGGAGTGAAAAAAAAAAAAAGAGACATATCACCTTTTGTCAGTAAGACCAGGAATAGTAACTATCATTAGTATTGGAGAAATAGTGCCCCATCTTTGGTGTCATTGAGAGGAACAGTCCTCCATTGTTGGTGTTATTAGGAGAAATGGTTCCCAGAGGGACAGATAAATGCAAACAAAGGGATGCATTCAGCCCGCGGGCTGCAGTTTGGAGACCACTGGGGTAAATGGCCCCAAAGACATCTCTGTGACTTTTTAATGAGTTATAATAACAATACAACAAAATCATTTTGCAATTAAAGTGGAAGAATTTGTCTTTCTTTCCTGCAGCAGTTCTTCTTGTGTCTGACCCTCAGCACAGACCACCAGGTCATGCTTTCTATTACTTCCAGGTAGGAGCACATGTGTGAAGTTGAAGGCCGGGGTCAATATAAAAAGCAACAGCAAAGTAGAGTGTGAATGGGTTATCATTGTTTGGGTGGATGTCCTGCAAATCTTTGCCTATCCGTGCCTTCAGCTCCTCCTTTACACTGTGACCACCATTGTCTATGCCAATGGTCTCCAAACTGCGGCCCTTTGCTTGTCTTCATTCGGCTCTTGGGACATTATTCTTCCCACTAACGCCAAAAAATGAGGTGCTATTCCTCCCACTGATACCAGTGATGGGGCACTATTCCTTCCACTGACCCTGAAGGGACACTATTCCTCTCACCGATACGAATGATGGTTCACCATTCTTCCTACTGATACCAATGATGGGGAGCCATTGCTCTCACGAGCACCAATAATGGGGCTGTATTCTTCTCACTGATACCAATGATGGGATACAATTCTTTGCACTAACACCAATGATGGGGAAACATTCCTCCCACTGACATCAATGATGGGGCACCATTCCTCCCACTAATACCAATGACGGGTCTCCATTGCTTCACTTATACCAATGAAGGGGCACCATTCCTCCCACTGATACCAATGATGGGGTACCATTTATCCTACCGATGGCAGTGGAGGGGCACCATTCCTCCCACTGATATCAATAATGAGGCACCTTTCCTCCCACTAATACCAATGACGGGTCTCCTTTGCTTCACTTATACCAATGAAGGGGCACCATTCCTCCTACTGATACCAATGATGGGGCACCATTTCTCCCACTGATACCAATGATGGGGCACCATTTCTCCCACTGATACCAATGATGGGGCACCATTTCTCCCACTAATATCAATAATGAGGCACCATTCCTCCCACTAATACCAATGATGTAAAGAGGGGGGGAGGTGTGGGACTTTAAATGAGGCGCACGGTGGGGATGTATCGTGCACCTTCATCCCTATTCAAGTAGAAATAAAGAAGGGTTGGGACTTTATATGAGAGACAGGATAAGGCTGGTAGGGTAAAATATAACACCTTTATTGGTACATACATATATATACAAGCATGACAAGTAAAATATATAGAAAAACCAAGATAGTAGAGAAGCTTGTAAGTGGTCCCCAGTCCAGGTTCATAAGAAACATCATGGCAAAGTACCAAAGGTAGTGGTTGACTGTAATCATAACATCAGCAGACGCGTTTCATGGACTAGAAATGCCACTTAATCATAAGAAGATGTATGAAATGTGTCTATAAAAAATATATATGAGTATGAAAAAAATATCAGCAATGATGATTAGAAGAAGCTGGGAGGGGGGAAGGGGGGACAACAGAGTCCCCAAATTCCCTAGACTTACATTGCAACTCAGGCAATACCGGGCACTGGAGGTAATTACATGACCCTGGATGTCTCCCCCGGGAGCTGAGGGCGCACAGAGTAGGCGCACCACATCTGGCGTCGAGTCTGCTGATGTTATGATTACAGTCAACCACTACCTTTGGTACTTTGCCATGATGTTTCTTCTGAACCTGGACTGGGGACCACTTACAAGTTTCTCTACTATCTTGTTTTTTGTACATATTTTACATGTCATGCTTGTGTATATATATATGTATGTACCAATGAAGGTGTTATATTTTACCCTACCAGCCTTATCCTGTCTCTCATATAAAGTCCCAACCCTTCTTTATTTCTAATACCAATGATGGGGCGCCATTCCTGCCACTGATACCAATGATTGGGAGCCTTTCTTCCCACTGATACCAAAGATGGGGCACCTTTCCTGCCACTGATACCAATGATTGGGAGCCTTTCTTCCCACTGATACCAATGATTGGGAGCTTTTCTTCACACTGATACCTATGATGGGACACCATTCTTCCCACTAACACCAAAAGAATGGTGTGCTATTCCTCCCACTGATACCAGTGATTGGGCGCTATTCCTCCCACTGATGCCATTGATTGGGCGCTATTCCTCCCACTGATGCCATTGATTGGGTGCTATTCCTCCCACTGATGCCAGTGATGGGCGCTATTTCTCCTACTGATGTCAAATGATGGGGATGCTATTCCTCCCACTGACACCGACGGGACACTCTTTCATCCACTACTGCCGATTAGGTACTTATTCCTTCCACTACCACCAACAATGGGGCGCTATTTCTTCTACTAACCACTGGGGTGCGATGCAATTATTTTACTCCCACTGACCATCAAGCCTGATGCATTTTCTATTTCCAGTGTCCACAGTCCGGTCCACCTAAAGTCTGAAGGAACAAAAAAGGTCCCTTTATTTAGAAAGTTTGGAGTCCCCTGGTTTACGCTACCTTGGTGGTCAGGCCATGACTTTTTCTTCTTTGACTGCAATGTCTTGGGTTTCCGTAGGGTGGGGGAGCGGTGGGCACTGACTCAATATCGGCCCAGCAACACTTATAACTTAATTGACCTTAACATTTTTTTTTTCAGCATAGGGAGCTGTACTCTGTCACTAACATAACCCCTCTATCTTTTTCCTCCTGTCCCCGTCATGAAAACCTATGTAATGTAAGGGACTCTGAAATTGCAGTAAGAGAGCCAAGGAACTAACACGCTAAACATCAGCGATGACAGGTTCACTTTATAGTAGAAGTTTAGTCTTTATAACTTCCACCTTTCAAATACTTCTGCCCCCCCCCCCCCCCATTGTACTGCATACAATTGAGCATAAATTGCAGTTTAAAACTTCCCCCTCTTATTCAGTCAGGGTTTTCTGCATTCTAATGGACCCCAGGATGTCATGTGTGACTGCTGCAAAGACGGCTTCAATAAAGATGTGCATAGAAAATGTTTTTTAATATCTGAAATATTGAGTTCCTTACACTGCATTACATGCTGACCGTTTATTCCCTTTTCTGTTAGCTTTGTGTTAATTCATCCAATAAATATTCCTTTATTTAACAAAGGAATGAAGGGGGTGCTACAAAGAGGTCGGGGGGCTGCCTATCTTGGATGTAGGCTGTAAAGAGTAACTCCACTTTTATTGAGAATAAAACATTCCCCTCTGGGTGATCTGTGTACTTTGCACAGATTTTAGTGAACTTTATAGTAGATTCCTACTAATTGCTATTCTGAAGAAAAGGCTGTTTGTCTGTCTGTGTCCATGAGTGAATGTGAACGGGAGTGATTTTATAATTCTCATCAGCTGCAGCACTTGAAGGATTCCGATGAGGAAAGTGGCAGCGTCTGCACCCCTTTAGAAGGGATTAACCTTTGGGAGTATCTCACCAAAAAGGATTTTATCTTAGTGTGCAGACTTCTGGGAAAATCAGTGAGCCAATCACACAAGCAGGAAATTACATTTTTTATTTGGGGGGGGGGGGGGGTGTTCTGTCGCCATATTATATTGCATGTTAGAGAAAATGACAGCGCTGTAGATTAGAAAGGGAAACGTCATTTACAATAACCTGCATTTACCATAGGACTTGTGCAGCGATTGTATATGCTATATTATTTTTTTATTTGCTATTTTTTTCCAGAAAAGTGGAGCTTCCTTTTAAACTAAACCTGTGCATGATGAGTGTTAGGGGAACCGGCTTTTTAAATCCAATGTTTTTCTTTTTCCCATGCAGGAAAATGTAGAATATTTGATGAAGGAGCTTCGCAGACCCGAGTCCAGCATCTACTTTCTCTGTGAGTAGTCAGACAATGTGTAAAGGGACATGGGTTGGTAATGGCTCAGAAACATTCTGGTATATTGATGGGTTTCTATATAGCTTGGCCATAGTGTATGGATACCCACGTATAGCTATGGCAGGGACATCGGACTTTAAACTACTTTGAGGCTGAGATTAGTTTGATTGGATCTGGCAGGATATTGTACATAACTTCCTGAAAACTTCCCAGCACCGTCCCTCAGTACTTCTCTCAGGACCTCTCAGCTCTGATGCAAGCAGTGGGTTGACTCTTTGGAGGAGTTATGGAAATATAAAAATATTTTAATTAGGAGATTGTTAGTCTAGAGAAGTGGGCCTTCCTAGGCAGTTGGGATTTCCATGCCGACCACCTTGGGTAATGCCCACATGTGATGCTGAGCCTCCATAATTGAAAGACCTGAAATTCAAGGAATGAAAAGGACAGCCAGGGACAGTCAGGCTAAGGAGGAAAGGACTAGACAATGCTTTACATTGCACAGCTAGGAAATGAGACCGGCTCTATCTGACCTCCTGCAGCTTCTAATGCACAGTGTGAGAAGCTCACAGTGTGCAGTGAAATCAGAGAAAGCTATTTAAAGTAGAACTAAAGGCAAGTTTTTTCTCCCCTCATTTTGGATAGAGTATTTAGAGTATAGTAGAGTATGTAGAGAATAGTTTATACCCCTGTAAGGTTTATTTTTGCTGTCTGTGTCCCATTGGGAAATTTCCCATCATTTATTGTCCTATAGCCAAAACATGAAGTGGGAGAATATCCCTCCAAAGTAAAGGACTCCCTGGTTGTCACCAGAACTGCTATCTTCATTGGAATATTTCCCCTCTATTCCTGTTCTGGGGACAACCCAAAATTTGTGTTTTTCTTCTACTTTCACGTTTGGTGACAACAGTAATCAGGACAAAGAGAGGGTGAATCTGCCTAACTGGGACATCAATAAAAACCTGAAAGATGTTCTAATCCCTCTCCACTCTTTCCAAAACTAGAAAAAGTTTAGTCTTTTATTATACTTTAAAGGATGAATCCCCCTAAAAGTAAAATCCCTGCATCTATAGACCTCCACAATCCAACACTACCCTATCTAGCCCTATAAAGAAGAAATCAGTATACAGATCTTATTTAAAGCGGATCCAATCCGGTCTCCAGCGGCGGAAGCTCTGCGGACAACACGGCTGACAGTGGCTATGAAATGAATGGGAAGTGACCTCACTCATAGACTTTGGGGTTTCCGTTGTCGGCTGTGTCCTCTGCACCCGCCTGCACAGTGAAGCCACGACTGACAGCTCAGAGTGGGATCGGGTTGGATCGGCTTCAAAAAAAGGTATTTATACTGATTTCTTCATTACAGAGCTAGATAGGTTAGTGTTAGATAGTGGAGGTCTATAGATGCAGGGATTTCAGTGTTAGGGTGGACTTATCCTTTAAGTATAGGAGAGGATTTTGTAAAACTGTGCAAGACTGAATGTAAGGCTTTTGTTCATCTTTAAGGGTTTTATGTTTTTAAGAAAAATGGTAACGAGATTCCCCTCATGTTTTAAGTGGCCATAAGGATGGTGTCCGTGTAAGGCAGCCCATAGATAAGTCAGTTTTTCCATTCAACCATGGGTTCAATGGGCAAAAAAACAGCCTGGATTCCCCCTTCCACACACTTCAGCTATTTGCTCCCTTCTGAGCTTTTGTTTTCTGATGACAGGGAGACTTCCCCACCATCATAGTACCCTAATCAGTGTTGTAGGCTATAGCCTGCAGAGCTGATCGAGTGGAGGAAATCTGACAGGGCGGATGTACAGAAGTGGATTAGTAGATAGAGCACAGTGTCCATACATGGATCGAATATCAGCCGTTCCCTGCTGAAGCAGCTGAATATTGATCCATGTTTGGCTGGCCTAAGTAACTCCCTTAGGCCCAGTGTGGAGGAGCTGCTCCAAACCCATCTGCTGCTCCACACTGGCCTTTAAAATGTAGAGCTCTGTATATCTGTCTGGTTAGGATCTTCAGATAATATCACCTCAAACAAAAAATGGTCCAGGCGCTAATCCTTTGAACAGATTCCTGAAAGGTCATAAATCCAGATGGCTATGATGTTAGGAATGTGACCACTAAAAATCTTCTCTTTCCATTTTTTATTCAAATTTTTACATGTGTCAAATTTTTATATGTATTTCCTATATGAAATTTGATAGTTTTTAATTTTTTTATGGACTTTAGGTATTGGTCCTTGGTCTATTTATCTTGGTACACAAATGAGAGGACATCTATGGGTATGCGTGTATATTCGGGTGAGATATGCACAGGCATTTGCTATGGATAGCCCTTCTTATCCATTATTATTATTTTTCATTTATGTATTTCTTATAGATCTCTTAATATATTTAAACATTTTTTATCAATAATTGTAGTTTTATACCACAAGAGACTGAATGATGATGTACTTTGTAATTATGTATAATATACATTTATAGATCTATGCCGTATTCTTTTTTAATCTTTTAATATTGTTATTTATTTAATTCATTAACCAATGGAGTATATCCCATATCTCCAGGGTTGCTTTGGGATTCCTGTTTTTTCCTCATTTTTTTCTTGTTTTCTCCTCCCCCAATTTTTCTTTTTTTGGTCTCTATTGGCCGCTTGTTTCAATTCCGCCCACTATTCCGGCTTTATATGGCTTCTGGTTGCCAGTTGACGCAACTTGACAAAGAGCATGCGCGCGAAACATGTAGTTGCGGCAACCAGAAGCTTGCGTGTCACCGCCAACATCCAGCCCGGCGTCCTACTGAGCTTCCGGCCGTCACTTCCGGTGACGTCACCTGCTTGCCACTTTCGGCGATTGCATAGGATGCGGCCATTGCAGAGGATCCGGCTCTGGGTCTGTGTAGCGGCCGCACACAGTACCCATCCTGTCTCCCACTACCGCAGCGATGTCCTTTGGCACACTGGATTACCTCTCCCTGCTTGGTACTATCCATTGTGATCGGATTGCCCTGCCTTTACAACTTGAAGGTTGGGACTTTGAATGAGAGACATGACTTGGTAAAAAATTATATCACATTTATTGATACATATAAGGGTAATCATGATGTAATACACGTATAAAAGGCTTTATTATGTAACATTAAAAAATGGCTACTCACAGACGTAGATAAAAGTATATCATATCAAGCTAGATTGCTCAAATGTCCGGGTTTAGTCCATATAATCGTCCATAACCGATGAGATGACGGCTGACGCGTTTCGAGGTCTAGCCTCTTCCTCAGAGCCACACTTTTATCTACGTCTGTGAGTAGCCATTTTTTAATGTTACATAATAAAGCCTTTTATTGAGGATAATGCGCTAGGTCGGTGCGCCCTTTTTTGTTTTCTTTGCTTCTAGTACCGGTGGACTACCCCAGTCCGATATGGGCAGCAAGACCTTAGCCATCTGAGAAGCCAGTTGTCAGTCCCGTGAGGAGTGTGGTCGAGGGGTTTGGATACCAAGCGCAGGAGAAGGGTGGTCACACCTTATTGTTTTTTGTAATACACATATAGGCTGAGATGATATGGTATTAAATAAATAGTAAAGTACATAGTTATACACCCCAACAAAGGCAATCTCAAAAGAACCAGCATAACAATGAGACAGTAGTAACAGAGTAATAAAATGACATCATAACATCCATAGACTGACGCGTTTCGTGGACTACATTCGCCACTTCTTCAGAGTCGGTGTATGATCATATCTATAAAAGTAAATAAGTATATGCGTATAGGTACATTGTATTAGATGGTAATTTGGAAATTGGGGGAGAAGGGGAGAAAGGGGGGATAGGAAACAGAGTCCCCATGATCCCAAAACTTACACGGTAGTTCCAACAGTAACTGGTCCTGGAGGTGGGGGCATCGACCCAGATGTCTCCCCCGGGAGCTGAGGGCACGTGGGGCCCACGGGTGAGGCGAAGGTGTCACATACAGAAAAGGATATGAGTAAGTTTTGTTGAAATGTTGCAGGGTAAGCAGAGTATATCTAAATAGAGTAAATAATAATAATGATAATGGTAAATAGTTGTATTGTATACAGAAGACGTAGTATTACTGAACTGATATGTATGGTGAGGGGAAAGTGACAAGGTGATGTGGGCATAAGGGATGAGTTGGGTGGAGTGGGGGGGTGTGATAAGGAAGTGAACTGTTGAGGAATAATAAGTTGATCGTAAATATGGTAAGAGTATTACTGAGTAGCCAGAGTGTGTCTATATAGAATGAGTAAAAATATTGGCAGTCGTAAGTAAGTATGTACTATATAGAGGTCGTAATGCTACTTAAATAGTATGTATAGTAATTATATACCTGCATGATTATATACTATGTAGAGGTCATGATGCTACTTAATGATATGTAAGGTAAGGGAAATTGACAAGGTAATGTGAACCTGAGAAATTAATGAATGAATTGAAGTGGGGGTGAATATATGGTAAAGTGGGCTAATTAAGCAAAAAGAGGGTGATGTGAAAGTGGACTGGTGAGGGTTGTGAGTGAGATGAAGGGAATTAGATGAAGTCGGATGCAACCGACTAACAACTGTGCCTGAATTATAGGAAGTGTAGTGGTGACTGAGTGGAAGAAGGGGGTAATGGGGGAAAGGAAAATATATAGAAAATATAAAAGATATTGAAGGTAAGTTGAAGTAACCTGTAGAAGAATGAATCCAGAAGAAGGAAGAGAACGTGACACAATAACGCCAAAACCCGCCGGCCATCAAGCTCCCAGCGTCACGAGGTGCAAAGACATGGAGCCGCAGAGCGGAGGCAGACGCCATGCCGCCCTGCTGGCTACCTCTTATGCACCAGATGGAACAGCAGCCGTCGGCATGCGGCTCCAAAATGACGTCACACGTCGGCGCAGAGCGTGACGCCGATGTGCGTCGGGACCGCCCACCCGATCCGCCGTGCTCAAGAGAGCCTGGGGGGAAGGGGAGGGCACCCGTCACACATCGCAGCTCCCGAGGAAAGCAAGGGGGGAAAAGCCATCACCGCCAGCCAGCAAAGTGGGAGCAAGCTGGAAAGCAAATTGTATAGCCACATATCAGCCAATAAAAGTCAAAAGAAGGAAGAGAACGTGACACACAGGACTTGCCACTATGGCTAACAGAGGGGGAAATCAGGGAAAGACTGGATAAACTTAACACAAACAAATCACCAGGCCCGGATGGCGTACATCCGAGAGTGCTCAAGGAACTCAGTATGGTTATATCTAGACCACTGTTCCTGATCTTTGCTGACAGTATTAGGACAGGAGATGTACCAGGGGATTGGAGGAAGGCTAACGTGATTCCGATATTCAAAAAGGGCCAGAGACATATCCCGGGAAATTATAGGCCTGTCAGTCTGACATCAATAATATGTAAACTTTTGGAGGGGATGATAAGGGACTATATCGTAGAGTATGCTAAAGACAACAACATCATCAGTAGTAACCAGCACGGGTTTACAAATGGGCGTTCTTGTCAAACCAATCTCTTAGCATTCTACGAGGAAGTGAGCTGTGAGCTAGATAGGGGGAGACCAGTGGATGTGGTGTACTTGGATTTCGCTAAGGCGTTTGATACAGTTCCCCACAAGCGCTTAATTTATAAAATAAGGTCTGCAGGTATCGACAGCAGGGTTTGCTCTTGGATACGGAATTGGCTAAAAGGCCGTGTCCAAAGGGTAGTAATAAACAGCGCATACTCAGACTGGTCTGAGGTAGTAAGCGGGGTGCCCCAGGGCTCAGTCCTGGGACCAACCTTGTTCAATTTATTCATAAACAGCATTGAGGAAGGGATCAGTAGTTCGTTATCAGTTTTTGCAGATGACACAAAATTGGCCAGGGCAATAACTGCACAGCATGAAGCAGATATCCTACAGAATGACCTGGACAAAATTACGGAGTGGGCAACGACATGGCAAATGAGGTTTAATGTGGAGAAGTGTAAGGTTTTGCACTTGGGGACCAAAAACATAAAAACACAATACACGTTAGGAGGGGAACCCTTGGGGGAATCAAAAATGGAGAAAGATCTGGGAGTCTTAGTTGATGATAGATTAGGCAACAGCATGCAATGCCAAGCGGCAGCTTCCAAAGCCAACAGAATATTAGCATGCATAAAGAAAGGGATGTATTCCAGAGATAAGACTATAATCCTTCCACTTTATAAAACTCTGGTCCGACCGCATCTGGAGTATTCTGTCCAGTTCTGGTCGCCAGTCCTCAGGAGGGATGTGTTGGAGCTGGAGAAAGTCCAGAGAAGGGCAACTAAACTGATTAGGGGGTTGGAGGACCTTACCTATGAAGAGCGGCTGCAATCGCTCGATTTATTTTCCCTGGAGAAAAGACGTCTGAGAGGGGATATGATAGCAATTTATAAATATCTTAATGGGGATCTCAGCTTAGAAGAAAAGCTGTTCATTCGAAGGAATTGCATGAGGACTCGAGGACATACAATGCGATTAGAGGAGAAGCGTTTTAACCTCAGGCAACGTGGGGGGTTCTTTACTGTTAGGGCTACAAGATTGTGGAATTGTCTACCACAAGAGGTGGTTTCTGCGGGTAGTATGGTGACTTTCAAAAGACTCTTAGACTTACATCTCAAGGATCAGGAGATTGAGGGCTATGTTAGATGATTACAGTCACACACACCTACACAGGTTGAACTGGATGGACTGTTGTCTTTATTCAACCTCGCCTACTATGTAACTATGTAACTATGTAACAATAACGACAAAACCCACTGGCCATCAAGCGCCCAGCGTCACGAGGTGCATAGACATGGAGCCGCAGAGCGGAGGCAGACGCCATGCCGCCCTGCTGGCTTCCTCTTATGCACCAGATGGAACAGCAGCCGTCGGCGTGCGGCGCCAAAACGACGTCACACGTCGGCGCAGAGCGTGACGCCGATGTGCGTCGGGACCGCCCACCCGATCCGCCGTGCTCAAGAGAGCCTGGGGGGAAGGGGAGGGCACCCGTCACACATCGCAGCTCCCGAGGAAAGCAAGGGGGGAAAAGCCATCACCGCCAGCCAGCAAAGTGGGAGCAAGCTGGAAAGCAAATTGTATAGCCACATATCAGCCAATAAAAGTCAATTATGTATCCAGTATTTGGAGTATGTATAAAAAAAAAATATATATAGATATATATAGCGCAGGTTAATACATGTAACTAAAGTGCAAAGAAACCCCCAACTCATACGGGGGGAATCTATATTGACACAGCACATTAGGCTCAAAAAAATGTAAGCCAATATGTGCAGTCAATGCACAGTGAAACAAAAATGTATCAACCTGTCATGTCTCTCCATCCCTGATTCGGATATAAAAGGGGGGAGAAGGGCGGGACTTTAAATGAAACGCACGGTGGGAATGGCCGTGCGCCTCCATCCCTAATATCAATAGAGACAATCCAAAAAGGTTGGGACTTTGAATGAGAGACATGACTTGGTAAAAAATGATATCACATTTATTGATACATATAAGGGTAATCATGATGTAATACACGTATAGGCTGAGATGATATGGTATTAAATAAATAGTAAAGTACATAGTTATACACCCCAACAAAGGCAATCTCAGAAGAACCAGCATAACAATGAGACAGTAGTAACAGAGTAATAAAATGACATCATAACATCCATAGACTGACGCGTTTCGTGGCGTCTGCCTCCGCTCTGCGACTACATGTCTATGCACCTCGTGACGCTGGGCGCTTGATGGCCAGTAGGTTTTGGCGTTATTGTGTCACGTTCTCTTCCTTCTTTTGACTTTTATTGGCTGATATGTGGCTATACAATTTGCTTTCCAGCTTGCTCCCACTTTGCTGGCTGGCGGTGATGGCTTTTCCCCCCTTGCTTTCCTCGGGAGCTGCGATGTGTGACAGGTGCCCTCCCCTTCCCCCCAGGCTCTCTTGAGCACGGCGGATCGGGTGGGCGGTCCCGATGCACATCGGCGTCACGCTCTGCGCCGACGTGTGACGTCATTTTGGCGCCGCACGCCGACGGCTGCTGTTCCATCTGGTGCATAAGAGGAAGCCAGCAGGGCGGCATGGCATCTGCCTCCGCTCTGCGGCTCCATGTCTATGCACCTCGTGATGCTGGGCGCTTGATGGCCGGCGGGTTTTTTGTGTCACGTTCTCTTCCTTCTTCTGGATTCATTCTTCTACAGGTTACTTCAACTTCCCTTCAATATCTTTTATATTTTCTATATATTTTCCTTTCCCCCATTACCCCCTTCTTCCAGTCAGTCACCACTACACTTCCTATAATTCAGGCACAGTTGTTAGTCAGTTGCATCCGACTTCATCTAATTCCCTTCATCTCACTCACAACCCTCACCAGTCCACTTTCACATCACCCTCTTTTTGCTTAATTAGCCCACTTTACCATATATTCACCCCCACTTCAATTCATTCATTAATTTCTCAGGTTCACATTACCTTGTCAATTTCCCTTACCATACATATCATTAAGTAGCATCATGACCTCTACATAGTATATAATCATGCAGGTATATAATTACTATACATACTATTTAAGTAGAATTACGACCTCTATATAGTACATACTTACTTACGACTGCCAATATTTTTACTCATTCTATATAGACACACTCTGGCTACTCAGTAATACTCTTACCATATTTACGATCAACTTATTATTCCTCAACAGTTCACTTCCTTATCACACCCCCCCCCCCACTCCACCCAACTCATCCCTTATGCCCACATCACCTTGTCACTTTCCCCTCACCATACATATCAGTTGAGTAATACTACGTCTTCTGTATACAATACAACTATTTACCATTATCATTATTATTATTTACTCTATTTAGATATACTCTGCTTACCCTGCAACATTTCAACAAAACTTACTCATATCCTTTTCTGTATGTGACACCTTCGCCTCACCCGTGGGCCCCACGTGCCCTCAGCTCCCGGGGGAGACATCTGGGTCGATGCCCCCACCTCCAATACCAGTTACTGTTGGAACTACCGTGTAAGTTTTGGGATCATGGGGACTCTGTTTCCTATCCCCCCTTTCTCCCCTTCTCCCCCAATTTCCAAATTACCATCTAATACAATGTACCTATACGCATATACTTATTTACTTTCATAGATATGATCATACACCGACTCTGAAGAAGTGGCGAATGTAGTCCACGAAACGCGTCAGTCTATGGATGTTATGATGTCATTTTATTACTCTGTTACTACTGTCTCATTGTTATGCTGGTTCTTTTGAGATTGCCTTTGTTGGGGTGTATAACTATGTACTTTACTATTTATTTAATATCATATCATCTCAGCCTATACGCGTATTACATCATGATTACCCTTATATGTATCAATAAATGTGATATCATTTTTTACCAAGTCATGTCTCTCATTCAAAGTCCCAACCTTTTTGTATTGTCTCAACTGATATTAGGGATGGAGGCGCACGGCCATTCCCACCGTGCGTTTCATTTAAAGTCCCGCCCTTCTCCCCCCTTTTATATGCCTTTACAACTTGGGATTACCACAGCACCCCAGGGAGACCCGGATACTCCAGGACCGGTTTGGCTGACTATTTATATTATATTTGTTTTTTATAACTTGACTTTATTAAACTTCCATGGTTCATCTTGACACTCTCTTGTCAGTAATCTATACAGCATTTTTAATATGCACGCCACAGTGCGCCATCCTTCTTTGCTATAGTTTAGATAATATCACCTGTAGCTTCTCTTTCCACTTTTCTGACCATACCAATGTTACACTGATACCTGTAGTGTAACATAAATCATGGGGCCATTCTCCAGACCCCTACCCTCTATCTGCCCCCCTCTGTCCTAAGTCATATCATCCATTCACTCAGATCTGTGTTAGGAAAGACTACAAGTTCCAT
Organism: Pelophylax lessonae; assembly: GCF_965119305.1. Classification (NCBI taxonomy): domain Eukaryota; kingdom Metazoa; phylum Chordata; class Amphibia; order Anura; family Ranidae; genus Pelophylax; species Pelophylax lessonae. Next base: position 33,135,519 of record NC_138780.1, read on the forward strand.
ATGCCACCATTTATTCAATGGAGTACAAGTGTGGTGACATTGCTGCACTCGTAGTCCATTGATTATTTCCTGCAGTCCCATAACCAAAGGTTTTTACCTTTTATACAGACCTGGGGCTAAAGGAATAGTCTGTGGGAGCCTCTGCATTGCCCCAGACACCCACAGATCACAGAGATATTTGGTCACCACTGCGTTTTTTTTTTTCCTCTATAAAACCGAAAATTTTGAAAAAAAAACATATTTTTTTTTTTTCTGCTATAAAACATCCAATAAATAAATAAATGTAAAAAATCAAAATTCTTTACTAATTCATGTCAATGTATTGAGCTACATATCCTTGGTAAAAAAAATCCCAATAAGTGTATATTGATTGCTTTGCGCAAGTTATAGTGTCTACAAAATGGGATATTTTTATTTATTTACTGGTAATCGCGGCGCTCAGACAATTTGAACACTTTCTGATACTTTTGACACCTTTTGGGGACCAGTGACATTATTACGGTGATCAGTGCTAAAAAGATATGCACTGTCACTGTACTAATGACACTGGCTGGGAAAGGGTTAATAACCTAATAATATGAACAGCAGCGGCCGGTCAGCCTCTTTAAACTAATGAAAGGCCGACAACGTCCTCAGCTATTCCCATATAGCCGTGTCCAGCTCGGACATCCACAGGCCAACACTCGGTGTGTGGCTACATGTGGAAAGTTGCATCGTAGTTCACAGGGTGTCCCTGTTATTGGAGGAGAGCTGGTCATGGGTGTTTGATAAGTAAAATAATCAGACTGTCCCTCACATGGTCAAACTGATTTTTTTTTTTTTTTTTCTAAAATAATTTTATTGAATAAAGAATCAAAGTCATACAGCAAAATGAAAGAGTTGCAACATCAAATGGTACAATCAGTTTTGTACAGAAATAGAAACGTATTTTTTTTTTTTCCAAAAAAATTTTATTGAATAAAGCAGATTTTTCATTAGATAACATACATTCTCTGTAGAACAGAATACATAAAATTGGTGATTTCTTTAAAAAAAAACATTTTTATACATTTCTTGCAAACTTTTTTTTGGTTCACATGCATTGCAATACATCTTTAAGCTGGCCAGCTGCGTCAAAGGAATCCCTCTCTGGCCAGTCCATACACTATACTAATCTATCTATCTAAATATACACACACACACACACAGCACACACACACAGCACACACACACACAGCACACACACAGCACACATACAGCAATCTAGCCCCCACCCCCCCCAGTACAGAAACAACCCATCCCCTCACTTATAAACACAGATCATACATATAAATTAGGTCTTCCTAGTCCCAGCTCGTTTTCACAAAATTGACACATGTCCCTGGGACTCAGAGAAGAGCTACAGCCAATCACAATCCATAACACATACAAGCAGCACTCACATGAGGACTGCACATGCAGGAAACAGCCACAGGTGACAGTAAAGAGCCAGATGTAAGAAAAGCAACAGAGCAGTAGCTGCCGACTCTTTTGGGAATGAACATAGAGAAAGACAGCAGGGCAACCAGGCTCCTCCCGGCCCTGCTCGGCAGTTGGGCCCCTGGAGACGCCCCAGGCCCCTCATTTGTGTATTGGTCACCTCCCCCCCTCCAGATGGCAGCTCTGCCTGACAGTTCCCACCTCTAAAGAGTGGCCTCCTGATGCTCCAACCAGACTTTATTAAACAAGTCCATATGAGATATCCACTTGCTAAATAAGTTGAAAGAGATAATCTTCCATACTCGAAAGACGTACCAGATTCCCTTCTTCTGAAGTCTGGTAACCAGCAAGATGCCCTGCCTTCAGAATCAGTTATGAGGCTGGATGCTCAACTGCTGGGGTCTGGCAACTGGTTGGGTGTCCTGTCATCTGGATTTCCTAAGAGATACAAAATTGCAAAATTTCAGTGCCTCAACACAGTAGATACCCCAAAGCTCAGATGCCATGGGTTATCTGAAGACTTAGCACTGGAGTCATTTGACAGTATCGGTGCCCTGACATCAGGGTGTCTTGTTATAACCAAGTAGCTTGCCTGGTCCCCAAAAAATTGTTCGGCATTTCAACTGCCACCTAGGTCTTTCCAAGGCTCTGGTTACCCAGCAAAGGTCCCCAAGTCCACTTGAAGTTTCAGCAAGAGCATCTGGAATGTGACAAGGTACATATGGTACTCGACCACCCCCCAAAAGATTGCTACTTTCTAGGCTGTTATGGCAAATGCACAGCAATTTCATCTGGGTCGTGACAAAGCCCATTTGGTACTCGACCACTACCCAGAATAGCGCTATTATTGGGGTTGTTATGGCAAATACAGCTACTGGTTACAGTTGAAATGTCTGGACCACCAGGCTTTGAAACAACAGGAGAAATACGCTCCAAAAGGGACTTGAATAATGCAAATATTGGAAGAATCTTAGGCTAGACAGGCAACCCATGTAAGGTATGTGACCGTAATGGAAACTTGGAAGTGTCAGACCCATCAGCAGACGGGGGCTTAACCTTCGTACCGGAATCCAGCTGGGTAGCAGGCAGGGAATCAGCATTGTCTAAATGGGCAGCAGGCATGGAATAAGCAAAATCTGGCTGGGGCAGTCTTCCATAAATGTTCGATTTAGCCAGATATGTTGGTTTATATATTTGGATTGCCGAGCTTGGTGGTTTCTTCTTAGAACAACGTCCAATATGCTTTGCTGATTTCTATCAAAAGTCTCTGTAGAACAGGGTAAGACGCTTGACTGTTTCCATTAAAAGTCTCTGTAGAACAGGGTACGACGCTTGGCTGTTTCCATTAAAAGTCTGTAGAACAGGGTAATACTCTTGGCTGTTTCCATTAAAAGTCTCTCTAGAACAGGGTAACACTCGTGGCTGTTTCCATTAAAAGTCTCTGTAGAACAGGATAACACTCTTGGCTGTTTGCATTAAAAGTCTCTGTAGAACAGGGTAACACTCTTGGCTGTTTCCATTAAAAGTCTCTGTAGAACAGGATAACACTCTTGGCTGTTTCCATTAAAAGTCTCTGTAGAACAGGGTCCAAATCTTGAATGCTCCTATGGAACTAAGGAATGAAGGCATCTGCTGGAATGTCCTTTTGTGCCTGCAAAATATAAAAAAGAAAGTGTGTAAGTTATGGTTGCCGTGCATGCTGGCATGTGTTTGTAACCACTTTAGCCCCAAGCCCATTTTTGACACATTTTGTTCACAAGTTAAAATCAGTATTTTTTTGCTAGAAAACTACTTAGAACCCCCAAACATTATATATATATATTTTTTTTTTAAATTTTTTTAGCAAAGACTCTGGAGAATAAAATGGCGGTCATTGCAATATTTTTTGTCACGCTGTATTTGCGCGGCGGTCTTTCAAATGCCATTTTTTGGGGAAAAATTTCAAAAAATGACATTTCACTGCATTTGAAAAAACTAAACAGTAAAGTTATAGCTCAAAAGAGAAGTTCTGGCGCTACTCCCAAAGGTAGTCTCCTGGAGAATACATATGAGTATGTGGAACACGAATGTCCATGAGAACACTGTTCGCCCAATCCTATATATTGGATAGCTTGTAAACGTGATGAAGAAAAAATGAATGAATGAATGAAGGATGGCGCTCAAGTGTATTAATAACTGGTGATTACCCAAAAAGAGACATAGATAAATGGTCCAATAAAAGTTTATTCTGTGAATCCAAAGATAAAGAAGCAATATGTATATAAAAGAAGTAATTCCCCCTACCAGTCCATGAAGCCTCTGTGTGTCACTGCTGCCTCAGCACGATTTCCTGATGTCAATCCCAAGGAAGGGAGAAAGCTGACAGATGGAAATGGAATGTGGCATAAGTCAGTGGAAAAGAGGAGCGGGTCCCAGCGGAGGTGGGGGCTCACACGGTCCGGTGTGCGGCCGCTTCCTGGACCGGAGCCCACGCTGTACTACGCTGACGCCCACTGTGAGCGCCACATTCCATTTCCATCTGTCAGCTTTCTCCCTTCCTTGGGATTGACATCAGGAAATCGTGCTGAGGCAGCAGTGACACACAGAGGCTTCATGGACTGGTAGGAGGAATTACTTCTTTTATATACATATTGCTTCTTTATCTTTGGATTCACAGAATAAACTTTTATTGGACCATTTATCTATGTCTCTTTTGGGGTAATCACCAGTTATTAATATACTTGAGCGCCATCCTTCATTTTTTCTTAAATAGTAAAGTTAGCCCATTTCTTTTTATATATTGTGAAAGATGATGTCACGCCGAGTAAATAGATTCCCCTACATGTTATGGTTTAAAAATTGCGCACACCTGCGGAATGGCGACAAACTACAGTCAATAAAAATCTCCATAGGCGACGTTTTTGAGAATTTTTAACAGTTACCAGTTTAGAGTTAGAGTGTAGCTCTTCTTTCTAAATTATTGGTCTCGTTCTGGTGATCATGGCGATACCTCACATGTGTGGTTTAAACAGCAATTTCATTTGCAACGCGACTTCCGTATATGCTCACGGCGACGGGGGCGGCTAAAAATATATATATTTTTTTCCTATTTATTTTATTTTTTTTTTACATTTTACCACAGGTTTTTAAAAAAATAAATAAAAATCTGATCACTTTTATTGCTGTCACAAGTAATGTAAACATCCCTTGTGACAGCAATAGGCAGTGACAGGTACTCTTTATGGAGAGATCGGGGTCTAAAAGACCCCAGACCCCTCCAATACACTTCCATGTATTCAAAACGCCAAAAACTGCATTTTTGAATACATTCACTTTTTAAATCCGGCGCCTTTAAAAGCCGAGTAACCCGGATGTGACGTCATGAACGCCGCCTTTCGGGTTACGTCATCGGAGACCCGATCGAAGCCGCATTCGGCTTTGACTGGAAATCCATCCAGCCAGCAGTTGCATGGGTCTCCCGGTGGGACGGGAGACCCGAGCAGAGCCGCAGGAGGGGGGGGGGTGTCCCCTCCCGCTCACTGGGGTAATGATCGAGCGGCTCCTGTCCTGGCCACATCGGTTGTTACCGCCGGAAGCCGACCACCGGCTCTAAAGAACCGTACCGGGGTGATGCCTCTAGCTAGAACCACCTAAAGTCAGCTGACGTAGGTCTACGTGGCTGCTCGTTAAGTGGTTAAGTTGCACTATAATGCATTTTTTGCAGGTGTTCCAGTGCATTTTATTACCTTTTCTCTTTTACTATGTCCTTTTTTTTTTTCAGTGCAAACCAATGAAGGGTATTAGGGTAATCTGAAACAATAGAAAACAAGACTATTTTCCTTGTGCCTGCATTTAAACTGTGTTGGGCAACACTGCTTGTGTGAATAAACTCTTAGCCTAGATTCACACTTATACAGTTCAATGTTTAGTGTGATATCAAGGATAATTTCCAATGTGACTTCATGCAAATTCACGAGAGATTACAATGTGATTTGGATACAGTTACGATTCTCTCTTTATCTCTCTCTATGAAAATTAGCTCATAAAGACATTATAGCCTGCTAGAAAGGGCACTGGAATTGCTTAGTCAGTGAACACCTATGCGTTTTCCATGCAGTTTCCATTAGACTCTATAGAGATATAAATCGCACCACACACACAGGACCCTTATTAATAATGCATTGCATTTGGACTCCATATATGTGAATGGCCACTATAGAAAGTCGTGTAATTTCACTTGTCATGCGATTCTATGCGTTCTGGAACTCATATGAAATTGCAACAGTCCGGGGCTTACTGGGTGATAAAGTATTGTGGAAAAATCAAATCTAGTTCTAGTCGAATGTTCTTACCTTCATATACGCGAAGTCACGTCTTGCCTGAATGTAATTCCACTGGGCATTCTCCAGGAATCTGAAAGATAAAGAAGTAAACCGTATAAACATAATGAACAGACAACTAAATCTGGCAATAGACTTTATAGGATGTTCAGACCAGGCAGCTCCATCCATTTATAGCTGATGTGATTCTGAACCCCAAAGAAAAGAAACAGAATAGAAAGAGAAGTAATAATGAAAACTTACTTTCTGGCCCAATCCTCTGTAAGTCCAGATCCCATTGAGAACTTTTTAATAAAGGCTTCAGCTGCATTTGGGCCGTCCAAGTTATAAAAGCCATTGGTGCTGTAGAAGAAGTCCTCCGGAATCTGGTTTTCCATCTGCAAAACATCAAAATGAAATACGATTAAAAAACTGAGAAAGAAGCTATTGTGGAGAGAAGTAAATTTAGGGTCCTATTTATAGCAGAGGGCAGATGTCGCTGTCTGCTCCCCATTATACTCCATAGGGCTATGCACACCGTGCTCCACATTTTATAGATAACTTTCAATGTGGGGTCACAGTTTGTGCTCTGTGATAGTTCATTGAGCTGCTCTATGATTGGAGGAGAGCTGGTCATTTGTGTTCGTCCGGTCAAATAACCAGGCTGTCCCCCAGTTTTTATTTCTCACAACCCCATGGCTGTACTTTATAAATGCCCCCCTTAGTTATATACTGATAGTCTTACCTTCATCTTTGTAAAGATGGCCTCTGCGTCCTCCCAACTCCACTTCATATCAGAAAGGCACCTGAAAAAAAAAGTGTCAGTGAGATTAGTAACAGACAATACAATGACAGGACATATATATATATATTTAAGGTTAATACACAAAACTCTGCATTTATTTTCTAAGCAGCATGTATATGTAGTGGGAAGAATGGTAAGCACAGAATTTCCCTCTGACTTCCTGGGTCACCTCCATTTTGTCAGAGATCCAGCGAATGGATTATCTCATTGGTAAGGGGCGATGATATTATAAACAGCCTAGACTTCATACAGAAGAGCAGTAAAGGACTACACTCTGCTCTGAGCAGGTGAAAATTCCACTATGGACAAGTACAATAAAGGTTTTGTACCACCAAGAAAAAGTAGGCCAATAGAAAAGGAAAATCTGGTGTCAAAGTGCTTGTGTAGATGGGTTTTGGGCTTGTGGCTGTGACATCAGTTTGATATTAGTTGAAGAGATTTCTGAGATGATTCAGAATGAATTCACAGGTGTATATGACCTGCATTTGGACTCCTTCTGAGCTGCATTTCACCTGCTTCATACTGTTTTTGCATTCCTATTGACTTGTTTGTGAATGCAGAATTCACCTGAAGTGAACAAAAGTCCCTCAACATAAAATGCAAACTTGGAGATCACTAGAGTAATTCTGCGGAATAATAATAATAATAGAATTGAATAGCTTCCTCTATCCATCCTGCTGCTCCTTGTGTATTTTGACTGCCGCTGGTGACGGTCTTCAGAATACCCAAACAGCAGCTGCATGCAGTCGTTTTTGGTCCAAACATTTTCAATCAAAGAATGTCAGGCAGGAGGGGGGAGGGGGGCCACACATGGAGCTCATTTCTGCTGGCTCCTGATGAAAATCTTCTAGTGTATGGCCGGCTTTAATAGCATAAAAAACAATAAAATAGAAATAGAAACCCAGACTTACTTTTCCGCCCACTGAGGGCGCATGTTGCTCAGGCTGGCAAATTCAAAGACCATCAAGTTTTTCTTTGTTGGGAAGATGTTCTGTCCCTCATGCCTGTAAAAGCATTGTGGGGGAATTTGGCCTCCTGAATTCAGGGAGTTGAAATCATTCAAAGATTGGACCCAGTCCCAGTTGTTCTCCCGAAGACACCTGTAAAGACAAATGGAGGTTAGGACGGGTTGTAGAAGACATAATAGAGAATATTTGATTTTGATGAAAGTAAAAAATAAATGACATATGGACACATTTAAATAAGTAATACAGGTAAACCATTTGCTGGGTTTCCACATGTTCATATTGTTGAAGCTAAATGGGACTGACAGTCTCATATAAGAACTTGTCAGACCTAGATGCAGTGGTGTATTTAGGTTTTGTGCTGCCCTAGGCTAAACTTGTGCACCCCCGAATGTAAATATGACCCACCCCATCCTGTAAAGGCCACACCCCTTCCTGTTTATGACCCGCCTTGTCATCTGTAAACCACAGACCACATCCACAGTCTATCAGTGTCCATCAGCGTAGCCTCATCAGTTCCCATAAGTTCAGCCTCATCAATGCAGCCTTATTAGTGCCGCCTCATTACTGCCCATCAGTGCAGCATATCAGTGGGTCCTCATCAGTGGCCATCAGTACAGCCCCATCAGTGGCCACCAGTGCAGCCTATCTGTTCATCACATCAGTGCCCATCAGTGCTGCCTTATCAGTGCAGCCCCATCAGTGCAGCTTATCAGTGCCGCCTCATCAGTGGCCATCAGTACAGCCCCCATCAGTGGCCACCAGTGCAGCGTATCAGTGCTGCCTTATGAGTGCAGCCATTGCCACCTCATCAGTGGCCATCAATGCAGCATATCAGTGGAGCATATCAGTGCCCATCAGTGCAGCATATCAGTCCTGCCTTATCAGTACAGCTCCATCAGTGCAGCCTTATGTCACAAGATTAGTAAGATTACTCCTCTCTTTTAAGATATTTATACTTGTGTTTGCTGCCACCGATTGTAATCATTCACGTATTTGTATAATGAATAGGAAGTCCATAGTCATTATAGAAGTGAAATAATCAGTGGCAGCAAACATAAATCCAAATATTGTATAAGACAGGAGTAATCTTACTAACACAGTGACATATTGCGATGGCACATATGAGGTGAGCAGGTCCAAAATGTTATTGCCATCATAAACAATTAAAAGTCTTATTTGTATATGATGCAATTCAATATGCTCGCTCAAGGACAAGGATGTTTAATGAAATTAAATGATATCATTGACATGATGCCTGCCATACCTGGGGGCGTAGGAGGGTAGGCAGAGTATTAGTCTACAGTGCCACACTTATTAGTATTAAGTGTGGTCGGTAGCCTGCTGTCTGTCCACATGTCTTCACCTGCCGGTATTTTCCTTCCCGGCAGGTAGCAGTGTGATCGCTTTATGGGGGTGCGAGACTAATTTGCCTCCTGCAGCCTGCCCTCTGGCCCCCCAATTCGCCCCAAAAATCTGGCACTATACTTAAAGTGTAGCGCAAGCCGGCGGGGACCCTTTTCGTGCGGGAGTCGGGGAGAGGCTGTTTTTTTTTCTCAAAAGGGGAACAGCTTTATTGCTGCCCCCCTGCAAAGTGCCGCCCTAGGCCTAGGCCAGGATACAGCACTGCCTAGATGTTAAAGAATGGAAAACAAAAATGTATGTGAAAACCATTCCCCAGAAACTGAGAGTTCCAACGGATTTAACAGAAACTTACTTGTCTGCGTATTCCTCAAACATTCCGGTGGCTTCAATGAACTTGTCCCGGATTTCGTCATGGTTAGACTCCACTTTTCCCCCGTTGAAAAAGAAATTGCTGGGGATTTCATCTTTAGCCTTCATCTTCTGGAAGATGATCATGGCTTGATTGTAGTCACCGTTGTTTTGGCTGAGACACCTAGAGAAAAAAATATTGGTAAGAAAAGGTGCAGAGAATATAACAATAGGACACGTAAAGAAGAAAGTCATTTATATCGTTTCAAAAACCCAACACATTCCAAATATATGTACTGGAATGTGAAATTCCTCCCATCTGATGGGTTCCCTTTCATTGCCAGAAGCCCTGTTAAATCCACAAAGAATTGACATTGACATTTTATAAAAGGTTCCATCTAAACCATAAGAGACCAAAAGAGAAATGTAGTTCTGGGTGGATTCAGCTGTAAAGAGAAGTCCATGCTACAACAGAGATTATAGTAATGGACTTTCCCTAAAGTGATCAGACCAATTTCTTCAACCAGGCTCCATCTTCTCAATTCTGCTCTAGTAAGGCTAAATGACACGGGACAGAATATGTTGTAGAACTGAGGCCAAACTCGAAAATGGTGCCTATATTGATGTGCATGACGGGGGAATCCAGAGAACCAATCAGGACCCTGCAGGTCAGGAGTAGACTATAAGACGACTCTGAACTTAGGAGACATTGTTTTTTTTTAACCACTTGCCGACCACTGCAAGTACATATACTGCGGCGGTCAGCCCCTCACAGGCAAAGTGACGTATAGGTACGTCACTAGCCTGTGAGGCTCTGGGGAGCGAGCGCGCGCCGCCGGAGGCACGCTCCCGCGCGGTCACGGACCCCCGTGCGCGTGTGATCGTCGGTGGAGAGGGAGAAAGGCAGGCAGCTAGTGTTAACAAGCCGCCTGTCATTCTCCAATGTGTAGAAACAGTGATCATACGGTTCTGCTATGTAGGACCGTTGATCACTGTTCCTACAGCTCAAGCCACATCCAATCACAGTTAGAATCACGCCCCTAGGGACACACACCACCCCTCCCTCTCAAAAAAAGTTAACCCCTTCACTACCAGTGTCATTTTACAGTAACAGTGCATATGTATAGCACTGATTACTGTAGAAATGTCACTGGTAACCCCAAAAGTGTCAAAAATGTCAGTCAAGGGTCCGATCTGTCCGCCCCAATGTCGCAGTACCACCAAAAAAAAACGCAGATCGCCGCCATTACGCGTTAAAAAAAAACAAAAATGACAAAAATCTTTCCCTTTGTTAGTAAACGCGATAACTTTTGCGCAAACCAATCAAAATACACTTTTTGCGATTTTTTTTTACCAAACATATGTAACATAAAACAAATTGGCCGAAAATGTTAAAAAATTTTGATTTTTACATTTTTTTTTTTTGGGAATTTCATATAAAAAAATGTGAAAAATATTGTTATTTTTGCAAAATTGTCGCACTTTTTTTGTTTATAGCGCGTGATCAAAAAATCGCACAGCTGATCAAATACCACCAAAAGAAAGCTCTGTTTGTGGGAAAAAAGGACGTCAAATTCGTTTAGGTACAGCGTCGCACGACCGCGGAATTGTCCGTTAAAGTCGCACAGCGCCGAATCGCAAAAAGTGGCCTGGACGTAAGACAGCAAAATCCTCCGGTGGTAAAGTGGTTAATGAAAACATTGTCTTCATATGATGTTTCCTGCATAATTCAGACTGGCTTCAGAAACATCAATATTTTAAATATATATGTTCTAATTAAGATCCAATCATCCTTATTTTCTATAAGTGCCTTAAGACTTTGCATTGTGGGATAAAGCTGACAGGAAACCTTCATTCAGTGATAAGGAACTGCGTAGATTTTTCATTGTCTTTATGAAGGTTGTAAATCTTTTATATAATGCTTTTTAACATGTCGCTTCTGGCAATGACTTGCCTTTATATTTACATTTTTATTGACATTTCACAAAGCTTTAACATCTGAACTCTTTTTTCAGCCATATGACTGTAATGTTCAAACCTCTTTGGCCTTATCTGAAATGAACTTCCATTTTGAAAAGACGTATACTAATCCTGGTGATAAAGCTTTATGAAGGAAGCCTCATATTATTTACTGACCCAGTCACAAGGTTATCTGGGTTTGAGGACTTTTTCGTTTTTATGACTATTCTTTCCATTGTAAATATCAAAGAACCCCAAAAAATGTTAAGAAAAAAACTTACAGTTTGGCCCATCTTGGGTACATTCCCGTAGCTTCGGAAAAGCTGGAAACCGACTCTTTCCTCAGCTGCTGTTGTTGTGGCTGGCCGGTCGGTGTCTTCGGTGCAGTGGCCGGCTTAGTGGCCTTGGCCGGCTTAGTGGCCTTGGCCGGCTTAGTGGCCTTGGCAGGCTCATTTCTGATGCTGAAAACAAAGAAGATATTTGTTAGCATGGACTATTTAAAGCTTTAAGTCGTGTATTATTGTCTTTCAATAATATTTATTCAGTTTCAAGAGATAACAAATCAAAATATGGATCACATTCAATAGGAGGATCACATCCCTAATCCTAAAATCTCCCCCAACATGAGACCCTGGTCAGGAGATTGGTCCAATGTTTGAAAGGGGGAAAAAAAGTTAATATGTTTTTTTAGTAACCATGACGATTCCCACCCCTGAGAACCAGCTGGAGACAAAGTAAGGACCTGTGTTGTAGGGCTCTGGGCTTCTTTCAGTGGTATCAGATGGATATCAGTTTGAGATACTTCTCTGATCATTCAGAAATTATTAACAGGTGCATTGGATCTGCAGGTGACCTGCTTTAAGATGGTCCTGCATTCTCACAGACATGTATGAAAATCATAGGAGTGCGCATGGGGTGTGCCAGATGTGCCTGGGCACACCCCCTGTGCATTACCATTATTGCTCTGTGGCAGCGGGAAGATGGGAAAGATCTCCCACTGAGCAACTGCTTATATGAGAAGTGTGGAAGGCAGTACTTCTCTTTTATTCTGAATCTGCAGGCAGGCACATAATATGCTGGCAGGGAGATCGGAAAGATCTCCTTTCTGACTGGCAATGTGCCACAAGGGAGAGTGGTACAAGGTTTAAAACCAATCAGGACAGCTGGCAGGAGCTAATGTGACCATACGCCAAGCTCCCTGATTGGTTGGAAAGCCAGTTTTATGGAACTTCTGCAAAGAGTGGTAAGAAAATGATGATGGGGTATGAATCCCAGATCCTTTACCCCCAGTTTTCCCTTCCAAGTTGTTCCAACCTGTATTCAAATTCCTGCAGACACAGCGCCGGTATTATCACTGCAACATCTGACCTTTGTTACCTGCCTAGTCTGTAGATCAGAGGTCTCCAAACTTTCTAAACAAAGGGCCAGTTTATCATCCTTCAGACATTAGTGGGGCCAGACTGTGTCCAGTGGGATTGGAATATTTCCTGGCATCAGTGAGAATAAACATCGCCATGTTTGGTATTAGGGGGAGGAATAGCGCCCCATTGTTGGTGCCAGTGGGAGAAATGGTTTCCCATTGTTGTCAGTTGGCAGAATACATAGTTGCCAACATTTGAAAAAAATTTCCAGGGACACTTTGCAGCACAGCTATCAATTACTTACCACACCCACTTCCCTGAAGGTCCGCCCACTCCGCATAATTAATCTCCGCCTACTTATCAAATTATAGGGTCTACTTCATAAAGAGAAAATTACAGGAAATTGAAAAGGGAATTGAAAACTTAAGGCCAAAGTAGCAGAGTTGGAATAATTCTCCCATTCAGCTGCACTTCTGCCTAAAGTTTAAAATTCTCATCACAATTCCCTGCAATTCTAAAATGTGAAATGTGCTCAGGTGTGACCATAGAAAAAATGTAATATGGAAATATAAATAAAGTGCAAGGTGTAAATAAGTACGATTATACTATCTGGTATAATTAGGTTTTATTGTACTTATTTACACCTAACACTTTATTTAGATTTACATATTCCATTTTTTGTATGGTCACACCTGAGCACATTTCACACTTTATTCACCTGTCTTTGAATTCAGCCCTCTGTAGGGGGATAATTTTCATTTACATAAAACAATGTGGCATCCTTTCCTTCCTAACACATTACCCAGTCCATACCAGTATAGATTCTAACACATTACCCAGTACATACCAGTATAGATCCTAACACATTACCCAGTCCATACCAGTATAGATCCTAACACATTTCCCAGTCCATACCAGTATAGATCCTAACACATTACCCAGTCCATACCGGTATAGATTCTAACACATTACCCAGTCCATACCATCCTAACACATTACCCAGTCCATACCAGTATAGATCCTAACACATTAACCAGTCCATTAGGGCTGCAACTAACGATTATTTTAATAATCGATTAGTTGCGGATTATTTTTTGGATTAATCGGATTAAAATCATAAAAAAACTCAATATGCCTTTTTTTTTCATTTATTTAAAATAATAATGAATAAACAGAGTGTTAGTGCCGGTTCACACTCGTGCGGTTTGCGAGATCGCATGTAATTCGGAGCGCACTGCTCCTAAATTACATGCGATCTCATGTGCGGATGCAAGTTCATCCATACACTTTGTATGGCTGAATTCGCAGCGCAACCACAGCAAACTCGCACATGAGGCTTTTTTTGAGCCGCCTCAGAATCGGATCGCACAGTGGTAAGTGGTTCACACTTGTGCGATCTGATTCTGTGCGAACTTGCAGATCGCACTGCAATATGGAATCACAACTGGGGGTGTCGTTAACTTTTAATTTGCACCCCCTGCGTATCGCATACGGCAGTGTGAACTGCCAGATGTGCGGATGCGATGCGGGAACACGCTGCATATTCGCAGCGTTCCCGCATCGCACAAATGTGAACCGGCACTAAGGCCATCGCATCCTCATATCTGGCAGTTCACACTGCCATATGCGATACTCAGGGGGTGCAAATTAAAAGTTAACGACATACCCAGTTGCGATTGCATATTGCAGTGCGATCTGCAAGTTCGCACAGAATCGGATCGCACAAATGTGAACCACTGTGCGATCCGATTCTGAGGCGGCTCAAAAAAAGCCTCATGTATGGCTGAACTCGCATCCGCACATGAGATCGCATGTAATTTAGGAGCAGTGCGCTCCGAATTACATGCAATCTCGCAAACCGCACAAGTGTGAACCGGCACTAATACCAAAACTTTTTTTTTTTTAATTAAGCTGCTATATACTGTAAATAATATAATAAATGTTTATCTAGATAAAAGAGTTAATATTCCTTATAAGGTGCAATATTACAATAGAAAAATAAGTGAATAAAAACGTCCATGTCAGCCATAGATATGAAATAGGGAGCAAAGAAAGACAACCTATATGTGTTATATGGATGTTTATAATCACTTATTTTTCTATTATAATATTGCACTTTATAAGGAATATTAACTCTTTTATCTGGATAAGCTTTTATTCTGTTTTTTGGCGGGCTGCATTGCATGGAATGGACACTGTAACTAGTACTAAGCTCGGCACTCACATTTTGCTGCTTCTCCCTCAGCTCGATATGACTCACTCCCTCACTGACTCAGCAAGAAGGCAGAGAGGAAAGGAGGAGGGAGGAGGGAGGTCACGGAAGTGCCGAGCTGTGAGAGAGACAGAGGGCACACTGCTGCTTCACAGAGCAGACGGAGCTCGCTGACTGTCGGGGAATGTCAAGAATGCAGCACAACTAATCGACGGAGCAACTAATCGATAATGACAATCGTTGACAACGATTGTAATTATCGATTATTATCGATTTAGTCGATTAGTTGTTTCAGCCCTACAGTCCATACCAGTATAGATCCTAACACATTACCCAGTACATATCATCCTAACACATTACCCAGTCCATACCAGTATAGATCCTAACACATTTCCCAGTCCATACCAGTATAGATTCTAATACATTACCCAGTCCATACCAGTATAGATCCTAACACATTACCCAGTCCATACCAGTATAGATCCTAACACATTACCCAGTCCATACCAGTATAGATCCTAACACCTTACCCAGTCCGTACCAGTATAGATCCTAACACATTAACCAGTCCATATCATCCTAACACATTACCCAGTCCATACCAGTATAGATCCTAACACATTACCCAGTCCATACCAGTATAGATCCTAACACCTTACCCAGTCCATACCAGTATAGATCCTAACACATTACCCAGTTCATACCAGTATAGATAATAACACATTACCCAGTCCCTACCAGTATAGATTCTAACACATTACCCAGTCCATACCATCCTAACACATTACAGAGTCCATACCAGTATAGTCCATACCAGTATAGATCCTAACACATTACCCAGTTCACACTAGTATAGATCCTAACACATTACCCAGTTCACACCAGTATAGATCCTAACACATTACCCAGTCCATACCATCCTAACACATTACAGAGTCCATACCAGTATAGTCCATACCAGTATAGATCCTAACACATTACCCAGTCCATATTATCCTAACACATACCAAGTCCATACCAGTATAGATATCCAGCATGAGATTTTTCCCATTGAGGATTGAGGTCTGTTTTAATTTTTTTGAGCAATATATATATATATATATGCACACACATACACATACACGGATATGTACACACATTTATCTAGAGCTAGAAAACTATATATATGTATCAATTAACAGGTGTATAAATTATATCTATAAAAAAACATTATTGATAGTAGTAATTAATGGAGTGTGAGGCCTCCAGCTTGTCGGAAGGTGCTCTGCCTCCCCCTGCTGGCGGATTTTGGAAAGGTCACCATGCTGACACCCTGCCTTCGGTGACACGTTAAATTTGCGACAGGCGGGAAGAGTGAGCGGGCACAGAGAGAGAGACAACCTGCTGCCAGAACTACAACTCCTAGCTGGGGTGAGAGCGACACTGTGTGGCACAAAATAAAAAAAAATAAAAAAAAAAATATTTTTTTTAAATGATTTACATAGTCCCTGATTAACAGGGACAATGTAAAATACCCAGGACAGGCTCCTATTTGCCGGGATTGTCCCGGTAAAAACGGAACAGTTGGCAGGTATGAGAATAGTGTTCTATCAGTGGGACAAGTGCCCCGAGGGCCGGATAAAGGCAAGCCCTCAGGCCGCAGTTTAGTGACCACTTCTTTAGATTGTCACAAATGGGGTTTATTCACTAAACAGGTGATTATGGACAATTGTCAAGGTCTTTGTAAATATAGATCAACTGTGAAAAAAAAAACCCAGTTCATCTATTTTTCCTGCTGAGCTGTTTGGGCCAAAATTAAATCTCTGATTTGTGTTCATAACTTACTATTTAGTAACTAAATTCATACTATAATCATAAGCGGCAAATTGGGTTGTACAAAAATAAGACCAATGACAGAGAAAATACTCTGCAATCATTAATATATATATATATATACATACACAGACATGTGTGTTTGGGCTATGGAGTGCACACGCTAAAGCAATAGGCTGCGCACTCCTATGATGAGAATGTAAAATGTGCCTGAAGTGAATAAAAGCCCCAGGTGACGCAGGTCCTAAAATCTAGAGAAACTATACATCTGTCATTATTAGTCTGCACAGTTATTAAAGCCAACTCATTGATCAGATTGTGTCCGTTAGCTAGGCAGTTGATCTATTTGACAGTTGGTCTATTTTTAGCTACAGACTCGTCGGGTCGGTTATATAACAGACTATGAAATGGACAATAGTATGATCTGTATTTCACATTACTGAGAAATACAAAATCTAATGATTAGCTGATCACTTATAAATAAATTCTGTTTTATATGCTGTCAGTTTGTATTGATCCCCCTACTGGTTATTGATCGGAAATATCAGATACTTACTTCCTAGAAGGCTGAGCCTGGCATTGTTTTTCTTGATGTTTTTTGTTATTGCGGCGTTGATGTTGGCCGCTTTCTCCTACACGCTGGTAGGTGGTGTGATCAAATTTCACCATTTTGCCTGGAAGGAGATGTAAAGATTCCTGGCAATATTGCTCCTGATGTTTTTTGGTATTGCGGCGTTGATGTTGGCCGCTTTCTCCTACACGCTGGTAGGCGGTGCGATCTAATCTCACCATTTTGCCTGGAAAAAGATGTAAATATTCCTGGCAAGCTAAATTCGATATCCTGTAATTGTAGAGAAAATTACCAGATCGCAGAAATCTAGTAAATCTCTAAATCACACTATGGACAACACGAATAATCACAGAGAAGAAACAAAGATGTTTACTCCTCAAATCCAACTCCTAACTCCCACACTAAGCCCTGGCGCTGCCTTCTTATATAGTCTAATAGGCTCCGCCCCTTTTAACTGCCAACTAAGCTCCACCCCTTTAACTGCTGGATAAGCTCCGCCCATTTAACTGTTGACTAAGCCCCACCCCTTTTGTTGTTTTCTAAGCTCCGCCCCTTGCATGGATTTCTAAGCTCCGCCTCTTTTATGGCTTTTGCTGCAAGCTGCCACTATGACACGTATACAGTTAGTTAACCCCTTAGTGACTGAGGACAAGCAACTGTTAGGCTTGTTTACCATCTATGCAGTTTGCTTTTGATCTGTTTCTGCAGTGATTTTTGCGGTGTGTTTTGCATTTTTGCACATGTGATTTTACCATGATTTGTGTTTTACATTTTTTGCATTTTTTTTGGCCAATTTGTTGTTGGGCAGATAAAAAAAAATGCAAATCGCAATAAATTTGCATGTTGAAAAACTCTCTACATGATTTTCTGCAGCTTCTCCATTGAAGTCTATTGAACCAAAAAAGTTTTACATTTAACCACTTTACCACCGGAGGATTTTGCTGTCTTACGTCTGAGCCACTGTTTGCGATTCGGCACTGTACGAATTTAACTGACAATTGCGTGGTCAGACAACGCCGTACCCAAACAAAATTTAAGTCAATTTTTCCCCACAAACAGAGCTTTCTTTTGGTGGTATTTGATCACCTGTGCGATTTTTACTTTTTGCGCTATAAACAAAAAAAGAGCGACAATTTTGAAAAAATAACAATATTTTTAACATTTTTTATATGAAATTCCCCCCATAAAAAATGCAAAAATCAAAATTTTTTATCATTTTTGGCCAATTTGTTTTCTGCTACATATTTTTGGTAAAAAAAATCGCAATAAGCGTATTTTGATTGGTTTGCGCAAAAGTTATTGCATTTACTAAGGGAAAGATTTCCCTAGTTTTTGGTGTTTTTTTTTTTTTAACGAGTAATGGCGGCGATCTGCGATTTTTTTTTTGCGGGACTGCGACATTGCGCCGGACAGATCGGACCCTTGACTGACATTTTTGACACTTTTGGGGGTACCAGTGACATTACTACAGTAATCAGTGCTATACATATGCACTGTTACTGTAAAAATTACATTGGCAGGGAAGGGGTTAATTTTATTGGAGAGGGAGGGGTTAATGTATGCCTGGTGCTTACTCACATGTGTGGGGGGAGGGGACTGGGTGACACAGGGACAGATCGCAGGTTCAGCTATGCTGAACACTGCAATCTGTCACTGCCTGTCACTTAGGAGATCCGTTAACACAAGCGGGCGGATCTCCAGACTCGATTCCCCGACGATCGGGGAAGAGCAGCGGCGATGGCGGCTGCTCTTCCCCTGGCCCGACTCCCGCTGTGACTGAATACAGTGGTAGCGATCCTCCGGCGGTGCATGCGCGCCGCCGAGAAGGGGGAGTGTCTGGCGACGTAGGTCTACGTCGTCAGACCTACAAGAGCCACTTTGCCGCAGTAGAGCTCTAGTGAGCAGCGGCAAAGTGGCTAAAAAAGTCCCTGACACTTTCCAAAAACACAGCGGCTGGAAAAAGCATAGATGTGAACGTGTCCCATAGGAAACCATGTTAAATGAACTGTAGTGCATTTTTACAAAAAGCACCAGAAAACGCATAGGTGTGGCTCGGTTTACCCCTATGTAGTTTGCTTTTGATCAGTTTCTGCAGTGATTTTTGTTGTACGTTTTTGCACACTTGATTTTACCGCGATTTGCATTTTTGCATTCTCATTGCTTTTTTTGGGGGTAATTTGTTGTTGAGCAGATTAAAAAACACAAGTTGCAGCAAGACGCACTTCATGCTTTTCTGCAGCTTCTCCATTGAAGTCTATTGAACCAAAAACGCAAAAAAAAAGCACCATTTTGTATTTTTAAAAAGTCCCTGAAAAAAGCATAGATGGGAATGTGTCCCATAGGAAACCATGGTAAATAAACTGTAGCGGTACAGCGCCACCCTGAGGAGTATAAAAATAATAATCCCAGTGCTATATGTGAATCCTCTTACAAAGACAACACAATGTAAGAATAACAGTGAAGACACTATATCAGTGTCACTTTAACCACTTCCCACCCGCTCTATAGTAAAAGGACGGCGGGTGGAAAGCACTCTTGTTCTGGGACGATGTCATATGATGGCGCCTCGGAACCGCCTCTCTTGCGTGCCCACGGGGGTACGCAGCGTGGCGATCTTGGTCACGCCGTGTTCCTAGGACATGGAGCCACCCCCGATCTCAGTAAAGAGCCGATGATGCGGCTCTTTACCCATGTGATCGGCTGTGTCCAATCACAGCTGGTTACATGTAAACAAGGAAGTTCCATTTATCGGCTCTCCTCGGCTCACACTAACATTGCGCGTGGCGATGACAGCCGATCAGCGGCATCTCCTCGCAGGGGAGACCTGTACAGGTAATCGGGGCACTGATCATCAGTGCCCTGATTATAGCACAGCCCCAGCAGTGCCCATCAGTATCACCAATCAGTGCCTATAAGTGATGCCAGTCAGTGCTGCATTTCAGTTCCTGCCCATCAGTGCCGCCTATCATTGCCCACCAGTGCCACCTATGAGTGCCGCCTATCAGTGCTCATCAGTGTGGCATGTTAGTGCCTCCTCATAAGTGCCACCTAATTAGTGTAGTCTAATCAGTGCCCATCAGTGAAGCCTATCAGTGCCACCTGATCAGCGCACATCAGTGAAGTAGAAAAATGATTTATTTATAACATTTACTGACAGAAACTCTTTTTTTTTTTTTCAATTTTCAATATTTTTTTTTTAGCAAAAAATACAAAACCCAGCAGTGATTTAATACCACCAAAAGAAAGCTCTATTTGTGTGTAATTTGTGTACAGCATTGCATGACCTCCCAATTGTCATTCAACCTCTACCAGCTTTGCACATCTAGAGAGGGACATTTTTGCCCATTCTTCTGTGTAAAATAGGTCAAGCTCTGTCAGATTGGATGGAGAGCGTCTGTGAACAGCAATTTTCAAGTCTTGACACAGACTCTCAATTGTATTTAGGTCTGGACTTTGACTGGGCCATTCTAACACATGCATATTCTGTGATCTAATCCATTCCATTGTAGGTCTGGCTGTATGTTTAGGGTCGTTGTCCTGCTGGAAGTTAAACATCTGCCCCTTCTCAAGTCTTTTGCAGACTCTTAACATGTTTTCTTTATAGATTGCCCTGTGTTTGGCTCCATCCATCTTCCCATCAACTCTGACCACCTTTACTGTCCCTACTGAAGAAAAGCATTCCCACAATATGATGCTACCACCACCATGTTTCACGGTGTGGATGGTGTGTCCAGGGAGATTTGTAGTGTTAGTTTTCTGCCACACATAGCATTTAGCTTTTAGGTTAAAATGTTTCATTTTGGTCTCATCTGACCTGAACACCTTCTTCCACATATTTGCTGTGTCCCCCACATGGCTTCTCGCAAACGGAAAACGGGACTTATGGCTTTCTTTCAACACTGGCTTTCTTCTTGCCGCTCTTCCATAAAGGACAGATTTGTGGAGAGCACAACTAAAAGTTCTCCTGTGGAAGAATTCTCTCACCTGAACTGTGGATCTCTGAATCTCCTCCAGAGTTACCATGGGGGGCCTCTTGGCTGCTTCTCTGATGAATGCTCTCCTTGCCCATCCTGTCAGTTTAGGTGGACGGCCATGTCTTGGTAGGTTTGCAGTTGTGCCATACTCTTTCCATTTTCGGATGATGGATTGAACAGAGCTCCATGAGATGTTCAAAGCTTTGGATAATTTTCTATATCCTAACCCTGTTTAACCGCTTCTGGACTGCCCGCCACAGATATACTGCTGCAGGCTGGTCCTCCTGCGCGAACCGACGTAGGGCTATGTCAGTCACGCGCCTGCAGCCAGGGGGCGAGCGCTCCCCACTGAGAGAGAACGGTCAGCTGTTGTAAACACTTCTTCTCTCTGGAATGATCACAGAGTGCCTGTGATCCTTCTATATAGAATCACAGGTCTCTATGGTCATTCCATAATCCCTGCCCCCATACAGCTAGAATCACTCCCCTAGGCTCACATTTAACCTTTTGATCACCCACAGTGTTAACCCCTTCCCTGCCAGTGTTATTTCAGTAACAGTGCAAATTGTTAGCACTGATTACTGTAGTAATGTCACTGGTCCCCCCAAAAGAGTCAAAAATGTCAGTTAGGGGTCCGATCTGTCTGCCGCAATGTCGCAGCCTCGCTAAAAATCACAGATCGCCACCATTACTAGTAAAAAAAAACAATAAAAATGACATAAATCTTTCCCGTAGTTAGTAGATGCGATAATTTTGCGCAAACCAATCAAAATACGCCTTAGACCAGAAAACAAATTGGCCTAAGATTTTTTAAAAATTAGATTTTTACATTTGGGGGGGGGGGGGGGGGAATGTTATATAGCAGAAAGTGAAAAATATTGTTTTTTTTTTTTTTCAGAATTGTCGCTCTTTTTTGTTTATAGCGCAAAAAATAAAAATCGCACAAGTGATCAAATACCACCAAAAGAAAGCTCTATTTGTGGGAAAAAAAGAACATTTCATCTGGGTACAGCGTCGCACGGCCGCGTAATATTCCTTTATAGTAACGCAGTGCCGAATCCCCAAAAAAAGCCTGGTCATTAAGGGGGCAAATCCTTCTGGTCCAGAAGTGGTTAACTTCTCCACAACTTTATCCCTGACCTGTTGGGGGTGTTTCTTGGCCTTCATGATGCTGTTTGTTCACTAGGCTTCTCTAACAAACCTCTGAGGGCTTCACAGAACAGCTGTATTTATAATGAGATTAAAATGACCCACAGGTGGACTCTATTTACTAATTAGGTGACTTCTGAAGGCAATTGGTTCCACTAGAGTTTAGTTAGGGGTATCCAAGTAAAGGGGGCTGAATACAAATGCACGCCACACTTTTCACATATTTATTTAAAAAATAAAAAAAAAAACTTGAAAACCATTTATCATTTTCCTTCCATTTCACAATTATGTGTCACTTTGTGTTGGTCTATCACATAAAATCCCAATAAAATAATTTATGTTTTTGGTTGTAACATGACAAAATGTGTAAAATGTCAAGGGGTATGAATAGTTTTTCAAGGCACTGTAGATGAAGAGTTGTTTGTAAGGAATACTTACAGACATATGAACTTATAAACACATGAACAGAGGAAAGGTGGGGATCCCTGGAAAAGTTCGGAATCTTGAATAGGTTTATAATTGATGCTGTGCTGCATGTAGTTGGCTCCTACCAGCGGGTATAGAAAGCGATGGGCACACAGCTAAGTCATGTTAGGGTTGGACAGATCGGACCCATCTGGGACTGCTGATGGTGCAGCATGCCACCTCTGGATAAAGGATGGCAGGGTGGCAACCTGATCCAAGGCTCTTGTGGTTGCCTAGGTGGGGCCTGGAGTGTATTGGGGACATTCCAAACTCCCTATAATAGAAGTCATAATGGAAGAAGATTCAATAGGACTCAGAGGGTAAGGGGGAATATAAGAAAAGGAAATGATGGGGGATGGGGTGGTTGGAGATGTTAGGAGAGTAAGGGGGAAGTGCATTAAAGATTATTGAGGGGGAAGATAGGGGATTCTGCTTTCAGAAAATATATGTATGGAGGTTCAAAGTCATTTTCTGACAAAAAAGGTGATTTTTTACGTGTATGAAAAATGTAAAAATTGCCCCTGTAGGGAAGTGGTTAAAGGGGGGGAAAAGGGGAGCAAACAATCATTGTCATGAAGTGCCGGTACCTAGAGGTGCTCATACCTACCAAAGCCTTTTAACCTTCCTGGATGGCACCAGGTCCTTCTGACAGGTGAAGATCTCACATTTCTCAGCAGTGTTGAAGCTTACTCCCCCACACTCCTATTGGTTCATCAGTATGATAGGCAACCCTATTCACCAATAGGAACTCAAAGATGGTGGGAAAGGGGCGGGCATACTTCAACACTATCAAAGATCTGCCAGAGCAGGTCGAACTTTGGCAGATTTAAGGATCGGTGTTAATATATTGCATCATACCAGTTCTTCAATGTAATGGCCGCATTCGTTTTCTTTTCTCAGGCTTTATTTTTTCCTGTGAATTTGCCAGTGACTCTTTTTAGAAAATGCTCACCATATTGTATCTCTGAAGAAGCAGCATTGCATCCCTAGGACATGACTACAGAACACCTCCCTCTCTCCTCTTCCCCGTTACATAAGGGAGGTGGGGGTTGTTTTGTAGTCCACATAGAGAGCTGGAAATAGAGTAACTGATAACAGTCAGCAGAGGCACATTGCATTGGACATTAGGAGCTTTGGCAGGATAAACAGATATTTTTAGGGTTTACATACACTTTATAAATACGTTTTACCTGTTTTTTCTTTTTTTTTTTCACTCTTCAGCACTGCTGTTCCATCAGAAGGTTGGGGGACTTCCAGTATTTACTGAGTGAACCCCTCTCCTGGTATATCAGGTGTCACTAGTGGCCCCCAGACAGGTAAGTTCCCTCTGGAATCATTTCATACTGTGCATAGTCCATCTGACTCATGTCAATGGACGTTTTTATCAAATGCTGCATCATCTAGTCAAACGCAAACACGTGTTTGAAAGGCAGAAGTGACATTTGACAAGAAAAGGCTCCATTTATTCTGCTTTTGTCTGAGGCCAGACACGCTTCAACATAACTTCTCACCTGCCATGACTACTACTCAAAGTCAGTAGCATTTTGCTGGCCTGCGTTTGACATCCGTTCCAATCACATGTCAAACACAGGAAAGAAATGCCCTTCTACGTGACCCCTAACATGGGTGTTTGGATGTTTTTACATTGCTTAAAAATCTATGGCAGCTGCTAATTGTAGGCTGTGGTGTATACTGTGTATGATGTTATCCTCAGTGCCAGGTCGTCCTGAAATAGGTTAAGGCAGTGCGATCTGCTGGTTGCCGATCCCCAGTATAGGCAATAAATCAGCTTACTTAGACTAGGAATTTAGAAATTGAACGCAATCACAGCCGCAATACCCAAATAGTTAAATCACTGACTGAAAAATAAAAATCCCAGCATACCTAACAGCATCAACTGCTCATACTTCAACATGCTCATCCAGCTTGCCACTACTCCAGTGCTACACATGTCCAATATCCAGTCTTCCCAGTCCCAGCTGTAGCCCTATTTACTGGTTGTTACTGGTGGTGTCAGACTATCAGGTCTGGATTTTTCTCCACTTGCCGGCAGCCACTGTTGTTAGATGCTCTGCGGTGACAGTAGTTGATCCTGTGGCCAGCAGAACTTTGTGAAGAGACATCCTAGAGACAGTCTGGGATTGCCCTGTCTACCCCTCTTCCCCTCCCCCTGCATTGTAGATAGCAGTGGATGGCACAAAGGGGTCTGTTATATACCTGTAACATGCCTATGATCAAATGGTAGATCATAATTGAAGAGTTTCTGCCCCCCCCCCCCCCCGGGTAAAGTGTATGTCCAGGCATTACCAATATAACCCCAAACCTCCCTCTTCCCCCGTAGATCATGTCACAGCAATATTTTCTCCTTCTCTTTTTTCCTTTAGCAGGAAATAGCTTTTATTGCTTTCTTGACTGATGGGCACAGACTGGCATCATTGCTGAGCACTGTTGGGGCTGCACTGATAATCAGGGCACTGATTATCTGTACAGGTCTCCCCTGTGTGGAGATGCCACTGATCGTCTCTCCTCTCCTCACACTCTGTCAGTGTGGGGCAAGGAAAGCCAATAATTGGTGTTCTGTCAGAATAGGCGACCCGTCAGATTAGCTAACAGAAGTGACGTTCCATCAGCTGAATACTTACTAGGCATGCGCAGGTTTGCTAATTTGACAAAACACCTGCAGCCATAAGGCGCCAGCGGACATCTTACTACACCCATCTATGTCTTGAATTTCACAGTCATTTAATGAATAAAGTGAGCGTACATAAATCAGTATAGTATATTGAGATCTGTCATGCTGTTTTTATGTTACATTTTCTAAGCCTAAAGGTTTAGCGCTGACCAGTGTGGGGTGTACCAAGATGGCCTCCGCCACCTTCCTACTTCTGGCATCCAGCTTCATTAAAAATGTAACATTCAAAACAGCATCACAAATGTCAATATACTATATGTGTTTATATCCACTCAGTTTATTGCTAAAATGACTGTGAAATTCAAGACGTTGCTGAGTGTAGTAACGTGTCTGCTGCCGCCTTCTGACTGCAGGTATTCTGTCACATAAGCAAACCTGCTACGCATGCGCAGTAAGTATTAAGCTCTTCTTCCTCTTTAAAACTGGTTCATTCAGAATCTGATGTAGCTGTGCATGGCATCCAATCAGCTTCTTACTTCAGCTTGTTCAATTAAGATTTGACAATAAAACCTGGAAGCTGATTGGTTTCTATGCAGAGCTGCACCAGATTTTGCACTCTCCAGTTTTAGTAAATCAACCTCAGTCCAGGTTAGGCAATAGCAATACATTAAAGGAAGGTCAAACAGCACAGTTAGGCCCGGCGGGCAGGTGCAACCATGCGGAGCCACTTACAAACTGTAACAGTGCTCTGTAGACTTGAAAGATGCTGTCCGTGTCTGCAACAAGGAGCGGAATGGGGCCTGGCTGATCCACACTCAAAAAGGAGGTTTCCTGAAGCAAGATAGATTTAGTCCCCACACGATCCCCACTCCTCTGGAACCTCTCCCTACCTCTATGTACTGTCTCTGTCAGACAGGGAACCTGTCCCTACACTAGCCACTCGTATACATTGTGCCAAATCTGGAAGCCAGAGCCTTAATAAACTTTGCCTGACCCAAGAAGGCAGCCAGAGTTACAAGGGGGAATCAGCATCCAATCGGTTGGATGCTTCCTGTGACTTCAGGAAATTAAAGAGGAACCAAGTTCCTCACAACTTCTTCCCCCTTCCACAGTGGCAATTCAGTTGAGCGCCACCCGCAGTGGGGAGTACAGAATGCACCTGCCTAAACTCAGGTCACATACAATGGCAAAGTGGAGATGAAGGGGTTAATGTTCAGATGTGTAGGAGAGGGGAGGGGAAAGAGTTAGTATACAGGTGACATGAAGATGGATAGTAAATGTAGGAGAGGAGGGGGCATAAAAGTGTTAATGAAGGGTCCCCGTGTTGGCCCTTGGATTGGTTGGTTGAGGAGGTGTTTCCCCGCTGACAGCTCAGTACGCAGCAATTATTGGGGCACATCAGACACTGGATGGCTATTTATCCAGTGCTAACTATGAACAGCACTGCGTAAATAAGGGACTGCTTATCAGTCGTTTAACAACTTCTGGACCGGAAGAATTTACCCCCTTAATGACTGACAATTGCGCGTTTGTGCAACGCTTTACCCTAATAAAATTGATGTCCTTTTTTTCATTCAAATAGAGCTTTCTTTTGGTGGTATTTGATCACCTGTGCGATTTTTATTTTTTGCGCTATAAGCAAAAAAAGAGCAACAATTTTGAAAAAAAGCAATATTTCTCTTTCATTCATTCATTGATGGACACAGCTTCATATCTTCATTGACCGTTGGGTTATGCTGCTCTTCCTAGGAGTAGGACACTATGTGGAAAAAGGGTTAACATTTTTTAACGAGGCTTTGACTACGCCCATGGGCAATCCCAGGGGGTATACTCCCACTCCCTGTTCAGGAGTAAGGACCTAGCTCCTTGCTGGCCCTAGCTTTTTTTTCAAAATTTAAATGGAACCAGTGGCGGCTGGTGCTCAAAATCTTTGGGGTGCTCTAAAAATTTAGGTATTGCTTTGCGGCAAAAAACGCGTGACTTAACAAACAATCATTAGGTTGGTTCAAGATTGACCAGCATGTTCCTATTCAATGCACAGTGACCAGAATGTCCCACATCAATGCACAGTGACCTGACCAGCATGTCCCCATTAATGCACAGTGACCTGACCAGCATGTCCCATCAATGCACAGTGACCTGACCAGCACGTCCCCATCAATGCACAGTGACCTGATAAGCATGTCCCATCGATGCACAGTCACCTGACCAGCATCAATGTACAGTGACCTGACCAGCATGTCCCATCAATGTACAGTGACCTGATAAGCATGTCCCATCAATGCACAGTGACCTGACCAGCATGTCCCATCAATGCACAGGGACCTGATAAGCATGTCCCATCAATGCACAGGGACCTGATCAGCATGTCCCATCAATGCACAGTGACCTGATAAGCATATCCCATCAATGCACAGTGACCTGATAAGCATGTCCCATCAATGCACAGTGACCTGATAAACATGTCCCATCAATGCACAGTGACCTGACCAGCATGTCCCCATCGATGCACAGTGACCTGACCAGCATGTCCCATCAATGCACAGTGACCTGATAAGCATGTCCCATCAATGCACATTGACCTGGCAAGCATGTCCCATCAATGCACAGTGACCTGACCAGCATGTCCCATTAATGCACAGTGACCTGATCAGCATGTCCCATCAATGCACAGTGACCTGATCAGCATGTCCCATCAATGCACAGTGACCTGATAAGCATGTCCCATCAATGCACAGTGACCTGATAAGCATGTCCCATCAATGCACAGTGACTTGATAAGCATGTCCCATCAATGCAGAGTGACCTGATCAGCATGTCCCATCAATGCACAGTGACCTGATCAGCATGTCCCATCAATGCACAGTGACCTGATAAGCATGTCCCATCAATGCACAGTGACCTGACCAGCATGTCCCATCAATGCATAGTGACTTAATAAGCATGTCCCATGAATGCACAGTGACCTGATCAGCATGTCCCATCAAAGCACAGTGAACTGATCAGCATGTCAAATCAATGCACAGTGACCTGATAAGCATGTCCCATCAATGCACAGTGACATGATAAGCATGTCCCATCAATGCACAGTGACCTGATAAGCATGTCCCATCAATGCACAGTGACCTGATAGGCATGTCCCATCAATGCACAGTTACCTGATCAGCATGTCTCATCAATGCACAGTGACCTGATCAGCATGTCCCATCAATGCACAGTGACCTGATAAGCATGTCCCATCAATGCACAGTGACCTGACCAGCATGCCCCATCAATGCACAGTGACCTGACCAGCATGTCCCATCCATACACAGTGACCTGTTAAGCATGTCCCATCAATGCACAGTGATCTGATAAGCATGTCCCATCAATGCACAGTGACCTGGCCAGCATGCCCCATCAATGCACAGTGACCTGACCAGCATGTCCCATCCATGCACAGTGACTTGATCAGCATGTCCCATCAATGCACAGTGATCTGATCAGCATGTCCCATCAATGCACAGTGACCTGATCAGCATGTCCCATCAATGCACAGTGACATGATAAGCATGTCCCATCAATGCACAGTGACCTGATAAGCATGTCCCATCAATGCACAGTGACCTGATCAGCATGTCCCATCAATGCACAGTGACTTGACCAGCATGTCCCATCAATGCACAGTGACCTGACCAGCATGTCCCATCAATGCACAGTGACCTGATAAGCATGTCCCATCAATGCACAGTGACCTGATAAGCATGTCCCATCAATGCACAGTGACCTGATCAGCATGTCCCATCAATGCACAGTGACCTGACCTGCATGTCCCATCAATGCACAGTGACCTGATCAGCATGTCCCATCAATGCACAGTGACTTGACCAGCATGTCCCATCAATGCACAGTGACCTGACCAGCATGTCCCATCAATGCACAGTGACCTGATAAGCATGTCCCATCAATGCACAGTGACCTGATAAGCATGTCCCATCAATGCACAGTGACCTGATTAGCATGTCCCATCAATGCACAGTGACCTGATCAGCATGTCCCATCAATGCACAGTGACCTGATCAGCATGTCCCATCAATGCACAGTGACCTGACCAGCATGTCTCATCAATGCACAGTGACATGATAAGCATGTCCCATCAATGCACAGTGACCTGATCAGCATGTCCCATCAATGCACAGTGACCTGATCAGCATGTCCCATCAATGCACAGTGACATGATAAGCATGTCCCATCAATGCACAGTGACCTGATCAGCATGTCCCATTAATGCACAGTGACCTGATAGGCATGTCCCATTAATGCACAGTGACCTGATCAGCATGTCCCATAAATGCACAGTGACCTGATCAGCATGTCTCTTCAATGCACAGTGACCTGATCAGCATGTCCCATCAATGCACAGTGACCTGACCAGCATGTCCCATCAATGCACAGTGACCTGATAAGCATGTCCCATCAATGCACAGTGACCTGATCAGCATGTCCCATCAATGCACAGTGACTTGACCAGCATGTCCCATCAATGCACAGTGACCTGACCAGCATGTCCCATCAATGCACAGTGACCTGATAAGCATGTCCCATCAATGCACAGTGACCTGATAAGCATGTCCCATCAATGCACAGTGACCTGATCAGCATGTCCCATCAATGCACAGTGACCTGACCTGCATGTCCCATCAATGCACAGTGACCTGATCAGCATGTCCCATCAATGCACAGTGACCTGATCAGCATGTCCCATCAATGCACAGTGACCTGATCAGCATGTCCCATCAATGCACAGTGACCTTATAAGCATGTCCCATCAATGCACAGTGACCTGATAATCATGTCCCATCAATGCACAGTGACCTGACCAGCATTGGTTTGTTGTAGTGTAGTCTTGGTCTCTCATGAGTCATGACTGGTCTGTTGGTTTTTTTAGTTCAAGCTAGCTCAGGGCAGGCCTGGGGATTGAATTTGCTTACCTGTTAAGGAAGGAAGAGGCTCCAGTCCAGAAATTTGGAGGCGGGTAAGTCTGGGCCGAGAGACGAATGACGATCAGACGAACGGAACGTTCTGGTCCTCCAATGGTCCGGCACACTCCGCTCACGTCACCAGCGTCTCCTCACCTCACAAGCAGCTTCAAGACAGTTCTTGCCGATGCTGACTGCGAACTTCAATGGAATGCTTGCTGATGATAGCGGCAGCCGCGGCGGTACGATAGTCCAACTCCGTCCGTTCTCCATGCGGCTCTCAGGCTCTCACTCTGTGCCGGCGGGCGGGAAGGACGTGACGCCAGGGCGGTGCACCGCCCCCACATGTCACGTGACCACAGGACCGTCCCGGGATGTCCTCCTGTGATTGGTCCAAGCTGGAGTCTGGACCAATCACAGCCAGGGGTCCATTAAAAAGGGGAGTGTCGGGGCGCATTGCTCTGTGCCCCGAAGACCCCCAGAAGGCTGCCAATCAGCCCGTCTGTCTGCCTCACGTGGGAGGCAAAACCCCACCCCCCCTATACCCACCACTAAGTCAGGCTTCCCTAGTGGGCTAAAAATTGACTTTTTTTTTCTTCTTTTTGTCGGGGGGGGGGGTGGCGCCCCCCCCCCCTATCGGCCTGCCGCCACTGAATGGAACTTTTTTCCTTTTTTTGTTTTTTTCCTTCTACAATCAAGTTGTTCCTGTGAGAACTAGAATCAAGTGCCGGACTAGATGACGCACTGGATATGCTAGATCCTTACGATCCTCCCAGTCTGGCCAGCGAGTGTGTGCAGATTGTAGCTCTGCGCTCAGTCGGCCATGATATAGCCCCACTGGAAGGGGGCTGGGCGATGAGTGTAACACCTCACAAGGACGCACATGACCAGATCATGGCCTGAGTCGCAGCATACCCCTGGCCCACAGCTCCCCCATTCCAAGATTTAAGCGGCCCATTCTGAGGTGGTCGGTCCTTCCTGTGACCTCCCGACCCCTCTGGTACCCCATTTCTAAGAAGCTCTTCCATGCTACCCCCCCAGGCTGTCTTGGTGGTGTAAGATGCATATGGGGAGCTGTGGCTGGCAGGGGCTGGGAGCACAATGCAGCTGCTCCCGCTACAAATAGCACATGTTTTGATCATGGTAGGGGGTCCCTGGTAAGCCCTCCATTGATGTTTTAAATACCTGCAATTAGCCCTGGGGTCTAGTGTGCCACGCTTCCGGCGTGTGGTGCCGCCATTTTATTGTAGTTCATACATTGTACTCGGCAGCCATGTTTGTTGAGGCTCCCATGGAAGTTTATGGGCTGCCATTTTCTTGTAGGCACGGGAGCGGTGTGCAGTGGGGGCCTCTAGTGGTGACACAGCCGTTCCACTTCTTTTAAGAATGGAATGGAACATTCAGAACGAGTGTCACCACCGGACCCACTCTCAGAGGCTGCGGGACCCTCCAAATATACGTCCGCCCTGGCGGCCATGATGGCGGTCCTGCAGTCGCTGGTATCAAAGGTGGATATGACCCTGTAGAACAGACAGGGAAAGAAGCACCCTCCACCGTCACCTGCCCCCTCTGTGTCCTCAGATTCAAAAGCAGTGGTTCTTAACCTGGGTTCGATCGAACCCCAGGGGTTCGGTGAGTCAGTCTCCGGGGTTCGGCGGGGGGGGGGGGGGGACAAAGGGGCAATTGCTCCCCCTGAGAAAATATTACTGATTGTGAGGCCGAGCGCACCCCGGGAAATCAGAGCTGCGGTCGGGACAACTCACAGCCATTACACATAGACACTTGACACTCCGCCCCCTGTACCTCCCCCAGCAGGTTTCCAGCCTATCTCCTGCAGGCTGCTTGCTGCGTGAGTGGGCGGGATGGGGATGTACCTGACCACGGAGATCGCGCCCGCCTGGAAGAGGGAAGTGTGAGCAGCTGAGCAGAGGGAGCCGAGTGAATGTTCCTGGAGGTAGGCTCAGCTAGCTG
Organism: Pelophylax lessonae; assembly: GCF_965119305.1. Classification (NCBI taxonomy): domain Eukaryota; kingdom Metazoa; phylum Chordata; class Amphibia; order Anura; family Ranidae; genus Pelophylax; species Pelophylax lessonae. Next base: position 33,167,822 of record NC_138780.1, read on the forward strand.
TACATGGTGGATTTGTTTACAAGGACCTCTATGCTACGTCTGCTGAGTTACTGCAGCTTAGCATAGAGGTGCTGTTAGCTGACAGATGGAAATGCATGTCCTTTTCATTTAGCTCAATAAAGCATTGTGAATACCCCCTGGTGTGTGCCCTCCTGATACCCCATGGAATGCTCTCCCAACACCTCCCCCCAATGTGTGCCCTCCTAACACCCTGTGGTATGCCCTCCAAACACCTCCCCAAAGTGTGTTCCCTCTTGACACCCCATGCTATGTCCTCCCAACCCCCCCAGTGTGTGCCCTCCTGATACCCCATGGTATGCCCTCCCACAACCCCCCCCCAGTGTATGTCCTCCTGATACCCCATAGTATGCCCTCCCAACACCTCCCCCCTCAGTGTGTTCTCTCCTGACACCCCATGGTGTGCCCTCCTGACACCCCATGTTTTAATGGTTTTGTTCTTTGTTCTTAATGGTTTTGTTTTTTGAGATACAGTCGCCAACACTTGCAGGGAGGCCCCAGCGAGATTTGAACTCGCGACCCCTGGTTTACAAGACCAGTGCTCTAACCCCTGAGCTATGGAGCCTTTTTTTTTTTTTTTTTTTTTTTATGTTTTTTTTTTTTAATGGTTTTGTTCATTTTGTGCACCTATGTATAAATATATATCTAAATATATACCTATGTTTTGAATTTGAAAAAATCATATTTTATTTTTTCAATTAAGAAGGGTTCGGTGAATGCGCATATGAAACTGGTGGGGTTCAGTACCTCCAACAAGGTTAAGAACCACTGTTCTAAAGGCTGATGTGGCCGCCGTGGACGCCAGCAACCCCATGGGGTCTGCATCCACGCAATGGATGGCTCTGATAGTGAGGATGAGTCCTCTTCCACGTCTCCCGCACAAGAAAAGTCACTTCTGGAGGCACTGATAGTATCAGTGCGGGAAACTTTAAAGATGGAAGACACAGCCGGCGCTACGTCAGCTGCGCCGGTGCAGTTAGGTACCCGCAGACCGTCCAAGGCGATTAAGGCATTTCTGTTTCCCCCCTATTTTGATGAGATTGTCACTAGTGAGTGGAGTTCCCCAAAATTAGAGGTTGGGATACATAAGCGTTTTGCTCAGAGGTACCCCTTTGAGGATTCCCTCTTGAAGAAACTGACGGTTCTGCTGGTGGTAGATTCACAGGTTTCCAGGCTGAAGAAGGCCATTGTGACGTTACTCACCATCACTGGGAATGAAAGACAGACACTATATGTGGGGCATTTGCAGTAATGTTACTTTGGATTCAAGTCCATGTCTCCCCAAGACAGTAAGACTCAAGGCAAATGCTAATGTCAACTCAACCACTTGTCTTCCAGACATTGTTGAATAAGCTGATTTACTCACCTGTTATCTACAATGGGTTCTGTGTTTACACTCATAATAATGTGTATTGTATTTCAGGAGCTCGAGGATGGCAGTCTGCTAGTTAATTGGCTCAGGTTGATTGAATCATTGTCATCTATTAGTTACTGGTAGAAAAGTAGAATACTGTTTGTGTTGGCTATCCTTTAGATAATGAGTTCAGGGTAATTATAATTCTGTATACAAGGCTATCTGCATATGATAATGTAATCAGGCCCACCTGACCTGGGGTAGTAGATTGATCAGGAGGGGGATGTTTCCTTGTGCTGTATATATTGAGTGTGAAACTGTTTAATAAAGAGAAGGTTCCAGAACTTGTACAAGTTAAGTTGTTGGCTAGCTTTGTATGGTGGCGGCTAGGATATTTGATATCTATGTTTAAGACTGGGAGGAAGCGGTATACTGATGGAGGCCCACAAACACAGTGTGGGTCGCGGTTCTGTTACAGCCACCTTGTTACCAGTGGAGGACACTCTGTCCTTTAAAGATCCTGCAGACAGGAAGGCTGAGGCCCTGGTCCGCCATCTTTTCACTGTGACAGGTTCAATATTGAGGCCGGTGTTCGCCATTGCCTTGGTCTCTCCGACTGTAACGGAATGGGCTAGAATCCTGCGCCAGGATTTCGAAGGGAGTCAACATCCCCCGGAGCTGGCGGAATTGAAGGACCAGTTGATACAGGGGTTGCAGTATATCCGTAAAGCCTCCCTGGATGTGGCCCCGTTGGTCTGCAGGGCGTCTGTCACTGCCAATGGTGGGGAAAAAATTCCTTCCATTGTCACCAACAATGAGCCACTGTTCCTCCCACTGACACTAACAATGGGGCACAGCTCCTCCCACTGACATCAATGAAAGGGCACAATTCCTCCCACTGACACCAATGATGGGGCATTGCTCCTCCCACTGACACCAACGAAAGGGCACAATTCCTCCCACTGACACTAATGATGGGGCAGAATTTGTCCCACTAATGCTAACGATGGGCAAAAATTTGTCCCACGGACACCAACGATGGGGCACTAGTCCTCCCACTGACACCAACAATGGGGCTTTGCTTACCCACACTGGATGCCAGGACATTTTCTACTCCCATTGGCCCTAGTCCGGTTCCCTCTAAAGTCTGATAGACAGAGGTTTGGGGACAGTGACTGAGGTCTCTGATGTGACAGGGAACCCAATGTCTGAATGGATTGCCTTGAGATTTTGCATACTTTTAAAACCCTGCATACTTTTTGCATACTTTCTGCTAAACCCTTCTGAGTGTATGGACACATCAGCTATCATTGAGCTGCGTTCACATCTGTACAAAAAAAGCACTATGCAGATCTGAACGTGGCGTTTAACATCTGTGTACACATCATCGTGAGTCGATGATGAGGTGAATTGTCAGGATAAGATTGGAGGTCCAGGTGATCACATACATTTTATTCAGGACTGTCCTATTGTACATCTGTGCTGGTCAGACATCATTGACCTCCTTTCCATGTTATCCGGTGTCCATTGCGTTGTGATTTTGGTGATCGAATATTGCTTCATACTAACCGGAGATTGTTCTTCAGGAAACCCACCGATACAGAATGGTGGTACACAGAGGAGGGGGAGCCGGTGAGAGCTGGACATATCATTCCCAGACCCGTGTTCCAGAGATGAGACGGCATCATCCCAGAGCAGTGGAAAGGAAGCTGAGTATTACCTGTCCTTAGATCTGATGGCTGCATTAGTTTTACTTTTTCACAGCAGTGATCAAATATTTATTCATTTGGGTACAGCTTCACACGGCCGCACAATTATCAGGTAAAGCATTGCAGTGCCGTATCGCAAAACACGGGGGCCTGGTCAGGAAGGGGGTTTAACCTCCTGGAGCTGAAGTGGTTAATTGTGGAATGTGAGAAGTCTTTGTTCTGACACTCGGATACATCGGGTTTTCTGCATGTGAGAGACAAGAAGTCCCTTCCAGTGGGTGTGATTGGGAATAGCTCTCCTGTATCATTAGCAGGGTTCTCAGATCATTAAAGCAGAATTACACCCTATTGGGGAAGTTCCACTTTATGTTCTACCTCCGCTCTTCTTCTTTTGAAACTTTTTATTTTTGGGGGGAGTGCGTACTTAAAAAAACGAGACCATTCTACTGTAAGTTCCCTCCCACAACCTTTTGGGACATGTCACAGGTCTTAGGAGGCTGAGGGATCATTTGTGCAGCACATTTTGCTCATGCACATTGAGAAACCAGTTGTGAAGCCGCAAGAAGTGACGGCCGGCTTCCCACACTAAACATGCCGGTGATAGGAACATAAAGAACCAGCCTGGGTGAGGACAGCGCTGGATCCCTGGACCGGTAAGTATCCTGTTATTAAAAGCTTCCTTTTTTTATCATTTTGGATAGAGTAGGGGAGGGTTTAAACCTCTGTCATGTTTTTACTTTTTGTGTCCCAGTGAGATTTCCCTTTACTTCCTGTCCCATAGCCAAAACAGCGAGTGAGCGGAAATCCCTCCAAAGTCAGGGAATCCCTAGTTGTCACCAGAACTAGTGTCCCCATTGGAAGATGTCCTCTTTATTTCTATTATGGTGACACCTTTTTTTTAAGTTTTTTTTTTTCTTTATAATGGTCACCAGGACAAATGAAGAGGGTAAATCTCCCTAATGGGGACACAGACAGCAATAAAAACCTGGCGGGTGTTCTAATCTTTTTCCACTCTATCCAAAATAAAGATAAAAGTTTTACCTTCAGTTCTACTTTAAGAAAGGGTGGTGTGGCTGACTGGTACACTATAGAAAACATCTATTGCTCTATTGTAAATGAAGTATCCCTAAAACAGATGGCAGAATGGTTGCTGGCACTCTGTAGGTTAGAATGAAACAGCTGGAGACATTGCTTGTGCTTTTTTCCCATTCTCACACCTTGATAAAACAACTCCCAAGTGACAGTCCTCCAAATGTCCTCCCATATTATAGCCAGATCAAATACTCTGTACAGGAACAACAATGCATTCACATCTTCTATGTAATATTGGATTTACAGTATCTCACAAAACTGAGTACACCCCTCACATTTTTGTAAATATTTTATTATATCTTTTCATGTGACAACACTGAAGAAATTACACTTTGCTACAATGTAAAGTAGTGAGTGTACAGCTTGTATAACAGTGTATATGTGCTGTCCCCTCAAAATATCTCAACACACAGCCATTTTTATGTCTAAACCGCTGGCAACTAAAGTGAGTACACCCCTAAGTGAAAATGTCCAAATTGGGCTCATATAGCCATTAGCTCAGCGTCATATCCAGAGGTTGTCCTTTGGAAATAGACGTATGAGTGCTGCCAGCATTGCTGCAGAGGTTGAAGGGGTGGGGGATCAGCCTGTCAGTGCTAAGACCATACGCCACACACTGCATCAAATTGGTCTGCATGGCTGTCATCCCAGAAGGAAAACTCTTCTAAAGATGATGCACAAGAAAGCCTGCAAACAGTTTGCTGAAGACAAGCAGACTAAGGACATGGATTACTGGAACCATGTCCTGTGGTCTGATGAGACCAAGATAAACGTATTTGGTTCAGATGGTGTCAAGCGTGTGTGGCTGCAACCAGGTGAGGAGTACAAAGACAAGTGTGTCTTGCCTACAGTCAAGCATGGTGATGGGAGTGTCATGGTCTGGGGCTGCATGAGTGCTTCCGGCACTGGGGAGCTACAGTTCATTGAGGGAACCATGAATGCCAACATGTGCTGTGACATACTGAAGCAGAGCATGATCCCCTCACTTCAGAGACAGGGCCGCAGGGCAGTATTCCAACATGATAACGACCCCAAACACACCTCCAAGATGACCACTGCCTTGCTAAAGAAGCTGAGGGTAAAGGTGATGGACTGGCCAAGCATGTCTCCAGACCTAAAGCCTATTGAGTATCTGTGGGGCATCCTCAAACGGAAGGTGGAGGAGTGCAAGGTCTCTAACATCCACCAGCTCTGTGATGTCTTCATGGAGGAATGGAAGAGGACTCCAGTGGCAACCTGTGAAGCTCTGGTGAACTTCATACCCAAGAGGGTTAAGACAGTGCTAGAAAATAATGGTGGCCACACACAATATTGGCACTTTGGGCCCATTTTGGACATTTTCTCTTAGGGTTGTACTCACTTTTGTTGCCAGTGGTTTAGACACTAATGGCTGTGTGTTGAGTTATTTTGAGGGGACAGCAAATGTACACTGTTATACAAGCTGTACATTCACTACTTTACATTGTAGCAAAGTGTTATTTCTTCAGTGTTGTCACATAAAAGGCTATAATAAAACATTTACAAAAATATGAGAGATGTACTTAGTTCTATGAGATACTGTACATCATTAGACTTTTATTATCTTCACTGGGTATTTGTATGCCTATATGCTAGAGGAATACCTCTCTGCACAGTTATTGCTTCTTTACACACACAAAGCTCCTCTGGGTCACTCCCTGGTGCTTTATTTTCTCTCTTACCTGAACTTCCTCCATCTCTCCACTAGAGGTCACAATTTTAGCAGCCTACCACAAGAGGCCGCATTACCTCTAACAGTCCACAGCATGTCTCTCCTTCACCATCTATTTTATCCTCCTTTTGTCTAGATCAGGGTCTCCAAACTTTCTAAACAAAGGACCAGTTTATTGTCCTTCAGATATTAGGCAGACCGGACTGTGGTCCCTCAGGAGTAGAAAATGCCCCAGCGAAAGTGGGAATAAACAATGCCTCTGACTTGGTGGTCAATGGGAGTGAAAAAAAAAAAAAGAGACATATCACCTTTTGTCAGAAAGACCCAGGAATAATAAACTATCATTAGTATTGGAGAAATAGTGCCCCATCTTTGGTGTCATTGAGAGGAACAGTCCTCCATTGTTGGTGTTATTAGGAGAAATGGTTCCCAGAGGGACAGATAAATGCAAACAAAGGGATGCATTCAGCCCGCGGGCTGCAGTTTGGAGACCACTGGGGTAAATGGCCCCAAAGACACCTCTGTGACTTTTTAATGAGTTATAATAACAATACAACAAAATCATTTTGCAATTAAAGTGGAAGAATTTGTCTTTCTTTCCTGCAGCAGTTCTTCTTGTGTCTGACCCTCAGCACAGACCAGCAGGCTATGCTTTCTATTACTTCCAGGTAGGAGCACATGTGTGAAGTTGAAGGCCGGGGTCAATATAAAAAGCAACAGCAAAGTAGAGTGTGAATGGGATATCATTGTTTGGGTGGATGTCCTGCAAATCTTTCCCTATCGGTGCCTTCAGCTCCTCCTTTACACTGCGACCACCATTGTCTATGCCAATGGTCTCCAAACTGCGGCCCTTTGCTTGTCTTCATTTGGCTCTTGGGACATTATTCTTCCCACTAACGCCAAAAAATGAGGTGCTATTCCTCCCAATGATACCAGTGATGGGACACTATTCTTCCCACTGATACCAGTGATGGGACACTATTCTTCCCACTGACATCAGTGATGATGCACTATTCCTCCCCTCCCACTGATACCAATGATGGGGCTCCATTCTTCCCACTGATACCAGTGATGGGGCACTATTCCTCCCTCTGATTCCAGTGATAAGACACCATTCCTCCCACTGACACCAATGATGGGGAAACATTCCTCCCTCTGACATTAATGATGGGCACCATTCCTCCCACTGACATTAATGATGGGCACCATTCCTCCCACTGACATTAATGATGGGCACCATTCCTCCCACTGACATCAATGATGGTGCACCATTCCTCCCACTAATACCAATGACGGGTCTCCATTGCTTCACTTATACCAATGAAGGGGCACCATTCCTCCCACTGATACCAATGATGGGGTACCATTTATCCTACCGATGGCAGTGGAGGGGCACCATTCCTCCCACTGATATCAATAATGAGGCACCTTTCCTCCCACTGATACCAATGATGGGGCACCATTCCTGCCACTGATATCAATAATGAGGCACCTTTCCTCCCACTAATACCAATGATGGGGCACCATTCCTGCCACCAATACCAATGACGGGTCTCCTTTGATTCACTTATACCAATGATGGAGCACCATTCCTCCTACTGATACCAATGATGGGGCACCATTTCTCCCACTGATATCAATAATGAGGCACCATTCCTCCCATTAATACCAATGATGTAAAGAGGGGGGGAGGTGTGGGACTTTAAATGAGGCGCACGGTGGGATGTAGCGTGCACCTTCATCACTATTCAAGTAGAAATAAAGAAGGGTTTGGACTTTATATGAGAGACAGGATAAGGCTGGTAGGGTAAAATATAACACCTTTATTGGTACATACATATATATACAAGCATGACAAGTAAAATATATAGAAAAACCAAGATAGTAGAGAAGCTTGTAAGTGGTCCCCAGTCCAGGTTCATAAGAAACATCATGGCAAAGTACCAAAGGTAGTGGTTGACTGTAATCATAACATCAGCAGATGCGTTTCATGGAATAGAAATGCCACTTAATCATAAGAAGATGTATGAAATGTGTCTATAAAAAATATATATATGAGTATGAAAAAAATTTCAGCAATGATGATTAGAAGAAGCTGGGAGGGGGGAAGGGGGGGCAACAGAGCCCCCAAATTCCCTAGACTTACATTGCAACTCAGGCAATACCGGGCACTGGAGGTAATTGCATGACCCTGGATGTCTCCCCCGGGAGCTGAGGGCGCACAGAGTAGGCGCACCACATCTGGTGTCGAGTCTGCTGATGTTATGATTACAGTTAACCACTACCTTTGGTACTTTGCCATGATGTTTCTTATGAATCTGGACTGGGGACCACTTACAAGTTTCTCTACTATCTTGTTTTTTGTATATATTTTACATGTCATGCTTGTGTATATATATATGTATGTACCAATGAAGGTGTTATATTTTACCCTACCAGCCTTATTGTGTCTCTCATATAAAGTCCCAACCCTTCTTTATTTCTAATACCAATGATGGGGCACCATTCCTGCCACTGATGTCAATGATGGGGTGCTATTCTTCCCACTGATACCAATGATGGGGCACCTTTTCTGCCACTGATACCAATGATTGGGAGCTTTTCTTCCCACTGATACCAATGATTGGGAGCTTTTCTTCACACTGATACCAATGATGGGGCACCTTTCCTGCCACTGATACTAATCATGGGGCACCATTCTTCCCACTAACACCAAAAGAATGGTGTGCTATTCCTCCCACTGATGCCAGTGATTGGGTGCTATTCCTCCCACTGATGCCAGTGATTGGGTGCTATTCCTCCCACTGATGCCAGTGATTGGGTGCTATTCCTCCCACTGATGCCAGTGATCGGGTGCTATTCCTCCCACTGATGCCAGTGATTGGGCGCTATTTCTCCTACTGATGTCAAATGATGGGGATGCTATTCCTCCCACTGACACCGACGGGACACTCTTTCATCCACTACTGCCGATTAGATATTTATTCCTTCCACTACCACCAACAATGGGGCGCTATTCCTCCTAATAACCACTGGGGTGCGATGCAATTATTTTACTCCCACTGACCATCAAGCCTGATGGATTTTCTATTCCCAGAGTCCACAGTCCGGCCCACCTAAAGTCTGAAGGAACAAAAAAGGGCCCTTTATTTAGAAAGTTTGGAGTCCCCTGGTTTACGCTACCTTGGTGGTCAGGCCATGACTTTTTCTTCTTTGACTGCAATGTCTTGGGTTGCCGTAGGGTGGGGGAGCGGTGGGCACTGACTCAATATTGGCCCAGCAACACTTATAACTTAATTGATCTTAACATTTTTTTTTTCAGCATAGGGAGCTGTACTCTGTCACTAACATAACCCCTCTATCTTTTTCCTCCTGTCCCCGTCATGAAAACCTATGTAATGTAAGGGACTCTGAAATTGCAGTAAGGCAGCCAAGGAACTAACACGCTAAACATCAGCGATGACAGGTTCACTTTATAGTAGAAGTTTAGTCTTTATAACTTCCACCTTTTAAATACTTCTGACCCCCCCCCCCCCCCATTGTACTGCAAACAATTGAGCATAAATTGCAGTTTAAAATTTCCCCCTCTTATTCAATCCGGGTTTTCTGCATTCTAATGGACCCCAGGATGTCATGTGTGACTGCTGCAAAGACGGCTTCAATAAAGGTGTGCATAGAAAATGTTTTTTAAAATGTGAAATATTGAGTTACTTCCACTGCATTTCATGCTGAACGTTTATTCCCTTTTCTGTTAGCTTTGTGTTAATTCATCCAATAAATATTCCTTTATTTAACAAAGGAATGAAGGGGGTGCTACAAAGAGGTCGGGGGGGCTGCCTATCTTGGATGTAGGCTGTAAAGAGTAACTCTACTTTCATTGAGAATAAAACATTCCCCTCTGGGTGATCTGTGTACTTTGCACAGATTTTAATGAACTTTATAGTAGATTCCTACTAATTGCTATTCTGAAGAAAAGGCTGTTTGTCTGTCTGTGTCCATGAGTGAATGTGAACGGGAGAGATTTTATAATTCTCATCAGCTGCAGCACTTGAAGGGTTCCAATGAGGAAAGTGGCAGCGTCTGCACCCCTTTAGAAGTGATTAACCTTTGGGAGTATCTCACCAAAAAGGATTTTATCTTAGTGTGCAGACTTCTGGGAAAATCAGTGAGCCAATCACACAAGCAGTAAATTATATTTTGGGAGGGAGGGGGGGGGGGGGGTGTTCTGTCGCCATATTACATTGCATGTTAGAGAAAATGACAGCGCTGTAGATTAGAAAGGAAACGTCATTTACAATAACCTGCATTTACCATAGGACTTGTGCAGCAATTGTATATGCTATATTATTTTTTTATTTGCTATTTTTTCCAGAAAAGTGGAGCTTCCTTTTAAACTAAACCTGTGCATGATGCGTGTTAGGGGAACCGGCTTTTTAAATCCAATGTTTTTCTTTTTCCAATACAGGAAAATGTAGAATATTTGATCAAGGAGCTTCGCAGACCCGAGTCCAGCATCTACTTTCTCTGTGAGTAGTCAGACAATGTGTAAAGGGACATGGGTTGGTAATGGCTCAGAAACATTCTGGTAGATTGATGGGTTTCTATATAGCTTGGCCATAGTGTATGGATACCCACGTATAGCTATGGCAGGGACATCGGACTTTAAACTACTTTGAGGCTGAGATTAGTTTGAGTGGATCTGGCAGGATATTGTACATAACTTCCTGAAAACTTCCCAGCACCGTCCCTCAGTACTTCTCTCAGGACCTCTCAGCTCTGATGCAAGCAGTGGGTTGACTCTTTGGAGGAGTTATGGAAATATAAAAATGTTTTAATGGGGAGATTGTTAGTCTAGAGAAGTGGGCCTTCCTAGGCAGTTGGGATTTTCATGCCGACCACCTTGGGTAATGCCCACATGTGATGCTGAGCCTCCATAATTTAAGGAACTGAAATTCAAGGAATGAAAAGGACAGCCAAGGACAGTCAGGCTAAGGAGGAAAGGACTAGACAATGCTTTACATTCCACAGCTAGGAAATGAGACCGGCTCTATCTGACCTCCTGCAGCTTCTAATGCACAGTGTGAGAAGCTCACAGTGTGCAGTGAAATCAGAGAAAGATATTTAAAGTAGAACTAATGGCAAGTTTTTTCCTCCGCTCATTTTGGATAGAGTATTTAGAGTATAGTAGAGTATGTAGAGAATAATTTATACCCCTGTAAGGTTTATTTTTGCTGTCTGTGTCCCATTGGGAAATTTCCCATCATTTATTGTCCTAAAGTCAAAACATGAAGTGGGAGAATATCCCTCCAAAGTAAAGGACTCCCTGGTTGTCACCAGAACTGCTTTCTTCATTGGAATATTTCCCCTCTATTCCTGTTCTGGGGACAACCCAAAATTTGTGTTTTTCTTTTACTTTCACGTTCGGTGACAACAGTAAACAGGACAAAGAGAGGGTGAATCTGCCTAACTGGGACATCAATAAAAACCTGAAAGATGTTCTAATCCCTCTTCACTCTTTCCAAATCTAGAAAAAGTTGTGTCTTTTGTTATACTTTAAAGGATGAGTCCACCCTAAAACTAAAATCCCTGCATCTATAGACCTCCACAATCCAACACTACCCTATCTAGCCCTATAAAGAAGAAACCAGTACACAGATCTTATTTAAAGCCGATCTAATGCAGTCTCCAGCGGCGGAAGCTCTGCGGACGACACAGCTGACAGCGGCTATGAAATGAATGGGAAGTGACCTCACCCATAGACTTACTTTGGGGTTTCCGTTGTTGGCTGTGTCCTCTGCACCCGCCTGCACATTGAAGCCACGACTGACAGCTCAGAGTGGGATCGGGTTGGATCGGCTTCAAAAAAAGGTATTTATACTGATTTCTTCATTACAGGGCTAGATAGGTTAGTGTTAGATAGTGGAGGTCTATAGATACAGGGATTTCAGTGTTAGGGTGGACTTATCCTTTAAGTATAGGAGAGGATTTTGTACAACTGTGCAAGACTCAATGTAAGGCTTTAGTTCATCTTTAAGGGTTTTATGTTTTTAAGAAAAATGGTAACTAGATTCCCCTCATGTTTTAAGTGGCCCAAAGGATGGTGTCAGTGTAAGACAGCCCATAGATAAGTCAGTTTTTCCATTCAACCATGGGTTCAATTGGCAAAAATACAGCCTGGATTCCCCCTTCCACACACTTCAGCTATTTGCTCCCTTCTGAGCTTTTGTTTTCTAATGACAGGGAGACTTCCCCACCATCATAGTACCCTAATCAGTGTTGTAGGCTATAGCCTGCAGAGCTGATCGAGTGGGGGAAATCTGACAGGGCGGATGTACAGAAGTGGATTAGTAGATAGAGCACAGTGTCCATACATGGATCGAATATCAGCCGGTCCCTGCTGAAGCAGCTGAATATTGATCCATTTTTGGCTGGCCTAAGTAACTCCCTTATGCCCAGTGTGGAGGAGCTGCTCCAAACCCATCTGCTGCTCCACACTGGCCTTTAAAATGTAGAGCTCTGTATATCTGTCTGGTTAGGATCTTCAGATAATATCACCTCAAACAAAAAATGGTCCAGGCGCTAATCCCTTGAACAGATTCCTGAAAGGTCATAAATCCAGATGGCTATGATGTTAGGAATGTGACCAATAAAAATCTTCTCTTTCCATTTTTTATTCAAATTTTTACATGTGTCAAATTTTTATATGTATTTCCTATATGAAATTTGATAGTTTTTAATTTTTTTATGGACTTTAGGTATTGATCCTTGGTCTATTTATCTTGGTACACAAATGAGAGGACATCTATGGGTATGCGTGTATATTCGGGTGAGATATGCACAGGCATTTGCTATGGATAGCCCTTCTTATCCATTATTATTATTTTTCATTTATGTATTTCTTATAGATCTCTTAATATATTTAAACATTTTTTATCAATAATTGTAGTTTTATACCACAAGAGACTGAATGATGATGTACTTTGTAATTATGTATAATATACATTTATAGATCTATGCCGTATTATTTTTTAATCTTTTAATATTGTTATTTATTTAATTCATTAACCAATGGAGTATATCCCATATCTCCAGGGTTGCTTTGGGATTCCCGTTTTTTCATCGTTTTTTTCTTGTTTTCTCCTCCCCCAATTTTTCTTTTTTTGGTCTCTATTGGCCGCTTGTTTCAATTCCGCCCACTATTCCGGCTTTATATGTCTTCTGGTTGCCAGTTGAAGCAACTTGACAAAGCGCATGTGCGCGAAACATGTAGTTGCGGAGACCAGAAGCTTGCGTGTCACCGCCAACATCCAGCCCGGCGTCCTACTGAGCTTCCGGCCGTCACTTCCGGTGACGTCACCTGCTTGCCACTTTCGGCGATTGCATAGGATGCGGCGATTGCGGAGGATCCGGCTCTGGGTCTGTGTAGCGGCCGCACACAGTACCCATCCTGTCTCCCACTACCGCAGCGATGTCCTTTGGCACACTGGATTACCTCTCCCTGCTTGGTACTATCCATTGTGATCGGATTGCCCTGCCTTTACAACTTGAAGGTTGGGACTTTGAATGAGAGACAGGACTTGGTAAAAAATGATATCACATTTATTGATACATATAAGGGTAATCATGATGTAATACACATATAGGCTGAGATGATATGGTATTAAATAAATAGTAAAGTACATAGTTATACACCCCAACAAAGGCAATCTCAAAAGAACCAGCATAACAATGAGACAGTAGTAACAGAGTAATAAAATGACATCATAACATCCATAGACTGACGCGTTTCGTGGACTACATTCGCCACTTCTTCAGAGTCGGTGTATGATCATATCTATAAAAGTAAATAAGTATATGTGTATAGGTACATTGTATTAGATGGTAATTTGGAAATTGGGGGAGAAGGGGAGAATGGGGGGATAGGAAACAGAGTCCCCATGATCCCAAAACTTACACGGTAGTTCCAACAGTAACTGGTCCTGGAGGTGGGGGCATCAACCCAGATGTCTCCCCCGGGAGCTGAGGGCACGTGGGGCCCACGGGTGAGGCGAAGGTGTCACATACAGAAAAGGATATGAGTAAGTTTTGTTGAAATGTTGCAGGGTAAGCAGAGTATATCTAAATAGAGTAAATAATAATAATGATAATGGTAAATAGTTGTATTGTATACAGAAGACGTAGTATTACTGAACTGATATGTATGGTGAAGGGAAAGTGACAAGGTGATGTGGGCATAAGGGATGAGTTGGGTGGAGTGGGGGGGTGTGATAAGGAAGTGAACTGTTGAGGAATAATAAGTTGATCGTAAATATGGTAAGAGTATTACTGAGTAGCCAGAGTGTGTCTATATAGAATGAGTAAAAATATTGGCAGTCGTAAGTAAGTATTTACTATATAGAGGTCGTAATGCTACTTAAATAGTATGTATAGTAATTATATACCTGCATGATTATATACTATGTAGAGGTCATGATGCTACTTAATGATATGTATGGTAAGGGAAATTGACAAGGTAATGTGAACCTGAGAAATTAATGAATGAATTGAAGTGGGGGTGAATATATGGTAAAGTGGGCTAATTAAGCAAAAAGAGGGTGATGTGAAAGTGGACTGGTGAGGGTTGTGAGTGAGATGAAGGGAATTAGATGAAGTCGGATGCAACCGACTAACAACTGTGTCTGAATTATAGGAAGTGTAGTGGTGACTGAGTGGAAGAAGGGGGTAATGGGGGAAAGGAAAATATATAGAAAATATAAAAGATATTGAAGGTAAGTTGAAGTAACCTGTAGAAGAATGAATCCAGAAGAAGGAAGAGATCGTGACACAATAACGCCAAAACCCGCCGGCCATCAAGCGCCCAGCATCACGAGGTGCATAGACATGGAGCCGCAGAGCGGAGGCAGACGCCATGCCGCCCTGCTGGCTTCCTCTTATGCACCAGATGGAACAGCAGCCGTCGGTGTGCGGCTCCAAAATGACGTCACGCGTCGGCGCAGAGCGTGATGCCGATGTGCGTCGGGACCGCCCACCCGATCCGCCGTGCTCAAGAGAGCCTGGGGGGAAGGGGAGGGCACCTGTCACACATCGCAGCTCCCGAGGAAAGCAAGGGGGGAAAAGCCATCACCGCCAGCCAGCAAAGTGGGAGCAAGCTGGAAAGCAAATTGTATAGCCACATATCAGCCAATAAAAGTCAATTATGTATCCAGTATATGGAGTATGTATAAAAAAAAAAAATATAGATATATAGCGCGGGTTTATACATGTAACTAAAGTGCAAAGAAACCCCCAACTCATACGGGGGGAATCTATATTAACACAGCACATTAGGCTCAAAAAAATGTAAGCCAATATGTGCCGTCAATGCACAGTGAAACAAAAATGTATCAACCTGTCATGTCTCTCCATCCCTGATTCGGATATAAAAGGGGGGAGAAGGGCGGGACTTTAAATGAAACGCACGGTGGGAATGGCCGTGCGCCTCCATCCCTAATATCAATAGAGACAATCCAAAAAGGTTGGGACTTTGAATGAGAGACATGACTTGGTAAAAAATGATATCACATTTATTGATACATATAAGGGTAATCATGATGTAATACACGTATAGGCTGAGATGATATGGTATTAAATAAATAGTAAAGTACATAGTTATACACCCCAACAAAGGCAATCTCAAAAGAACCAGCATAACAATGAGACAGTAGTAACAGAGTAATAAAATGACATCATAACATCCATAGACTGACGCGTTTCGTGGCGTCTGCCTCCGCTCTGCGGCTACATGTCTATGCACCTCGTGACGCTGGGCGCTTGATTGCCAGTGGGTTTTGGCGTTATTGTGTCACGTTCTCTTCCTTCTTTTGACTTTTATTGGCTGATATGTGGCTATACAATTTGCTTTCCAGCTTGCTCCCACTTTGCTGGCTGGCGGTGATGGCTTTTCCCCCCTTGCTTTCTTCGGGAGCTGCAAAGTGTGACAGGTACCCTCCCCTTCCCCCCAGACTCTCTTGAGCACGGCGGATCGGGTGGGCGGTCCCGACGCACATTGGCGTCACGCTCTGCGCCGACGTGTGACGTCATTTTGGAGCCGCATGCCGACGGCTGCTGTTCCATCTGGTGCATAAGAGGAAGACAGCAGGGCGGCATGGCGTCTGCCTCCGTTCTGCGGCTCCATGTCTATGCACCTCGTGACGCTGGGCGCTTGATGGCCGGCGGGTTTTGGCTTTATTGTGTCACGTTCTCTTCCTTCTTCTGGATTCATTCTTCTACAGGTTACTTCAACTTCCCTTCAATATCTTTTATATTTTCTATATATTTTCCTTTCCCCCATTACCCCCTTCTTCCACTCAGTCACCAATACACTTCCTATAATTCAGGCACAGTTGTTAGTCGGTTGCATCCGACTTCATCTAATTCCCTTCATCTCACTCACAACCCTCACCAGTCCACTTTCACATCACCCTCTTTTTGCTTAATTAGCCCACTTTACCATATATTCACCACCACTTCAATTCATTCATTAATTTCTCAGGTTCACATTACCTTGTCAATTTCCCTTACCATACATATCATTAAGTAGCATCATGACCTCTACATAGTATATAATCATGCAGGTATATAATTACTATACATACTATTTAAGTAGCATTCCGACCTCTATATAGTACATACTTACTTACGACTGCCAATATTTTTACTCATTCTATATAGACACACTCTGGCTACTCAGTAATACTCTTACCATATTTTCGATCAACTTATTATTCCTCAACAGTTCACTTCCTTATCACACCCCCCCACTCCACCCAACTCATCCCTTATGCCCACATCACCTTGTCACTTTCCCCTCACCATACATATCAGTTCAGTAATACTACGTCTTCTGTATACAATACAACTATTTACCATTATCATTATTATTATTTACTCTATTTAGATATACTCTGCTTACCCTGCAACATTTCAACAAAACTTACTCATATCCTTTTCTGTATGTGACACCTTCGCCTCACCCGTGGGCCCCACGTGCCCTCAGCTCCCGGGGGAGACATCTGGGTCGATGCCCCCACCTCCAATACCAGTTACTGTTGGAACTACCGTGTAAGTTTTGGGATCATGGGGACTCTGTTTCCTATCCCCCCTTTCTCCCCTTCTCCCCCAATTTCCAAATTACCATCTAATACAATGTACCTATACGCATATACTTATTTACTTTTATAGATATGATCATACACCGACTCTGAAGAAGTGGCGAATGTAGTCCACGAAACGCGTCAGTCTATGGATGTTATGATGTCATTTTATTACTCTGTTACTACTGTCGCATTGTTATGCTGGTTCTTTTGAGATTGCCTTTGTTGGGGTGTATAACTATGTACTTTACTATTTATTTAATACCATATCATCTCAGCCTATACGTGTATTACATCATGATTACCCTTATATGTATCAATAAATGTGATATCATTTTTTACCAAGTCATGTCTCTCATTCAAAGTCCCAACCTTTTTGTATTGTCTCAATTGATATTAGGGATGGAGGCGCACGGCCATTCCCAAGGTGCGTTTCATTTAAAGTCCCGCCCTTCTCCCCCCTTTTATATGCCTTTACAACTTGGGATTCCCACAGCACCCCAGGGAGACCCGGATACTCCAGGACCGGTTTGGCTGACTATTTATATTATATTTGTTTTTTATAACTTGACTTTATTAAACTTCCATGGTTCATCTTGACACTCTCTTGTCAGTAATCTATACAGCATTTTTAATATGCACACCACAGTGCGCCATCCTTCTTTGCTATAGTTTAGATAATATCACCTGTAGCTTCTCTTAAAAGCTATTTCCACCTTTCTGACCATACCAATGTTACACTGATACCTGTAGTGTAACATAAATCATGGGGCCATTCTCCAGACCCCTACCCTCTATCTGCCCCCCTCTGTCCTAAGTCATATCATCCATTCACTCAGATCTGTGTTAGGAAAGACTACAAGTTCCATATGCCACCATTTATTCAATGGAGTACAAGTGTGGTGACATTGCTGCACTCGTAGTCCATTGATTATTTCCTGCAGTCCCATAACCAAAGGTTGTTACCTTTTATACAGACCTGGGGCTAAAGGAATAGTCTGTGGGAGCCTCTGCATTGCCCCAGACACCCACAGATCACAGAGATATTTGATCACCACTGCGTTTTTTTTTCCTCTATAAAACCGAAAATTTTGAAAAAAAAACATTTTTTTTTTTTTCTGCTATAAAACATCCAAGACTTATTGCGGCACTGCGATATTGTGGCAGACAATTTGAACACTTTCTGACACTTTTGACACCTTTTGGGGACCAGTGACATTATTACGGTGATCAGTGCTAAAAAATATGCACTGTCACTTTTCTAATGACACTGGCTGGGAAGGGGTTAATAATATATTAATGATAATATGAACAGCAGCGGCCGGTCAGCCTCTTCAAACTAATGAAAGGCTGACAACGGCCTCAGCTATTCCCATATAGCCGTGTCCAGCTCGGACATCCACAGGCCAACACTCGGTGTGTGGCTACATGTGGAAAGTTACATTGTAGTTCACAGGGTGTCCCTGTTATTGGAGGAAAGCTGGTCATGGGTGTTTGACAAGTAAAATAATCAGACTGTCCCCCACATGGTCAAACTGATTTTTTTTTTTTCCAAAATAATTTTATTGAATAAAGAATCAAAGTCATACAGCAAAATGAAAGAGTTGCAACATCAAATGGTACAATCAGTTTTGTACAGAAACAGAAAAGTATTTTTTTTTTCCAAAAAAATTTTATTGAATAAAGCAGATTTTTCATTAGATAACATACATTCTCTGTAGAACAGAATACATAAGTTTGGTGATTTCTTTAAAAAAAAACATTTTTATACATTTCTTGCAAACTTTTTTTTGGTTCACATGCATTGCAATACATCTTTAAGCTGGCCAGCTGCATCAAAGGAATCCCTCTCTGGCCAGTCCATACACTATACTAATCTATCTATCTAAATACACACACACACACACACACAGCACACCACACAACACACACACACAGCACACAACACACCACACACACAGCACACACACACCACACACACCACACACACAGCACACATACAGCAATCTAGCCCCCCCCCCCCCCAGTACAGAAACAACCCATCCCCTCACTTATACACACAGATCATACATATAAATTAGGTCTTCCTAGTCCCAGCTCGTTTTCACAAAGTTGACACATGTCCCTGGGACTCAGAGAAGAGCTACAGCCAATCACAATTCATAACACATACAAGCAGCACTCACATGAGGACTGCACATGCAGGAAACAGCCACAGGTGACAGTAAAGAGCCAGATATAAGAAAAGCAACAGAGCAGCAGCTGCCGACTCTTTTGGGAATGAACATAGAGAAAGACAGCAGGGCAACCAGGCTCCTCCCGGCCCTGCTCGGCAGTTGGGCCCCTGGAGACGCCCCAGGCCCCTCATTTGTGTATTGGTCACCTCCCCCCCTCCAGATGGCAGCTCTGCCTGACAGTTCCCACCTCTAAAGAGTGGCCTCCTGATGCTCCAACCAGACTTTATTAAACAAGTCCATATGAGATATCCACTTGCTAAATAAGTTGAAAGAGATAATCTTCCATACTCGAAAGACGTACCAGATTCCCTTCTTCTGAAGTCTGGTAACCAGCAAGATGCCCTGCCTTCAGAATCAGTTATGAGGCTAGATGCTCAACTGCTGGGGTCTGGCAACTGGTTGGGTGTCCTGTCATCTGGATTTCCTAAGAGATACAAAATTGCAAAATTTCAGTGCCTCAACATAGTAGATACCCCAAAGCTCAGATGCCATGGGTTATCTGAAGACTTAGCACTGGAGTCATTTGACAGTATCGGTGCCCTGACATCAGGGTGTCTTGTTATAACCAAGTAGCTTGCCTGGTCCCCAAAAAATTGTTCGGCATTTTAACTGCCACCTAGGTCTTTCCAAGGCTCTGGTTACCCAGCAAAGGTCCCCAAGTCCACTTGAAGTTTCAGCAAGAGCATCTGGAATGTGACAAGGTACATATGGTACTCGACCACCCCCCAAAAGATTGCTACTTTCTAGGCTGTTATGGCAAATGCACAGCAATTTCATCTGGGTCGTGACAAAGCCCATTTGGTACTCGACCACTACCCAGAATAGCGCTATTATTGGGGTTGTTATGGCAAATACAGCTACTGGTTACAGTTGAAATGTCTGGACCACCAGGCTTTGAAACAACAGGAGAAATACGCTCCAAAAGGGACTTCAATAATGCAAATATTGGAAGAATCTTAGGCTAGACAGGCAACCCATGTAAGGTATGTGACCGTAATGGAAACTTGGAAGTGTCAGACCCATCAGCAGACGGGGGCTTAACCTTCGTACCGGAATCCAGCTGGGTAGCAGGCAGGGAATCAGCATTGTCTAAATGGGCAGCAGGCATGGAATAAGCAAAATCTGGCTGGGGCAGTCTTCCATAAATGTTCGATTTAGCCAGATATGTTGGTTTATATATTTGGATTGCCGAGCTTGGTGGTTTCTTCTTAGAACAACGTCCAATATGCTTTGCTGATTTCTATCAAAAGTCTCTGTAGAACAGGGTAAGACGCTTGACTGTTTCCATTAAAAGTCTCTGTAGAACAGGGTACGACGCTTGGCTGTTTCCATTAAAAGTCTGTAGAACGGGGTAACACCCTTGGCTGTTTCCATTAAAAGTCTCTGTAGAACAGGATAACACTCTTGGCTGTTTCCATTAAAAGTCTCTGTAGAACAGGATAACACTCTTGGCTGTTTCCATTAAAAGTCTCTCTAGAACAGGGTAACACTCGTGGCTGTTTCCATTAAAAGTCTCTGTAGAACAGGGTAACACTCGTGGCTGTTTCCATTAAAAGTCTCTGTAGAACAGGATAACACTCTTGGCTGTTTCCATTAAAAGTCTCTGTAGAACAGGATAACACTCTTGGCTGTTTCCATTAAAAGTCTCTGTAGAACAGGGTAACACTCTTGGCTGTTTCCATTAAAAGTCTCTGTAGAACAGGGTCCAAATCTTGAATGCTCCTATGGAACTAAGGAATGAAGGCATCTGCTGGAATGTCCTTTTGTGCCTGCAAAATATAAAAAAGAAAGTGTGTAAGTTATGGTTGCCGTGCATGCTGGCATGTGTTTGTAACCACTTTAGCCCCAAGCCCATTTTTGACACATTTTGTTCACAAGTTAAAATCAGTATTTTTTTGCTAGAAAACTACTTAGAACCCCCAAACATTATATATATATATTTTTTTTTTTTTTAATTTTTTTAGCAAAGACTCTGGAGAATAAAATGGCGGTCATTGCAATATTTTTTGTCACGCTGTATTTGCGCGGCGGTCTTTCAAATGCCATTTTTTGGGGAAAAATTCCAAAAAATTACATTTCACTGCATTTGAAAAAACTAAACAGTAAAGTTATAGCTCAAAAGAGAAGTTCTGGCGCTACTCCCAAAGGTAGTCTCCTGGAGAATAAATACGAGTATGTGGAACACGAATGTCCATGAGAACACTGTACGCCCAATCCTATATATTGGATAGCTTGTAAACGTGATGAAGAAAAAATGAATGAATGAATGAAGGATGGCGCTCAAGTGTATTAATAACTGGTGATTACCCCAAAAGAGACATAGATAAATGGTCCAATAAAAGTTTATTCTGTGAATCCAAAGATAAAGAAGCAATATGTATATAAAAGAAGTAATTCCTCCTACCAGTCCATGAAGCCTCTGTGTGTCACTGCTGCCTCAGCACGATTTCCTGATGTCAATCCCAAGGAAGGGAGAAAGCTGACAGATGGAAATGGAATGTGGCGCTCACAGCGGGCGTCAGCGTAGTACAGCGTGGGCTCCGGTCCAGGAAGCGGCCGCACACCGGACCGCGTGAGCCCCCACCTCAGCTGGGCCCCGCTCCTCTTTTCCACTGACTTATGCCACATTCCATTTCCATCTGTCAGCTTTCTCCCTTCCTTGGGATTGACATCAGGAAATCGTGCTGAGGCAGCAGTGACACACAGAGGCTTCATGGACTGGTAGGAGGAATTACTTCTTTTATATACATATTGCTTCTTTATCTTTGGATTCACAGAATAAACTTTTATTGGACCATTTATCTATGTCTCTTTTGGGGTAATCACCAGTTATTAATACACTTGAGCGCCATCCTTCATTTTTTCTTAAACAGTAAAGTTAGCCCATTTCTTTTTATATATTGTGAAAGATGATGTCACGCCGAGTAAATAGATACCCAACATGTTATGGTTTAAAAATTGCGCACACCTGCGGAATGGCGACAAACTTCAGTCAATAAAAATCTCCATAGGCGACGTTTTTGAGAATTTTTAACAGTTACCAGTTTAGAGTTAAAGTGTAGCTCTTCTTTCTAAATTATTGCTCTCATTCTGGTGATCGTGGCGATACCTCACATGTGTGGTTTAAACAGCAATTTCATTTGCAACGCGACTTCCGTATATGCTCACGGCGACGGGGGCGGCTAAAAATATATATATTTTTTTCCTATTTATTTTATTTTTTTTTTTACATTTTAGCACAGGTTTTTTAAAAAAAAAATAAAAATCTGATCACTTTTATTGCTGTCACAAGTAATGTAAACATCCCTTGTGACAGCAATAGGCAGTGACAGGTACTCTTTATGGAGAGATCGGGGTCTAAAAGACCCCAGACCCCTCCAATACACTTCCATGTATTCAAAACGCCAAAAACGGCATTTTTGAATACATTCACTTTTTAAATCCGGGGCCTTTAGAAGCCGAGTAACCCGGATGTGACGTCATGAACGCCGCCTTTCGGGTTACGTAATCGGAGACCCGATCGAAGCCGCATTCGGCTTTAACTGGAAATCCATCCAGCCGGCAGTTGCATGGGTCTCCCGGTGGGACGGGAGACCCGAGCAGAGCCGCAGGAGGGGGGGGGTGTCCCCTCCCGCTCACTGGGGTAATGATCGAGCGGCTCCTGTCCTGGCCACATCGATTGTTACCGCCGGAAGCCGACCACCGGCTCTAAAGAACCGTACCGGGGTGATGCCTCTAGCTAGAACCACCTAAAGTCAGCTGACGTAGGTCTACGTGGCTGCTCGTTAAGTGGTTAAGTTGCACTATAATGCATTTTTTGCAGGTGTTCCAGTGCTTTTTATTACCCTTTCTCTTTTTTTGTAATGTATTCTTTTACTATGTCCTTTTTTTTTTTTTTCAGTGCAAACCAATGAAGGGTATTAGGGTAATCTGAAACAATAGAAAACAAGACTATTTTCCTTGTGCCTGCATTTAAACTGTGTTGGGCAACACTGCTTGTGTGAATAAACTCTTAGCCTAGATTCACACTTATGCGGTGCAATGTTTAGTGTGATATCAGGGATAATTTTCAATGTGACTTCTTGCAAATTCACGAGAGATTACAATGCGATTTGGATACAGTTACGATTCTCTCTTTATCTCTCTCTATGAAAATTAGCTCATAAAGACATTATAGCCTGCTAGAAAGGGCACTGGAATTGCTTAGTCAGTGAACACCTATGCGTTTTCCATGCAGTTTCCATTAGACTCTATAGAGATGTAAATCGCACCACACACACAGGACCTTTATTAATAATGCATTGCATTTGGACTGCATATATATGAATGGCCACCATAGAAAGTTGTGTAATTTCACTTGTCATGCGATTCTATGCGTTCTGGAACTCATATGAAATTGCAAAAGTATTGTGGAAAAATCAAATCTAGTTCTAGTCGAATATTCTTACCTTCATATACGCGAAGTCACGTCTTGCCTGAATGTAATTCCACTGAGCATTCTCCAAGAATCTGAAAGATAAAGAAGTAAACCATATAAACATAATGAACAGACAACTAAATCTGGCAATAGACTTTATAGGATGTTCAGACCAGGCAGCTCCATCCATTTATAGCTGATGTGATTCTGAACCCCAAAGAAAAGAAACAGAATAGAAAGAGAAGTAATAATGAAAACTTACTTTCTGGCCCAATCCTCTGTAAGTCCAGATCCCATTGAGAACTTTTTAATAAAGGCTTCAGCTGCATTTGGGCCGTCCAAGTCATAATAGCCATTGGTGCTGTAGAAGAAGTCCTCCGGAATCTGGTTTTCCATCTGCAAAACATCAAAATGAAATACGATTAAAAAACTGGGAAAGAAGCTATTGTGGAGAGAAGTAAATTTAGGGTCCTATTTATAGCAGAGGGCAGATGTCGCTGTCTGCTCCCCATTATACTCCATAGGGCTATGCACACCGTGCTCCACATTTTATAGATAACTTTCAATGTGGGGGTCACAGTTTGTACTCTGTGATAGTTCATTGAGCTGCTCTATGATTGGAGGAGAGCTGGTCATTTGTGTTCGTCCGGTCAAATAACCAGGCTGTCCCCCAGTTTTTATTTCTCACAACCCCATGGCTGTACTTTATAAATGCCCCCCTTAGTTATATACTGATAGTCTTACCTTCATCTTTGTAAAGATGGCCTCTGCGTCCTCCCAACTCCACTTCATATCAGAAAGGCACCTGAAAAAAAAAGTGTCAGTGAGATTAGTAACAGACAATACAATGACAGGATATATATATATATATTTAAGGTTAATACACAAAACTCCGCATTTATTTTCTAAGCAGCATGTATATGTAGTGGGAAGAATGGTAAGCACAGAATTTCCCTCTGACTTCCTGGGTCACCTCCATTTTGTCAGAGATCCAGCGAATGGATTATCTCATTGGTAAGGGGCGATGATATTATAAACAGCCTAGACTTCATACAGAAGAGCAGTAAAGGACTACACTCTGCTCTGAGCAGGTGAAAATTCCACTATGGACAAGTACAATAAAGGTTTTGTACCACCAAGAAAAAGTAGGCCGATAGAAAAGGAAAATCTGGTGTCAAAGTGCTTGTGTAGATGGATTTTGGGCTTGTGGCTGTGACATCAGTTTGATATTAGTTGAAGAGATTTCGAAGATGATTCAGAATGAATTCACAGGTGTATATGACCTGCATTTGGACTCCTTCTGACCTGCATTTCACCTGCTTCATACTGTTTTTGCATTCCTATTGACTTGTTTGTGAATGCAGAATTCACCTGAAGTGAACAAAAGCCCCTCAACATAAAATGCAAACTTGGAGATCACTAGAGTAATTCTGCGGAATAATAATAATAATAATATAATTGAATAGCTTCCTCTATCCATCCTGCTGCTCCTTGTGTATTTTGACTGCCGCTGGTGATGGCCTTCAGAATACCCAAACAGCAGCTGCATGCAGTCGTTTTTGGTCCAAACATTTTCAATCAAAGAATGTCAGGCAGGAGGGGGGAGGGGGGCCACACATGGAGCTCATTTCTGCTGGCTCCTGATGAAAATCTTCTAGTGTATGGCCGGCTTTAATAGAATAAAAAACAATAAAATAGAAATAGAAACCCAGACTTACTTTTCCGCCCACTGAGGGCGCATATTGCTCAGGCTGGCAAATTCAAAGACCATCAAGTTTTTCTTTGTTGGGAAGATGTTCTGTCCCTCATGCCTGTAAAAGCATTGTGGGGGAATTTGGCCTCCTGAATTCAGGGAGTTGAAATCATTCAAAGATTGGACCCAGTCCCAGTTGTTCTCCCGAAGACACCTGTAAAGACAAATGGAGGTTAGGACGGGTTGTAGAAGACATAATAGAGAATATTTGATTTTGATGAAAGTAAAAAATAAATGACATATGGACACATTTAAATAAGTAATACAGGTAAACCATTTGCTGGGTTTCCATATGTTCATATTGTTGAAGCTAAATGGGACTGACAGTCTCATATAAGAACTTGTCAGACCGAGATGTTAAAGAATGGAAAACAAAAATGTATGTGAAAACCATTCCCCAGAAACTGAGAGTTCCAACGGATTTAACAGAAACTTACTTGTCTGCGTATTCCTCAAACATTCCGGTGGCTTCAATGAACTTGTCCCGGATTTCGTCATGGTTAGACTCCACTTTTCCCCCGTTGAAAAAGAAATTGCTGGGGATTTCATCTTTAGCCTTCATCTTCTGGAAGATGATCATGGCTTGATTGTAGTCACCGTTGTTTTGGCTGAGACACCTAGAAAAAAAATATTGGTAAGAAAAGGTGCAGAGAATATAACAATAGGACACGTAAAGAAGAAAGTCATTTATATTGTTTCAAAAACCCAACACATTCCAAATATATGTACTGGAATGTGAAATTCCTCCCATCTGATGGGTTCCCTTTCATTGCCAGAAGCCCTGTTAAATCCACAAAGAATTGACATTGACATTTTATAAAAGGTTCCATCTAAACCATAAGAGACCAAAAGAGAAATGTAGTTCTGGGTGGATTCAGCTGTAAAGAGAAGTCCATGCTACAACAGAGATTATAGTAATGGACTTTCCCTAAAGTGATCAGACCAATTTCTTCAACCAGGCTACATCTTCTCAATTCTGCTCTAGTAAGGCTAAATGACACGGGACAGAATATGTTGTAGAACTGAGGCCAAACTCCAAAATGGTGCCTATATTGATGTGCATGACGGGGGAATCCAGAGAACCATTTAGGACCCTGCAGGTCAGGAGTAGACTATAAGACGACTCTGAACTTAGGAGACATTGTTTTTTTTTAACCACTTGCCGACCACAGCAAGTACATATACTGCGGCGGTCAGCCCCTCACAGGCAAAGTGACGTATAGGTACGTCACTAGCCTGTGAGGCTCTGGGGAGCGAGCGTGCGCCGCCGAAAGGCACGCTCCCGCGCGGTCACAGACCCCCCCGCGCTTGTGACCGGCGGACCCGATGTCCGCCGGTCACTCTGCGATCGTCGGTGGAGAGGGAGAAAGGCAGTCGGCTAGTGTAAACAAGCCGCCTGTCATTCTCCCCTGTGTAGAAACAGTGATAATACGGTTCTGCTATGTAGGACCGTTGATCACTGTTCCTACAGCTCAAGCCACAGCCAATCACAGTTAGAATCACGCCCCTAGGGACACACACCACCCCTCTCTCTCAAAAAAAGTTAACCCCTTCACTACCAGTGTCATTTTACAGTAACAGTGCATATGTATAGCACTGATTACTGTAGAAATGTCACTGGTAACCCCAAAAGTGTCAAAAATGTCAGTCAAGGGTCTGATCTGTCCGCCGCAATGTCGCAGTACCGCAAAAAAAATCCGCCGCCATTACGTGTTAAAAAAAACAAAAATGACAAAAATCTTTCCCTTTGTTAGTAAACGCGATAACATTTGCGCAAACCAATCAAAATACGCTTTTTGCGATTTTTTTTTACCAAACATATGTAACATAAAACAAATTGGCCGAAAATGTTAAAAAATTTTGATTTTTACATTTTTTTTTTTGGGAATTTCATATAAAAAAATGTGAAAAATATTGTTATTTTTGCAAAATTGTCACACTTTTTTTGTTTATAGCGCGTGATCAAAAAATCGCACAGCTGATCAAATACCACCAAAAGAAAGCTCTGTTTGTGGGAAAAAAGGACGTCAAATTCGTTTAGCTACAGCGTTGCACGACCGCGGAATTGTCCGTTAAAGTCGCACAGCGCCGAATCGCAAAAAGTGGCCTGGACGTAAGACAGCAAAATCCTCCGGTGGTAAATTGGTTAATGAAAACATTGTCTTCATATGATGTTTCCTGCATAATTCAGACTGGCTTCAGAAACATCAATATTTTAAATGTATATGTTCTAATTAAGATCCAATCATCCTTATTTTCTATAAGTGCCTTAAGACTTTGCATTGTGGGATAAAGCTGACAGGAAACCTTCATTCAGTGATAAGGAACTGCGTAGATTTTTCATTTTCTTTATGAAGGTTGTAAATCTTTTATATAATGCTTTTTAACATGTCGCTTCTGGCAATGGCTTGCCTTTATATTTACATTTTTATTGACATTTCACAAAGCTTTAACATCTGAACTCTTTTTTCAGCCATATGACTGTAATGTTCAAACCTCTTTGGCCTTATCTGAAATGAACTTCCATTTTGAAAAGACGTATACTAATCCTGGTGATAAAGCTTTATGAAGGAAGCCTCATATTATTTACTGACCCAGTCACAAGGTTATCTGGGTTTGAGGACTTTTTAGTTTTTATGACTATTCTTTCCATTGTAAATATCAAAGAACCCCAAAAAATGTTAAGAAAAAAACTTACAGTTTGGCCCATCTTGGGTACATTCCCGTAGCTTCGGAAAAGCTGGAAACCGACTCTTTCCTCAGCTGCTGTTGTTGTGGCTGGCCGGTCGGTGTCTTCGGTGCAGTGGCCGGCTTAGTGGCCTTGGCCGGCTTAGTGGCCTTGGCAGGCGTAGCGGCCTTGGCAGGCTCATTTCTGATGCTGAAAACAAAGAAGATATTTGTTAGCATGGACTATTTAAAGCTTTAAGTCGTGTATTATTGTCTTTCAATAATATTTATTCAGTTTCAAGAGATACAAATCAAAATATGGATCACATTCAATAGGAGGATCACATCCCTAATCCTAAAATCTCCCCCAACATGAGACCCTGGTCAGGAGATTGGTCCAATGTTTGAAAGGGGGAAAAAAAGTTAATATATTTTTTTAGTAAGAATGACGATTCCCACCCCTGAGAACCAGCTGGAGACAAAGTAAGGACCTGTGTTGTAGGGCTCTGGGCTTCTTTCAGTGGTATCAGATGGATATCAGTTTGAGATACTTCTCTGATCATTCAGAAATTATTTACAGGTGCATTGGATCTGCAGGTGACCTGCTTTAAGATGGTCCTGCATTCCCACAGACATGTATGAAAATCATAGGAGTGCGCATGGGGTGTGCCAGATGTGCCTGGGCACACCCCCTGTGCATTACCATTATTGCTCTGTGGCAGCGGGAAGATGGGAAAGATCTCCCACTGAGCAACTGCTTATATGAGAAGTGTGGAAGGCAGTACTTCTCTTTTATTCTGAATCTGCAGGCAGGCACATAATATGCTGGCAGGGAGATCGGAAAGATCTCCTTTCTGACTGGCAATGTGCCACAAGGGAGAGTGGTACAGGGTTTAAAACCAATCAGGACAGCTGGCGGGAGCTAATGTGACCATACGCCAAGCTCCCTGATTGGTTGGAAAGCCAGTTTTATGGAACTTCTGCAAAGAGTGGTAAGAAAATGATGATGGGGTATGAATCCCAGATCCTTTACCCCCAGTTTTCCCTTCCAAGTTGTTCCAACCTGTATTCAAATTCCTGCAGATACAGCGCCGGTATTATCACTGCAACATCTGACCTTTGTTACCTGCCTAGTCTGTAGATCAGGGGTCTCCAAACTTTCTAAACAAAGGGCCAGTTTATCATCCTTCAGACATTAGTGGGGCCAGACTGTGTCCAGTGGGATTGGAATATTTCCTGGCATCAGTGAGAATAAACATCGCCATGTTTGGTATTAGGGGGAGGAATAGCGCCCCATTGTTGGTGCCAGTGGGAGAAATGGTTTCCCATTGTTGTCAGTTGGCAGAATACATAGTTGCCAACATTTGAAAAAAATTTCCAGGGACACTTTGCAGCACAGCTATCAATTACTTACCACACCCACTTCCCTGAAGCTCCGCCCACTCCGCATAATTAATCTCCGCCTACTTATCAGATTATAGGGTCTACTTCATAAAGAGAGAATTACAGGAAATTGAAAAGGGAATTGAAAACTTAAGGCCAAAGTAGCAGAGTTGGAAGAATTCTCCCATTCAGCTGCACTTCTGCCTAAAGTTTAAAATTTCCCTGCAATTCTAAAATGTGAAATGTGCTCAGGTGTGACCATAGAAAAAATGTAATATGGAAATATAAATAAAGTGCAAGGTGTAAATAAGTACGATTATACTATCTGGTATAATTAGGTTTTATTGTACTTATTTACACCTAACACTTTATTTAGATTTACATATTCCATTTTTTGTATGGTCACACCTGAGCACATTTCACACTTTATTCACCTGTCTTTGAATTCAGCCCTCTGTAGGGGGATAATTTTCATTTACATAAAACAATGTGGCATCCTTTCCTTCCTAACACATTACCCAGTCCATACCAGTATAGATCCTAACACATTACCCAGTCCATACCAGTATAGATCCTAACACATTACCCAGTCCATACCAGTATAGATTCTAACACATTACCCAGTCCATACCAGTATAGATTCTAACACATTACCCAGTCCATACCAGTATAGATCCTAACACATTACCCAGTCCATACCAGTATAGATTCTAACACATTACCCAGTCCATACCAGTATAGATTCTAACACATTACCCAGTCCATACCAGTATAGATCCTAACACATTACCCAGTCCATACCAGTATAGATTCTAACACATTACCCAGTCCATACCAGTATAGATTCTAACACATTACCCAGTCCATACCAGTATAGATCCTAACACATTACCCAGCCCATACCAGTATAGATTCTAACACATTACCCAGTCCATACCAGTATAGATCCTAACACATTACCCAGTCCATACCAGTATAGATTCTAACACATTACCCAGTCCATACCAGTATAGATCCTAACACATTACCCAGTCCATACCAGTATAGATCCTACCACATTACCCAGTCCATACCAGTATAGATTCTAACAAATTACCCAGTCCATACCAGTATAGATTCTAACACATTACCCAGTCCATACCAGTATAGATCCTAACACATTACCCAGTCCATGCCAGTATAGATTCTAACACATTACCCAGTCCATACCAGTATAGATCCTAACACATTACCCAGTCCATACCATCCTAACACATTACCCAGTCCATACCAGTATAGATCCTAACACATTACCCAGTCCATACCAGTATAGATTCTAACACATTACCCAGTCCATACTAGTATAGATCCTAACACATTACCCAGTCCATACCAGTATAGATCCTAACACATTACCCAGTCCATACCAGTATAGATCCTAACACATTACCCAGTCCATACCAGTATAGATTCTAACACATTACCCAGTCCATACCAGTATAGATTCTAACACATTACCCAGTCCATACCAGTATAGATCCTAACACATTACCCAGTCCATACCATCCTAACACATTACCCAGTCCATACCAGTATAGATCCTAACACATTACCCAGTCCATACCAGTATAGATTCTAACACATTACCCAGTCCATACCAGTATAGATCCTAACACATTACCCAGTCCATACCAGTATAGATCCTAACACATTACCCAGTCCATACCAGTATAGATCCTAACACATTACCCAGTCCATACCAGTATAGATCCTAACACATTACCCAGTCCATACCAGTATAGATTCTAACACATTACCCAGTCCATACCATCCTAACACATTAACGAGTCCATACCAGTATAGATCCTAACACATTACCCAGTCCATACCAGTATAGATTCTAACACATTACCCAGTCCATACCAGTATAGATCCTAACACATTACCCAGTCCATACCAGTATAGATCCTAACACATTACCCAGTCCATACCAGTATAGATTCTAACACATTACCCAGTCCATACCAATATAGATCCTAACACATTACCCAGTCCATACCAGTATAGATCCTAACACATTACCCAGTCCATACCAGTATAGATCCTAACACATTACCCAGTCCATACCAGTATAGATTCTAACACATTACCCAGTCCATACCAGTATAGATCCTAACACATTACCCAGTCCATACCAGTATAGATCCTAAAACATTACCCAGTCCATACCAGTATAGATCCTAACACATTTCCCAGTCCATACCAGTATAGATCCTAACACATTACCCAGTCCATACCAGTATAGATTCTAACACATTACCCAGTCCATACCATTATAGATCCTAACACATTACCCAGTCCATACCAGTATAGATCCTAACACATTACCCAGTCCATACCAGTATAGATCCTAAAACATTACCCAGTCCATACCAGTATAGATCCTAACATATTTCCCAGTCCATACCAGTATAGATCCTAACACATTACCCAGTCCTTACCAGTATAGATTCTAACACATTACCCAGTCCATACCATCCTAACACATTACCCAGTCCATACCAGTATAGATCCTAACACATTAACCAGTCCATTAGGGCTGCAACTAACGATTATTTTAATAATCGATTAGTTGCCGATTATTTTTTCGATTAATCGGATTAAAATCATAAAAGAACTCAATATGCCTTTTTTTTCATTTATTTAAAATAATAATGAACAAACAGAGTGTTAGTGCCGGTTCACACTTGTGCGGTTTGCGAAATCGCATGTAATTCGGAGCGCACTGCACTTTGTATGGCTGAATTCGCAGCGCAACCACAGCAAACTCGCACATTAGGCTTTTTTTGAGCCGCCTCAGAATCGGATCGCACAGTGGTAAGTGGTTCACACTTGTGCGATCTGATTCTGTGCGAACTTGCAGATCGCACTGCAATTTGCAATCGCAACTGGGGGTGTCGTTAACTTTTAATTTGCACCTCCTGCGTATCGCATATGGCAGTGTGAACTGCCAGATGTGCGGATGCGATGCGGGAACACGCTGCATATTCGTGTTAACGACACCCCCAGTTGCGATTGCATATTACAGTGCGATCTGCAAGTTCGCACAGAATCGGATCGCACAAATGTGAACCACTTACCACTGTGCGATCCGATTCTGAGGCGGCTCAAAAAAAGCCTCATGTATGGCTGAACTCGCATCCGCACATGAGATCGCATGTAATTTAGGAGCAGTGCGCTCCGAATTACATGCAATCTTGCAAACCGCACAAGTGTGAACCGGCACTTATACCAAAACTTTTTTTTTTTTTTTTTAAATTAAGCTGCTATATACTGTAAATAATATAATAAATGCTTATCTAGATAAAATAGTTAATATTCCTTATAAGGTGCAATATTACAATAGAAAAATACGTGAATAAAAACGTCCATGTCAGCCATAGATATGAAATAGGGAGCAAAGAAAGACAACCTATATGTGTTATATGGATGTTTATAATCACTTATTTTTCTATTATAATATTGCACTTTATAAGGAATATTAACTCTTTTATCTGGATAATCTTTTATTCTGTTTTTTGGCGGGCTGCATTGCATGGAATGGACACTGTAACTAGTACTAAGCTCGGCACTCACGTTTTGCTGCTTCTCCCTCAGCTCGATATGACTCACTCCCT
Source organism: Pelophylax lessonae (assembly GCF_965119305.1). Taxonomy (NCBI): domain Eukaryota; kingdom Metazoa; phylum Chordata; class Amphibia; order Anura; family Ranidae; genus Pelophylax; species Pelophylax lessonae. The sequence goes on from NC_138780.1 coordinate 33,200,930, forward strand.
CACTGACTCAGCAAGAAGGCAGAGAGGAAAGGAGGAGGGAGGAGGGAGGTCACGGAAGTGCCGAGCTGTGAGAGAGACAGAGGGCACACTGCTGCTTCACAGAGCAGACGGAGCTCGCTGACTGTCGGGGAATGTCAAGAATGCAGCACAACTAATCGACGGAGCAACTAATCGATAATGACAATGATTGTCATTATCGATTATTATCGATTTAGTCGATTAGTTGTTTCAGCCCTACAGTCCATACCAGTATAGATCCTAACACATTACCCAGTCCATATCATCCTCACACATTACCCAGTCCATACCAGTATAGATCCTAACACATTACCCAGTCCATATCATCCTTACACATTACCCAGTCCATACCAGTATAGATCCTAACACATTACCCAGTCCATATCATCCTTACACATTACCCAGTCCATACCAGTATAGATCCTAACACATTACCCAGTCCATATCATCCTCACACATTACCCAGTCCATATCATCCTCACACATTACCCAGTCCATACCAGTATAGATCCTAACACCTTACCCAGTCCATACCAGTATAGATCCTAACTCATTACCCAGTTCATACCAGTATAGATCCTAACACATTACCCAGTCCCTACCAGTATAGATTCTAACACATTACCCAGTCCATACCATCCTAACACATTACAGAGTCCATACCAGTATAGTCCATACCAGTATAGATCCTAACACATTACCCAGTTCACACTAGTATAGATCCTAACACATTACCCAGTTCACACCAGTATAGATCCTAACACATTACCCAGTCCATACCATCCTAATACATTACAGAGTCCATACCAGTATAGTCCATACCAGTATAGATCCTAACACATTACCCAGTCCATATTATCCTAACACATACCAAGTCCATACCAGTATAGATATCCAGCATGAGATTTTTCCCATTGAGGATTGAGGTCTGTTCTAATTTTTTTGAGCAATATATATATATATATGCACACACATACACATACACGGATATGTACACACATTTATCTCTAGAGCTAGAAAACTATATATATTTATCAATTAACAGGTGTATAAATTATATCTATAAAAAAAACGTTATTGATAGTAGTAATTAATGGAGTGTGAGGCCTCCAGCTTGTCGGAAGGTGCTCTGCCTCCCCCTGCTGGCGGATTTTGGAAAGTGCACCATGCTGACACCCTGCCTTCGGTGACACGTTAAATTTGCGACAGGCGGGAAGAGTGAGCGGGCACAGAGAGAGAGACAACCTGCTGCCAGAACTACAACTCCTAGCTGGGGTGAGAGCGACACTGTGTGGCACAAAATAAAAAATAAAAAAAATAAAAAAATTTTTTTTAAATGATTTACATAGTCCCTTATTAACAGGGACAATGTAAAATACCCAGGACAGGCTCCTATTTCCCGGGATTGTCCCGGGAAAAACGGAACAGTTGGCAGGTATGAGAATAGTGTTCTATCAGTGGGAGAAGTGCCCGAGGGCCGGATAAAGGCAAGCAAAGGGCCGCATCTGGCCCCCAGGCCGCAGTTTAGTGACCACTTCTTTAGATTGTCACAAATGGGGTTTATTCACTAAACAGGTGATTATGGACAATTGTCAAGGTCTTTGTAAATATAGATCAACTGTGAAAAAAAAAACCCAGTTCATCTATTTTTCCTGCTGAGCCGTCTGGGCCAAAATTAAATCTCTGATTTGTGTTCATAACTTACTATTTAGTAACTAAATTCATACTATAATCATAAGCGGCAAATTGGGTTGCACAAAAAATAAGACCAATGACACAGAAAATACTCTGCAATCATTAATATATATATATATATACATACACAGACATGTGTGTTTGGGCTATGGAGTGCACACGCTAAAGCAATAGGCTGCGCACTCCTATGATGAGAATGTAAAATGTGCCTGAAGTGAATAAAAGCCCCAGGTGACGCAGGCCCTAAAATCTAGAGAAACTATACATCTGTCATTATTAGTCTGCACAATTATTAAAGCCAACTCATTGATCAGATTGTGTCCGTTAGCTAGGCAGTTGATCTATTTGACAGTTGGTCTATTTTTAGCTACAGACTCGTCGGGTCGGTTATATAACAGACTATGAAATGGACAATAGTATGATCTGTATTTCACATTACTGAGAAATACAAAATCTAATGATTAGCTGATCACTTATAAATAAATTCTGTTTTATATGCTGTCAGTTTGTATTGATCCCCCTACTGGTTATTGATCGGAAATATCAGATACTTACTTCCTAGAAGGCTGAGCCTGGCATTGTTTTTCTTGATGTTTTTTGGTATTGCGGCGTTGATGTGGGCCGCTTTCTCCTACACGCTGGTAGGTGGTGTGATCTAATTTCACCATTTTGCCTGGAAGGAGATGTAAATATTCCTGGCAAGCTAAATTCGATATCCTGTAATTGTAGAGAAAATTACCAGATCACAGAAATCTAGTAAATCTCTAAATCACACTATGGACAATACGAATAATCACAGAGAAGAAACAAAGATGTTTACTCCTCAAATCCAACTCCTAACTCCCACACTGGGCCCTGGCTCTGCCTTCTTATATAGTCTAATAGGCTCCGCCCCTTTTAACTGCCAACTAAGCTCCACCCCTTTAACTTCCGGTTAAGCTCCGCCCCTTTAACTGCCCACTAAGCTCTGCCTTTTGTTTTCTAAGCTCCGCCCATTGCATGGCTTTCTAAGCCACACCCCTTTTATGGCTTTTGCTGCAAGCTGCCACTATGACACGTATACAGTTAGTTAACCCCTTAGTGAATGAGGGCAAGCAACTGTTAGGCTTGTTTACCATCTATGCAGTTTGCTTTTGATCGGTTTCTGCAGTGATTTTTGCGGTGTGTTTTGCATTTTTGCACATGTGATTTTACCATGATTTGTGTTTTACATTTTTTGCATTTTTTTTGGCCAATTTGTTGTTGGGCAGATTAAAAAAAAATGCAAATCGCAATAAATTTGCATGTTGAAAAACTCTCTACATGATTTTCTGCAGCTTCACCATTGAAGTCTATTGAACCAAAAAAGTTTTACATTTAACCACTTTACCACCGGAGGATTTTGCTGTCTTACGTCCAGGCCACTTTTTGTGATTCAGCGCTGTGCGAATTTAACTGACAATTTCGCAGTCATGAAACGCCGTACCTCAACGAAATTTAAGTCCTTTTTTCCCCACAAACAGAGCTTTCTTTTGGTGGTATTTGATCACCTGTGTGATTTTTACTTTTTGCGCTATAAACAAAAAAATGCGACAATTTTGAAAATATTTCACATTTTTTTATATGAAATTCCCCCCAAAAAAATGTAAAAATCAAAATTTTTTATCATTTTAGGCCAATTTGTTTTCTGCTACATATTTTTGGTAAAAAAAATCGCAATAAGCGTATTTTGATTGGTTTGCGCAAAAGTTATTGCATTTACTAAGGGAAAGATTTCCGTAGTTTTTTTTTTAACGAGTAATGGCGGCGATCTGCGATTTTTTTTTTTGCGGGACTGTGACATTGTGCTGGACAGATCGGACCCTTGACTGACATTTTTGACACTTTTGGGGTTACCAGTGACATTACTACAGTAATCAGTGCTATAAATATGCACTGTTTCTGTAAAAATGACACTGGCAGGGAAGGGGTTAATTTTATTGGAGAGGGAGGGGTTAATGTATGCCTGGTGCTTACTGACATGTGTGGGGGGAGGGGACTATGTGACACAGGGACAGATCGCAGGTTCAGCTATGCTGAATCCTGCAATCTGACCCTGCCTGTCACTTAGGAGATCTGCCCGCTTTGTTTACACAAGCGGGCGGATCTCCAGACTCGATTCCCCGACGATCGGGGAAGAGCAGCGGCGATCACCGCTGCTCCTCCCCTGGCCCGACTCCCGTAGTGACTGAATACAGCGGGAGCGAGCCTCCGGCGGTGCATGCGCGCCGCCGAGAAGGGGGAGTGTCTGGCGACTTAGGTCTACGTCGTCAGACCTACAAGAGCCACATTGCCGCAGTAGAGCTCTAGTGAGCAGCAGCAAAGTGGCTAAAAAAGTCCCTGACACTTTCCAAAAACACAGCGGCTGGAAAAAGCATAGATGTGAACGTGTCCCATAGGAAACCATGTTAAATGAACTGTAGCGGTCCAGCGCCACCCTGAGGAGTATAAAAATAATAATCCCAGTGCTATATGTGAATCCTCTTACAAAGACAACACAATGTAAGAATAACAGTGAAGACACTATATCAGTGTCACTTTAACCACTTCCCTCCTGCTCTATAGTAAAAGGACGGCGGGTGGAAAGCACTCTTGTTCTGGGACGATGTCATATGATGGCGCCTCGGAACCGCCTCTCTTGCGTGCCCACGGGGGTACGCAGCGTGGCGATCTTGGTCACGTCGTGTTCCTAGGATATGGAGCAACCCCCGATCTCAGTAAAGAGCCGATGATGCGGCTCTTTACCCATGTGATCGGCTGTGTCCAATCACAGCTGGTTAAATGTAAACAAGGAAGTTCCATTTATCGGCTCTCCTTGGCTCACACTAACATTGCGCGTGGCGATGACAGCCGATCAGCGGCATCTCCTCGCAGGGGAGACCTGTACAGGTAATCGGGGCACTGATCATCAGTGCCCTGATTTTAGCACAGCCCCAGCAGTGCCCATCAGTATCACCAATCAGTGCCTATAAGTGATGCCAGTCAGTGCTGCATTTCAGTTCCTGCCCATCAGTGCCGCCTATCATTGCCCACCAGTGCCACCTATGAGTGCCGCCTATCAGTGCTCATCAGTGTGGCATGTTAGTGCCTCCTCATAAGTGCCACCTAATTAGTGTAGTCTAATCAGTGCCCATCAGTGAAGCCTATCAGTGCCACCTGATCAGCGCACATCAGTGAAGTAGAAAAATTATTTATGTATAAAATTTACTGACAGAAACTCTTTTTTTTTTAATTTTCAATATTTTTTTTAGCAAAAAATAAAAAAACCCAGCAGTGATAAAATACCACCAAAAGAAAGCTCTATTTGTGTGAAAAAAATGATAAAAATGTAATTTGTGTACAGTATTGCATGACCGTCCAATTGTCATTCAACCTCTACCAGCTTTGCACATCTAGAGAGGGACATTTTTGCCCATTCTTCTTTGTAAAATAGGTAAAGCTCTGTCAGATTGGATGGAGAGCGTCTGTGAACAGCAATTTTCAAGTCTTGACACAGACTCTCAATTGTATTCAGGTCTGGACTTTGACTGGGCCATTCTAACACATGCATATTCTTTGATCTAATCCATTCCATTGTAGGTCTGGCTGTATGTTTAGGGTCGTTGTCCTGCTGGAAGTTAAACATCTGCCCCTTCTCAAGTCTTTTACAGACTTTTAACATGTTTTCTTTATAGATTGCCCTGTATTTGGCTCCATCCATCTTCCCATCAACTCTGACCACCTTTACTGTCCCTGCTGAAGAAAAGTATCCCCACAATATGATGCTACCACCACCATGTTTCACGGTGTGGATGGTGTGTCCAGGGAGATTTGTAGTGTTAGTTTTCTGCCACACATAGCATTTAGCTTTTAGGTTAAAATGTTTCATTTTGGTCTCATCTGACCTGAACACCTTCTTCCACATATTTGCTGTGTCCCCCACATGGCTTCTCGCAAACGGAAAACGGGACTTTTCATGGCTTTCTTTCAACACTGGCTTTCTTCTTGCCGCTCTTCCATAAAGGACAGATTTGTGGAGAGCACAACTAAAAGTTCTCCTGTGGAAGAATTCTCTCACCTGAACTGTGGATCTCTGAATCTCCTCCAGAGTTACCATGGGGGGCCTCTTGGCTGCTTCTCTGATGAATGCTCTCCTTGCCCATCCTGTCAGTTTAGGTGGACGGCCATGTCTTGGTAGGTTTGCAGTTGTGCCATACTCTTTCCATTTTCGGATAATGGATTGAACAGAGCTCCATGAGATGTTCAAAGCTTTGGATAATTTTCTATATCCTAACCCTGTTTAACCACTTCTGGACTGCCCGCCACAGATATACTGCTGCAGGCTGGCCCTCCTGCGCGAACCGACGTAGGGCTATGTCAGTCACGCGCCTGCAGCCAGGGGGCGAGCGCTCCCCGCTGAGAGAGAAGAACGGTCAGCTGTTGTAAACACTTCTTCTCTCTGGAATGATCACAGAGTGCCTGTGATCCTTCAATATAGAATCACAGGTCTCTATGGTCATTCCATAATCCCCACCCCCCATACAGCTAGAATCACTCCCCTAGGCTCACATTTAACCTTTTGATCACCCACAGTGCTAACTCCTTGCCTGCCAGTGTTATTTCAGTAACAGTGCAAATTGTTAGCACTGATTACTGTAGTAATGTCACTGGTCCCCCCAAAAGAGTCAAAAATGTCAGTTAGGGGTCAGATCTGTCTGCCGCAATGTCGCAGTCCTGCTAAAAATCACAGATCGCCACCATTACTAGTAAAAAAAAACAATAAAAATGACATAAATCTTTCCCATAGTTAGTAGATGCGATAATTTTGCGCAATCCAATCAAAATACGCCTTAGACCAGAGAACAAATTGGCCTAGGATTTATAGATTCTAACACATTACCCAGTCCATACCAGTATAGATTCTAACACATTACCCAGTCCATACCATCCTAACACATTACCCAGTCCATACCAGTATAGATCCTAACACATTACCCAGTCCATACCAGAATAGATCCTAACACATTACCCAGTCCATACCAGTATAGATCCTAACACATTACCCAGTCCATACCAGTATAGATTCTAACACATTACCCAGTCCATACCAGTATAGATCCTAACACATTACCCAGTCCATACCAGTATAGATTCTAACACATTACCCAGTCCATTCCAGTATAGATCCTAACACATTACCCAGTCCATACCAGTATAGATCCTAACACATTACCCAATCCATACCATCCTAACACATTACCCAGTCCATACCATCCTAACACATTACCTAGTCCATACCAGTATAGATCCTAACACATTACCCAGTCCATACCATTATAGATCCTAACACATTACCCAGTCCATACCATCCTAACACATTACCCAGTCCATACCAGTATAGATCCTAATACATTAACCAGTCCATACCAGTATAGATCCTAACACATTACAACACTTAATGAGCTCAGCCAGGTGATTGCCAGACCATTATTCTTGATCTTTAAGGATAGTTTACAGACGGGTATGGTGCCAGCTGATTGGAAAAAAGCCAACGTGGTACCAATATTTAAGAAGGGGCCGAGATATATCCCGGGTAACTATAGGCCGGTCAGCCTAACATCTGTAGTCTGCAAAATTTTGGAGGGGATGTTAAGGGACCACATACAAGACTTTAGTAATGAAAACGGTATTATAAGTAGTAATCAGCATGGATTCATGAAAAATCGTTCGTGCCAAACCAATCTATTAACCTTCTACGATGAAGTGAGCAGCCACCTAGATAAAGGTAAGCCTGTGGATGTGGTGTATCTGGACTTTGCAAAGGCCTTTGACACCGTTCCCCACAAACGATTAATGTACAAACTAAGGAAGGTAGGTATGGATCAGAAGGTGAGTACCTGGATAGAGAACTGGCTCCAGGGGAGAGTACAGAGGGTGGTGATTAATGGGGAGTACTCGGATTGGGTGGGTGTGGAAAGTGGGGTCCCCCAGGGTTCTGTCCTGGGACCAATCCTGTTTAATTTGTTCATAAATGATCTAGAGGAGGGGATATCGAGTACAATCTCAGTATTTGCAGATGATACTAAACTAGGCTTGCCAATATCTTCTATGCTGGATGTGGAAACCTTGCAAGCGGACCTAAACAAAATAACGGGGTGGGCAACTACATGGCAGATGAGGTTTAATGTTGATAAATGTAAAGTAATGCACTTGGGGGCCAGAAACCAGAAAGCAAGCTACTCACTAGGGGGGGAACCTCTGGGTGAGTCTAGGATGGAAAAGGACTTGGGGGTACTGGTAGACAACAGGCTTGGCAGTGGCATGCAATGCCAAGCCGCCGCAAGCAAAGCCAACAGAATACTGGGATGTATAAAAAAGGGGATTCACTCCAGAAATAAAGAGATTATTCTCCCGCTCTACAAGACTCTGGTCCGGCCACATCTGGAGTATGCTGTCCAGTTCTGGGCACCGGTCCTCAGGAAGGATGTGCTGGAACTGGAGAAACTCCAGAGAAGGGCAACAAAAATAATTAGGGGAATGGAGGACATCAGCTATGAGGAAAGACTACAAGCGCTGAACCTTTTCTCTCTGGAGAAAAGAAGATTGAGGGGGGATAGGATATCAATGTACAAATACTGTACTGGTGACCCGAGCATAAGGAACAAACTATTCAGAGAAAGGAGATACAATAAGACACGTGGCCACTCACTAAAACTTGAGGAAAGGCGGTTTAACCTTAAAGTGCGTAAGGGGTTCTTCACTGTAAGAACGGTAAGGATGTGGAATTCTCTTCCACAAGCAGTCGTATCAGCAGGGAGCATTGATAGTTTCAAAAAACTATTAGATGGATACCTTAGAGACCACAACATACAGGGGTATACAATGTACGATTAAAAGCAAACACACACACACATCATAGGTTGAACTGGATGGACTGATGTCTTTTTTCAACCTCACTAACTATGTAATTACCCAGTCCATACCAGTATAGATCCTAACACATTACCCAGTCCATACCAGTATAGATCCTAACACATTACCCAGTCCATACCATCCTAACACATTACCCAGTCCATACCAGTATAGATCCTAACACATTAACCAGTCCATTAGGGCTGCAACTAACGATTATTTTAATAATCGATTAGTTGCGGATTATTTTTTCGATTAATCGGATTAAAATCATAAAAAAACTCAATATGCCTTTTTTTATTTAAAATAATAATGAATAAACAGAGTGTTAGTGCCGGTTCACACTTGTGCGGTTTGCGAGATCGCATGTAATTCGGAGCGCACTGCTCCTAAATTACATGCGATCTCATGTGCGGATGCAAGTTCATCCATACACTTTGTATGGCTGAATTCGCAGCGCAACCACAGCAAACTCGCACATGAGGCTTTTTTTGAGCCGCCTCAGAATCGGATCGCACAGTGGTAAGTGGTTCACACTCGTGCGATCTGATTCTGTGCGAACTTGCAGATCGCACTGCAATATGCAATCACAACTGGGGGTGTCGTTAACTTTTAATTTGCACCCCCTGCGTATCGCATATGGCAGTGTGAACTGCCAGATGTGCGGATGCGATGCGGGAACACGCTGCATATTCGCAGCGTTCCTGCATCGCACAAATGTAAACCGGCACTAAGGCCATCACACCCGCACATCTGGCAGTTCACACTGCCATATGCGATACACAGGGGGTGCAAATTAAAAGTTAACGACATACCCAGTTGCGATTGCATATTGCAGTGCGATCTGCAAGTTCGCACAGAATCGGATCGCACAAATGTGAACCACTGTGCGATCCGATTCTGAGGCGGCTCAAAAAAAGCCTCATGTATGGCTGAACTCGCATCCGCACATGAGATCGCATGTAATTTAGGAGCAGTGCGCCCCGAATTACATGCAATCTCGCAAACCGCACAAGTGTGAACCGGCACTTATACCAAAACTTTTTTTTTTTTTTTAATTAAGCTGCTATATACTGTAAATAATATAATAAATGCTTATCTAGATAAAATAGTTAATATTCCTTATAAGGTGCAATATTACAATAGAAAAATAAGTGAATAAAAACGTCCATGTCAGCCATAGATATGAAATAGGGAGCAAAGAAAGACAACCTATATGTGTTATATGGATGTTTATAATCACTTATTTTTCTATTATAATATTGCACTTTATAAGGAATATTAACTCTTTTATCTGGATAATCTTTTATTCTGTTTTTTGGCGGGCTGCATTGCATGGAATGGACACTGTAACTAGTACTAAGCTCGGCACTCACGTTTTGCTGCTTCTCCCTCAGCTCGATATGACTCACTCCCTCACTGACTCAGCAAGAAGGCAGAGAGGAAAGGAGGAGGGAGGAGGGAGGTCACGGAAGTGCCGAGCTGTGAGACAGAGGGCACACTGCTGCTTCACAGAGCAGACGGAGCTCGCTGACTGTCGGGGAATGTCAAGAATGCAGCACAACTAATCGACGGAGCAACTAATCGATAATGACAATCGTTGACAACGATTGTAATTATCGATTATTATCGTTTTAGTCGATTAGTTGTTTCAGCCCTACAGTCCATACCAGTATAGATCCTAACACATTACCCAGTCCATATCATCCTAACACATTACCCAGTCCATACCAGTATAGATCCTAACACATTTCCCAGTCCATACCAGTATAGATTCTAACACATTACCCAGTCCATACCAGTATAGATCCTAACACATTACCCAGTCCATACCAGTATAGATCCTAACACCTTACCCAGTCCGTACCAGTATAGATCCTAACCCATTACCCAGTCCATATCATCCTAACACATTACCCAGTCCATACCAGTATAGATCCTAACACATTACCCAGTCCATACCAGTATAGATCCTAACACCTTACCCAGTCCATACCAGTATAGATCCTAACACATTACCCAGTTCATACCAGTATAGATAATAACACATTACCCAGTCCCTACCAGTATAGATTCTAACACATTACCCAGTCCATACCATCCTAACACATTACAGAGTCCATACCAGTATAGTCCATACCAGTATAGATCCTAACACATTACCCAGTTCACACTAGTATAGATCCTAACACATTACCCAGTTCACACCAGTATAGATCCTAACACATTACCCAGTCCATACCATCCTAACACATTACAGAGTCCATACCAGTATAGTCCATACCAGTATAGATCCTAACACATTACCCAGTCCATATTATCCTAACACATACCAAGTCCATACCAGTATAGATATCCAGCATGAGATTTTTCCCATTGAGGATTGAGGTCTGTTTTAATTTTTTTGAGCAATATATATATATATATATATATATATATATATATATATATATGCACACACATACACATACACGGATATGTACACACATTTATCTAGAGCTAGAAAACTATATATATGTATCAATTAACAGGTGTATAAATTATATCTATAAAAAAACATTATTGATAGTAGTAATTAATGGAGTGTGAGGCCTCCAGCTTGTCGGAAGGTGCTCTGCCTCCCCCTGCTGGCGGATTTTGGAAAGGTCACCATGCTGACACCCTGCCTTCGGTGACACGTTAAATTTGCGACAGGCGGGAAGAGTGAGCGGGCACAGAGAGAGAGACAACCTGCTGCCAGAACTACAACTCCTAGCTGGGGTGAGAGCGACACTGTGTGGCACAAAATAAAAAAAAATAAAAAAATAAATATTTTTTTTAAATGATTTACATAGTCCCTGATTAACAGGGACAATGTAAAATACCCAGGACAGGCTCCTATTTGCCGGGATTGTCCCGGTAAAAACGGAACAGTTGGCAGGTATGAGAATAGTGTTCTATCAGTGGGACAAGTGCCCCGAGGGCCGGATAAAGGCAAGCAAAGGGCCGCATCTGGCCCTCAGGCCGCAGTTTAGTGACCACTTCTTTAGATTGTCACAAATGGGGTTTATTCACTAAACAGGTGATTATGGACAATTGTCAAGGTCTTTGTAAATACAGATCAACTGTGAAAAAAAAAGCCGCAGTTTATCTATTTTTCCTGCTGAGCTGTTTGGGCCAAAATTAAATCTCTGATTTGTGTTCATAACTTACTATTTAGTAACTAAATTCATACTATAATCATAAGCAGCAAATTGGGTTACACAAAAAATAAGACCAATGACAGAGAAAATACTCTGCAATCATTAATATATATATATATATACACACGCATGTGTGTTTGGGCTATGGAGTGCACACGCTAAAGCAATAGGCTGCGCACACCTATGATGAGAATGTAAAATGTGCCTGAAGTGAATAAAAGCCCCAGGTGACGCAGGTCCTAAAATCTAGGGAAACTATACATCTGTCATTATTAGTCTGCACAATTATTATAGCCAACTCATTGATCAGATTGTGTCCGTTAGCTAGGCAGTTGATCTATTTGACAGTTGGTCTATTTTTAGCTACAGACTCGTCGGGTCGGTTATATAACAGACTATGAAATGGACAATAGTATGATCTGTATTTCACATTACTGAGAAATACAAAATCTAATGATTAGCTGATCACTTATAAATAAATTCTGTTTTATATGCTGTCAGTTTGTATTGATCCCCCTACTGGTTATTGATCGGAAATATCAGATACTTACTTCCTAGAAGGCTGAGCCTGGCATTGTTTTTCTTGATGTTTTTTGTTATTGCGGCGTTGATGTGGGCCGCTTTCTCCTACACGCTGGTAGGTGGTGTGATCTAATCTCACCATTTTGCCTGGAAGGAGATGTAAAGATTCCTGGCAATATTGCTCCTGATGTTTTTTGGTATTGCGGCGTTGATGTTGGCCGCTTTCTCCTACACGCTGGTAGGCGGTGCGATCTAATCTCACCATTTTGCCTGGAAAAAGATGTAAATATTCCTGGCAAGCTAAATTCGATATCCTGTAATTGTAGAGAAAATTACCAGATCGCAAAAATCTAGTAAATCTCTAAATCACACTATGGACAACACGAATAATCACAGAGAAGAAACAAAGATGTTTACTCCTCAAATCCAACTCCTAACTCCCACACTAAGCCCTGGCTCTGCCTCCTTATATAGCCTAATAGGCTCCGCCCCTTTTAACTGCCAACTAAGCTCCACCCCTTTAACTGCCGGATAAGCTCCGCCCATTTAACTGTTGACTAAGCTCCGCCCCTTTTGTGTTTTTCCAAGCTCCGCCCCTTGCATGGATTTCTAAGCTCCGCCTCTTTTATGGCTTTTGCTGCAAGCTGCCACTATGACACGTATACAGTTAGTTAACCCCTTAGTGACTGAGGACAAGCAACTGTTAGGCTTGTTTACCATCTATGCAGTTTGCTTTTGATCGGTTTCTGCAGTGATTTTTGCGGTGTGTTTTGCATTTTTGCACATGTGATTTTACCATGATTTGTGTTTTACATTTTTTGCATTTTTTTTGGCCAATTTGTTGTTGGGCAGATTAAAAAAAAATGCAAATCGCAATAAATTTGCATGTTGAAAAACTCTCTACATGATTTTCTGCAGCTTCTCCTTTGAAGTCTATTGAACCAAAAAAGTTTTACATTTAACCACTTTACCACCGGAGGATTTTGCTGTCTTACGTCTGAGCCACTGTTTGCGATTCGGCACTGTGCGAATTTAACTGACAATTGCGTGGTCAGACAACGCCTTACCCAAACAAAATTTAAGTCAATTTTTCCCCACAAACAGAGCTTTCTTTTGGTGGTATTTGATCACCTGTGCGATTTTTACTTTTTGCGCTATAAACAAAGAAAGAGCGACAATTTTGAAAAAATAACAATATTTTTAACATTTTTTATATGAAATTCCCCCCATAAAAAATGTAAAAATCAAAATTTTTTTATCATTTTAGGCCAATTTGTTTTCTGCTACATATTTTTGGTAAAAAAAATCGCAATAAGCGTATTTTGATTGGTTTGCGCAAAAGTTATTGCGTTTACTAAGGGAAAGATTTCCGTCGTTTTTGGTGGGGTTTTTTTTTAACGAGTAATGGCGGCGATCTGCGATTTTTTTTTTGCGGGACTGCGACATTGCGCCGGACAGATCAGACCCTTGACTGACATTTTTGACACTTTTGGGGGTACCAGTGACATTACTACAGTAATCAGTGCTATACATATGCACTGTTACTGTAAAAATTACACTGGCAGGGAAGGGGTTAATTTTATTGGAGAGGGAGGGGTTAATGTATGCCTGGTGCTTACTCACATGTGTGGGGGGAGGGGACTGGGTGACACAGGGACAGATCGCAGGTTCAGCTATGCTGAACCCTGCAATCTGTCACTCCCTGTCACTTAGGAGATCCGTTTACACAAGCGGGCGGATCTCCAGACTCGATTCCCCGACGATCGGGGAAGAGCAGCGGCGATCGCGGCTGCTCTTCCCCTGGCCCGACTCCCGCTGTGACTGAATACAGCGGGAGCGATCCTCCGGCGGCGCGCGCGCAGTAGAGCTCTAGTGAGCAGCGGCAAAGTGGCTAAAAAAGTCCCTGACACTTTCCAAAAACACAGCGGCTGGAAAAAGCATAGATGTGAACGTGTCCCATAGGAAACCATGTTAAATGAACTGTAGTGCATTTTTACAAAAAGCACCAAAAAACGCATAGGTGTGGCTCGGTTTACCCCTATGTAGTTTGCTTTTGATCAGTTTCTGCAGTGATTTTTGTTGTACGTTTTTGCACACTTGATTTTACCTCGATTTGCATTTTTGAATTCTCATTGCTTTTTTTGGGGGTAATTTGTTGTTGAGCAGATTAAAAAACACAAGTCGCAGCAAGACGCACTACATGCTTTTCTGCAGATTCTCCATTGAAGTCTATTGAACCAAAAACGCAAAAAAAAAGCACCGTTTTGTATTTTTAAAAAGTCCCTGAAAAAAGCATAGATGGGAATGTGTCCCATAGGAAACCATGTTAAATACACTGTAGCGGTACAGCGCCACCCTGAGGAGTATAAAAATAATAATCCCAGTGCTATATGTGAATCCTCTTACAAAGACAACACAATGTAAGAATAACAGTGAAGACACTATATCAGTGTCACTTTAACCACTTCCCTCCTGCTCTATAGTAAAAGGACGGCGGGTGGAAAGCACTCTTGTTCTGGGACGATGTCATGTGATGGCACCTCGGAACCGCCTCTCTTGCATGCCCACGGGGGTACGCAGCGTGGCGACCTTGGTCACGCTGTGTTCCTAGGACATGGAGCAACCCCCGATCTCAGTAAATAGCCGATGATGCGTCTCTTTACCCATGTGATCGGCTGTGTCCAATCACAGCTGGTTACATGTAAACAAGGAAGTTCCATTTATCGGCTCTCCTTGGCTCACACTGACATTGCGCGTGGCGATGACAGCCGATCAGCGGCATCTCCTCGCAGGGGAGACCTGTACAGGTAATCGGGGCACTGATCATCAGTGCCCTGATTTCAGCACAGCCCCAGCAGTGCCCATCAGTATCACCAATCAGTGCCTATAAGTGATGCCAGTCAGTGCTGCATTTCAGTTCCTGCCCATCAGTGCCGCCTATCATTGCCCACCAGTGCCACCTATGAGTGCCGCCTATCAGTGCTCATCAGTGTGGCATGTTAGTGCCTCCTCATAAGTGCCACCTAATTAGTGTAGTCTAATCAGTGCCCATCAGTGAAGCCTATCAGTGCCACCTGATCAGCGCACATCAGTGAAGTAAAAAAAATTATTTATTTATAAAATTTACTGACAGAAACTCTTTTTTTTTAGCAAAAGATAAAAATCCCAGCAGTGATTTAATACCACCAAAAGAAAGTTCTATTTGTGTGTAATTTGTGTACAGCATTGCATGACCTCCCAATTGTCATTCAACCTCTACCAGCTTTGCACATCTAGAGAGGGACATTTTTGCCCATTCTTCTGTGTAAAATAGGTCAAGCTCTGTCAGATTGGATGGAGAGCGTCTGTGAACAACAATTTTCAAGTCTTGCCACAGACTCTCAATTGTATTTAGGTCTGGACTTTGACTGGGCCATTCTAACACATGCATATTCTGCAGAGATGTATAGTAACGAAGTAGAACTACTTAAGTACTGTACTTAAGTACCGAAATGCGGTATCTGTACTTTCCTAGAGTAGAATTTTTTTCTCCTACTTCTACTTTTACTTCACTACATTTTTTCGATGATTTCGATACTTCTACTCCGATATTTTTTTTTGTGCTGCATCGTTACTCGTTACTTTTCTCTGCCTTTCCCTTTTTCTTTTTTGTTTGGTTTCCCTCCTTACTGCTCTCTCCTACTCTTTCAATTATCCTCCCTATTCTGCCTTCCCCTCTCCCCTTTTCTATAGGAAGGCAAAGGTAAAGATACCCCCTTTTTCATGGATACCTGGTCTCTGGCCATTTGGGTAGCGTTGTTCCGCTCCAGGCTTCCGCTGGGCCGGCGTGGAGAGCTCCCACATGCGCCTCTCGGCGCTCTGACATGTGTGGCGGCCTTCGGCCACTCCGCTCCTCCTTGTCTCCATTCGCTGACGTCTCAGCGCTGGGAGGCGGGGATTCCGGCGGCCGTGCAGTAGAGGCACGTGCGCATGCGCAGTGCGATCGAGGCACTGGCGGCCATCTTGGTTAAGGGAAACATGGGGGGGTCTCTGATGTAAGGGGGGGGGCTTTGTGTGGGCGGTCTCTGATGTAAGGGGGCTCTGTGTGGGGGGTCTCTGATGTAAGGGGGGTCTCTGATGTAAGGGGGGCTCTGTGTGGGAGGGCTCTGATGTAAGGGGAGCTCTGTTTGGAGGGGCTCTGATGTAGGGGGAGCTCTGTGGGGGGCTCTATGGGGGGGCTCTGATGTAAGGGGGGCTCTGTGGGGATGGTCTCTGATGTAAGGGGGCTCTGTGTTGGGGTCTCTGTATGTAAGGGGGGCTTTGTGTGAGGGGTCTCTAAAGTAAGGGGGCTTTGTGTGGGGGTCTCTGATGTAAGGGGGGCTCTGTGTGGGGGTCTCTGATGTAAAGGGGGCTTTGTGTGGGGGGTCTTTGATGTAAGGGGGCTCTGTGTGGGGGTCTCTGATGTAAGGGGGCGCTGTGTGGGGGGTCTTTGATGTAAGGGGGTGCTGTGTGGGGGGTCTCTGGTGTAAGGGGGCTCTGTGTGGGGTGTCTCTGATGTAAGGGGGCTCTGTGTGGGGGGTCTCTGATGTAAGGGGGCTCTGTGTGGGGGTCTCTGATGTAAGGGGTCTCTGTGTGGGGGGTCTCTGATGTGTGGGGGTCTCTGATGTAAGGGGGCTCTGTGTGGGGGGGGGTCTCTGATGTAAGGGGGACTCTGTGGGAGGGCTCTGATGTGGGGGGCTCTGATGTAAGGGGAGCTCTGTGTGGAGGGGCTCTGATGTAAGGGGAGCTCTGTGGGGGGTTCTATGGGGGGGGGCTCTGATGTAAGGGGGCTCTGTGGGGATGGTCTCTGATGTAAGGGGGCTCTGTGTTGGGGTCTCTGATGTAAGGGGGGCTTTGTGTGAGGGGTCTCTAAAGTATGGGGGCTTTGTGTGGGGATGGTCTCTGATGTAAGGGGGCTCTGTGTTGGGGTCTCTGATGTAAGGGGGGCTTTGTGTGGGGGGCTCTGATGTAAGGGGGCTCTGTGGGGGGGTCTCTGATGTAAGGGGGGCTTTGTGTGGGGGGCTCTGATGTAAGGGGGCTCTGTGGGGGGGTCTCTGATGTAAGGGGAGCTCTGTGTGGGGGGGTCTCTGATGTAAAGGGGGCTCTGTATTGGGGTCTCTGATGTAAGGGGGCTCTGTGTGGGGGGTCTTTGATGTAAGGGGGGCTCTGTGTGGGGGGTCTCTGATGTATAGGGGCTCTTTGTGGGGGCTGGGGGGTCTCTGCTGTAAGGGTGCTCTGTGTGGGGGTCTCTGATGTAAGTGGGGCCTCTGTGGGGGGTTTCTGTTGTAAGGGGGCTCCGTTGGGGGGTTTCTGTTGTAAGGGGGGCTCCGTTGGGGGGTCTCTGATGTAAGGGGGGTCTCTAATGTAAGGGGGGCTAAGTTTGCAGTGATCATAAAAAAGAAAAGTCAAATGAAGTGCAAAAAAAGTGCAAGAAAAAATGTGCAGGGCGCTGGTGGGGGCGCCACAGGATCAACTCGCACAGGGCGCTTGAACACCTAAGGCCGGCCCTGGTTGGGAGGTTCTTTCCCATTAACAGCAGATATGAAATTATATTCATCTTGTTTTGTCACATATATATATTTGAAGATTCACAATATTTTGAACTTTTTATTGACTTAGATTTCATACACTCTTCCTTTATTTCATTATTGGAATATATTGTTGTATATCTCATTGGTTTATATATGATTTTGCGCACCAATAAGCTGTGGAGAAAAAAAACAGGCATAACACAGTACATAACACAGTACTTCTACTTCTACTTTCAGTACTTGAGTAGAATTTTTTTTTCAAAACTACTGGTACTTTTTACTTTTAGTACTTAAGTAGCAATTTTTTTTGAAAAAACTACTTGCAATACTTAAGTAAAAAAAATGTTGAATACTTTAGTACTTCCACTTAAGTAACTTTTTCTGCGAGCACTTCCACTTCTACTTAAGTCACTTTTTGATCGAGCACTTGTACTTTTACTCAAGTAGAAATTTTGAGTACTTTATACAAGTCTGATATTCTGTGATCTAATCCATTCCATTGTAGGTCTGGCTGTATGTTTAGGGTCGTTGTCCTGCTGGAAGTTAAACATCTGCCCCTTCTCAAGTCTTTTTCAGACTCTTAAGATGTTTTCTTTATAGATTGCCCTGTATTTGGCTCCATCCATCTTCCCATCAACTCTGACCACCTTTACTGTCCCTGCTGAAGAAAAGCATCCCCACAATATGATGCGACCACCACCATGTTTCACGGTGTGGATGTTGTGTCCAGGGAGATTTGTAGTGTTAGTTTTCCGCCACACATAGCATTTAGCTTTTAGGCCAAAAAGTTTAATTTTGATCTCATCTGACCTGAACACCTTCTTCCACATAAAGTCCCATCTCCCTGTCCTTCCCTCCTTCTATTGCCCCCTTTCCCTCCCCATTTTTTCCTTTATTCCCAATATATATTATACCTTCTTCCACATATTTGCTGTGTCCCCCACATGGCTTCTCGCAAATGGAAAACGGGACTTCTTATGGCTTTCTTTCAACAATGGCTTTCTTCTTGCCACTCTTCCATAAAGGCCGGATTTGTGGAGAGCACGACTAAAAGTTCTCCTGTGGAAGGATTCTCTCACCTGAACTGTGGATCTCTGAATCTCCTCCAGAGTTACCATGGGGGGCCTCTTGGCTGCTTCTCTGATGAATGCTCTCCTTGCCCATCCTGTCAGTTTAGGTGGACGGCCATGTCTTGGTAGGTTTGCAGTTGTGCCATACTCTTTCCGTTTTTGGATGATGGATTGAACAGAGCTCCATGAGATGTTCAAAGCTTGGGATATTTTTCTATAACCCAACCCTGTTTAACCGCTTCTGGACTGCCCGCCGCAGATATACTGCTGCAGGCTGGTCCTCCTGCGTGAACCGACGTAGGGCTATGTCAGTCACGCGCCTGCAGCCAGGGGGCGAGCGCTCCCCACTGAGAGAGAAGAACGGTCAGCTGTTGTAAACACTTCTTCTCTCTGGAATGATCACAGAGTGCCTGTGATCCTTCTATATAGGATCACATGTCTCTGTGATCATTCCATAATCCCCACCCCCATACAGCTAGAATCACTCCCCTAAGCTCACATTTAACCTTTTGATCACCCACAGTGTTAACCCCTTCCCTGCCAGTGTCATTATTACAGTAACAGTGCAAATTTGTTAGCACACATTACTGTAGTAATGTCACTGGTCCCCCAAAAGTGTAAAAAATGTCAGTTAGGGGTCCAATCTGTCCGCCGCAATGTCGCAGCCCCGCTAAAAATCACAGATCGCCACCATTACTAGTAAAAAAAGAAAATAAACAATAAATATGACAAATCTTTCCCGTAGTTAGTAGACACGATAACTTTTGTGCAAACCAATCAAAATACGCTTATTGTGATTTTTTTACCAATAATATATAGCAGAAAACAAATTGGCCTAAAATGTTATAAAATTTTGATTTTTAAATTTCTTTTTGGGGAATGTTATATAGCAGAAAGTGAAAAATATTGTTTTTTTTCCGAATTGTCGCTCTTTTTTTGTTTATAGCGCAAAAAATAAAAATCGCACAGGTAATCAAATACCACCAAAAGAAAGCTCTATTTGTGGGAAAAAAGGACATATAATTTGGGTACAGCGTCGCACGATCACGCAATTGTCCGTTAAGGTAACGCAGTACCGAATCGCAAAAAATGGCCTGGTCATTAAGGGGGCAAATCCTTCCGGTCCAGAAGTGGTTAACTTCTCCACAACTTTATCCCTGACCTGTTGGGTGTGTTTCTTGGCCTTCATGATGCTGTTTGTTCACTAAGCTTCTCTAACAAACCTCTGAGGGCTTCACAGAACAGCTGTATTTATACTGAGATTAAAATGACACACAGGTGGACTCTATTTACTAATTAGGTGACTTCTGAAGGCAATTGGTTCCACTAGAGTTTAGTTAGGGGTATCCGAGTAAAGGGGGCTGAATACAAATGCACGCCACACTTTTCACATATTTATGAAAAAAATGAAAACCATTTATCATTTTCCTTCCATTTCACAATTATGTGTCACTTTGTGTTGGTCTATCACATAAAATCCCAATAAAATAATTTATGTTTTTGGTTGTAACATGACAAAATATGTAAAATGTCAAGGGGTATGAATAGTTTTTCAAGGCACTGTAGATGAAGAGTTGTTGGTAAGGAATACTTACAGACATATGAACTTATAAACACATGAACAGAGGAAAGGTTGGGATCCCTGGAAAAGTTCGGAATCTTAAATAGGTTTATAATTGATGCTGTGCTGCATGTAGTTGGCTCCTACCAACGGGTATAGAAAGCGATGGGCACACAGCTAAGTCATGTTAGGGTTTGACAGATCGGACCCATCTGGGACTGCTAAAGGTGGAGCATGCCACCTCTGGATAAAGGATGACAGGGTGGCAACCTGATCCAAGGCTCTTGTGGTTGCCTAGGTGGGGCCTGGAGTGTATTGGGGACATTCCAAACTCCCTATAATAGAAGTCATAATGGAAGAAGATTCAATAGGACTCAGAGGGTAAGGGGGGAATGTAAGAAAGGGAAATGATGGGGGATGGGGTGGTTGGAGATGTTAGGAGAGTAAGGGAGAAGTGCATGAAGAATGCTTGAGGGGGAAGATAGGGGATTCTGCTTTCAGTAAATATATGTATGAAGGTTCAAAGTCATTTTCTAACAAAAAAAGGTGATTTTTTACGTGTATGAAAAATGTAAAAATTGCCCCTGTAGGGAAGTGGTTAAAGGGGGGAAAAGGGGAGCAAACAATCATTGTCATGAAGTGCCGGTACCTAGAGGTGCTCATACCTACCAAAGCCTTTTAACCTTCCTGGATGGCACCAGGTCCTTCTGACAGGGGAAGATCTCACATTTCTGAGCAGTGTTGAAGCTTACTCCGCCACACTCCTATTGGTTCATCAGTATGATAGGCAACCCTATTCACCAATAGGAACTCAAAGATGGTGGGAAAGGGGCGGGCATACTTCAGCACTATCAAAGATCTGCCAGAGCAGGTCGAACTTTGGCACACCTGAGCATCAATGTTAATATATTGCATCATACCAGTTCTTCAATGTAATGGCCGCATTCGTTTTCATTTATTAGGCTTTTTATTTTTACCTGTGATTTTGCCAGTGACTCTTTTTTTAGAAAATGCTCACCATATTGTATCTCTGGAGAAGCAGCATTGCCACCCTAAGACATGACTACAGAACACCACCTCCTCTCCTCTTCCCCGCTACATAAGGGAGGTGGGGGTTGTTTTGTAGTCCACATAGAGAGCTGGAAATAGAGTAACTGATAACAGTCAGCAGAGGCACATTGCATTGGAAATTAGGAGCTTAATTGACTCCGGTAGGATCGACAGATATTTTTAGGGTTTACATACACTTTATAAATACGTTTTACCTGTTTTTTCTTTTTTTTTTTTCACTCTTCAGCGTTGCTGTTCCATCAGAAGGTTGGGGGACTTCCAGTATGTACTGAGTGAACCCCTCTCCTGGTATATCAGGTGTCACTAGTGGCCCCCCAGACAGGTAAGTTCCCTCTGGAATCATTTCATACTGTGCATAGTCCATCTGACTCATGTCAATGGACGTTCTTATCAAATGCTGCATCATCTAGTCAAACGCAAACACCTGTTTGATAGGCAGAAGTGACATTTGACAAGAAAAGGCTCCATTTATTCTGCTTTTGTCTGAGGCCAGACACGCTTCAACATAACTTCTCACCTGCCATGTCTACTACTCAAGGTCCGTAGCATTTTGCTGACCTGCGTTTGACATCCGTTCCAATCACATGTCAAACACAGGAAAGAAATGCCCTTCTACGTGACCCCTAACATGGGTGTTTGGATGTTTTTACATTGCTTGAAAATCTATGGCAGCTGCTAATTGTAGGCTGTGGTGTATACTGTGTATGATGTTATCCTCAGTGCCAGGTAGTCCTGAAATAGGTTAAGGCAGTGCGATCTGCTGGTTGCCGATCCCCAGTATAGGCAATAAATCAGCTTACTTAGACTAGGAATTTAGAAAATGAACACAATCACAGCAGCAATACCCAAATAGTTAAATCACTGACTGAAAAATAAAAATCCCAGCATACCTAACAGCATCAACTGCTCATACTTCAACATGCTCATCCAGCTTGCCACTACTCCAGTGCTACACATGTCCAATATCCAGTCTTCCCAGTCCCAGCTGTAGCCCTATTTACTGGTTGTTACTGGATTTTTCTCCACTTGCCGGCAGCCACTGTGGTTAGATGCTCTGCGGTGACAGTAGTTGATCCTGTGGCCAGCAGAACTTTGTGAAGAGACATCCTAGAGACAGTCTGGGACTGCCCTGTCTACCCCTCTTCCCCTCCCCCTGCATTGTAGATAGCAGTGGATGGCACAAAGGGGTCTGTTATATACCTGTAACATGCCTATGATCAAATGGTAGATCATAATTGAAGAGTTTCTGCCCCCCCCCCCCCCGGGTAAAGTGTATGTCCAGGCATTACCAATATAACCCCAAACCTCCCTCTTCCCCCGTAGATCATGTCACAGCAATATTTTCTCCTTCTCTTTTTTCCTTTAGCAGGAAATAGCTTTTATTGCTTCCTTGACTGATGGACACAGACTGGCATCATTGCTGAGCACTGTTGGGGCTGCACTGATAATCAGGGCACTGATTATCTGTACAGGTCTCCCCTGTGTGCAGATGCCACTGATCGTCTCTCCTCTCCTCACACTCTGTCAGTGTGGGGCAAGGAAAGCCAATAATTGGTGTTCTGTCAGAATAGGCGACCCTTCAGGTTAGCTAACAGAAGTGACGTTCCATCAGCTGAATACTTACTAGGCATGCGCAGGTTTGCTAATTTGACAAAACACCTGCAGCCATAAGGCGCCAGCGGACATCTTACTACACCCATCTATGTCTTGAATTTCACAGTCATTTAATGAATAAAGTGAGCGTACATAAATCAGTATAGTATATTGAGATCTGTCATGCTGTTTTTATGTTACATTTTCTAAGCCTAAAGGTTTAGCGCTGACTAGTGTGGGGTGTACCAAGATGGCCTCCGCCACCTTCCTACTTCTGGCATCCAGCTTCATTAAAAATGTAACATTCAAAACAGCATCACAAATGTCAATATACTATATATGTTTAAAAGAAGGGTAGTGTCGCGCTCAAACATAAAGTGCTTGTGCAGATAATTAAACCTTAATTCAAAAATTAAAAATTCATGATAGGTGACAATCTAAAAAAATCAATCAATCTGTGCTCAACATTGTAAAGTGCAAACAGTCCATATGCAGCATCAAACAGTCCACATCTCTTTGGTGTCACACAAATTAGCAGAGACTTGATGTTAGTGCAGATTAACCTTCACCTCCACACTTCACCCAGTGATCTAGTAAGGTACTCCTTACCGGAAATATATGACCCCTTAATTATAGGGGGTCACATAGGCAATATCTCCACTCAGTACACACGATCCTCAGCTCCTCTGTTACACAGTGGGTAATCCAGCATCAAGCCCTTATAGTGTAGCTCGGATCAGGTGACAAACATGGGTGGGACAAAAAGGAGACTCTCATGGTGCAGTACATCTAAACATATCGCTTTATTTAAAAAGTATTGCACTTATTTGAATCACCATAAAACAATCGCCTTTCTCATAAAAACATCCAGCGAGGGTTGTGAGCACTGCCGATCGCACAGCGCTCCTCTAACCCGGAAATGGCTACGGTCTCACGTTTCCCTTCCCGACGTACGTTTCGTCAGTACGACCTGACGTCATCAGGGGATCATGTGACCGTATGTTTACTTCTCTTATTTATTGAGAATAAACCGCTTGGCATCCAATCAGAAACTCCTTAGTTTGTAACCCCGCCCGCATGACTCGGATCAGAATCATTAAGGGAGCCTGCTTAGAACAAAAAGGATGATATCATAATATTGCAGCAATGACGCCGCGATTTATTTCTTTTTAATATATACCCAAAGCAAAATTGCTTAGTTTAAAACCTTGGACCGCAACTGTGCTTACTGGGTTTGTGGTGGAATGCCTCACGTTACATTATTGAAATTCCATCAATAGCGGTATTGATACAAATGCATAACCTAGTAAATTCATTAACCATTTCAGTACTAAATAAATTAAACAACATGTTGTAAATTAATTAATTGGGTTTAAATCATAAATTTGCATATACTACCTCAATTTTGTTATTGTTGGAGACAAGTTAAAATTAATTTTAATTTTATTTTTGGTTAAAAAGATTAAAATTTAAAAATTTTTTTTTTTGAAAAATTAAAGATTAAAATTATTAAAAATTAGATATAAAGCAATTCAAATCTATCTCAATGTTCATACCTAAAGGTTGCAATGTGTTCATTTTATATATCCATTGGGTTTCATTAATGGATATTTTTTGAGTCATGTTTCCTCCTCTCCAATGGTTTATTACTCTATCAATACCACAAAAAGTCATTTTTGAAGGATCCTTATTGTGGTACAAGCGGAAATGATTGGAGAGGCTATGTTTTGGAAATCCCTTCCTCACGTTTTTAACGTGTTCGTTAATACGCACCGATAATTGTCTTGTGGTCCTTCCAATATACTGGAGGCCACAAGGACAAGTTATCAGGTATGTAACGTGGGTGGACCTACATGAAATGAATTTTTTGATATTAAATTGCTGACCGGTAACATTAGATTGGAAGGTGGTGGTTTTCCTTGGATTTTTCTTTGTTTTCTTGCACGCATTGCACCTCCCACAACGAAAAAAACCATTTACATCTAAGAAAGTTGGTTTATTGGTGGGCGGGTCTGGTATATTTGGAGCAATGCTGTGTCTAAGATTAGGAGCTTTTCGATAAATGAAAATTGGTTTTTCCGGTAATATTTTGTTCAAGGTCTTATCTTTTTTCAAAATTGGCCAATGTTTTCTCATAATGGCTTCAACTTTTTTATAATCTCTATTAAAATCTATTAAAGTTGGTTAGGAACGCTATTTCTCCATTGCTGTTCTTATTCTTCTTTTTCGTTTTCAGCAGATCTTTCCTCGGCATTTGTCGCACAAGTTCTCTTGTTTTCAAAACTTCTTCCAATTTGTACCCTTTTTCAACAAACCTAGATGTTAACAGATTTGATTGGGTCAAGTAGTCTTCTTCTTTCTTACAGTTTCGTCTTATGCGCATGTACTGTCCCTTCGGTATAGCTCCCAGCCACTTGGGATGATGGCAACTTCTTGTGGGAATATAACTATTCCTATCCGTGTCCTTGAAGAAACTCTTGGTACAGATCTGATTACCCTCTTTTACCAGAGTCAAATCAAGGAAATTCACGGATTCAGTCTCCCAAGTAGCTGTGAATACCAGCCCATACTGATTATCATTGATTTCTGCCAGGAATTTCTTTAGGTCCTCCTCCGAACCACTCCATAGGACTAGCAGATCATCAATGAACCTTTTATATAAGGTTAACGATGGGTTGGGGTTCTTGAAAATTACCTCCTTTTCCCATTGGCCCAGAAGGATGTTAGCGACACTTGGTGCATATTTAGCACCCATTGCCACGCCCTTAATTTGGTTATAGTGACTACCATCGTGCCAAAAGTAATTGTTGCCCATTGCCAGGCCAAGGGCATCACATATAAACTTTTTTTGTATTGGTTGGAGATTGGTTTTAGAGTTTAAGGCAGCAATGGTGGTGTCTATCACATCTGATTGTTTTAAACTCGTGTACAACGATTCCACATCTATGGTCACTAGGATAGTGTTCGATTGTACTTCTAATTCTTCTAAGATGTTAATTAGATGTTTACTGTCTTGTAAATGGGACGGATAGGTAGGTATTATGGGCTGCAAAAAATGATCAATGTATTCTCCAATCCTGGAGAAAATAGATCCAATTCCACTTATAATTGGCCTGCCGGGCGGCTTAGTTTTATGTTTGTGGATTTTCGGCAGCTGGTATATGGTTGGTAGTCTGGGTGCTTTTGGTACAAGGTACTGTGCTTCTTTCTTTGTAAGGATCCCGTTTTCTTTGGCTTTTTTCACCAATTTGTTTAATTTGTCTTTCAAGGTTTTGGTGGGGTTGTTTTTCAGCTTCTTGTAGGTGACAGTGTCACCTACTAGTCTATCGAGTTCTTCTTTATAATCATTTTTGTTTAGAACTACGATTCCACCTCCTTTATCAGCTCCTCTGATTACTATATTCTTCCTTTTTTCTAATTCTTCCAGTCCTTTTTGTATGTCATTTCGATTGCTTGAATTGGTTTTGATCTTTTTAACATCATCTTCCACCATATTTTTGAAGACCTCCAAACAATGATTGGAGGCTTTGGGTGGATTGAAAGTGGATTTATTTCTAAGTCCACTGTTTTGAAATTCAGAACTCATAGGATTCTGGCTCAAAGGTTTCTCTAGAAAGTGTTTTTTAATTTTGAGTTTTCTTATGTATTTTTCAATATCAATGTATGTGTTGAACTTGTCAACACCTCTATCAGGGGCGAATTTAAGGCCCAATTCCAATAATTTTAATTCATCAGTGGAAAATTGGACGTCACTAAGGTTGAAGATTCCTGCCCCTAGGATTCTCTTTTTCTTTTGTTTCTTTCTTCCGCCCCTGCATCCTCTCCTCTGTTTTCTTGTCTTCCAGGTGGGGGGCCATTTCTTAGGGGGGTCTGTTCCTGTTGATATTGGGGATAGGTATCCCTTACCCAATTCTGTCCTGGGTTCTCTTGTTCCCAGTAATTCTCCTGAGGCCATGGTTGTTGGGGTCTCCACCATTGTGGGGGTCCTCCTCCCCTCTGCCAAGGACGGCCTCTTCTCCCACCTCTCTGGCCGCGCGGGGCTCCATTTTGGTGGTTGGGGCCTTTTCCTCTCCCCCTTTGTCCCGGGGCGCCACCTCGCCCCCTTCTCGGAAAAACCTCATTCTGTTGATAGTTTGGGGCATAAGCTAATGGAGAATAGCTATTATATGTAGGTACATTGAATCTCGGAGAGTTGTAGTTTGGATGTTGGTATCTCGTTTTCCTGTTTGAGCTTCCTTGGGTTCTTTCATTGTCAAAATTAGGTGCTCCCCCAATGGGTGTAAAATTAGGGTTAATGAATCTTTCAATCCCTGTTTCACCTACTGCCGGTGATTGGACCTGGCCAGAATTGCTACTGCCATTCTGGCCTTCAGGTTGATCCTGCCATTTGTATACCTTAGACTCTTTGTAGTCTATTTGATCTCTTTGGTATTTGGTAATTTTCTTATTTCTGGTGTCCTTATCTACCTTATCTAGAAATTTCTGTGTCTGGGTGATCTTATCCTTAAATTCAGCATTATCTTTAAATGGTTCCAAGGTGGTTTTTAGTTCGCTTATCTTTTCTTCTAATTTATTCATTTTAGTTTTTCTACGTAGTAGAATAAGGCTAATAAGTCTGGCCTCACACTGATTGAAGAAATCGAACCAATCTTTGTTGAGGTCTGGGTCAACCAATCCATCGTTTGGACCCAGATCCCAACGTAACCTTCTTGGTGTCATTTTCATTTTGGAGTACTGCTCCAAGGTTGCTATATCCCACCATACTCGAATCTTTTTCTCAAGCACATTTTTTAGGGATTTAACATTTTGTTCCATATCCTTAGAGACAGCACTTTTGGCTGTGAATATATCTGCTGTATTGCGGTTGTTCATAAACTCAAATATTTCCATTGCTGCAGTTTTAAACACAAGTGGGTGTGTAAGAAATCAGAAAAAAAGGGGGGTTTGGTGCAAACCAAAAACCGCGCAAGTGGTTCAACCGTGTATATATGTATAAATATATAAATATATAATCAATAAATATAAACATAAAATTATATGTGAATATAGATATTAATATAATAATTAATAAATATTAATTATTTACAGGAATTGCTTCCTTGTAGTGAGCGGCAACAAAAAAAGCAAGGTGCTGAACAATTGTTTAAAAGAAGGGTAGTGTCGCGCTCAAACATAAAGTGCTTGTGCAGATAATTAAACCTTAATTCAAAAATTAAAAATTCATGATAGGTGACAATCTAAAAAAATCAATCAATCTGTGCTCAACATTGTAAAGTGCAAACAGTCCATATGCAGCATCAAACAGTCCACATCTCTTTGGTGTCACACAAATTAGCAGAGACTTGATGTTAGTGCAGATTAACCTTCACCTCCACACTTCACCCAGTGATCTAGTAAGGTACTCCTTACCGGAAATATATGACCCCTTAATTATAGGGGGTCACATAGGCAATATCTCCACTCAGTACACACGATCCTCAGCTCCTCTGTTACACAGTGGGTAATCCAGCATCAAGCCCTTATAGTGTAGCTCGGATCAGGTGACAAACATGGGTGGGACAAAAAGGAGACTCTCATGGTGCAGTACATCTAAACATATCGCTTTATTTAAAAAGTATTGCACTTACTCGAATCACCATAAAACAATCGCCTTTCTCATAAAAACATCCAGCGAGGGTTGTGAGCACTGCCGATCGCACAGCGCTCCTCTAACCCGGAAATGGCTACGGTCTCACGTTTCCCTTCCCGACGTACGTTTCGTCAGTACGACCTGACGTCATCAGGGGATCATGTGACCGTATGTTTACTTCTCTTATTTATTGAGAATAAACCGCTTGGCATCCAATCAGAAACTCCTTAGTTTGTAACCCCGCCCGCATGACTCGGATCAGAATCATTAAGGGAGCCTGCTTAGAACAAAAAGGATGATATCATAATATTGCAGCAATGGAGGTGAAGGTTAATCTGCACTAACATCAAGTCTCTGCTAATTTGTGTGACACCAAAGAGATGTGGACTGTTTGATGCTGCATATGGACTGTTTGCACTTTACAATGTTGAGCACAGATTGATTGATTTTTTTAGATTGTCACCTATCATGAATTTTTAATTTTTGAATTAAGGTTTAATTATCTGCACAAGCACTTTATGTTTGAGCGCGACACTACCCTTCTTTTAAACAATTGTTCAGCACCTTGCTTTTTTTGTTGCCGCTCACTACAAGGAAGCAATTCCTGTAAATAATTAATATTTATTAATTATTATATTAATATCTATATTCACATATAATTTTATGTTTATATTTATTGATTATATATTTATATATTTATACATATATACACGGTTGAACCACTTGCGCGGTTTTTGGTTTGCACCAAACCCCCCTTTTTTTCTGAATATACTATATATGTTTATATCCACTCAGTTTATTGCTAAAATGACTGTGAAATTCAAGACGTTGCTGAGTGTAGTAACGTGTCTGCTGCCGCCTTCTGACTGCAGTTATTCTGTCACATAAGCAAACCTGCTACGCATGCGCAGTAAGTATTAAGCTCTTCTTCCTCTTTAAAACTGGTTCATTCAGAATCTGATGTAGCTGTGCATGGCATCCAATCAGCTTCTTACTTCAGCTTGTTCAATTAAGATTTGACAATAAAACCTGGAAGCTGATTGGTTTCTATGCAGAGCTGCACCAGATTTTGCACTTTCCAGTTTTAGTAAATCAACCTCAGTCCAGGTTAGGCAATAGCAATACATTAAAGGAAGGTCAAACAGCACAGTTAGGCCCGGCGGGCAGGTGCAACCATGCGGAGCCACTTACAAACTGTAACAGTGCTCTGTAGACTTGAAAGATGCTGTCCGTGTCTGCAACAAGGAGCGGAATGGGGCCTGGCTGATCCACACTCAAAAAGGAGGTTTCCTGAAGCAAGATAGATTTAGTCCCCACACGATCCCCACTCCTCTGGAACCTCTCCCTACCTCTATGTACTGTCTCTGTCAGACAGGGAACCTGTCCCTACACTAGCCACTCGTATACAGTGTGCCAAATCTGGAAGCCAGAGCCTTAATAAACTTTGCCTCGAGTCACAAGGTCAAGCGTCCAATCAGTTAGCTGCTTCCTGTGACTTCAGGAAATTAACCACTTTAACTCTGCTCACATTGCTGCTACTGGTTATGAGTAAGCGATCTACATCGTGAAACGCGTCAACCCGACACGTCTGTTTGTGCATTGTACTGTCTGTCTGCTTCATCTATGAAGAATAAAGGAGTTCGATTGTTTTCATCTTAAACACCTTGAGTGCGGTCTTTATCTTTTGAAAGTTTCTGTGCTTGGACGGCGGATCCGACCTGCACCAGGTTCTGAACTTGCACCTGAGCGGCCCTCTTCCTTGTGTGCAACGCTTTACCCTAATAAAATTGATGTCCTTTTTTTCATTCAAATAGAGCTTTCTTTTGGTGGTATTTGATCACCTGTGCGATTTTTATTTTTTGCGCTATAAGCAAAAAAAGAGCAACAATTTTGAAAAAAAGCAATATTTCTCTTTCATTCATTCATTGATGGACACAGCTTCATATCTTCATTGACCGTTGGGTTATGCTGCTCTTCCTAGGAGTAGGACACTATGTGGAAAAAGGGTTAACATTATTTAACGAGGCTTTGACTACGCCAATGGGCAATCCCAGGGGGTATACTCCCACTCCCTGTTCAGGAGTAAGGACCTAGCTCCTTGCTGGCCCTAGCTTTATTTTCAAAATTTAAATGGAACCAGTGGCGGCTGGTGCTCAAAATCTTTGGGGTGCTCTAAAAATTTAGGTATTGCTTTGCGGCAAAAAACGCGTGACTTAACAAACAATCATTAGGTTGGTTCAAGATTGACCAGCGTGTTCCTATTCAATGCACAGTGACCAGAATGTCCCACATCAATGCACAGTGACCTGACCAGCATGTCCCCATTAATGCACAGTGACCTGACCAGCATGTCCCATCAATGCACAGTGACCTGACCAGCACGTCCCCATCAATGCACAGTGACCTGATAAGCATGTCCCATCGATGCACAGTCACCTGACCAGCATCAATGTACAGTGACCTGACCAGCATGTCCCATCAATGTACAGTGACCTGATAAGCATGTCCCATCAATGCACAGTGACCTGACCAGCATGTCCCATCAATGCACAGTGACCTGATAAGCATGTCCCATCAATGCACAGGGACCTGATAAGCATGTCCCATCAATGCACAGTGACCTGATAAGCATGTCCCATCAATGCACAGTGACCTGATCAGCATGTCCCATCAAAGCACAGTGACCTGATCAGCATGTCCCATCAATGCACAGTGACCTGATAAGCATATCCCATCAATGCACAGTGACCTGATAAGCATGTCCCATCAATGCACAGTGACCTGATAAACATGTCCCATCAATGCACAGTGACCTGACCAGCATGTCCCCATCAATGCACAGTGACCTGATAAGCATGTCCCATCAATGAACAGTGACCTGATCAGCATGTACCATCGATGCACAGTGACCTGACCAGCATGTCCCATCAATGCACAGTGACCTGATAAGCATGTCCCATCAATGCACATTGACCTGGCAAGCATGTCCCATCAATGCACAGTGACCTGACCAGCATGTCCCATCAATGCACAGTGACCTGATCAGCATGTCCCATGAATGCACAGTGACCTGATCAGCATGTCCCATCAATGCACAGTGACCTGACCAGCATGTCCCATTAATGCACAGTGACCTGATCAGCATGTCCCATCAATGCACAGTGACCTGATCAGCATGTCCCATCAATGCACAGTGACCTGAGACCTGATAAGCATGTCCCATCAATGCACAGTGACCTGACCAGCATGTCCCATCAATGCACAGTGACCTGATAAGCATGTCCCATCAATGCACAGTGACTTAATAAGCATGTCCCATCAATGCAGAGTGACCTGATCAGCATGTCCCATCAATGCACAGTGACCTGATCAGCATGTCCCATCAATGCACAGTGACCTGATCAGCATGTCCCATCAATGCACAGTGACCTGACCAGCATGTCCCATCAATGCACAGTGACCTGATAAGCATGTCCCATCAATGCACAGTGACCTGATAAGCATGTCCCATCAATGCACAGTGACCTGACCAGCATGTCCCATCAATGCACAGTGACTTAATAAGCATGTCCCATGAATGCACAGTGACCTGATCAGCATGTCCCATCAAAGCACAGTGACCTGATAAGCATGTCCCATCAATGCACAGTGACCTGATAAGCATGTCCCATCAATGCACAGTGACATGATAAGCATGTCCCATCAATGCACAGTGACCTGATAAGCATGTCCCATCAATGCACAGTGACCTAAAAAGTATGTCCCATCAATGCACAGTGACCTGATAAGCATGTCCCATCAATGCACAGTGACCTGATAAGCATGTCCCATCAATGTACAGTGACCTGATAAGCATGTCCCATCAATGCACAGTGACCTGATCAGCATGTCCCATCAATGCACAGTGACATGATAAGCATGTCCCATCAATGCACAGTGACCTGATAAGTATGTCCCATCAATGCACAGTGACTTGATAAGCATGTCCCATCAATGCACAGTGACCTGATAAGCATGTCCCATCAATGCACAGTGACCTGATAAGTATTTCCCATCAATGCATAGTGACCTGATCAGCATGTCCCATCAATGTACAGTGACCTGATCAGCATGTCCCATCAATGCACAGTGATTTGATCAGCATTTCCCATCAATGCAAAGTGACTTATAAGCATGTCCCATCAATGCACAGTGACCTGATCAGCATGTCCCATCAATGCACATTGATCTGATCAGCATGTCCCATCAATGCACAGTGACCTGATAAGCATGTCCCATCAATGCACAGTGACCTGATAAGCATGTCCCATCAATGCACAGTGACCTGACTAGCATGTCCCATCAATGCACAGTGACCTGACCAGCATGTCCCATCAATGCACAGTGACCTGATCAGCATCAATGCACAGTGACCTGATCAGCATGTCCCATCAATGCACAGTGACCTGATCAGCATGTCCCATCAATGCACAGTGACCTGATCAGCATGTCCCATCAATGCACAGTGACCTGATCAGCATGTCCCATTAATGCACAGTGACCTGATCAGCATGTCCCATCAATGCACAGTGACCTGATCAGCATGTCCCATCAATGCACAGTGACCTGACCAGCATGTCCCATCAATGCACAGTGACCTGATCAGCATGTCCTATCAATGCACAGTGACATGATAAGCATGTCCCATCAATGCACAGTGACTTGATAAGCATGTCCCATCAATGCACAGTGACCTGACCAGCATGTCCCATCAATGCACAGTGACCTGATCAGCATCAATGCACAGTGACCTGATCAGCATGTCCCATCAATGCACAGTGACCTGATCAGCATGTCCCATCAATGCACAGTGACCTGATCAGCATGTCCCATCAATGCACAGTGACCTGATCAGCATGTCCCATCAATGCACAGTGACCTGACCAGCATGTCCCATCAATGCACAGTGACCTGATCAGCATGTCCCATCAATGCACAGTGACATGATAAGCATGTCCCATCAATGCACAGTGACTTGATAAGCATGTCCCATCAATGCACAGTGTCCTGATCAGCATGTCCCGTCAATGCACAGTGACCTGACCAGCATGTCCCATCAATGCACAGTGACATGATAAGCATGTCCCATCAATGCACAGTGACCTGATAAGCATGTCCCATCAATGCTCAGTGACCTGATAAGTATGTCCCATCAATGCACAGTGACCTGATAAGCATGTCCCATCAATGCACAGTGACCTGATCAGCATGTCCCATCAATAAACAGTGACCTAATCAGCATGTCCCATTAATGCACAGTGACCTGATAAGCATGTCCCATCAATGCACAGTGACCTGATAAGCATGTCCCATCAATGCACAGTGACCTGACCAGCATGTCCCATCAATACACAGTGACCTGACCAGCATGTCCCATCAATGCACAGTGATCTGGTAAGCATGTCCCATCAATGTACAGTGACCTGATAAGCATGTCCCATCAATGCACAGTGACCTGATCAGCATGTCCCATCAATGCACAGTGACCTGACCAGCATGTCCCATCAATGCACAGTGATTTGATCAGCATGTCCCATCAATGCACAGTGACTTATAAGCATGTCCCATCAATGCACAGTGACCTGATCAGCATGTCCCATCAATGCACAGTGACCTGATCAGCATGTCCCATCAATGCACAGTGACCTGACCAGCATGTCCCATCAATGCACAGTGACCTGATCAGCATGTCCCATCAATGCACAGTGACATGATAAGCATGTCCCATCAATGCACAGTGACTTGATAAGCATGTCCCATCAATGCACAGTGTCCTGATCAGCATGTCCCGTCAATGCACAGTGACCTGACCAGCATGTCCCATCAATGCACAGTGACATGATAAGCATGTCCCATCAATGCACAGTGACCTGATAAGCATGTCCCATCAATGCTCAGTGACCTGATAAGTATGTCCCATCAATGCACAGTGACCTGATAAGCATGTCCCATCAATGCACAGTGACCTGATCAGCATGTCCCATCAATAAACAGTGACCTAATCAGCATGTCCCATTAATGCACAGTGACCTGATAAGCATGTCCCATCAATGCACAGTGACCTGACCAGCATGTCCCATCAATACACAGTGACCTGACCAGCATGTCCCATCAATGCACAGTGATCTGGTAAGCATGTCCCATCAATGTACAGTGACCTGATAAACATGTCCCATCAATGCACAGTGACCTGATCAGCATGTCCCATCAATGCACAGTGACCTGACCAGCATGTCCCATCAATGCACAGTGATTTGATCAGCATGTCCCATCAATGCACAGTGACTTATAAGCATGTCCCATCAATGCACAGTGACCTGATCAGCATGTCCCATCAATGCACAGTGATCTGATCAGCATGTCCCATCAATGCACAGTGACCTGATAAGCATGTCCCATCAATGCACAGTGACCTGATAAGCATGTCCCATCAATGCACAGTGACCTGACTAGCATGTCCCATCAATGCACAGTGACCTGACCAGCATGTCCCATCAATGCACAGTGACCTGATCAGCATCAATGCACAGTGACCTGATCAGCATGTCCCATCAATGCACAGTGACCTGATCAGCATGTCCCATCAATGCACAGTGACCTGATCAGCATGTCCCATCAATGCACAGTGACCTGATCAGCATGTCCCATCAAAGCACAGTGATCTGATCAGCATGTCCCATCAATGCACAGTGACCTGACTAGCATGTCCCATCAATGCACAGTGACCTGACCAGCATGTCCCATCAATGCACAGTGACCTGATCAGCATCAATGCACAGTGACCTGATCAGCATGTCCCATCAATGCACAGTGACCTGATCAGCATGTCCCATCAATGCACAGTGACCTGATCAGCATGTCCCATCAATGCACAGTGACCTGATCAGCATGTCCCATCAATGCACAATGACCTGACCAGCATGTCCCATCAATGCACAGTGACCTGATCAGCATGTCCCATCAATGCACAGTGACATGATAAGCATGTCCCATCAATGCACAGTGCCTTGATAAGCATGTCCCATCAATGCACAGTGTCCTGATCAGCATGTCCCGTCAATGCACAGTGACCTGACCAGCATGTCCCATCAATGCACAGTGACATGATAAGCATGTCCCATCAATGCACAGTGACCTGATAAGCATGTCCCATCAATGCTCAGTGACCTGATAAGTATGTCCCATCAATGCACAGTGACCTGATAAGCATGTCCCATCAATGCACAGTGACCTGATCAGCATGTCCCATCAATAAACAGTGACCTAATCAGCATGTCCCATTAATGCACAGTGACCTGATAAGCATGTCCCATCAATGCACAGTGACCTGATAAGCATGTCCCATCAATGCACAGTGACCTGACCAGCATGTCCCATCAATACACAGTGACCTGACCAGCATGTCCCATCAATGTACAGTGACCTGATAAGCATGTCCCATCAATGCACAGTGACCTGATCAGCATGTCCCATCAATGCACAGTGACCTGACCAGCATGTCCCATCAATGCACAGTGATTTGATCAGCATGTCCCATCAATGCACAGTGACTTATAAGCATGTCCCATCAATGCACAGTGACCTGATCAGCATGTCCCATCAATGCACAGTGATCTGATCAGCATGTCCCATCAATGCACAGTGACCTGATAAGCATGTCCCATCAATGCACAGTGACCTGATAAGCATGTCCCATCAATGCACAGTGACCTGACTAGCATGTCCCATCAATGCACAGTGACCTGACCAGCATGTCCCATCAATGCACAGTGACCTGATCAGCATCAATGCACAGTGACCTGATCAGCATGTCCCATCAATGCACAGTGACCTGATCAGCATGTCCCATCAATGCACAGTGACCTGATCAGCATGTCCCATCAATGCACAGTGACCTGATCAGCATGTCCCATCAATGCACAGTGACCTGATCAGCATGTCCCATCAATGCACAGTGACCTGATCAGCATGTCCCATCAATGCACAGTGACCTGACCAGCATGTCCCATCAATGCACAGTGACCTGATCAGCATGTCCCATCAATGCACAGTGACATGATAAGCATGTCCCATCAATGCACAGTGACTTGATAAGCATGTCCCATCAATACACAGTGACCTGACCAGCATGTCCCATCAATGCACAGTGATCTGATAAGCATGTCCCATCAATGCACAGTGACCTGATAGGCATGTCCCATCAATGCACAGTTACCTGATCAGCATGTCCCATCAATGCACAGTGACCTGATCAGCATGTCCCATCAATGCACAGTGACCTGACTAGCATGTCCCATCAATGCACAGCGACCTGATAAGCATGTCCCATCAATGCACAGTGACCTGACCAGCATGTGTCATCAATGCACAGTGACCTGATCAGCATGTCCCATCAATGCACAATGACCTGATCAGCATGTCTCATCAATGCACAGTGACCTGATCAGCATGTCCCATCAATGCACAGTGACCTGATAATCATGTCCCATCAATGCACAGTGACCTGACCAGCATGCCCCATCAATGCACAGTGACCTGACCAGCATGTCCCATCCATGCACAGTGACCTGTTAAGCATGTCCCATCAATGCACAGTGATCTGATAAGCATGTCCCATCAATGCACAGTGACCTGACCAGCATGCCCCATCAATGCACAGTGACCTGACCAGCATGTCCCATCCATGCACAGTGACCTGTTAAGCATGTCCCATCAATGCACAGTGATCTGATAAGCATGTCCCATCAATGCACAGTGACCTGACCAGCATGCCCCATCAATGCACAGTGACCTGACCAGCATGTCCCATCCATGCACAGTGACTTGATCAGCATGTCCCATCAATGCACAGTGATCTGATCAGCATGTCCCATCAATGCACAGTGACCTGATCAGCATGTCCCATCAATGCACAGTGACCTGATCAGCATGTCCCATCAATGCACAGTGACATGATAAGCATGTCCCATCAATGCACAGTGACTTGATAAGCATGTCCCATCAATGCACAGTGTCCTGATCAGCATGTCCCGTCAATGCACAGTGACCTGACCAGCATGTCCCATCAATGCACAGTGACATGATAAGCATGTCCCATCAATGCACAGTGACCTGATAAGCATGTCCCATCAATGCTCAGTGACCTGATAAGTATGTCCCATCAATGCACAGTGACCTGATAAGCATGTCCCATCAATGCACAGTGACCTGATCAGCATGTCCCATCAATAAACAGTGACCTAATCAGCATGTCCCATTAATGCACAGTGACCTGATAAGCATGTCCCATCAATGCACAGTGACCTGATAAGCATGTCCCATCAATGCACAGTGACCTGACCAGCATGTCCCATCAATACACAGTGACCTGACCAGCATGTCCCATCAATGCACAGTGATCTGGTAAGCATGTCCCATCAATGTACAGTGACCTGATAAGCATGTCCCATCAATGCACAGTGACCTGATCAGCATGTCCCATCAATGCACAGTGACCTAATCAGCATGTCCCATTAATGCACAGTGACCTGATAAGCATGTCCCATCAATGCACAGTGACCTGATAAGCATGTCCCATCAAAGCACAGTGACCTGACCAGCATGTCCCATCAATACACAGTGACCTGACCAGCATGTCCCATCAATGTACAGTGACCTGATAAGCATGTCCCATCAATGCACAGTGACCTGATCAGCATGTCCCATCAATGCACAGTGACCTGACCAGCATGTCCCATCAATGCACAGTGATTTGATCAGCATGTCCCATCAATGCACAGTGACTTATAAGCATGTCCCATCAATGCACAGTGACCTGATCAGCATGTCCCATCAATGCACAGTGATCTGATCAGCATGTCCCATCAATGCACAGTGACCTGATAAGCATGTCCCATCAATGCACAGTGACCTGATAAGCATGTCCCATCAATGCACAGTGACCTGACTAGCATGTCCCATCAATGCACAGTGACCTGACCAGCATGTCCCATCAATGCACAGTGACCTGATCAGCATCAATGCACAGTGACCTGATCAGCATGTCCCATCAATGCACAGTGACCTGATCAGCATGTCCCATCAATGCACAGTGACCTGATCAGCATGTCCCATCAATGCACAGTGACCTGACCAGCATGTCCCATCAATGCACAGTGACCTGATCAGCATGTCCCATCAATGCACAGTGACATGATAAGCATGTCCCATCAATGCACAGTGACTTGATAAGCATGTCCCATCAATGCACAGTGTCCTGATCAGCATGTCCCGTCAATGCACAGTGACCTGACCAGCATGTCCCATCAATGCACAGTGACATGATAAGCATGTCCCATCAATGCACAGTGACCTGATAAGCATGTCCCATCAATGCTCAGTGACCTGATAAGTATGTCCCATCAATGCACAGTGACCTGATAAGCATGTCCCATCAATGCACAGTGACCTGATCAGCATGTCCCATCAATAAACAGTGACCTAATCAGCATGTCCCATTAATGCACAGTGACCTGATAAGCATGTCCCATCAATGCACAGTGACCTGATAAGCATGTCCCATCAATGCACAGTGACCTGACCAGCATGTCCCATCAATACACAGTGACCTGACCAGCATGTCCCATCAATGCACAGTGATCTGATAAGCATGTCCCATCAATG
Source organism: Pelophylax lessonae (assembly GCF_965119305.1). Lineage (NCBI taxonomy): Eukaryota > Metazoa > Chordata > Amphibia > Anura > Ranidae > Pelophylax > Pelophylax lessonae. Next base: position 33,240,430 of record NC_138780.1, read on the forward strand.
CACAGTGACCTGACCAGCATGCCCCATCAATGCACAGTGACTTGATAAGCATGTCCCATCAATGCACAGTGACCTGATCAGCATGTCCAATCAATGCACAGTGACCTGATAAGCATGTCCCATCAATGCACAGTGACCTGATAGGCATGTCCCATCAATGCACAGTTACCTGATCAGCATGTCCCATCAATGCACAGTGACCTGACTAGCATGTCCCATCAATGCACAGCGACCTGATAAGCATGTCCCATCAATGCACAGTGACCTGACCAGCATGTGTCATCAATGCACAGTGACCTGATCAGCATGTCCCATCAATGCACAATGACCTGATCAGCATGTCTCATCAATGCACAGTGACCTGATCAGCATGTCCCATCAATGCACAGTGACCTGATAATCATGTCCCATCAATGCACAGTGACCTGACCAGCATGCCCCATCAATGCACAGTGACCTGACCAGCATGTCCCATCCATGCACAGTGACCTGTTAAGCATGTCCCATCAATGCACAGTGATCTGATAAGCATGTCCCATCAATGCACAGTGACCTGAGCAGCATGCCCCATCAATGCACAGTGACCTGACCAGCATGTCCCATCAATACACAGTGACCTGACCTGCATGTCCCATCAATGCACAGTGATCTGATAAGCATGTCCCATCAATGCACAGTGACCTGACCAGCATGCCCCATCAATGCACAGTGACCTGACCAGCATGTCCCATCAATACACAGTGACCTGACCTGCATGTCCCATCAATGCACAGTGATCTGATAAGCATGTCCCATCAATGCACAGTGACCTGACCAGCATGCCCCATCAATGCACAGTGACTTGATAAGCATGTCCCATCAATGCACAGTGACCTGATAAGCATGTCCCATCAATGCACAGTGACCTGATAGGCATGTCCCATCAATGCACAGTTACCTGATCAGCATGTCCCATCAATGCACAGTGACCTGATCAGCATGTCCCATCAATGCACAGTGACCTGACTAGCATGTCCCATCAATGCACAGCGACCTGATAAGCATGTCCCATCAATGCACAGTGACCTGACCAGCATGTGTCATCAATGCACAGTGACCTGATCAGCATGTCCCATCAATGCACAATGACCTGATCAGCATGTCTCATCAATGCACAGTGACCTGATCAGCATGTCCCATCAATGCACAGTGACCTGATAATCATGTCCCATCAATGCACAGTGACCTGACCAGCATGCCCCATCAATGCACAGTGACCTGACCAGCATGTCCCATCCATGCACAGTGACCTGTTAAGCATGTCCCATCAATGCACAGTGATCTGATAAGCATGTCCCATCAATGCACAGTGACCTGACCAGCATGCCCCATCAATGCACAGTGACCTGACCAGCATGTCCCATCCATGCACAGTGACTTGATCAGCATGTCCCATCAATGCACAGTGATCTGATCAGCATGTCCCATCAATGCACAGTGACCTGATCAGCATGTCCCATCAATGCACAGCGACCTGATCAGCATGTCCCATCAATGCACAGTGACTTGACCAGCATGTCTCATCAATGCACAGTGACATGATAAGCATGTCCCATCAATGCACAGTGACCTGATCAGCATGTCCCATCAATGCACAGTGACCTGATCAGCATGTCCCATCAATGCACAGTGACATGATAAGCATGTCCCATCAATGCACAGTGACCTGATCAGCATGTCCCATTAATGCACAGTGACCTGATAGGCATGTCCCATCAATGCACAGTGACCTGATCGGCATGTCCCATCAATGCACAGTGACCTGATCGGCATGTCCCATCAATGCACAGTGACCTGATCGGCATGTCCCATCAATGCACAGTGACCTGATCAGCATGTCCCATCAATGCACAGTGACCTGATCGGCATATCCCATCAATGCACAGTGACCTGATCAGCATGTCCCATCAATGCACAGTGACCTGACCAGCATGTCCCATCAATGCACAGTGACCTGATCAGCATTAGTGATGTCGCGAACCTAAAATTCGCCGTTCGCGAACGGCGAACGCGAACATCGGCAAATGTTCGCGAACCGGCGAACCGGGCGAACCGCCATAGACTTCAATAGGCAGGCGAATTTTAAAACACACAGGGACTCTTTCTGGCCACAATAGTGATGGAAAAGTTGTTTCAAGGGGACTAACACCTGGACTGTGGCATGCCGGAGAGGGATCACGCAAAAAAAAGTTCTTAAAAATTATAATTTTTTGATAGAGAGACAATTATTGGAAAAATTAAAAAAAAATAAAAATAAAAAATTTCTTTGGATTTAGCATCTGGGGGGTCTAAAAAGTGTACCTGTGAAGTTTCAGCTCTGTAGCATGTCCAGAACCCCTAAAAAACAGCATTTGTCTTATATTTTCAGGAATATGGCTTCTCTGCGGCTGGCTTTTTCTCTTGCAGGCATTTATCGGGCATTTTTTTAGGCAGGCATGTCATTTTTTGTATTTAGTGTCTGGGGGGTCTAAAAAGTGTACCTGTCAAGTTTCAGCTCTGTAGCATGTCCAGAACCCCTAAAAAACAGCATTTTTCTTATATTTTCAGGAATATGGCTTCTCTGCGGCTGGCTTTTCACTTGCAGGCATTTAGCGGGCATTTTTTTAGGCAGGCATGTCATTTTTTGTATTTAGTGTCTGGGGGGTCTAAAAAGTGTACCTGTCAAGTTTCAGCTCTGTAGCATGTCCAGAACCCCTAAAAAACAGCATTTTTATTATATTTTCAGTAATACGGCTTCTCTGCGGCTGGCTTTTTCTCTTGCAGGCATTTATCGGGCATTTTTTTAGGCAGGCATGTCATTTTTTGTATTTAGTGTCTGGGGGGTCTAAAAAGTGTACCTGTCAAGTTTCAGCTCTGTAGCATGTCCAGAACCCCTAAAAAACAGCATTTTTCTTATATTTTCAGGAATACGGCTTCTCTGCGGCTGGCTTTTTCTCTTGCAGGCATTTAGCGGGCATTTTTTTAGGCAGGCATGTCATTTTTTGTATTTAGTGTCTGGGGGGTCTAAAAAGTGTACCTGTCAAGTTTCAGCTCTGTAGCATGTCCAGAACCCCTAAAAAACAGCATTTTTATTATATTTTCAGGAATATGGCTTCTCTGCGGCTGGCTTTTTCTCTTGCAGGCATTTATCGGGCATTTTTTTAGGCAGGCAAGTCATTTTTTGTATTTAGTGTCTGGGGGGTCTAAAAAGTGTACCTGTCACGTTTCAGCTCTGTAGCATGTCCAGAACCCCTAAAAAACAGCATTTTTCTTATATTTTCAGGAATATGGCTTCTCTGCGGCTGGCTTTTTCTCTTGCAGGCATTTAGCGGGCATTTTTTTAGGCAGGCATGTCATTTTTTGTATTTAGTGTCTGGGGGGTCTAAAAAGTGTACCTGTCAAGTTTCAGCTCTGTAGCATGTCCAGAACCCCTAAAAAACAGCATTTTTATTATATTTTCAGTAATACGGCTTCTCTGCGGCTGGCTTTTTCTCTTGCAGGCATTTATCGGGCATTTTTTTAGGCAGGCATGTCATTTTTTGTATTTAGTGTCTGGGGGGGTCTAAAAAGTGTACCTGTCAAGTTTCAGCTCTGTAGCATGTCCAGAACCCCTAAAAAACAGCATTTTTCTTATATTTTCAGGAATACGGCTTATCTGCGGCTGGCTTTTTCTCTTGCAGGCATTTAGCGGGCATTTTTTTAGGCAGGCATGTCATTTTTTGTATTTAGTGTCTGGGGGGTCTAAAAAGTGTACCTGTCAAGTTTCAGCTCTGTAGCATGTCCAGAACCCCTAAAAAACAGCATTTTTATTATATTTTCAGTAATACGGCTTCTCTGCGGCTGGCTTTTTCTCTTGCAGGCATTTATCGGGCATTTTTTTAGGCAGGCATGTCATTTTTTTTGTATTTAGTGTCTGGGGGGTCTAAAAAGTGTACCTGTCAAGTTTCAGCTCTGTAGCATGTCCAGAACCCCTAAAAAACAGCATTTTTCTTATATTTTCAGGAATACGGCTTCTCTGCGGCTGGCTTTTTCTCTTGCAGGCATTTAGCGGGCATTTTTTTAGGCAGGCATGTCATTTTTTGTATTTAGTGTCTGGGGGGTCTAAAAAGTGTACCTGTCAAGTTTCAGCTCTGTAGCATGTCCAGAACCCCTAAAAAACAGCATTTTTCTTATATTTTCAGGAATACGGCTTCTCTGCGGCTGGCTTTTTTTCTTGCAGGCATTTAGCGGGCATTTTTTTAGGCAGGCATGTCATTTTTTGTATTTAGTGTCTGGGGGGTCTAAAAAGTGTACCTGTCAAGTTTCAGCTCTGTAGCATGTCCAGAACCCCTAAAAAACAGCATTTTTCTTATATTTTCAGGAATACGGCTTCTCTGCGGCTGGCTTTTTCTCTTGCAGGCATTTAGCGGGCATTTTTTTAGGCAGGCATGTCATTTTTTGTATTTAGTGTCTGGGGGGTCTAAAAAGTGTAACTGTCAAGTTTCAGCTCTGTAGCATGTCCAGAACCCCTAAAAAACAGCATTTTTCTTATATTTTCAGGAATACGGCTTCTCTGCGGCTGGCTTTTTTTCTTGCAGGCATATATATCAGTGGTGGGTGGGCAGTGGCACAGTACACTCTCTGTGGACCTGACAGCAGTCACTGGCACCCAGGCAACTGCAATTAAAAAATATATATATTTTTTTTTTACTTTGCAAGCTGCTGTGCCACCTTATATATAAGTGGTGGGTGGGCACACAGTGGCACTGCAGTGGGCACAGTACACTCTGTGGACCTGACAGTAACTGGCAGCCCAGGCAACTGCAATAATAAAAAATATTTTTTTTTTTCAATTTATTGCAACAAGATGCTGTGCCACCGTATATATATCAGTGGTGGGCAGTGCACTGCAGTGGGTACAGTGCACTCTGTGGACCTGACACAGCACTCACTGCAATTATGACAGAGGAAAAAAAAAATATTTTTTTAAAATGCAAGGTACTGTGCCTGTGCCACCCGAAATGAGTGTGGTGTGCACACAGTACAGTCTGTGGTAGGTCTGTGGCCTCTCACACACAGCGGGCAGGCAACTGCAGTGTACAATAGATATATATAGATATATATATAAAGAAAAAACTCTATTACCTTACCAGCCCTTAAAAGGGCTTTTGGGGACACTATATATATATATATATGTATATATATAAATAAAAAAAATCCTCAATTACCAGCCCTTAAAAGGGCTTTTGGGGACACTAGATAGATATAGATATATATATATATATATATATATATAAGAAGAAACAACTCAATTACCAGCCCTTAAAAGGGCTTTTGGGGACGCTAGGTATATATATATATATATATATATATATATATATATATAAAAAAAAAAAAACACAAATACCAGCCCTTAGAAGGGCTTTTTGGGGTGCTGATATTACAGCAGTAGTGGACCAAGAACACTGCAAGACCAGGAACACTGACTAACTGTCCCTAGCTTAACAGCAGCAGCAGCAGCAGCTCTCTCCCTACTCTCACTACACACACTGCTTCAGAATGATCTAAGATGGATGCTGCCCTTGCTTATTTATAGGAGGTGGGAGGGTGTGGGAGGGAGGTATGCTGATTGGCTGGAAATGTGTCTGCTGACTGTAAAGTTCAGGGTCAAAGTTTGCCTCAATGATGTCTTATGGGGGGCGGACCGAACATCGCATATGTTCGCCGGCAGCGGCGAACGCGAACATGCTAAGTTCGCCAGGAACTGTTCGCCGGCGAACAGTTCTATACATCTCTAATCAGCATGTCCCATCAATGCACAGTGACCTGATCGGCATGTCCCATCAATGCACAGTGACCTGATCAGCATATCCCATCAATGCACAGTGACCTGATCAGCATGTCCCATCAATGCACAGTGACCTGACCAGCATGTCCCATCAATGCACAGTGACCTGACCAGCATGTCCCATCAATGCACGGTGACTTGATAAGCATGTCCCATCAATGCACAGTGACCTGATCAGCATGTCCCATCAATGCACAGTGACCTGACCAGCATGTCCCATCAATGCACAGTGACATGATAAGCATGTCCCATCAATGCACAGTGACATGATAAGCATGTCCCATCAATGCTCAGTGACCTGATAAGTATGTCCCATCAATGCACAGTGACCTGATAGGCATGTCCAATCAATGCACAGTGACCTGATAAGCATGTCCCATCAACAGAGATGTATAGTAACGAAGTAGAACTACTTAAGTACTGTACTTAAGTACTGAAAAGCGGTATCTGTACTTTCCTAGAGTATAATTTTTTTCTCCTACTTCCACTTTTACTTCACTACATTTTTTCAATGATTTCGATACTTCTACTCAAGTATTTTTTTTTTGTGCTGCATAGTTACTCGTTACAATTATAAAAATTACCACTGCCAGAACAGTAGATGGCAGGTTGCATAAAGCTCAAAAAAATGTGTATAATGTCATGTGTAAATCAGCGCATACGAAAATAAAGGCTGTGTATAATAAAAGCTGCTATACCAAATCTTTCCAATAAAAAGAAAATATGAAACAAACAAATAAATGGTGCTACAGCGCTTAAAGTGCATCAAGAAACTACTAACAAACACAGGTTAATCATTTGAATAAATAATTTGAAATAATAAAAACCAATATGATGTTCAAACTTTTGACTTCTTTCTTTAATAACTACATAACACAGTACTTGTACTTCTACTTTCAGTACTTGAGTAGAATTTTTTTTTCAAAACTACTGGTACTTTTTACTTTTAGTACTTAAGTAGCAAATTTTTTGAAAAAACTACTTGCAATACTTAAGTAAAAAAAATGTTGAATACTTTAGTACTTCTACTTAAGTAACTTTTTCTGCGAGCACTTCCACTTCTACTCAAGTCACTTTTTGATCGAGCACTTGTACTTTTACTCAAGTAGAAATTTAGAGTACTTTATACAAGTCTGCCCATCAATGCACAGTGACCTGATAAGTATGTCCCATCAATTCACAGTGACCTGATAAGTATGTCCCATCAATGCACAGTGACCTGATAGGCATGTCCCATCAATGCACAGTGACCTGATCAGCATGTCCCATCAATGCACAGTGACCTGATCAGCATGTCCCATCAATGCACAGTGACCTGACTAGCATGTCCCATCAATGCACAGCGACCTGATAAGCATGTCCCATCAATGCACAGTGACCTGATCATCATGTCCCATTGATGCACAGTGACTTGATCAGCATGTGTCATCAATGCACAGTGACCTGATCAGCATGTCTCATCAATGCACAGTGACCTGATCAGCATGTCCCATCAATGCACAGTGACCTGATAATCATGTCCCATCAATGCACAGTGACCTGACCAGCATGTCCCATCCATGCACAGTGACCTGTTAAGCATGTCCCATCAATGCACAGTGATCTGATAAGCATGTCCCATCAATGCACAGTGACCTGACCAGCATGCCCCATCAATGCACAGTGACCTGACCAGCATGTCCCATCCATGCACAGTGACTTGATCAGCATGTCCCATCAATGCACAGTGATCTGATCAGCATGTCCCATCAATGCACAGTGACCTGATCAGCATGTCCCATCAATGCACAGTGACCTGATCAGCATGTCCCATCAATGCACAGTGACCTGACCAGCATGTCTCATCAATGCACAGTGACATGATAAGCATGTCCCATCAATGCACAGTGACCTGATCAGCATGTCCCATCAATGCACAGTGACCTGATCAGCATGTCCCATCAATGCACAGTGACATGATAAGCATGTCCCATCAATGCACAGTGACCTGATCAGCATGTCCCATTAATGCACAGTGACCTGATAGGCATGTCCCATTAATGCACAGTGACCTGATAGGCATGTCCCATCAATGCACAGTGACCTGATCAGCATGTCCCATCAATGCACAGTGACCTGATCGGCATGTCCCATCAATGCACAGTGACCTGATCGGCATGTCCCATCAATGCACAGTGACCTGATCGGCATGTCCCATCAATGCACAGTGACCTGATCGGCATGTCCCATCAATGCACAGTGACCTGATCGGCATGTCCCATCAATGCACAGTGACCTGATCGGCATGTCCCATCAATGCACAGTGACCTGATCAGCATATCCCATCAATGCACAGTGACCTGATCAGCATGTCCCATCAATGCACAGTGACCTGACCAGCATGTCCCATCAATGCACAGTGACCTGACCAGCATGTCCCATCAATGCACAGTGACTTGATAAGCATGTCCCATCAATGCACAGTGACCTGATCAGCATGTCCCATCAATGCACAGTGACCTGACCAGCATGTCCCATCAATGCACAGTGACATGATAAGCATGTCCCATCAATGCACAGTGACCTGATAAGTATGTCCCATCAATGCACAGTGACCTGATAGGCATGTCCCATCAATGCACAGTGACCTGATAAGCATGTGTAAGGGATTAGGGATGATCGAACGGTTCGGGTTCACCATCCGTTCGGCCCGAACATTGGGTGTTCGAGGTTCGGCCGAATTTAGAACTTTTTGCCCTAAAAAGTTCGGAATTCGGCAACCAGAACCGACCAAAATGCAATGCTTCAGGAAATGGGCTTTATAAGCCCGTGATTGGACCAGAACCATTAGCAAAAGCCAATTGAGGGGGCAGGAGAATGCTAGGAATGTGATTGGAGTGACTAGGGGGTCCCTAGACCAATCATTAGTGAATACGCCCCCCAGTATATAAGATCGCCCCCGCCATATTCCTAGCATTGTTATACTGGACATGGAAGAGAGTGGAAGCAGTTCTGTTAATTTTACTTTAAAAGTGTCATTTAGTTATTTATTAGTGTGAGGAAAGGGATATCTAGTGTAGTTAGAGTGCTCCTTTACACTTAAGTTAGCTTCAAAAATTTAGTTTCTGTAGGGAAAGTGTTAAGTGTAAGGGGACCGTAGTGTAGTGTAGGGTTAACTGGCAGTGACTGCTATGGCAGGGTGACAAAACCCTTCCATAGCAGGGTGACCGCTATAGAGAAATGATCATTTCTCTGAATTGCTTCGGCACAGGAATATGGCTTCTCACCAGCCAAGCATTTTTTATGCTGCAGGAGATGCCACTGCCAGTGCTTTTTTGAGGACATGTTTGATGTCAGACATGACATCTGAACATGTGTATAGGGGGTATATATACACATATATGTCTGTATATATACCCCTAGACATATATAGGTGTGATAGTAGCAGAAATAAATGCTTGCGCTAATGAAATCATTTACAGTAATATATTTCTGCTACTATCACACCTATATATGGCTTGGTGTCTATATACATATAATTATGTGTGTATATATACCACTATACACAAGTTCAGATGTTTTGCCTGCCTCAAAAGAAGCCAAAAAAATGCCAAAAAAGCGCTAGCGTCAAAAAAAAAAAATGCCCAGGTGTGTTTTTGCTGGCATTTTTGGGGGGGTTTTGGAGGCAGGCAAAACATCTGAACTTGTGTATAGTGGTGTATATACACACATCCATATATTTATATACACACCTAGACATATATAGGTGTGATAGTAGCAGAAATATATGCTTGCGCTAATGAAATAATTTACAGTAATATATTTCTGCTACTATCACACCTATATATGGCTTGGTGTCTATATACATATAATTATGTGTGTATATATACCACTATACACAAGTTCAGATGTTTTGCCTGCCTCAAAAGAAGCCAAAAAAATGCCAAAAAAGCGCTAGCGTCAAAAAAAAAATGCCCAGGTGTGTTTTTGCTGGCATTTTTTGGAGGGTTTTGGAGGCAGGCAAAACATCTGAACTTGTGCACAGTACCACTATACACAAGTTCAGATGTTTTTCCTGACTGCAAAGAACCCAAAAAAATGCCTGCTTTGAAACCGGCAAGGTGTGAAAACCGAGGAGAGAAGCTAACCCCCTGAGTTGAAAGTTTTCTAATACATACAATCCTTTTTTTTTCTGGTTCTGGACATGCTACAGAGCTGAAACTTCACAGGTACACCTTTTAGACCCCCCAGACACAAAATCACACAAAAAAAGTTCTTAAAAATTGTCATTTTTGATAAAAAAGCCAATTATTGAAAAAAAAAAAAGAGATTTTTCGATTTTTACTTTGGATTTCAGATCTGGGGGGTCTAAAAAGTGTACATGTGAAGTTTCAGCTCTGTAGCATGTCCAGAACCATAAAAAAAAAAGATCGTTTGTATTAGAAAACTTTCAGATCACCAATATGGCTTCTCGGTTTCCACACCTTGCTGGTTTAATAGAAGGCATTTTTTTGGGTTCTTTGCAGTTAGGAAAAACATCTGATCTTGTGTATAGTGGTACTGTGCACAAGTTCTGATGTTTTGCCTGCCTCCAAACACCCCCAAAAAATGCCAGCAAAAACACACCTGGGCATTTTATTTTTTGACGCTAGCGTTTTTTTGGCATTTTTGGGGGTTCTTTTGAGGCAGGCAAAACATCTGAACTTGTGTATAGTGGTATATATACACACATAATTATATGTATATAGACACCTAGCCATGTATAGGTGTGATAGTAGCAGAAATATATTACTGTAAATGATTTCATTAGCGCAAGCATATATTTCTGCTACTATCACACCTATATATGTCTAGGTGTGTATATAAATATATGTATGTGTGTATATACACCACTATACACAAGTTCAGATGTTTTGCCTGCCTCAAAAGAACCCCAAAAAATGCCAAAAAAAACGCTAGCGTCAAAAAAAAAAAATGCCCAGGTATGTTTTTGCTGGCATTTTTTGGGGGTTTTTGGAGGCAGGCAAAACATCAGAACTTGTGCACAGTACCACTATACACAAGTTCAGATGTTTTTCCTGACTGCAAAGAACCCAAAAAAATGCCTGCTATTAAACCGGCAAGGTGTTACAGCAGCGAAGCCAACCTCCTGTGCTGAAAGTTTTCTAATACAAACAATCTTTTTTTTATGGTTCTGGACATGCTACAGAGCTGAGACTTCACATGTACACTTTTTAGACCCCCCAGATACTAAATCCAAAGTAAAAATCAAAAAATCTTTTTTTTTTTTAAATTTTTCAATAATTGGCTTTTTTTATCAAAAATGACAATTTTTAAGAACTTTTTTTTGTGTGATTTTGTGTCTTGGGGGGTCTAAAAGGTGTACCTGTGAAGTTTCAGCTCTGTAGCATGTCCAGAACCAGAAAAAAAGATCATATAGGTGTTAAAGGAGGGTCCCACATCCCTGTTCTACTGAAAAATTATATTTTTTTTTTCATGGTTCTGGACATGCTACAGAGCTGAAACTTCACATATACACGTTTTAGACCCCCCAGATACTAAATCCAGTCAAAATAAAAAAATCTCTCTTTTTTTTTTTTTTTTCAATAATTGGCTTTTTTATCAAAAATGACAATTTTTAAGAACTTTTTTTGTGTGATTAATAGTTAACCACTTTACCACCGGAGGATTTTGCTGTCTTCCGTCCAGGCCACTTTTTGTGATTCAGCGCTGTGCGACTTCAACTGACAATTGCGCGGTCGTGCGACGCCGTACCCAAACGAAATTCACGTCCTTTTTTTCCCACAAACAGAGCTTTCTTTTGGTGGTATTTGATCACCTGTGCGATTTTTACTTTTTGCGCTATAAACAAAAAAATAGCGTTTATTTTGAAAAAATAACAATATTTTTAACATTTTTTTATATGAAATTCCCCCCAAAAAAGATGTAAAATCCAATTTTTTTAAAAATTTTTGGCCAATTTGTTTTCTGCTACCTATGTTTGGTAAAAAAAATCGCAATAAGCGTATTTTGATTGGTTTGCGAAAAAGTTATTGCGTTTACTAACAAAGGGAAAGATTTCTGTCATTTTTTGTGTTTTTTTTTTTAACGCGTAATGGCGGCAATCTGCAATTTTTTTTTGCGGGACTGCGACATTGCGGCGGACAGATCGGACCCTTGACTGACATTTTTGACACTTTTGGGGGTACCAGTGACATTACTGCAGTAATCAGTGCTATATATATGCACTGTTACTGTAAAAATGAGACTGGCAGGGAACGGGTTAATTTTATTGGAGAGGGAGGGGTTAATGTATGCCTGGTGCTTACTGACGTGTAGGGGGGGAGGTGACTGAGTGAGTCATGGACAGATCGGATGTCCAGCTATGCTGAACAGTCCGATCTGTCACTCCCTGTCACTATGGAGATCCGCCCGCTTGTGTTTACACAGGCGGGCGGATCTCCACACTAGATCCCCGGCGATCGGGGCAGAGCAGCGGCGATCGCCGCTGCTCCTCCCCTGGCCCGACTCCCGCTGTGAATGAAAACAGCGGGAGCGAGCCTCCGGCGGCGCGCAAGCGCCGCCCAGAAGGGGGAGTGTCTGACGACGTAGCACTACGTCGTCAGACGATAACGAGCCACTCTGCCATAGTAATATTACTGTGGGCGGTGGTAAAGCGGTTAATGAGGCATGACCCAGAACCCTAGGCACTTTTTAGGGGCATTTATTGGGTTTTTGGGCTTAAAAATGGTGTTTTTTGATTACCAAAGTTCGGGTCCCATTGATTTCAATGGGGTTCTGAAATCCAGGCCGAACTTTCGGGAAGTTCGGATGTTCTGGCCGAACCGAACTTTTCAAAAGCTCGATCATCCCTAATAAGCATGTCCCATCAATGCACAATGACCTGATCAGCATGTCTCATCAATGCACAGTGACCTGAACAGCATGTCCCATCAATGCACAGTGACCTGACCAGCATGTCCCATCAATGCACAGTGACCTGATCAGCATGTCCCATCAATGCACAGTGACCTGTTAAGCATGTCCCATCAATGCACAGTGATCTGATAAGCATGTCCCATCAATGCACAGTGACCTGAGAAGCATGTCCCATCAATGCACAGTGATCTGATAAGCATGTCCCATCAATGCACAGTGACCTGATAAGCATGTCCCATCAATGCACAGTGATCTGATAAGCATGTCCCATCAATGCACAGTGACCTGATAAGCATGTCCCATCAATGCACAGTAACCTGATCAGCATGTCCCATCAATGCACAGTGACCTGATAAGCATGTCCCATCAATGCACAGTAACCTGATCAGTATGTCCGATCAATGCACAGTGATCTGATAAGCATGTCCCATCAATGCACAGTGACCTGATCAGCATGTCCCATCAATGCACAGTGACCCGATAAGCATGTCCCATCAATGCACAGTGACCTGACCAGCATGTCCCATCAATGCACAGTGACCCGATAAGCATGTCCCATCAATGCACAGTGACCTGACCAGCATGTCCCATCAATGCACAGTGACCTGACCAGCATGTCCCATCAATGCACAGTGACCTGATAAGCATGTCCCATCAATGCACAGTGACCTGACCAGCATGTCCCATCAATGCACAGTGACCTGATCAGCATGTCCCATCAATGCACAGTGACCTGATAAGCATGTCCCATCAATGCACAGTGACCTGATAAGCATGTCCCATCAATGCACAGTGACCTGACCAGCATGCCCCATCAATGCACAGTGACCTGACCAGCATGTCCCATCAATGCACAGTGACCTGACCAGCATGTCCCATCAATACACAGTGACCTGACCAGCATGTCCCATCAATGCACAGTGATCTGATAAGCATGTCCCATCAATGCACAGTGACCTGATAGGCATGTCCCATCAATGCACAGTTACCTGATCAGCATGTCCCATCAATGCACAGTGACCTGATCAGCATGTCCCATCAATGCACAGTGACCTGACTAGCATGTCCCATCAATGCACAGCGACCTGATAAGCATGTCCCATCAATGCACAGTGACCTGACCAGCATGTGTCATCAATGCACAGTGACCTGATCAGCATGTCCCATCAATGCACAATGACCTGATCAGCATGTCTCATCAATGCACAGTGACCTGATCAGCATGTCCCATCAATGCACAGTGACCTGATAATCATGTCCCATCAATGCACAGTGACCTGACCAGCATGCCCCATCAATGCACAGTGACCTGACCAGCATGTCCCATCCATGCACAGTGACCTGTTAAGCATGTCCCATCAATGCACAGTGATCTGATAAGCATGTCCCATCAATGCACAGTGACCTGACCAGCATGCCCCATCAATGCACAGTGACCTGACCAGCATGTCCCATCCATGCACAGTGACCTGTTAAGCATGTCCCATCAATGCACAGTGATCTGATAAGCATGTCCCATCAATGCACAGTGACCTGACCAGCATGCCCCATCAATGCACAGTGACCTGACCAGCATGTCCCATCCATGCACAGTGACTTGATCAGCATGTCCCATCAATGCACAGTGATCTGATCAGCATGTCCCATCAATGCACAGTGACCTGATCAGCATGTCCCATCAATGCACAGTGACCTGATCAGCATGTCCCATCAATGCACAGTGACATGATAAGCATGTCCCATCAATGCACAGTGACTTGATAAGCATGTCCCATCAATGCACAGTGTCCTGATCAGCATGTCCCGTCAATGCACAGTGACCTGACCAGCATGTCCCATCAATGCACAGTGACATGATAAGCATGTCCCATCAATGCACAGTGACCTGATAAGCATGTCCCATCAATGCTCAGTGACCTGATAAGTATGTCCCATCAATGCACAGTGACCTGATAAGCATGTCCCATCAATGCACAGTGACCTGATCAGCATGTCCCATCAATAAACAGTGACCTAATCAGCATGTCCCATTAATGCACAGTGACCTGATAAGCATGTCCCATCAATGCACAGTGACCTGATAAGCATGTCCCATCAATGCACAGTGACCTGACCAGCATGTCCCATCAATACACAGTGACCTGACCAGCATGTCCCATCAATGCACAGTGATCTGGTAAGCATGTCCCATCAATGTACAGTGACCTGATAAGCATGTCCCATCAATGCACAGTGACCTGATCAGCATGTCCCATCAATGCACAGTGACCTAATCAGCATGTCCCATTAATGCACAGTGACCTGATAAGCATGTCCCATCAATGCACAGTGACCTGATAAGCATGTCCCATCAAAGCACAGTGACCTGACCAGCATGTCCCATCAATACACAGTGACCTGACCAGCATGTCCCATCAATGTACAGTGACCTGATAAGCATGTCCCATCAATGCACAGTGACCTGATCAGCATGTCCCATCAATGCACAGTGACCTGACCAGCATGTCCCATCAATGCACAGTGATTTGATCAGCATGTCCCATCAATGCACAGTGACTTATAAGCATGTCCCATCAATGCACAGTGACCTGATCAGCATGTCCCATCAATGCACAGTGATCTGATCAGCATGTCCCATCAATGCACAGTGACCTGATAAGCATGTCCCATCAATGCACAGTGACCTGATAAGCATGTCCCATCAATGCACAGTGACCTGACTAGCATGTCCCATCAATGCACAGTGACCTGACCAGCATGTCCCATCAATGCACAGTGACCTGATCAGCATCAATGCACAGTGACCTGATCAGCATGTCCCATCAATGCACAGTGACCTGATCAGCATGTCCCATCAATGCACAGTGACCTGATCAGCATGTCCCATCAATGCACAGTGACCTGACCAGCATGTCCCATCAATGCACAGTGACCTGATCAGCATGTCCCATCAATGCACAGTGACATGATAAGCATGTCCCATCAATGCACAGTGACTTGATAAGCATGTCCCATCAATGCACAGTGTCCTGATCAGCATGTCCCGTCAATGCACAGTGACCTGACCAGCATGTCCCATCAATGCACAGTGACATGATAAGCATGTCCCATCAATGCACAGTGACCTGATAAGCATGTCCCATCAATGCTCAGTGACCTGATAAGTATGTCCCATCAATGCACAGTGACCTGATAAGCATGTCCCATCAATGCACAGTGACCTGATCAGCATGTCCCATCAATAAACAGTGACCTAATCAGCATGTCCCATTAATGCACAGTGACCTGATAAGCATGTCCCATCAATGCACAGTGACCTGATAAGCATGTCCCATCAATGCACAGTGACCTGACCAGCATGTCCCATCAATACACAGTGACCTGACCAGCATGTCCCATCAATGCACAGTGATCTGATAAGCATGTCCCATCAATGCACAGTGACCTGACCAGCATGCCCCATCAATGCACAGTGACTTGATAAGCATGTCCCATCAATGCACAGTGACCTGATCAGCATGTCCAATCAATGCACAGTGACCTGATAAGCATGTCCCATCAATGCACAGTGACCTGATAGGCATGTCCCATCAATGCACAGTTACCTGATCAGCATGTCCCATCAATGCACAGTGACCTGACTAGCATGTCCCATCAATGCACAGCGACCTGATAAGCATGTCCCATCAATGCACAGTGACCTGACCAGCATGTGTCATCAATGCACAGTGACCTGATCAGCATGTCCCATCAATGCACAATGACCTGATCAGCATGTCTCATCAATGCACAGTGACCTGATCAGCATGTCCCATCAATGCACAGTGACCTGATAATCATGTCCCATCAATGCACAGTGACCTGACCAGCATGCCCCATCAATGCACAGTGACCTGACCAGCATGTCCCATCCATGCACAGTGACCTGTTAAGCATGTCCCATCAATGCACAGTGATCTGATAAGCATGTCCCATCAATGCACAGTGACCTGAGCAGCATGCCCCATCAATGCACAGTGACCTGACCAGCATGTCCCATCAATACACAGTGACCTGACCTGCATGTCCCATCAATGCACAGTGATCTGATAAGCATGTCCCATCAATGCACAGTGACCTGACCAGCATGCCCCATCAATGCACAGTGACCTGACCAGCATGTCCCATCAATACACAGTGACCTGACCTGCATGTCCCATCAATGCACAGTGATCTGATAAGCATGTCCCATCAATGCACAGTGACCTGACCAGCATGCCCCATCAATGCACAGTGACTTGATAAGCATGTCCCATCAATGCACAGTGACCTGATAAGCATGTCCCATCAATGCACAGTGACCTGATAGGCATGTCCCATCAATGCACAGTTACCTGATCAGCATGTCCCATCAATGCACAGTGACCTGATCAGCATGTCCCATCAATGCACAGTGACCTGACTAGCATGTCCCATCAATGCACAGCGACCTGATAAGCATGTCCCATCAATGCACAGTGACCTGACCAGCATGTGTCATCAATGCACAGTGACCTGATCAGCATGTCCCATCAATGCACAATGACCTGATCAGCATGTCTCATCAATGCACAGTGACCTGATCAGCATGTCCCATCAATGCACAGTGACCTGATAATCATGTCCCATCAATGCACAGTGACCTGACCAGCATGCCCCATCAATGCACAGTGACCTGACCAGCATGTCCCATCCATGCACAGTGACCTGTTAAGCATGTCCCATCAATGCACAGTGATCTGATAAGCATGTCCCATCAATGCACAGTGACCTGACCAGCATGCCCCATCAATGCACAGTGACCTGACCAGCATGTCCCATCCATGCACAGTGACTTGATCAGCATGTCCCATCAATGCACAGTGATCTGATCAGCATGTCCCATCAATGCACAGTGACCTGATCAGCATGTCCCATCAATGCACAGCGACCTGATCAGCATGTCCCATCAATGCACAGTGACTTGACCAGCATGTCTCATCAATGCACAGTGACATGATAAGCATGTCCCATCAATGCACAGTGACCTGATCAGCATGTCCCATCAATGCACAGTGACCTGATCAGCATGTCCCATCAATGCACAGTGACATGATAAGCATGTCCCATCAATGCACAGTGACCTGATCAGCATGTCCCATTAATGCACAGTGACCTGATAGGCATGTCCCATCAATGCACAGTGACCTGATCGGCATGTCCCATCAATGCACAGTGACCTGATCGGCATGTCCCATCAATGCACAGTGACCTGATCGGCATGTCCCATCAATGCACAGTGACCTGATCAGCATGTCCCATCAATGCACAGTGACCTGATCGGCATATCCCATCAATGCACAGTGACCTGATCAGCATGTCCCATCAATGCACAGTGACCTGACCAGCATGTCCCATCAATGCACAGTGACCTGATCAGCATTAGTGATGTCGCGAACCTAAAATTCGCCGTTCGCGAACGGCGAACGCGAACATCGGCAAATGTTCGCGAACCGGCGAACCGGGCGAACCGCCATAGACTTCAATAGGCAGGCGAATTTTAAAACACACAGGGACTCTTTCTGGCCACAATAGTGATGGAAAAGTTGTTTCAAGGGGACTAACACCTGGACTGTGGCATGCCGGAGAGGGATCACGCAAAAAAAAGTTCTTAAAAATTATAATTTTTTGATAGAGAGACAATTATTGGAAAAATTAAAAAAAAATAAAAATAAAAAATTTCTTTGGATTTAGCATCTGGGGGGGTCTAAAAAGTGTACCTGTGAAGTTTCAGCTCTGTAGCATGTCCAGAACCCCTAAAAAACAGCATTTGTCTTATATTTTCAGGAATATGGCTTCTCTGCGGCTGGCTTTTTCTCTTGCAGGCATTTATCGGGCATTTTTTTAGGCAGGCATGTCATTTTTTGTATTTAGTGTCTGGGGGGTCTAAAAAGTGTACCTGTCAAGTTTCAGCTCTGTAGCATGTCCAGAACCCCTAAAAAACAGCATTTTTCTTATATTTTCAGGAATATGGCTTCTCTGCGGCTGGCTTTTCACTTGCAGGCATTTAGCGGGCATTTTTTTAGGCAGGCATGTCATTTTTTGTATTTAGTGTCTGGGGGGTCTAAAAAGTGTACCTGTCAAGTTTCAGCTCTGTAGCATGTCCAGAACCCCTAAAAAACAGCATTTTTATTATATTTTCAGTAATACGGCTTCTCTGCGGCTGGCTTTTTCTCTTGCAGGCATTTATCGGGCATTTTTTTAGGCAGGCATGTCATTTTTTGTATTTAGTGTCTGGGGGGTCTAAAAAGTGTACCTGTCAAGTTTCAGCTCTGTAGCATGTCCAGAACCCCTAAAAAACAGCATTTTTCTTATATTTTCAGGAATACGGCTTCTCTGCGGCTGGCTTTTTCTCTTGCAGGCATTTAGCGGGCATTTTTTTAGGCAGGCATGTCATTTTTTGTATTTAGTGTCTGGGGGGTCTAAAAAGTGTACCTGTCAAGTTTCAGCTCTGTAGCATGTCCAGAACCCCTAAAAAACAGCATTTTTATTATATTTTCAGGAATATGGCTTCTCTGCGGCTGGCTTTTTCTCTTGCAGGCATTTATCGGGCATTTTTTTAGGCAGGCAAGTCATTTTTTGTATTTAGTGTCTGGGGGGTCTAAAAAGTGTACCTGTCACGTTTCAGCTCTGTAGCATGTCCAGAACCCCTAAAAAACAGCATTTTTCTTATATTTTCAGGAATATGGCTTCTCTGCGGCTGGCTTTTTCTCTTGCAGGCATTTAGCGGGCATTTTTTTAGGCAGGCATGTCATTTTTTGTATTTAGTGTCTGGGGGGTCTAAAAAGTGTACCTGTCAAGTTTCAGCTCTGTAGCATGTCCAGAACCCCTAAAAAACAGCATTTTTATTATATTTTCAGTAATACGGCTTCTCTGCGGCTGGCTTTTTCTCTTGCAGGCATTTATCGGGCATTTTTTTAGGCAGGCATGTCATTTTTTGTATTTAGTGTCTGGGGGGGTCTAAAAAGTGTACCTGTCAAGTTTCAGCTCTGTAGCATGTCCAGAACCCCTAAAAAACAGCATTTTTCTTATATTTTCAGGAATACGGCTTATCTGCGGCTGGCTTTTTCTCTTGCAGGCATTTAGCGGGCATTTTTTTAGGCAGGCATGTCATTTTTTGTATTTAGTGTCTGGGGGGTCTAAAAAGTGTACCTGTCAAGTTTCAGCTCTGTAGCATGTCCAGAACCCCTAAAAAACAGCATTTTTATTATATTTTCAGTAATACGGCTTCTCTGCGGCTGGCTTTTTCTCTTGCAGGCATTTATCGGGCATTTTTTTAGGCAGGCATGTCATTTTTTTTGTATTTAGTGTCTGGGGGGTCTAAAAAGTGTACCTGTCAAGTTTCAGCTCTGTAGCATGTCCAGAACCCCTAAAAAACAGCATTTTTCTTATATTTTCAGGAATACGGCTTCTCTGCGGCTGGCTTTTTCTCTTGCAGGCATTTAGCGGGCATTTTTTTAGGCAGGCATGTCATTTTTTGTATTTAGTGTCTGGGGGGTCTAAAAAGTGTACCTGTCAAGTTTCAGCTCTGTAGCATGTCCAGAACCCCTAAAAAACAGCATTTTTCTTATATTTTCAGGAATACGGCTTCTCTGCGGCTGGCTTTTTTTCTTGCAGGCATTTAGCGGGCATTTTTTTAGGCAGGCATGTCATTTTTTGTATTTAGTGTCTGGGGGGTCTAAAAAGTGTACCTGTCAAGTTTCAGCTCTGTAGCATGTCCAGAACCCCTAAAAAACAGCATTTTTCTTATATTTTCAGGAATACGGCTTCTCTGCGGCTGGCTTTTTCTCTTGCAGGCATTTAGCGGGCATTTTTTTAGGCAGGCATGTCATTTTTTGTATTTAGTGTCTGGGGGGTCTAAAAAGTGTAACTGTCAAGTTTCAGCTCTGTAGCATGTCCAGAACCCCTAAAAAACAGCATTTTTCTTATATTTTCAGGAATACGGCTTCTCTGCGGCTGGCTTTTTTTCTTGCAGGCATATATATCAGTGGTGGGTGGGCAGTGGCACAGTACACTCTCTGTGGACCTGACAGCAGTCACTGGCACCCAGGCAACTGCAATTAAAAAATATATATATTTTTTTTTTACTTTGCAAGCTGCTGTGCCACCTTATATATCAGTGGTGGGTGGGCACACAGTGGCACTGCAGTGGGCACAGTACACTCTGTGGACCTGACAGTAACTGGCAGCCCAGGCAACTGCAATAATAAAAAATATTTTTTTTTTTCAATTTATTGCAACAAGATGCTGTGCCACCGTATATATATCAGTGGTGGGCAGTGCACTGCAGTGGGTACAGTGCACTCTGTGGACCTGACACAGCACTCACTGCAATTATGACAGAGGAAAAAAAAAATATTTTTTTAAAATGCAAGGTACTGTGCCTGTGCCACCCGAAATGAGTGTGGTGTGCACACAGTACAGTCTGTGGTAGGTCTGTGGCCTCTCACACACAGCGGGCAGGCAACTGCAGTGTACAATAGATATATATAGATATATATATAAAGAAAAAACTCTATTACCTTACCAGCCCTTAAAAGGGCTTTTGGGGACACTATATATATATATATATGTATATATATAAATAAAAAAAATCCTCAATTACCAGCCCTTAAAAGGGCTTTTGGGGACACTAGATAGATATAGATATATATATATATATATATATATATAAGAAGAAACAACTCAATTACCAGCCCTTAAAAGGGCTTTTGGGGACGCTAGGTATATATATATATATATATATATATATATATATATATAAAAAAAAACACAAATACCAGCCCTTAGAAGGGCTTTTTGGGGTGCTGATATTACAGCAGTAGTGGACCAAGAACACTGCAAGACCAGGAACACTGACTAACTGTCCCTAGCTTAACAGCAGCAGCAGCAGCAGCTCTCTCCCTACTCTCACTACACACACTGCTTCAGAATGATCTAAGATGGATGCTGCCCTTGCTTATTTATAGGAGGTGGGAGGGTGTGGGAGGGAGGTATGCTGATTGGCTGGAAATGTGTCTGCTGACTGTAAAGTTCAGGGTCAAAGTTTGCCTCAATGATGTCTTATGGGGGGCGGACCGAACATCGCATATGTTCGCCGGCAGCGGCGAACGCGAACATGCTAAGTTCGCCAGGAACTGTTCGCCGGCGAACAGTTCTATACATCTCTAATCAGCATGTCCCATCAATGCACAGTGACCTGATCGGCATGTCCCATCAATGCACAGTGACCTGATCAGCATATCCCATCAATGCACAGTGACCTGATCAGCATGTCCCATCAATGCACAGTGACCTGACCAGCATGTCCCATCAATGCACAGTGACCTGACCAGCATGTCCCATCAATGCACGGTGACTTGATAAGCATGTCCCATCAATGCACAGTGACCTGATCAGCATGTCCCATCAATGCACAGTGACCTGACCAGCATGTCCCATCAATGCACAGTGACATGATAAGCATGTCCCATCAATGCACAGTGACATGATAAGCATGTCCCATCAATGCTCAGTGACCTGATAAGTATGTCCCATCAATGCACAGTGACCTGATAGGCATGTCCAATCAATGCACAGTGACCTGATAAGCATGTCCCATCAACAGAGATGTATAGTAACGAAGTAGAACTACTTAAGTACTGTACTTAAGTACTGAAAAGCGGTATCTGTACTTTCCTAGAGTATAATTTTTTTCTCCTACTTCCACTTTTACTTCACTACATTTTTTCAATGATTTCGATACTTCTACTCAAGTATTTTTTTTTTGTGCTGCATAGTTACTCGTTACAATTATAAAAATTACCACTGCCAGAACAGTAGATGGCAGGTTGCATAAAGCTCAAAAAAATGTGTATAATGTCATGTGTAAATCAGCGCATACGAAAATAAAGGCTGTGTATAATAAAAGCTGCTATACCAAATCTTTCCAATAAAAAGAAAATATGAAACAAACAAATAAATGGTGCTACAGCGCTTAAAGTGCATCAAGAAACTACTAACAAACACAGGTTAATCATTTGAATAAATAATTTGAAATAATAAAAACCAATATGATGTTCAAACTTTTGACTTCTTTCTTTAATAACTACATAACACAGTACTTGTACTTCTACTTTCAGTACTTGAGTAGAATTTTTTTTTCAAAACTACTGGTACTTTTTACTTTTAGTACTTAAGTAGCAAATTTTTTGAAAAAACTACTTGCAATACTTAAGTAAAAAAAATGTTGAATACTTTAGTACTTCTACTTAAGTAACTTTTTCTGCGAGCACTTCCACTTCTACTCAAGTCACTTTTTGATCGAGCACTTGTACTTTTACTCAAGTAGAAATTTAGAGTACTTTATACAAGTCTGCACATCAATGCACAGTGACCTGATAAGTATGTCCCATCAATTCACAGTGACCTGATAAGTATGTCCCATCAATGCACAGTGACCTGATAGGCATGTCCCATCAATGCACAGTGACCTGATCAGCATGTCCCATCAATGCACAGTGACCTGATCAGCATGTCCCATCAATGCACAGTGACCTGACTAGCATGTCCCATCAATGCACAGCGACCTGATAAGCATGTCCCATCAATGCACAGTGACCTGATCATCATGTCCCATTGATGCACAGTGACTTGATCAGCATGTGTCATCAATGCACAGTGACCTGATCAGCATGTCTCATCAATGCACAGTGACCTGATCAGCATGTCCCATCAATGCACAGTGACCTGATAATCATGTCCCATCAATGCACAGTGACCTGACCAGCATGTCCCATCCATGCACAGTGACCTGTTAAGCATGTCCCATCAATGCACAGTGATCTGATAAGCATGTCCCATCAATGCACAGTGACCTGACCAGCATGCCCCATCAATGCACAGTGACCTGACCAGCATGTCCCATCCATGCACAGTGACTTGATCAGCATGTCCCATCAATGCACAGTGATCTGATCAGCATGTCCCATCAATGCACAGTGACCTGATCAGCATGTCCCATCAATGCACAGTGACCTGATCAGCATGTCCCATCAATGCACAGTGACCTGACCAGCATGTCTCATCAATGCACAGTGACATGATAAGCATGTCCCATCAATGCACAGTGACCTGATCAGCATGTCCCATCAATGCACAGTGACCTGATCAGCATGTCCCATCAATGCACAGTGACATGATAAGCATGTCCCATCAATGCACAGTGACCTGATCAGCATGTCCCATTAATGCACAGTGACCTGATAGGCATGTCCCATTAATGCACAGTGACCTGATAGGCATGTCCCATCAATGCACAGTGACCTGATCAGCATGTCCCATCAATGCACAGTGACCTGATCGGCATGTCCCATCAATGCACAGTGACCTGATCGGCATGTCCCATCAATGCACAGTGACCTGATCGGCATGTCCCATCAATGCACAGTGACCTGATCGGCATGTCCCATCAATGCACAGTGACCTGATCGGCATGTCCCATCAATGCACAGTGACCTGATCGGCATGTCCCATCAATGCACAGTGACCTGATCAGCATATCCCATCAATGCACAGTGACCTGATCAGCATGTCCCATCAATGCACAGTGACCTGACCAGCATGTCCCATCAATGCACAGTGACCTGACCAGCATGTCCCATCAATGCACAGTGACTTGATAAGCATGTCCCATCAATGCACAGTGACCTGATCAGCATGTCCCATCAATGCACAGTGACCTGACCAGCATGTCCCATCAATGCACAGTGACATGATAAGCATGTCCCATCAATGCACAGTGACCTGATAAGTATGTCCCATCAATGCACAGTGACCTGATAGGCATGTCCCATCAATGCACAGTGACCTGATAAGCATGTGTAAGGGATTAGGGATGATCGAACGGTTCGGGTTCACCATCCGTTCGGCCCGAACATTGGGTGTTCGAGGTTCGGCCGAATTTAGAACTTTTTGCCCTAAAAAGTTCGGAATTCGGCAACCAGAACCGACCAAAATGCAATGCTTCAGGAAATGGGCTTTATAAGCCCGTGATTGGACCAGAACCATTAGCAAAAGCCAATTGAGGGGGCAGGAGAATGCTAGGAATGTGATTGGAGTGACTAGGGGGTCCCTAGACCAATCATTAGTGAATACGCCCCCCAGTATATAAGATCGCCCCCGCCATATTCCTAGCATTGTTATACTGGACATGGAAGAGAGTGGAAGCAGTTCTGTTAATTTTACTTTAAAAGTGTCATTTAGTTATTTATTAGTGTGAGGAAAGGGATATCTAGTGTAGTTAGAGTGCTCCTTTACACTTAAGTTAGCTTCAAAAATTTAGTTTCTGTAGGGAAAGTGTTAAGTGTAAGGGGACCGTAGTGTAGTGTAGGGTTAACTGGCAGTGACTGCTATGGCAGGGTGACAAAACCCTTCCATAGCAGGGTGACCGCTATAGAGAAATGATCATTTCTCTGAATTGCTTCGGCACAGGAATATGGCTTCTCACCAGCCAAGCATTTTTTATGCTGCAGGAGATGCCACTGCCAGTGCTTTTTTGAGGACATGTTTGATGTCAGACATGACATCTGAACATGTGTATAGGGGGTATATATACACATATATGTCTGTATATATACCCCTAGACATATATAGGTGTGATAGTAGCAGAAATAAATGCTTGCGCTAATGAAATCATTTACAGTAATATATTTCTGCTACTATCACACCTATATATGGCTTGGTGTCTATATACATATAATTATGTGTGTATATATACCACTATACACAAGTTCAGATGTTTTGCCTGCCTCAAAAGAAGCCAAAAAAATGCCAAAAAAGCGCTAGCGTCAAAAAAAAAAAATGCCCAGGTGTGTTTTTGCTGGCATTTTTGGGGGGGTTTTGGAGGCAGGCAAAACATCTGAACTTGTGTATAGTGGTGTATATACACACATCCATATATTTATATACACACCTAGACATATATAGGTGTGATAGTAGCAGAAATATATGCTTGCGCTAATGAAATAATTTACAGTAATATATTTCTGCTACTATCACACCTATATATGGCTTGGTGTCTATATACATATAATTATGTGTGTATATATACCACTATACACAAGTTCAGATGTTTTGCCTGCCTCAAAAGAAGCCAAAAAAATGCCAAAAAAGCGCTAGCGTCAAAAAAAAAATGCCCAGGTGTGTTTTTGCTGGCATTTTTTGGAGGGTTTTGGAGGCAGGCAAAACATCTGAACTTGTGCACAGTACCACTATACACAAGTTCAGATGTTTTTCCTGACTGCAAAGAACCCAAAAAAATGCCTGCTTTGAAACCGGCAAGGTGTGAAAACCGAGGAGAGAAGCTAACCCCCTGAGTTGAAAGTTTTCTAATACATACAATCCTTTTTTTTTCTGGTTCTGGACATGCTACAGAGCTGAAACTTCACAGGTACACCTTTTAGACCCCCCAGACACAAAATCACACAAAAAAAGTTCTTAAAAATTGTCATTTTTGATAAAAAAGCCAATTATTGAAAAAAAAAAAAGAGATTTTTCGATTTTTACTTTGGATTTCAGATCTGGGGGGTCTAAAAAGTGTACATGTGAAGTTTCAGCTCTGTAGCATGTCCAGAACCATAAAAAAAAAAGATCGTTTGTATTAGAAAACTTTCAGATCACCAATATGGCTTCTCGGTTTCCACACCTTGCTGGTTTAATAGAAGGCATTTTTTTGGGTTCTTTGCAGTTAGGAAAAACATCTGATCTTGTGTATAGTGGTACTGTGCACAAGTTCTGATGTTTTGCCTGCCTCCAAACACCCCCAAAAAATGCCAGCAAAAACACACCTGGGCATTTTATTTTTTGACGCTAGCGTTTTTTTGGCATTTTTGGGGGTTCTTTTGAGGCAGGCAAAACATCTGAACTTGTGTATAGTGGTATATATACACACATAATTATATGTATATAGACACCTAGCCATGTATAGGTGTGATAGTAGCAGAAATATATTACTGTAAATGATTTCATTAGCGCAAGCATATATTTCTGCTACTATCACACCTATATATGTCTAGGTGTGTATATAAATATATGTATGTGTGTATATACACCACTATACACAAGTTCAGATGTTTTGCCTGCCTCAAAAGAACCCCAAAAAATGCCAAAAAAAACGCTAGCGTCAAAAAAAAAAAATGCCCAGGTATGTTTTTGCTGGCATTTTTTGGGGGTTTTTGGAGGCAGGCAAAACATCAGAACTTGTGCACAGTACCACTATACACAAGTTCAGATGTTTTTCCTGACTGCAAAGAACCCAAAAAAATGCCTGCTATTAAACCGGCAAGGTGTTACAGCAGCGAAGCCAACCTCCTGTGCTGAAAGTTTTCTAATACAAACAATCTTTTTTTTATGGTTCTGGACATGCTACAGAGCTGAGACTTCACATGTACACTTTTTAGACCCCCCAGATACTAAATCCAAAGTAAAAATCAAAAAATCTTTTTTTTTTTTAAATTTTTCAATAATTGGCTTTTTTTATCAAAAATGACAATTTTTAAGAACTTTTTTTTGTGTGATTTTGTGTCTTGGGGGGTCTAAAAGGTGTACCTGTGAAGTTTCAGCTCTGTAGCATGTCCAGAACCAGAAAAAAAGATCATATAGGTGTTAAAGGAGGGTCCCACATCCCTGTTCTACTGAAAAATTATATTTTTTTTTTCATGGTTCTGGACATGCTACAGAGCTGAAACTTCACATATACACGTTTTAGACCCCCCAGATACTAAATCCAGTCAAAATAAAAAAATCTCTCTTTTTTTTTTTTTTTTCAATAATTGGCTTTTTTATCAAAAATGACAATTTTTAAGAACTTTTTTTGTGTGATTAATAGTTAACCACTTTACCACCGGAGGATTTTGCTGTCTTCCGTCCAGGCCACTTTTTGTGATTCAGCGCTGTGCGACTTCAACTGACAATTGCGCGGTCGTGCGACGCCGTACCCAAACGAAATTCACGTCCTTTTTTTCCCACAAACAGAGCTTTCTTTTGGTGGTATTTGATCACCTGTGCGATTTTTACTTTTTGCGCTATAAACAAAAAAATAGCGTTTATTTTGAAAAAATAACAATATTTTTAACATTTTTTTATATGAAATTCCCCCCAAAAAAGATGTAAAATCCAATTTTTTTAAAAATTTTTGGCCAATTTGTTTTCTGCTACCTATGTTTGGTAAAAAAAATCGCAATAAGCGTATTTTGATTGGTTTGCGAAAAAGTTATTGCGTTTACTAACAAAGGGAAAGATTTCTGTCATTTTTTGTGTTTTTTTTTTTAACGCGTAATGGCGGCAATCTGCAATTTTTTTTTGCGGGACTGCGACATTGCGGCGGACAGATCGGACCCTTGACTGACATTTTTGACACTTTTGGGGGTACCAGTGACATTACTGCAGTAATCAGTGCTATATATATGCACTGTTACTGTAAAAATGAGACTGGCAGGGAACGGGTTAATTTTATTGGAGAGGGAGGGGTTAATGTATGCCTGGTGCTTACTGACGTGTAGGGGGGGAGGTGACTGAGTGAGTCATGGACAGATCGGATGTCCAGCTATGCTGAACAGTCCGATCTGTCACTCCCTGTCACTATGGAGATCCGCCCGCTTGTGTTTACACAGGCGGGCGGATCTCCACACTAGATCCCCGGCGATCGGGGCAGAGCAGCGGCGATCGCCGCTGCTCCTCCCCTGGCCCGACTCCCGCTGTGAATGAAAACAGCGGGAGCGAGCCTCCGGCGGCGCGCAAGCGCCGCCCAGAAGGGGGAGTGTCTGACGACGTAGCACTACGTCGTCAGACGATAACGAGCCACTCTGCCATAGTAATATTACTGTGGGCGGTGGTAAAGCGGTTAATGAGGCATGACCCAGAACCCTAGGCACTTTTTAGGGGCATTTATTGGGTTTTTGGGCTTAAAAATGGTGTTTTTTGATTACCAAAGTTCGGGTCCCATTGATTTCAATGGGGTTCTGAAATCCAGGCCGAACTTTCGGGAAGTTCGGATGTTCTGGCCGAACCGAACTTTTCAAAAGCTCGATCATCCCTAATAAGCATGTCCCATCAATGCACAATGACCTGATCAGCATGTCTCATCAATGCACAGTGACCTGAACAGCATGTCCCATCAATGCACAGTGACCTGACCAGCATGTCCCATCAATGCACAGTGACCTGATCAGCATGTCCCATCAATGCACAGTGACCTGTTAAGCATGTCCCATCAATGCACAGTGATCTGATAAGCATGTCCCATCAATGCACAGTGACCTGAGAAGCATGTCCCATCAATGCACAGTGATCTGATAAGCATGTCCCATCAATGCACAGTGACCTGATAAGCATGTCCCATCAATGCACAGTGATCTGATAAGCATGTCCCATCAATGCACAGTGACCTGATAAGCATGTCCCATCAATGCACAGTAACCTGATCAGCATGTCCCATCAATGCACAGTGACCTGATAAGCATGTCCCATCAATGCACAGTAACCTGATCAGTATGTCCGATCAATGCACAGTGATCTGATAAGCATGTCCCATCAATGCACAGTGACCTGATCAGCATGTCCCATCAATGCACAGTGACCCGATAAGCATGTCCCATCAATGCACAGTGACCTGACCAGCATGTCCCATCAATGCACAGTGACCCGATAAGCATGTCCCATCAATGCACAGTGACCTGACCAGCATGTCCCATCAATGCACAGTGACCTGACCAGCATGTCCCATCAATGCACAGTGACCTGATAAGCATGTCCCATCAATGCACAGTGACCTGACCAGCATGTCCCATCAATGCACAGTGACCTGATCAGCATGTCCCATCAATGCACAGTGACCTGATAAGCATGTCCCATCAATGCACAGTGACCTGATAAGCATGTCCCATCAATGCACAGTAACCTGATCAGCATGTCCCATCAATGCACAGTGACCTGACCAGTATGTCCCATCAATGCACAGTGACCTGATCAGCATGTCCCATAAATGCACAGTGACCTGATCAGCATGTCTCATCAATGCACAGTGACCTGATCAGCATGTCCCATCAATGCACAGTGACCTGACCAGCATGTCCCATCAATGCACAGTGACCTGATAAGCATGTCCCATCAATGCACAGTGACCTGATCAGCATGTCCCATCAATGCACAGTGACCTGACCATCATGTCCCATCAATGCACAGTGACTTGACCAGCATGTCCCATCAGTGCACAGTGACCTGACCAGCATGTCCCATCAATGCACAGTGACCTGACCAGCATGTCCCATCAATGCACAGTGACCTGATAAGCATGTCCCATCAATGCACAGTGACCTGATAAGCATGTCCCATCAATGCACAGTGACCTGATCAGCATATCCCATCAATGCACAGTGACCTGACCTGCATGTCCCATCAATGCACAG
The DNA here is from genome assembly GCF_965119305.1 of Pelophylax lessonae. NCBI lineage: Eukaryota > Metazoa > Chordata > Amphibia > Anura > Ranidae > Pelophylax > Pelophylax lessonae. Next base: position 33,270,694 of record NC_138780.1, read on the forward strand.
TGACCTGATCAGCATGTCCCATCAATGCACAGTGACCTGATCAGCATGTCCCATCAATGCACAGTGACCTGATCAGCATGTCCCATCAATGCATAGTGACCTGATCAGCATGTCCCATCAATGCACAGTGACCTGATCAGCATGTCCCATCAATGCACAGTGACCCGATAAGCATGTCCCATCAATGCACAGTGACCTGATCAGCATGTCCCATCAATGCACAGTGACCTTATAAGCATGTCCCATCAATGCACAGTGACCTGACCAGCATTGGTTTGTTGTAGTGTAGTCTTGGTCTCTCATGAGTCATGACTGGTCTGTTGTTTTTTTTAGTTCAAGCTAGCTCAGGGCAGGCCTGGGGATTGAATTTGCTTACCTGTTAAGGAAGGAAGAGGCTCCAGTCCAGAAATTAGGAGGCGGGTAAGTCTGGGCCGAGAGACGAATGACGATCAGACGAACGGAACGTTCTGGTCCTCCAATGGTGCGGCACACTCCGCTCACGTCACCAGCGTCTCCTCACCTCACAAGCAGCTTCAAGACAGTTCTTGCCGATGCTGACTGCGAACTTCAATGGAATGCTTGCTGATGATAGCGGCAGCCGCGGCGGTACGATAGTCCAACTCCGTCCGTTCTCCATGCGGCTCTCAGGCTCTCACTCTGTGCCGGCGGGCGGGAAGGACGTGACGCCAGGGCGGTGCACCGCCCCCACATGTCACGTGACCACAGGACCGTCCCGGGATGTCCTCCTGTGATTGGTCCAAGCTGGAGTCTGGACCAATCATAGCCAGGGGTCCATTAAAAAGGGGAGTGTCGGGGCGCATTGCTCTGTGCCCCGAAGACCCACAGAAGGCTGCCAATCAGCCCCTCTGTCTGCCTCACGTGGGAGGCAAAACCCCACCCCCCCTATACCCACCACTAAGTCAGGCGCCCCTAGTGGGCTAAAAATTGACTTTTTTTTTCTTCTTTTTGTTGGGGGGGGGCCCTGCGCCCCTATCGGCCTGCCGCCACTGAATGGAACTTTTTTCCTTTTTTTGTTTTTTTCCTTCTACAATCAAGTTGTTCCTGTGAGAACTAGAATCAAGTGCCGGACTAGATGACGCACTGGATATGCTAGATCCTTACGGTCCTCCCAGTCTGGCCAGCGAGTGTGTGCAGATTGTAGCTCTGCGCTCAGTCGGCCATGATATAGCCCCACTGAAAGGGGGCTGGGCGATGAGTGTAACACCTCACAAGGACGCACATGACCAGATCATGGCCTGAGTCGCAGCATACCCCTGGCCCACAGCTCCCCCATTCCAAGATTTAAGCGGCCCATTCTCAGGTGGTCGGTCCTTCCTGTGACCTCCCGACCCCTCTGGTACCCCATTTCTAAGAAGCTCTTCCGTGCTACCCCCCCAGGCTGTCTTGGTGGTGTAAGATGCGTATGGGGAGCTGTGGCTGGCAGGGGCTGGGAGCACAATGCAGCTGCTCCCGCTACAAATAGCACATGTTTTGATCATGGTAGGGGGTCCCTGGTAAGCCCTCCATTGATGTTTTAAATACCTGCAATTAGCCCTGGGGTCTAGTGTGCCACGCTTCCGGCGTGTGGTGCCGCCATTTTATTGTAGTTCATACATTGTACTCGGCAGCCATGTTTGTTGAGGCTCCCATGGAAGTTTATGGGCTGCCATTTTCTTGTAGGCACGGGAGCGGTGTGCAGTGGGGGCCTCTAGTGGTGACACAGCCGTTCCACTTCTTTTAAGAATGGAATGGAGCAGGCTGACTGACACTGCTGGTTCTCACTCTGTGCAGTGTGGTGAGTCTACGGGGGTGTATGCGGCCCTCCTTCCTGCTGTGACTGGGAGCTGTAGTGCCACAATTAAAGTGGTCATATTACAAACATTTTTTGACCAAAATGTTTTTGCAAATCTAGTGGTCCCAGGCTGCTCAATGGAACATTCAGAACGAGTGTCACCACCGGACCCACTCTCAGAGGCTGCGGGACCCTCCAAATCTACGTCCGTCCTGGCGGCCATGATGGCGGTCCTGCAGTCGCTGGTATCAAAGGTGGATATGACCCTGTAGAACAGACAGGGAAAGAAGCACCCTCCACCGTCACCTGCCCCCTCTGTGTCCTCAGATTCTAAAGCAGTGGTTCTTAACCTGGGTTCGATCGAACCCCAGGGGTTCGGTGAGTCAGTCTCCGGGGTTCGGCGGGGGGGGGACAAAGGGGAAATTGCTCCCCCCGAGAAAATATTACTGATTGTGAGGCCGAGCGCACCCCGGGAAATCAGAGCTGCGGTCGGGACAACTCACAGCCATTACACATAGACACTTGACACTCCGCCCCCTGTACCTCCCCCAGCAGGTTTCCAGCCTATCTCCTGCAGGCTGCTTGCTGCGTGAGTGGGCGGGATGGGGATGTACCTGACCACGGAGATCGCGCCCGCCTGGAAGAGGGAAGTGTGAGCAGCTGAGCAGAGGGAGCCGAGTGAATGTTCCTGGAGGTAGGCTCAGCTAGCTGTACATGGTGGATTCGTTTACAAGGACCTCTATGCTACGTCTGCTGAGTTACTGCAGCTTAGCATAGAGGTGCTGTTAGCTGACAGATGGAAATGCATGTCCTTTTCATTTAGCTCAATAAAGCATTGTGAATACCCCCTGGTGTGTGCCCTCCTGATACCCCATGGAATGCTCTCCCAACACCTCCCCCCAATGTGTGCCCTCCTAACACCCTGTGGTATGCCCTCCAAACACCTCCCCAAAGTGTGTTCCCTCTTGACACCCCATGCTATGTCCTCCCACCCCCCCCAGTGTGTGCCCTCCTGATACCCCATGGTATGCCCTCCCACACCCCCCCCCCCTAGTGTATGTCCTCCTGATACCCCATGGAATGCCCTCCCAACACCTACCCCCAGTGTGTTCCCCCCAGTGTGTGCCCTCCTGATACCCCATAGTATGCCCTCCCAACACCTCCCCCCTCAGTGTGTTCTCTCCTGACACCCCATGGTGTGCCCTCCTGACACCCCATGTTTTAATGGTTTTGTTCTTTGTTCTTAATGGTTTCGTTTTTTGAGATACAGTCGCCAACACTTGCAGGGAGGCCCCAGCGAGATTTGAACTCGCGACCCCTGGTTTACAAGACCAGTGCTCTAACCCCTGAGCTATGGAGCCTTTTTTTTTTTTTTTTTATGGTTTTTTTTTTATGTTTTTTTTTTTTTAATGGTTTTTTTCATTTTGTGCACCTATGTATAAATATATATCTAAATATATACCTATGTTTTGAATTTGAAAAAATCATATTTTATTTTTTCAATTAAGAAGTGTTCGGTGAATGCGCATATGAAACTGGTGGGGTTCAGTACCTCCAACAAGGTTAAGAACCACTGTTCTAAAGGCTGATCTGGCCGCCGTGGATGCCAGCAACCCCATGGGGTCTGCATCCACGCAATGGATGGCTCTGATAGTGAGGATGAGTCCTCTTCCATGTCTTCCGCACAAGAAAAGTCACTTCTGGAGGCACTGATAGTATCGGTGCGGGAAACTTTAAAGATGGAAGACACAGCCGGCGCTACGTCAGCTGCGCCGGTGCAGTTAGGTACCCGCAGACCGTCCAAGGCGATTAAGGCATTTCTGTTTCCCCCCTATTTTGATGAGATTGTCACTAGTGAGTGGAGTTCCCCAAAATTAAAGGTTGGGATACATAAGCGTTTTGCTCAGAGGTACCCCTTTGAGGATTCCCTCTTGAAGAAACTGACGGTTCTGCTGGTGGTAGATTCACAGGTTTCCAGGCTGAAGAAGGCCATTGTGACGTTACTCACCATCACTGGGAATGAAAGACAGACACTATATGTGGGGCATTTGCAGTAATGTTACTTTGGATTCAAGTCCATGTCTCCCCAAGACAGTAAGACTCAAGGCAAATGCTAATATCAACTCAACCACTTGTCTTCCAGACATTGTTGAATAAGCTGATTTACTCACCTGTTATCTACAATGGGTTCTGTGTTTACACTCATAATAATGTGTATTGTATTTCAGGAAATCGAGGACGGCAGTCTGCTAGTTAATTGGCTCACGTTGATTGAATCATTGTCATCTATTAGTTACTGGTAGAAAAGTAGAATACTGTTTGTGTTGGCTGTCCTTTAGATAATGAGTTCAGGGTAATTATAATTCTGTATACAAGGCTATCTGCATATGATAATGTAATCAGGCCCACCTGACCTGGGGTAGTAGATTGATCAGGAGGGGGATGTTTCCTTGTGCTGTATATATTGAGTGTGAAACTGTTTAATAAAGAGAAGGTTCCAGAACTTGTACAAGCTAAGTTGTTGGCTAGCTTTGTATGATGGCGGCTAGGATATTTGATATCTATGTTTAAGACTGGGAGGAAGCGGTATACTGATGGAGGCCCACAAACACAGTGTGGGTCGCGGTTCTGTTACAGCCACCTTGTTACCAGTGGAGGACACTCTGTCCTTTAAAGATCCTGCAGACAGGAAGGCTGAGGCCCTGGTCCGCCATCTTTTCACTGTGACAGGTTCAATATTGAGGCCGGTGTTCGCCATTGCCTTGGTCTCTCTGACTGTAACGGAATGGGCTAGAATCCTGCGCCAGGATTTGGAAGGGAGTCAACATCCCCCGGAGCTGGCGGAATTGACGGACCAGTTGATACAGGGGTTGCAGTATATCCGTAAAGCCTCCCTGGATGTGGCCCCGTTGGTCTGCAGGGCGTCTGTGACTGCCAATGGTGGGGAAAAAATTCCTTCCATTGTCACCAACAATGAGCCACTGTTCCTCCCACTGACACTAACAATGGGGCACAGCTCCTCCCACTGACATCAATGAAAGGGCACAATTCCTCCCACTGACACCAATGATGGGGCATTGCTCCTCCCACTGACACCAACGAAAGGGCACAATTCCTCCCACTGACACTAATGATGGGGCAGAATTTGTCCCACTAATGCTAACGATGGGCAAAAATTTGTCCCATGGACACCAACGATGGGGCACTAGTCCTCCCACTGACACCAACAATGGGGCTTTGCTTACCCACACTGGATGCCAGGACATTTTCTACTCCCATTGGCCCTAGTCCGGCCCCCACTAAAGTCTGATAGACAGAAGTTTGGGGACAGTGACTGAGGTCTTTGATGTGACAGGGAACCCAATGTTAGACTGGATTGCCTTGAGATTTTGCATACTTTTAAAACCCTGCATACTTTTTGCATACTTTCTGCTAAACCCTTCTGAGTGTATGGACACATCAGCTATCATTGAGCTGCGTTCACATCTGTACAAAAAAAGCACTATGCAGATCTGAACGTGGCGTTTAACATCTGTGTACACATCATCGTGAGTCGATGGTGAGGTGAATTGTCAGGATAAGATTGGAGGTCCAGGGGATCACATACATTTTATTCAGGACTGTCCTATTGTACATCTGTGCTGGTCAGACATCATTGACCTCCTTTCCATGTTATCTGGTGTCCATTGCGTTGTGATTTTGGTGATCCAATATTGCTTCATACTAACCAGAGATTGTTCTTCAGGAAACCCACCGATACAGAATGGTGGTACACAGAGGAGGGGGAGCCGGTGAGAGCTGGACATATCATTCCCAGACCCGTATTCCAGAGATGAGACGGCATCATCCCAGAGCAGTGGAAAGGAAGCTGAGTATTACCTGTCCTTAGATCTGATGGCTGCATTAGTTTTACTTTTTCACAGCAGTGATCAAATATTTATTCATTTGGGTACAGCTTCACACGGCCGCACAATTATCAGGTAAAGCATTGCAGTGCCGTCTCGCAAAACACGGGGGCCTGGTCAGGAAGGGAGTTTAACCTCCTGGAGCTGAAGTGGTTAATTGTGGAAAGTGAGAAGTCTTTGTTCTGACACTCGGCTACATCGGGTTTTCTGCATGTGAGAGACAAGAAGTCCCTTCCAGTGGGTGTGATTGGGAATAGCTCTCCTGTATCATTGGCAGGGTTCTCAGATCATTAAAGCAGAATTACACCCTATTGGGGAAGTTCCACTTCTCCTCCGCTCTTCTTCTTTTGAAACTTTTTATTTTTGGGGGGAGTGCGTACTTAAAAAAACGAGACCATTCTACTGTAAGTTCCCTCCCACAGCCTTTGGGGACATGTCACGGGTCTTAGGAGGCTGAGGGATCATTTGTGCAGCACATTTTGCTCATGCACATTGAGAAGCCAGTTGTGAAGCCGCAAGGAGTGACAGCCGGCTTCCCACACTAAACATGCCGGTGCCAGGAACACAAAGAACCAGCCTGGATGAGGACAGCGCTGGATCCCTGGGCCGGTAAGTATCCTGTTATTAAAAGCTTCTTTTTTTATCATTTTGTATAGCGTAGGGGAGGGTTTAAACCCCTGTCATGTTTTTGCTTTTTGTGTCCCAGTGAGATTTCCCTTTACTTCCTGTCCCATAGCCAAAACAGCGAGTGAGCGGAAATCCCTCCAAAGTGAGGGAATCCCTAGTTGTCACCAGAACTAGTGTCCCCATTGGAAGATGTCCTCTTTATTTCTATTCTGGTGACACCTTTTTTTTAAGTTTTTTTTTTTTCTTTATAATGGTCACCAGGACAAATGAAGAGGGTAAATCTCCCTAATGGGGACACAGACAGCAATAAAAACCTGGCGGGTGTTCTAATCTATTTCCACTCTATCCAAAATAAAGATAAAAGTTTTACCTTCAGTTCTACTTTAAGAAAGGGTGGTGTGGCTGACTGGTACACTATAGAAAACATCTATTGCTCTATTGTAAATGAAGTATCCCTAAAACAGATGGCAGAATGGTTGCTGGCACTCTGTAGGTTAGAATGAAACAGCTGGAGACATTGCTTGTGCTTTTTTCCCCATTCTCACACCTTGATAAAACAACTCCCAAGTGACAGTCCTCCAAATGTCCTCCCATATTATAGCCAGATCAAATACTCTGTACAGGAACAACAATGCATTCACATCTTCTATGTAATATTGGATTTACAGTATCTCACAAAACTGAGTACACCCCTCACATTTTTGTAAATATTTTATTATATCTTTTCATGTGACAACACTGAAGAAATGACACTTTGCTACAATGTAAAGTAGTGAGTGTACAGCTTGTATAACAGTGTATATGTGCTGTCCCCTCAAAATAACTCAACACACAGCCATTAATGTCTAAACAGCTAAGTGAAAATGTCCAAATTGGGCCCAATTAGCCATTTGCTCAGCATCATATCCAGAGGTTGTCTTTGGGAAATAGACGTATGAGTGCTGCCAACATTGCTGCAGAGGTTGAAGGGGTGGGGGGGGGTCAGCCTGTCAGTGCTCTGACCATACGCCACACTGCATCAAATTGGCGTCTGCATGGCTGTCGTCCCAGAAGGAAGCCTCTTCTAAAGATGATGCACAAGAAAGCCTGCAAACAGTTTGCGGAAGACAAGCAGACTAAGGACATGGATTACTGGAACCATGTCCTGTGGTCTGATGAGACCAAGATAAACTTATTTGGTTCAGATGGTGTCAAGCGTGTGTGGCTGCAACCAGGTGAGGAGTACAAAGACAAGTGTGTCTTGCCTACAGTCAAGCATGGTGATGGCAGTGTCATGGTCTGGGGCTGCATGAGTGCTGCCAGCACTGGGGAGCTACAGTTCATTGAAGGAACCATGAATGCCAACATGTACTGTGACATACTGAAGCAGAGCATGATCCCCTCACTTCAGAGACTGGGCCGCAGGGCAGTATTCCAACATGATAACGACCCCAAACACACCTCCAAGATGACCACTGCCTTGCTAAAGAAGCTGAGGGTAAAGGTGATGGACTGGCCAAGCATGTCTCCAGACCTAAAGCCTATTGAGCATCTGTGGGGCATCCTCAAACGGAAGGTGGAGGAGCGCAAGGTCTCTAACATCCACCAGCTCTGTGATGTCTTCATGGAGGAATGGAAGAGGACTCCAGTGGCAACCTGTGAAGCTCTGGTGAACTTCATACCCAAGAGGGTTAAGGCAGTGCTGGAAAATAATGGTGGCCACACACAATATTGGCACTTTGGGCCCATTTTGGACATTTTCTCTTAGGGGTGTACTCACTTTTGTTGCCAGTGGTTTAGACACTAATGGCTGTGTGTTGAGTTATTTTGAGGGGACAGCAAATGTACACTGTTATACAAGCTGTAGACTCACTACTTTACATTGTAGCAAAGTGTAATTTCCTCAGTGTTGTCACATAAAAGGCTATAATAAAACATTTACAAAAATATGAGAGATGTACTTAGTTCTATGAGATACTGTACATCATTAGACTTTTATTATCTTTACTGGGTATTTGTATGCCTATATGCTAGAGGAATACCTCTCTGCACAGTTATTGCTTCTTTACACACACAAAACTCCTCTGGGTCACTCCCTGGTGCTTTATTTTCTCTCTTACCTGAACTTCCTCCATCTCTCCACTAGAGGTCACAATTTTAGCAGCCTACCACAAGAGGCCGCATTATCTCTAACAGTCCACAGCATGTCTCTCCTTCACCATCTATTTTATCCTCCTTTTGTCTAGATCAGGGGTCTCCAAACTTTCTAAACAAAGGACCAGTTTATTGTCCTTCAGATATTAGGCAGACCGGACTGTGGTCCCTCAGGAGTAGAAAATGCCCCAGCGACAGTGGGAATAAACAATGCCTCTGACTTGGTGGTCAATGGGAGTGAAAAAAAAAAAAAAGAGACATATCACCTTTTGTCAGTAAGACCCAGGAATAGTAAACTATCATTAGTATTGGAGAAATAGTGCCCCATCTTTGGTGTCATTGAGAGGAACAGTCCTCCATTGTTGGTGTTATTAGGAGAAATGGTTCCCAGAGGGACAGATAAATGCAAACAAAGGGATGCATTCATCCCACGGGCTGCAGTTTGGAGACCACTGGGGTAAATGGCCGCAAAGACATCTCTGTGACTTTTTAATGAGTTATAATAACAATACAACAAAATCATTTTGCATTTAAAGTGGAAGAATTTGTCTTTCTTTCCTGCAGCAGTTCTTCTTGTGTCTGACCCTCAGCACAGACCAGCAGGTCATGCTTTCTATTACTTCCAGGTAGGAGCACATGTGTGAAGTTGAAGGCCGGGGTCAATATAAAAAGCAACAGCAAAGTAGAGTGTGAATGGGATATCATTGTTTGGGTGGATGTCCTGCAAATCTTTCCCTATCGGTGCCTTCAGCTCCTCCTTTACACTGTGACCACCATTGTCTATGCCAATGGTCTCCAAACTGCGGCCCTTTGCTTGTCTTCATTCGGCTCTTGGGACATTATTCTTCCCACTAACGCCAAAAAATGAGGTGCTATTCCTCCCACTGATACCAGTGATGAGACACTATTCTTCCCACTGACATCAGTGATGATGCACTATTCCTCCCACTGATACCAGTGATGGGGCACCATTCTTCCCACTGATACCAATGATGGGGCACTATTCCTTCCACTGACCCTGAAGGGACACTATTCCTCTCACCGATACGAATGATGGTTCACCATTCTTCCTACTGATACCAATGATGGGGAGCCATTGCTCTCACGAGCACCAATAATGGGGCTGTATTCTTCTCACTGATACCAATGATGGGATACAATTCTTTCCACTAACACCAATGATGGGGAAACATTCCTCCCACTGACATCAATGATGGGACACCATTCCTCCCTCTGACACCAATGATGTGGCACCATTCCTCCCACTGACATTAATGATGGGCACCATTCCTCCCACTGACATCAATGATGGTGCACCATTCCTCCCACTAATACCAGACGGGTCTCCATTGCTTCACTTATACCAATGAAGGGGCACCATTCCTCCCACTGATACCAATGATGGGGTACCATTTATCCTACCGATGGCAGTGGAGGGGCACCATTCCTCCCACTGATATCAATAATGAGGCACCTTTCCTCCCACTAATACCAATGATGGGGCACCATTCCTGCCACTGATATCAATAATGAGGCACCTTTCCTCCCACTAATACCAATGATGGGGCACCATTCCTGCCACCAATACCAATGACGGGTCTCCTTTGTTTCACTTATACCAATGAAGGGGCACCATTCCTCCTACTGATACCAATGATGGGGCACCATTTCTCCCACTGATACCAATGATGGGGCACCATTTCTCCCACTGATATCAATAATGAGGCACCATTCCTCCCACTAATACCAATGATGTAAAGAGGGGGGGAGGTGTGGGACTTTAAATGAGGCGCACGGTGGGATGTATCGTGCACCTTCATCACTATTCAAGTAGAAATAAAGAAGGGTTGGGACTTTATATGAGAGACAGGATAAGGCTGGTAGGGTAAAATATAACACCTTTATTGGTACATACATACAGTGGGTACGGAAAGTATTCAGACCCCCTTAAATTTTTCACTCTTTGTTATATTGCAGCCATTTGCTAAAATCATTTAAGTTCATTCTTCTTCCTCATGAATGTACACATAGCACCCCATACTGACAGAAAAACACAGAATTGTTGACATTGTTGCAGATTTATTAAAAAAGAAAAACTGAAATATCACATGGTCCTAAGTATTCAGACCCTTTGCTCAGTATTTAGTAGAAGCCCCCTTTTGATCTAATACAGCCAGGAGTCTTTTTGGGAAAGATGCAACAAGTCTTTCACACCTGGATTTGGGGATCCTCTGCCATTCCTCCTTGCAGATCCTCTCCAGTTCTGTCAGGTTGGATGGTAAACGTTGGTGGACAGCCATTTTTAGGTCTCTCCAGAGATGCTCAATTGGGTTTAAGTCAGGGCTCTGGCTGGGCCATTCAAGAACAGTCACGGAGTTGTTGTGAAGCCACTCCTTCGTTATTTTAGCTGTGTGCTTAGGGTCATTGTCTTGTTGGAAGGTAAACCTTCGGCCCAGTCTGAGGTCCAGAGCACTCTGGAGAAGGTTTTTGTCCAGGATATCCCTGTTCTTGGCTGCATTCATCTTTCCCTCGATTGCAACCAGTCGTCCTGTCCCTGCAGCTGAAAAACACCCCCACAGCATGATGCTGCCACCACCATGCTTCACTGTTGGGACTGTATTGGACAGGTGATGAGCAGTGCCTGGTTTTCTCCACACATACCGCTTAGAATTAAGGCCAAAAAGTTCTATTTTGGTCTCATCAGACCAGAGAATCTTATTTCTCACCATCTTGGAGTCCTTCAGGTGTTTTTTTTAGTAAACTCCATGCGGGCTTTCATGTGTCTTACACTGAGGAGAGGCTTCCGTCGGGCCACTCTGCCATAAAGCCCCGACTGGTGGAGGGCTGCAGTGATGGTTGACTTTCTACAACTTTCTCCCATCTCCTGACTGCATCTCTGGAGCTCAGCCACAGTGATCTTTGGGTTCTTCTTTACCTCTCTCACCAAGGCTCTTCTCCCCCGATAGCTCAGTTTGGCCGGACGGCCAGCTCTAGGAAGGGTTCTGGTCATCCCAAACGTCTCCCATTTGAGGATTATGGAGGCCACTGTACTCTTAGGAACCTTAAGTGCAGCAGAAATCTTTTTGTAACCTTGGCCAGATCTGTGCCTTGCCACAATTCTGTCTCTGAGCTCTTCAGGCAGTTCCTTTGACCTCATGATTCTCATGTGCTCTGACATGCATTGTGATCTGGAAGGTCTTATATAGACAGGTGTGTGGCTTTCCTAATCAAGTCCAATCAGTATAATCAAACACAGCTGGACTCAAATGAAGGTGTAGAACCATCTCAAGGATGATCAGAAGAAATGGAAAGCACCTGAGTTAAATATATGAGTGTCACAGCAAAGGGTCTGAATACTTAGGACCATGTGATATTTCAGTTTTTCTTTTTTAATAAATCTGCAACAATGTCAACAATTCTGTGTTTTTCTGTCAGTATGGGGTGCTATGTGTACATTCATGAGGAAGAAGAATGAATTTAAATGATTTTAGCAAATGGCTGCAATATAACAAAGAGTGAAAAATGTAAGGGGGTCTGAATACTTTCCGTACCCACTGTATATATACAAGCATGACATGTAAAATATATAGAAAAACCAAGATAGTAGAGAAGCTTGTAAGTGGTCCCCAGTCCAGGTTCATAAGAAACATCATGGCAAAGTACCAAAGGTAGTGGTTGACTGTAATCATAACATCAGCAGATGCGTTTCATGGACTAGAAATGCCACATAATCATAAGAAGATGTATGAAATGTGTCTATAAAAAATATATATATGAGTATGAAAAAAATTTCAGCAATGATGATTAGAAGAAGCTGGGAGGGGGGAAGGGGGGACAACAGAGCCCCCAAATTCCCTAGACTTACATTGCAACTCAGGCAATACCGGGCACTGGAGGTAATTGCATGACCCTGGATGTCTCCCCCGGGAGCTGAGGGCGCACAGAGTAGGCGCACCACATCTGGTGTCGAGTCTGCTGATGTTATGATTACAGTCAACCACTACCTTTGGTACTTTGCCATGATGTTTCTTCTGAACCTGGACTGGGGACAACTTACAAGTTTCTCTACTATCTTGTTTTTTGTATATATTTTACATGTCATGCTTGTGTATATATATATGTATGTACCAATGAAGGTGTTATATTTTACCCTACCAGCCTTATTGTGTCTCTCATATAAAGTCCCAACCCTTCTTTATTTCTAATACCAATGATGGGGCACCATTCCTGCCACTGATGTCAATGATGGGGTGCTATTCTTCCCACTGATACCAATGATGGGGCACCTTTTCTGCCACTGATACCAATGATTGGGAGCTTTTCTTCACACTGATACCAATGATGGGGCACCTTTCCTGCCACTGATACTAATCATGGGGCACCATTCTTCCCACTAACACCAAAAGAATGGTGTGCTATTCCTCCCACTGATGCCAGTGATTGGGTGCTATTCCTCCCACTGATGCCAGTGATTGGGCGCTATTTCTCCTACTGATGTCAAATGATGGGGATGCTATTCCTCCCACTGACACCGACGGGACACTCTTTCATCCACTACTGCCGATTAGATATTTATTCCTTCCACTACCACCAACAATGGGGCGCTATTCCTCCTAATAACCACTGGGGTGCGATGCAATTATTTTACTCCCACTGACCATCAAGCCTGATGCATTTTCTATTCCCAGAGTCCACAGTCCGGCCCACCTAAAGTCTGAAGGAACAAAAAAGGGCCCTTTATTTAGAAAGTTTGGAGTCCCCTGGTTTACGCTACCTTGGTGGTCAGGCCATGCCTTTTTCTTCTTTGACTGCAATGTCTTGGGTTTCTGTAGGGTGGGGGAGCGGTGGGCACTGATTCAATATCGGCCCAGCAACAATTATAACTTAATTGATCTTAACATTTTTTTTTTTCAGCATAGGGAGCTGTACTCTGTCAGTAACATAACCCCTCTATCTTTTTCCTCCTGTCCCCGTCATGAAAACCTATGTAATGTAAGGGACTCTGAAATTGCAGTAAGGCAGCCAAGGAACTAACACGCTAAACATCAGCGATGACAGGTGCACTTTATAGTAGAAGTTTAGTCTTTATAACTTCCACCTTTCAAATACTTCTGCCCACCAATTGTACTGCGAACAATTGAGCACAAATTGCAGTTTAATATTTCCCCCTCTTATTCAATCCGGGTTTTCTGCATTCTAATGGACCCCAGGATGTCATGTGTGACTGCTGCAAAGACGGCTTCAATAAAGATGTGCATAGAAAATGTTTTTTAAAATGTGAAATATTGAGTTACTTCCACTGCATTACATGCTGAACGTTTATTCCTTTTTCTGTTAGCTTTGTGTTTATTCATCCAATAAATATTCCTTTATTTAACAAAGGAATGAAGGGGGTGCTACAAAGAGGTCGGGGGGCTGCCTATCTTGGATGTAGGCTGTAAAGAGTAACTCCACTTTCATTGAGAATAAAACATTCCCCTCTGGGTGATCTGTGTACTTTGCACAGATTTTAATGAACTTTATATTAGATTCCTACTAGGGTTGAGCGAACACCTAGATGTCCGTGTTCGACGGGTTCGGCCGAACTTTAAAAAAAAGTCCGGGTCCGTGTCCCGGACTTTTACCGAACTTTTCCCGGACACCGAACCCCATTGAAGTCAATGGGGACCCGAACTTTAAGGCACTAAAATGGCTCTAAAACACCAAAGGAAAGGGCTAGAGTGCTGCAAATGGCAGCAAAACGTAATTAAGAGCATGGCAAGTGCTCTGCAAACAAATGTGGATAGGGAAATAACTTAAAACAACAAAAAAAAAACAGAAAAATAAAACAATGTTCTTCTTCATCTCTGAAGGACGAGGCCCATATGGAGTAGGAGGGAGGTTGAGGTGGTGGTGGATGTGGCGGTGACATAGGCGTGCGCACAGGGTGTGCTGGGTGTGCCTGGGCACACCCTAATCACCTAGGGCACATAGCATTGCCAGTGAGGAGATGGGAAAGATCTCCCTGGGACCTGCTCTGCTCTATTTCTCCTTGCCTACAGGTACATGGCCCCGATACATTACTCTCCCTGCTGGCAAACACATGCATGTGTATTTCAACTTTGGGGTGCACACCTTAATGCAATAGGCTGCGCACACCTATGGGCGGTATAGGTGGAAGCGGCGGTGGAGGAGGACCAGGGCCGGATTAACAGCATCATGGGCTTGGTGCTGAGGATTTTGAAGGGCCTTAAGGGCCGTGCCTTGCCATGCACCCAGAGGAGGAAGGGTGCAGCCATGCATGCCTAATTCAACATGGGATGCTGTCTCTGAAGCCCATAAACACATCCATGCATCGCCAACTGTCCCTCCTTGTCCGGCCTTCACGCTGTGTGGGGAGGTTCTGAGGGTGCTGCCTGGGGAAGCGAGCATAGAAGCCAGACTTCTGTGTTTACAAGTGACAGAAGAGCGGTAACAGTGAATATGGCCAACCCGGGGCCTATATAAAAGGTAGGGGCCTGGAGCTGCAGCTCCAATAGCCCCTACATTAATCTGGCCCTGAGGAGGAGGACGAGGTAGCCAACACTGCTTCTTTTCAAAAATTTTAAATGAGGGTACACCCCAAAAGAGTGAGAAAGAGCAAAAATGGAACAATGGGTGGGTAAGGTCGGTATCCATTGCTATTCTGCATAAGGTACGGAAAAGTCCCGTGGGATCCATGCCTGGTTCATTTTAATGAACGTGAGCTTGTCCACATTGTCTCTGGACAGGCGGCTGCGCTTGTCTGTTATAACGCCCCCAGCCGTGCTAAATACCCGTTCAGATAATACACTGGCTGCAGGGCACGCCAGCACCTCCAAGGCGTAAAGGGCAAGCTCAAGCCATGTGCCCAATTTGGAGACCCAGAAGTTGAAGGGGGCAGACCCGTCATTCACTACATGTAGGCGTGTGCACACATACTGCTCCACCATGTTGGTAAAATGCTGCCTCCTGCTAAGACGTTCCATCTGAGCTGCTGGTGCTGCTGTTTGTTGTGGCGTGCTGACAAAGCTTTTCCACATTTCGGCCATGCTAACCCTGCCTTCTGAGGTGCTGGCGGTGCCCTGGTTGCGTTGGCGACCTCCTCCTCCTCCTCCTCTGCCTTGTGCTTCCACTGTGGCCCCGCTGTCAGATGGGAATGCCAGCAGCATGGCGTCTACCAGCGTGCGCTTGTACTCGCGCATCTTGCGATCGCGCTCCAGTGAGTGAATTAAGGACGGTACGTTGTCCTTGTAACGGGGATCCAGCAGCGTGGCCACCCAGTAATCAGCACAAGTTAGAATGTGGGCAACTCAGCGGTCGTTGTGGAGACACTGCAGCATGTAATCGCTCATGTGTGCCAGGCTGCCCAGAGGCAACGAAAGGCTGTCCTCTGTGGGAGGTGTATCGTCCGTGTCCTCTGTATCCCCCCAGCCACGCACCAGTGATGGCCATGAGCTGGCCTGGGTGCCACCCTGCTGTGAACATGGTTCCATCTCCTCCTCCAGCTCCTCCTCCTCCTCATCCTCCTCATCCTCCAGAACTGTGCCCCTGCTGGACAATTGCGTCCCTGGCGTTTGCGTGTGCAGGAACCCACCCTCGGAGCCCCTTGCGAATGACTGCCCTGAAAGCCTTGGAAATGTTACCTCTTCATCCTCCTCCTCCTCCTCATCCTGTGCCACATCCTCTTCCATCATCGCCCGAATTGTTTTTTCAAGGAGGCATAGAAGTGGGATAGTTAAGCTGAGAACGGCGTCATTGCCACTGGCCATGTTGGTGGAGTACTCAAAACAGCGCAACAAGGCACACAGGTCTCACATGGAGGCCCAGTTAAATTAAATAGCGGAATAGAAAATATGATCCAAAAAAAGTGTATGTATATCACACGTACACAACCACACTGGGCCCCAATTACTATTGTTTGTACCCCTAAAAGGCTAGATGAGGAGTAGGGGGAGTATGGAACAGGCAGCACCCTCAAACCTTCAGAAGTATGAGATGAACCCCAACAACTTGGAAAGGTGGATCTCTCTCACACGTACCGACACAGACTATCCCGCAATTCAATTGATCCTCAAAGGTTTTTATTGAATAGCGGAATAGGAAATATGATCAAAAAAAGTGTATGTATCTCGCACGTACACAACCACACTAGGCCCCAATTACTATTGTTTGTACCCCTAAAAGGCTAGATGAGGAGTAGGGGGGGTATGGAACAGGCAGCACCCTCAAACCTTCAGAAGTATGAGATGAACCCCAACAACTTGGAAAGGTGGATCTCTCTCACACGTACCGACACAGACTATCCCCCAATTTAACTGATCCCCAAAGGTTTTTGATTAAATAGCGGAATAGAAAATATGATCCCAAAAAAGTGTATGTATATCACACGTACACAACCACACTGGGCCCCAATTACTATTGTTTGTACCCCTAAAAGGCTAGATGAGGAGTAGGGGGAGTATGGAACAGGCAGCACCCTCAAACCTTCAGAAGTATGAGATGAACCCCAACAACTTGGAAAGGTGGATCTCTCTCACACGTACCAACACAGACTATCCCCCAATTTAACTGATCCCCAAAGGTTTTTGATTAAATAGCGGAATAGAAAATATGATCCCAAAAAAGTGTATGTATATCACACGTACACAACCACACTAGGCCCCAATTACTATTGTTTGTACCCCTAAAAGGCTAGGAGTAGGGGGAGTATGGAACAGGCAGCACCCTCAAACCTTCAGAAGTATGAGATGAACCCCAACAACTTGGAAAGGTGGATCTCTCTCACACGTACCAACACAGACTATCCCCCAATTTAACTGATCCCCAAAGGTTTTTGATTAAATAGCGGAATAGAAAATATGATCCCAAAAAAGTGTATGTATATCACACGTACACAACCACACTAGGCCCCAATTACTATTGTTTGTACCCCTAAAAGGCTAGGAGTAGGGGGAGTATGGAACAGGCAGCACCCTCAAACCTTCAGAAGTATGAGATGAACCCCAACAACTTGGAAAGGTGGATCTCTCTCACACGTACCAACACAGACTATCCCCCAATTTAACTGATCCCCAAAGGTTTTTGATTAAATAGCGGAATAGAAAATATGATCCAAAAAAAGTGTATGTATATCACACGTACACAACCACACTAGGCCCCAATTACTATTGTTTGTACCCCTAAAAGGCTAGATGAGGAGTAGGGGGGGTATGGAACAGGCAGCACCCTCAAACCTTCAGAAGTATGAGATGAACCCCAACAACTTGGAAAGGTGGATCTCTCTCACACGTACCAACACAGACTATCCCCTAATTTAACTGATCCCCAAAGGTTTTTGATTAAATAGCGGAATAGAAAATATGATCCCAAAAAAGTGTATGTATATCACACGTACACAACCACACTAGGCCCCAATTACTATTGTTTGTACCCCTAAAAGGCTAGGAGTAGGGGGAGTATGGAACAGGCAGCACCCTCAAACCTTCAGAAGTATGAGATGAACCCCAACAACTTGGAAAGGTGGATCTCTCTCACACGTACCAACACAGACTATCCCCCAATTTAACTGATCCCCAAAGGTTTTTGATTAAATAGCGGAATAGAAAATATGATCCCAAAAAAGTGTATGTATATCACACGTACACAACCACACTAGGCCCCAATTACTATTGTTTGTACCCCTAAAAGGCTAGGAGTAGGGGGAGTATGGAACAGGCAGCACCCTCAAACCTTCAGAAGTATGAGATGAACCCCAACAACTTGGAAAGGTGGATCTCTCTCACACGTACCAACACAGACTATCCCCCAATTTAACTGATCCCCAAAGGTTTTTGATTAAATAGCGGAATAGAAAATATGATCCCAAAAAAGTGTATGTATATCACACGTACACAACCACACTAGGCCCCAATTACTATTGTTTGTACCCCTAAAAGGCTAGATGAGGAGTAGGGGGAGTATGGAACAGGCAGCACCCTCAAACCTTCAGAAGTATGAGATTGTGTTCACTGTACCCCACAAAGATTGAGTTCACTGCACCCCACAATGATTGTGTTCACTGCACCCCACAAAGATTGTGTTCACTGCACCTCACAAAGATTGTGTTCACTGTACCCCCCAAAGATTGTGTTCACTGCACCCCACAAAGATTCTGTTCACTGTACCCCACAAAGATTGTGTTCACTGCACCCCAAAAAGATTGTGTTCACTGCACCCCAAAAAGGATGTTGTTCACTGCACCCCAAAAAGGATGTTGTTCACTCCACCCCAAAAAGATTGTGTTCACTGCACCCCACAAAGATTGTGTTCACTGCACCCCAAAAAGATTGTGTTCACTGCACCCCAAAAATGATTTTGTTCACTGCACCCCAAAAAGGATTTTGTTCACTGCACCCCAAAAAGGATGTTGTTCACTCCACCCCAAAAAGATTGTGTTCACTGCACCCCACAAAGGATTTTGTTCACTGCACCCCAAAAAGATTGTGTTCACTGCACCCCAAAAAGGATGTTGTTCACTGCACCCCAAAAAGGATTTTGTTCACTGCACCCCAAAAAGATTGTGTTCACTGCACCCCACAAAGGATTTTGTTCACTGCACCCCACAAAGATTGTGTTCACTGCACACCAAAAAGGATTGTGTTCACTGCACCCCAAAAAGATTTTGTTCACTGCACCCCAAAAAGATTGTGTTCACTGCAGCCCAAAAAGATTGTGTTCACTGCAGCCCAAAAAGATTGTGTTCACTGCAGCCCAAAAAGATTGTGTTCACTGCAGCTCACACACAGAAAAATGGATGTGGATCACTGACACCTGCCTATCTCCAATCCCACACCACACAGCAATATCGATTGTAGTTTGTAGAACACAGTTTCCCTAAAATTCAGCAGACTCTGTCCCTAACAGGATTGAGAAGAGATCGTAGATCAGGATTGAGTGCAGATTCACCCCACCCCCCACACAGCAATATCGATTGTAGTTTGTAGAAGACACTGACCCTATAATTCAGCAGACTCTATCCCTAAAATGCCTACAACTCGCCCTGCCTAAACACTCCGACCTGTCCCTCAATTCTATCCGGACACAAATGGTTTTTTCCTGCCTATCTTTCCCTAATCAGCAGCCAGCACGTTGATGTGTGCTCTGTCCCTGAATCTAAGCAGCATAATGACGCCGCTGCGGCTGCCTCGAACTTATAAAGACTTGGTCACATGCTTCAGACGGCCAATCACAGCTACTGAGACATTTGCAGGCATGGCTGGGATGGCTTAAGGCACACCAGTTAAACGATTGTTGATTGGCTGTTGAAAGCCCGCCATGAAAAGAGCGCCAAAGCATGCAAAACCCGGAAATAAAACGACCGAACACGGATTTTTACCCGAACATACAGTAAAGTGTCCGTGTCCGTGTTCGGGTACAAAAAATCCAATTATTCGGTACGAACACGAATAATACAGTCCGTGTTCGCTCAACACTAATTCCTACTAATTGTTATTCTGAAGAAAAGGCTGTTTGTCTGTCTGTGTCCATGAGTGAATGTGAACGGGAGTGATTTTATAATTCTCATCAGCTGCAGCACTTGAAGGGTTCCGATGAGGAAAGTGGCAGCGTCTGCACCCCTTTAGAAGGGATTAACCTTTGGGAGTATCTCACCAAAAAGGATTTTATCTTAGTGTGCAGACTTCTGGGAAAATCAGTGAGCCAATCATACAAGCAGTAAATTATATTTTGGGAGGGAGGGGGGGGGGAGTTCTGTCGCCATATTACATTGCATGTTAGAGAAAATGACAGCGCTGTAGATTAAGAAGGAAACGTCATTTACAATAAGAATAAAATAGAGATTATTGCGCTAACTTAAAAAATGTAAGCAGCTGACATCAATCACTGAACTAAGGAGAGTGATAAATCAATACAAATACAAAAATATGTGCAGCGCTAGAAGAAAAAAATTCCCAACAAAATAAATTGTCCAATCGCAGGAAGCATTCCACAAGTAACATAAACAATGGATGGTGAGAAAAAGTCCAATATATAATGGTGCAAATCATATATAAGTGCAGCAAATCCCGTCACCAGGTAGAAATATATTGCGCTCACCAGATGGATGGGACCCCAAAACACCTTATAGTGTAGGAGTCAAACAGGCTTAAGAATGATGGAGTGTCCCCACAGATTTTTCACCGATTCCAACGGCAACCATGCAAATCTCCGGTAGATGAAATAATTCAGAGATTCCCCTTCCACATGGTGGGTGGTAAAACCGAAAAAAATGGAGGGACATATAGCGTAATATTGCTAAAGTCAATTTAATATCAATAAAGCTGATACACTTACAGACATCCGTGAAAGACAGGCATATAAGATGTAAAACAGCTGGGCTGACCAAGTCCTCTTTACATGTTTCGGCATAAATGCCTTTTTCAAAAGATCTTTTGAAAAATGCCTTTTTCTTTTGAAAAAAGGCATTTATGCCGAAACATGTAAAGAGGACTTGGTCAGCCCAGCTGTTTTACATCTTATATGCCTGTCTCTCACGGATGTCTGTAAGTGTATCAGCTTTATTGATATTAAATTGATTTTAGCAATATTACGCTATATGTCCCTCCATTTTTTTCGGTTTTACCACCCACCATGTGGAAGGGGAATCTCTGAATTATTTCATCTACCGGAGATTTGCATGGTTGCCGTTGGAATCGGTGAAAAATCTGTGGGGACACTCCATCATTCTTAAGCCTGTTTGACTCCTACACTATAAGGTGTTTTGGGGTCCCATCCATCTGGTGAGCGCAATATATTTCTACCTGGTGACGGGATTTGCTGCACTTATATATGATTTGCACCATTATATATTGGACTTTTTCTCACCATCCATTGTTTATGTTACTTGTGGAATGCTTCCTGCGATTGGACAATTTATTTTGTTGGGAATTTTTTTCATTTACAATAACCTGCATTTACAATATGACTTGTGCAGCGATTGTATATGCTATATTATTTTTTTATTTGCTATTTTTTCCAGAAAAGTGGAGCTTCCTTTTAAACTAAACCTGTGCATGATGCGTGTTAGGGGAACCGGCTTTTTAAATCCAATGTTTTTCTTTTTCCAATACAGGAAAACGTAGAATATTTGATCAAGGAGCTTCGCAGACCCGAGTCCAGCATCTACTTTCTCTGTGAGTAGTCAGACAATGTGTAAAGGGACATGGGTTGGTAATGGCTCAGAAACATTCTGGTATATTGATGGGTTTCTATATAGCTTGGCCATAGTGTATGGATACCCACGTATAGCTATGGCAGGGACATCGGACTTTAAACTACTTTGAGGCTGAGATTAGTTTGATTGGATCTGGCAGGATATTGTACATAACTTCCTGAAAACTTCCCAGCACCGTCCCTCAGTACTTCTCTCAGGACCTCTCAGCTCTGATGCAAGCAGTGGGTTGACTCTTTGGAGGAGTTATGGAAATATAAAAATATTTTAATTAGGAGATTGTTAGTCTAGAGAAGTGGGCCTTCCTAGGCAGTTGGGATTTCCATGCCGACCACCTTGGGTAATGCCCACATGTGATGCTGAGCCTCCATAATTTAAGGAACTGAAATTCAAGGAATGAAAAGGACAGCCAGGGACAGTCAGGCTAAGGAGGAAAGGACTAGACAATGCTTTACATTCCACAGCTAGGAAATGAGACCGGCTCTATCTGACCTACGGCAGCTTCTAATGCACAGTGTGAGAAGCTCACAGTGTGCAGTGAAATCAGAGAAAGATATTTAAAGTAGAGCTATAGGCAAGTTTTTTCCTCCGCTCATTTTGGATAGAGTATTTAGAGTATAGTAGAGTATGTAGAAAATAATTTATACCCCTGTAAGGTTTATTTTTGCTGTCTGTGTCCCATTGGGAAATTTCCCATCATTTACTGTCCTATAGTCAAAACATGAAGTGGGAGAATATGCCTCCAAAGTAAAGGACTCCCTGGTTGTCACCAGAACTGCTTTCTTCATTGGAATATTTCCCCTCTATTCCTGTTCTGGGGACAACCCAAAATTTGTGTTTTTTTTTTACTTTCACGTTTGGTGACAACAGTAATCAGGACAAAGAGAGGGTGAATCTGCCTAACTGGGACATCAATAAAAACCTGAAAGATGTTCTAATCCCTCTCCACTCTTTCCAAATCTAGAAAAAGTTTTGTCTTTTGTTATACTTTAAAGGATGAGTCCACCCTAAAAGTAAAATCTCTGCATCTATAGACCTCCACAATCTAACACTACCCTATCTAGCCCTATAAAGAAGAAATCAGTACACAGATCTTATTTAAAGCGGATCCAATCCGGTCTCCAGCGGCGGAAGCTCTGCGGACGACACGGCTGACAGCGGCTATGAAATGAATGGGAAGTGACCTCACCCATAGACTTTGGGGTTTCCGTTGTTGGCTGTGTCCTCTGCACCCGCCTGCACATTGAAGCCACGACTGACAGCTCAGAGTGGGATCGGGTTGGATCGGCTTCAAAAAAAGGTATTTATACTGATTTCTTCTTTACAGGGCTAGATAGGTTAGTGTTAGATAGTGGAGGTCTATAGATACAGGGATTTCAGTGTTAGGGTGGACTTATCCTTTAAGTATAGGAGAGGATTTTGTACAACTGTGCAAGACTCAATGTAAGGCTTTCGTTCATCTTTAAGGGTTTTATGTTTTTAAGAAAAATGGTAACGAGATTCCCCTCATGTTTTAAGTGGCCCAAAGGATGGTGTCAGTGTAAGGCAGCCCATAGATAAGTCAGTTTTTCCATTCAACCATGGGTTCAATGGGCAAAAAAACAGCCTGGATTCCCCCTTCCACACACTTCAGCTATTTGCTCCCTTCTGAGCTTTTGTTTTCTGATGACAGGGAGACTTCCCCACCATCATAGTACCCTAATCAGTGTTGTAGGCTATAGCCTGCAGAGCTGATCGAGTGGGGGAAATCTGACAGGGCGGATGTACAGAAGTGGATTAGTAGATAGAGCACAGTGTCCATACATGGATCGAATATCAGCCGGTCCCTGCTGAAGCAGCTGAATATTGATCCATGTTTGGCTGGCCTAAGTAACTCCCTTAAGCCCAGTGTGGAGGAGCTGCTCCAAACCCATCTGCTGCTCCACACTGGCCTTTAAAATGTAGAGCTCTGTATATCTGTCTGGTTAGGATCTTCAGATAATATCACCTCAAACAAAAAATGGTCCAGGCGCTAATCCTTTGAACAGATTCCTGAAAGGTCATAAATCCAGATGGCTATGATGTTAGGAATGTGGCCAATAAAAATCTTCTCTTTCCATTTTTTATTCAAATTTTTACATGTGTCAAATTTTTATATGTATTTCCTATATGAAATTTGATAGTTTTTAATTTTTTTATGGACTTTAGGTATTGGTCCTTGGTCTATTTATCTTGGTACACAAATGAGAGGACATCTATGGGTATGCGTGTATATTCGGGTGAGATATGCACAGGCATTTGCTATGGATAGCCCTTCTTATCCATTATTATTATTTTTCATTTATGTATTTCTTATAGATCTCTTAATATATTTAAACATTTTTTATCAATAATTGTAGTTTTATACCACAAGAGACTGAATGATGATGTACTTTGTAATTATGTATAATATACATTTATAGATCTATGCCGTATTCTTTTTTAATCTTTTAATATTGTTATTTATTTAATTCATTAACCAATGGAGTATATCCCATATCTCCAGGGTTGCTTTGGGATTTCCGTTTTTTCCTCGTTTTTTTCTTGTTTTCTCCTCCCCCAATTTTTCTTTTTTTGGTCTCTATTGGCCGCTTGTTTCAATTCCGCCCACTATTCCGGCTTTATATGTCTTCTGGTTGCCAGTTGACGCAACTTGACAAAGCGCATGCGCGCGAAACATGTAGTTGCGGCAACCAGAAGCTTGCGTGTCACCGCCAACATCCAGCCCGGCGTCCTACTGAGCTTCCGGCCGTCACTTCCGGTGACGTCAACTGCGTGCCACTTTCGGCGATTGCATAGGATGCGGTGATTGCGGAGGATCCGGCTCTGGGTCTGTGTAGCGGCCGCACACAGTACCCATCCTGTCTCCCACTACCGCAGCGATGTCCTTTGGCACACTGGATTACCTCTCCCTGCTTGGTACTATCCATTGTGATCAGATTGCCCTGCCTTTACAACTTGAAGGTTGGGACTTTGAATGAGAGACATGACTTGGTAAAAAATTATATCACATTTATTGATACATATAAGGGTAATCATGATGTAATACACGTATAAAAGGCTTTATTATGTAACATTAAAAAATGGCTACTCACAGACGTAGATAAAAGTATATTGTATCAAGCTAGATTGCTCAAATGTCCGGGTTTAGTCCATATAATTGTCCATAACCGATGAGATGACGGCTGACGCGTTTCGAGGTCTAGCCTCTTCCTCAGAGCCACACTTTTATCTACGTCTGTGAGTAGCCATTTTTTAATGTTACATAATAATGCCTTTTATTGAGGATAATGCGCTAGGTCGGTGCGCCCTTTTTTGTTTTCTTTGCTTCTAGTACCGGTGGACTACCCCAGTCCGATATGGGCAGCAAGACCCTAGCCATCTGAGAAGCCAGTTGTCAGTCCCGTGAGGAGTGTGGTCGAGGGGTTTGGATACCAAGCGCAGGAGAAGGGTGGTCACACCTTATTGTTTTTTGTAATACACGTATAGGCTGAGATGATATGGTATTAAATAAATAGTAAAGTACATAGTTATACACCCCAACAAAGGCAATCTCAAAAGAACCAGCATAACAATGAGACAGTAGTAACAGAGTAATAAAATGACATCATAACATCCATAGACTGACGCGTTTCGTGGACTACATTCGCCACTTCTTCAGAGTCGGTGTATGATCATATCTATAAAAGTAAATAAGTATATGCGTATAGGTACATTGTATTAGATGGTAATTTGGAAATTGGGGGAGAAGGGGAGAAAGGGGGGATAGGAAACAGAGTCCCCATGATCCCAAAACTTACACGGTAGTTCCAACAGTAACTGGTCCTGGAGGTGGGGGCATCGACCCAGATGTCTCCCCCGGGAGCTGAGGGCACGTGGGGCCCACGGGTGAGGCGAAGGTGTCACATACAGAAAAGGATATGAGTAAGTTTTGTTGAAATGTTGCAGGGTAAGCAGAGTATATCTAAATAGAGTAAATAATAATAATGATAATGGTAAATAGTTGTATTGTATACAGAAGACGTAGTATTACTCAACTGATATGTATGGTGAGGGGAAAGTGACAAGGTGATGTGGGCATAAGGGATGAATTGGGTGGAGTGGGGGGGTGTGATAAGGAAGTGAACTGTTGAGGAATAATAAGTTGATCGTAAATATGGTAAGAGAATTACTGAGTAGCCAGAGTGTGTCTATATAGAATGAGTAAAAATATTGGCAGTCGTAAGTAAGTATGTACTATATAGAGGTCGGAATGCTACTTAAATAGTATGTATAGTAATTATATACCTGCATGATTATATACTATGTAGAGGTCATGATGCTACTTAATGATATGTATGGTAAGGGAAATTGACAAGGTAATGTGAACCTGAGAAATTAATGAATGAATTGAAGTGGGGGTGAATATATGGTAAAGTGGGCTAATTAAGCAAAAAGAGGGTGATGTGAAAGTGGACTGGTGAGGGTTGTGAGTGAGATGAAGGGAATTAGATGAAGTCGGATGCAACCGACTAACAACTGTGCCTGAATTATAGGAAGTGTAGTGGTGACTGAGTGGAAGATGGGGGTAATGGGGGAAAGGAAAATATATAGAAAATATAAAAGATATTGAAGGTAAGTTGAAGTAACCTGTAGAAGAATGAATCCAGAAGAAGGAAGAGAACGTGACACAATAACGCCAAAACCCGCCGGCCATCAAGCGCCCAGCGTCACGAGGTGCATAGACATGGAGCCGCAGAGCGGAGGCAGACGCCATGCCGCCCTGCTGGCCTCCTCTTATGCACCAGATGGAACAGCAGCCGTCGGCGTGCGGCGCCAAAATGACGTCACACGTCGGCGCAGAGCGTGACGCCGATGTGCGTCGGGACCGCCCACCCGATCCGCCGTGCTCAAGAGAGCCTGGGGGGAAGGGGAGGGCACCCGTCACACATCGCAGCTCCCGAGGAAAGCAAGGGGGGAAAAGCCATCACCGCCAGCCAGCAAAGTGGGAGCAAGCTGGAAAGCAAATTGTATAGCCACATATCAGCCAATAAAAGTCAATTATGTATCCAGTATTTGGAGTATGTATAAAAAAAATATATATATAGATATATATAGCGCAGGTTAATACATGTATCTAAAGTGCAAAGAAACCCCCAACTCATACGGGTGGAATCTATATTGACACAGCACATTAGGCTCAAAAAAATGTAAGCCAATATGTGCAGTCAATGCACAGTGAAACAAAAATGTATCAACCTGTCATGTCTCTCCATCCCTGATTCGGATATAAAAGGGGGGAGAAGGGCGGGACTTTAAATGAAACGCACGGTGGGAATGGCCGTGCGCCTCCATCCCTAATATCAATAGAGACAATCCAAAAAGGCTGGGACTTTGAATGAGAGACATGACTTGGTAAAAAATTATATCACATTTATTGATACATATAAGGGTAATCATGATGTAATACACGTATAAAAGGCTTTATTATGTAACATTAAAAAATGGCTACTCACAGACGTAGATAAAAGTATATCATATCAAGCTAGATTGCTCAAATGTCCGGGTTTAGTCCATATAATCATCCATAACCGATGAGATGACGGCTGACGCGTTTCGAGGTCTAGCCTCTTCCTCAGAGCCACACTTTTATCTACATCTGTGAGTAGCCATTTTTTAATGTTACATAATAAAGCCTTTTATTGAGTATAATGCGCTAGGTCGGTGCGCCCTTTTTTGTTTGCTTTGCTTCTAGTACCGGTGGACTACCCCAGTCCGATATGGGCAGCAAGACCCTAGCCATCTGAGAAGCCAGTTGTCAGTCCCGTGAGGAGTGTGGTCGAGGGGTTTGGATACCAAGCGCAGGAGAAGGGTGGTCACACCTTATTGTTTTTTGTAATACACGTATAGGCTGAGATGATATGGTATTAAATAAATAGTAAAGTACATAATTATACACCCCAACAAAGGCAATCTCAAAAGAACCAGCATAACAATGAGACAGTAGTAACAGAGTAATAAAATGACATCATAACATCCATAGACTGACGCGTTTCGTGGCGTCTGCCTCTGCTCTGCGGCTACATGTCTATGCACCTCGTGACGCTGGGCGCTTGATGGCCAGTGGGTTTTGGCGTTATTGTGTCACGTTCTCTTCCTTCTTTTGACTTTTATTGGCTGATATGTGGCTATACAATTTGCTTTCCAGCTTGCTCCCACTTTGCTGGCTGGCGGTGATGGCTTTTCCCCCCTTGCTTTCCTCGGGAGCTGCGATGTGTGACAGGTGCCCTCCCCTTCCCCCCAGGCTCTCTTGAGCACGGCGGATCGGGTGGGCGGTCCCGACGCACATGCGCCGACGTGTGACGTCATTTTGGCGCCGCACGCCGACGGCTGCTGTTCCATCTGGTGCATAAGAGGAAGCCAGCAGGGCGGCATGGCGTCTGCCTCCGCTCTGCGGCTCCATGTCTATGCACCTCGTGACGCTGGGCGCTTGATGGCCGGCGGGTTTTGTCGTTATTGTGTCACGTTCTCTTCCTTCTTCTGGATTCATTCTTCTACAGGTTACTTCAACTTACCTTCAATATCTTTTATATTTTCTATATATTTTCCTTTCCCCCATTAATTAGCCCACTTTACCATATATTCACCCCCACTTCAATTCATTCATTAATTTCTCAGGTTCACATTACCTTGTCAATTTCCCTTACCATACATATCATTAAGTAGCATCATGACCTCTACATAGTATATAATCATGCAGGTATATAATTACTATACATACTATTTAAGTAGCATTCCGACCTCTATATAGTACATACTTACTTACGACTGCCAATATTTTTACTCATTCTATATAGACACACTCTGGCTACTCAGTAATACTCTTACCATATTTACGATCAACTTATTATTCCTCAACAGTTCACTTCCTTATCACACCCCCCCCCCACTCCACCCAACTCATCCCTTATGCCCACATCACCTTGTCACTTTCCCCTCACCATACATATCAGTTCAGTAATACTACGTCTTCTGTATACAATACAACTATTTACCATTATCATTATTATTATTTACTCTATTTAGATATACTCTGCTTACCCTGCAACATTTCAACAAAACTTACTCATATCCTTTTCTGTATGTGACACCTTCGCCTCACCCGTGGGCCCCACGTGCCCTCAGCTCCCGGGGGAGACATCTGGGTCGATGCCCCCACCTCCAGGACCAGTTACTGTTGGAACTACCGTGTAAGTTTTGGGATCATGGGGACTCTGTTTCCTATCCCCCCTTTCTCCCCTTCTCCCCCAATTTCCAAATTACCATCTAATACAATGTACCTATACGCATATACTTATTTACTTTCATAGATATGATCATACACCGACTCTGAAGAAGTGGTGAATGTAGTCCACGAAACGCATCAGTCTATGGATGTTATGATGTCATTTTATTACTCTGTTACTACTGTCTCATTGTTATGCTGGTTCTTTTGAGATTGCCTTTGTTGGGGTGTATAACTATGTACTTTACTATTTATTTAATACCATATCATCTCAGCCTATACGTGTATTACATCATGATTACCCTTATATGTATCAATAAATGTGATATCATTTTTTACCAAGTCATGTCTCTCATTCAAAGTCCCAACCTTTTTGTATTGTCTCAATTGATATTAGGGATGGAGGCTCACGGCCATTCCCACCATGCGTTTCATTTAAAGTCCCGCCCTTCTCCCCCCTTTTATATGCCTTTACAACTTGGGATTCCCACAGCACCCCAGGGAGACCCGGATACTCCAGGACCGGTTTGGCTGACTATTTATATTATATTTGTTGTTTATAACTTGACTTTATTAAACTTCCATGGTTCATCTTGACACTCTCTTGTCAGTAATCTATACAGCATTTTTAATATGCACGCCACAGTGCGCCATCCTTCTTTGCTATAGTTTAGATAATATCACCTGTAGCTTCTCTTAAAAGCTATTTCCACCTTTCTGACCATACCAATGTTACACTGATACCTGTAGTGTAACATAAATCATGGGGCCATTCTCCAGACCCCTACCCTCTATCTGCCCCCCTCTGTCCTAAGTCATATCATCCATTCACTCAGATCTGTGTTAGGAAAGACTACAAGTTCCATATGCCACCATTTATTCAATGGAGTACAAGTGTGGTGACATTGCTGCACTCGTAGTCCATTGATTATTTCCTGCAGTCCCATAACCAAAGGTTGTTACCTTTTATACAGACCTGGGGCTAAAGGAATAGTCTGTGGGAGCCTCTGCATTGCCCCAGACACCCACAGATCACAGAGATATTTGATCACCACTGCGTTTTTTTTTTTTCCTCTATAAAACCGAAAATTTTGAAAAAAAAAAACATATTTTTTTTTTTCTGCTATAAAACATCCAATAAATAAATAAATGTAAAAAATCAAAATTCTTTACAAATTCATGTCAATGTATTGAGCTACATATCCTTGGTAAAAAAAATCCCAAAAAGTGTATATTGATTGCTTTGCGCAAGTTATAGTGTCTACAAAATGGGATATTTTTATTTATTTACTGGTAATCGCGGCACTCAGGGACTTATTGCGGCACTGCGATATTGTGGCAGACAATTTGAACACTTTCTGACACTTTTGACACCTTTTGGGGACCAGTGACATTATTACGGTGATCAGTGCTAAAAAGATATGCACTGTCACTGTACTAATGACACTGGCTGGGAAGGGGTTAATAACATATTAATGATAATATGAACAGCAGCGGGCGGTCAGCCTCTTTAAACTAATGAAAGGCTGACAACATCCTCAGCTATTCCCATATAGCCGTGTCCAGCTCGGACATCCACAGGTCAACACTCGGCGTGTGGCTACATGTGGAAAGTTGCATTGTAGTTCACAGGGCATCCCTGTTATTGGAGGAGAGCTGGTCATGGGTGTTTGACAAGTAAAATAATCAGACTGTCCCCCACATGGTCAAACTGATTTTTTTTTTTTTTTTTCCAAAATAATTTTTATTGAATAAAGAATCAAAGTCATACAGCAAAATGAAAGAGTTGCAACATCAAATGGTACAATCAGTTTTGTACAGAAATAGAAAATAATTTTTTTTTTCCAAAAAAATTTTATTGAATAAAGCAGATTTTTCATTAGATAACATACATTCTCAGTAGAACAGAATACATAAGTTTGGTGATTTCTTTAAAAAAAAACATTTTTATACATTTCTTGCAAACTTTTTTTTGGTTCACATGCATTGCAATACATCTTTAAGCTGGCCAGCTGCGTCAAAGGAATCCCTCTCTGGCCAGTCCATACACTATACTAATCTATCTATCTAAATATACACACACACAGCACACACACACACACACACACAACACAGCACACACAGCACACTCACACACACGCACCACACACACAGCACACATACAGCAATCTAGCCCCCCCCCCCCCCCCCCCCCAGTACAGAAACAACCCATCCCCTCACTTATACACACGGATCATACATATAAATTAGGTCTTCCTAGTCCCAGCTCGTTTTCACAAAGTTGACACATGTCCCTGGGACTCAGAGAAGAGCTACAGCCAATCACAATCCATAACACATACAAGCAGTACTCACATGAGGACTGCACATGCAGGAAACAGCCACAGGTGACAGTAAAGAGCCAGATATAAGAAAAGCAACAGAGCAGCAGCTGCCGACTCTTTTGGGAATGAACATAGAGAAAGACAGTAGGGCAACCAGGCTCCTCCCGGCCCTGCTCGGCAGTTGGGCCCCTGGAGACGCCCCAGGCCCCTCATTTGTGTATTGGTCAACCCCCCCATTCCACCCCCCCCCCTCCCGATGGCACCTCTGTCTGACAGTTCCCACCTCTAAAGAGTGGCCTCCTGATGCTCCAACCAGACTTTATTAAACAAGTCCATATGAGATATCCACTTGCTAAATAAGTTGAAAGAGAGAATCTTCCATACTCGAAAGACGTACCAGATTCCCTTCTTCTGAAGTCTGGTAACCAGCAAGATGCCCTGCCTTCAGAATCAGTTATGAGGCTGGATGCTCAACTGCTGGGGTCTGGCAACTGGTTGGGTGTCCTGTCATCTGGATTTCCTAAGAGATACAAAATTGCAAAATTTCAGTGCCTCAACACAGTAGATACCCCAAAGCTCAGATGCCATGGGTTATCTGAAGACTTAGCACTGGAGTCATTTGACAGTATCGGTGCCCTGACATCAGGGTGTCTTGTTATAACCAAGTAGCTTGCCTGGTCCCCAAAAAATT
This sequence comes from Pelophylax lessonae, assembly GCF_965119305.1. Classification (NCBI taxonomy): domain Eukaryota; kingdom Metazoa; phylum Chordata; class Amphibia; order Anura; family Ranidae; genus Pelophylax; species Pelophylax lessonae. The sequence goes on from NC_138780.1 coordinate 33,302,655, forward strand.
GTTCGGTATTTCAACTGCCACCTAGGTCTTTCCAAGGCTCTGGTTACTCAGCAAAGGTCCCCAAGTCCACTTGAAGTTCCAGCAAGAGCATCTGGAATGTGACAAGGTACATATGGTACTCGACCACCCCCCAAAAGATTGCTACTTTCTAGGCTGTTATGGCAAATGCACAGCAATTTCATCTGGGTCGTGACAAAGCCCATTTGGTACTCGACCACTACCCAGAATAGCGCTATTATTGGGGTTGTTATGGCAAATACAGCTACTGGTTACAGTTGAAATGTCTGGACCACCAGGCTTTGAAACAACAGGAGAAATACGCTCCAAAAGGGACTTGAATAATGCAAATATTGGAAGAATCTTAGGCTAGACAGGCAACCCATGTAAGGTATGTGACCGTAATGGAAACTTGGAAGTGTCAGACCCATCAGCAGACGGGGGCTTAACCTTCGTACCGGAATCCAGCTGGGTAGCAGGCAGGGAATCAGCATTGTCTAAATGGGCAGCAGGCATGGAATAAGCAAAATCTGGCTGGGGCAGTCTTCCATAAATGTTCGATTTAGCCAGATATGTTGGTTTATATATTTGGATTGCCGAGCTTGGTGGTTTCTTCTTAGAACAACGTCCAATATGCTTTGCTGATTTCTATCAAAAGTCTCTGTAGAACAGGGTAAGACGCTTGACTGTTTCCATTAAAAGTCTCTGTAGAACAGGGTACGACGCTTGGCTGTTTCCATTAAAAGTCTGTAGAACAGGGTAATACTCTTGGCTGTTTCCATTAAAAGTCTCTGTAGAACAGGATAACACTCTTGGCTGTTTCCATTAAAAGTCTCTGTAGAACAGGATAACACTCTTGGCTGTTTCCATTAAAAGTCTCTGTAGAACAGGGTAACACTCTTGGCTGTTTCCATTAAAAGTCTCTGTAGAACAGGGTCCAAATCTTGAATGCTCCTATGGAACTAAGGAATGAAGGCATCTGCTGGAATGTCCTTTTGTGTCTGCAAAATATAAAAAAGAAAGTGTGTAAGTTATGGTTGCCGTGCATGCTGGCATGTGTTTGTAACCACTTTAGCCCCAAGCCCATTTTTGACACATTTTGTTCACAAGTTAAAATCAGTATTTTTTTGCTAGAAAACTACTTAGAACCCCCAAACATTATATATATATATATATATATATATATATATATATATATATATATATATTTTTTTTTTTAATTTTTTTAGCAAAGACTCTGGAGAATAAAATGGCGGTCATTGCAATATTTTTTGTCACGCTGTATTTGCGTGGCGGTCTTTCAAATGCCATTTTTTTGGGGAAAAATTCCAAAAAATTACATTTCACTGCATTTGAAAAAACTAAACAGTAAAGTTATAGCTCAAAAGAGAAGTTCTGGCGCTACTCCCAAAGGTAGTCTCCTGGAGAATACATACGAGTATGTGGAACACGAATGTCCATGAGAACACTGTACGCCCAATCCTATATATTGGATAGCTTGTAAACGTGATGAAGAAAAAATGAATGAATGAATGAAGGATGGCGCTCAAGTGTATTAATAACTGGTGATTACCCCAAAAGAGACATAGATAAATGGTCCAATAAAATTTTATTCTGTGAATCCAAAGATAAAGAAGCAATATGTATATAAAAGAAGTAATTCCTCCTACCAGTCCATGAAGCCTCTGTGTGTCACTGCTGCCTCAGCACGATTTCCTGATGTCAATCCCAAGGAAGGGAGAAAGCTGACAGATGGAAATGGAATGTGGCATAAGTCAGTGGAAAAGAGGAGCGGGTCCCAGCGGAGGTGGGGGCTCACACGGTCCGGTGTGCGGCCGCTTCCTGGACCGGAGCCCACGCTGTACTACGCTGACACCCGATGTGAGCGCCACATTCCATTTCCATCTGTCAGCTTTCTCCCTTCCTTGGGATTGACATCAGGAAATCGTGCTGAGGCAGCAGTGACACACAGAGGCTTCATGGACTGGTAGGAGGAATTACTTCTTTTATATACATATTGCTTCTTTATCTTTGGATTCACAGAATAAACTTTTATTGGACCATTTATCTATGTCTCTTTTGGGGTAATCACCAGTTATTAATACACTTGAGCGCCATCCTTCATTTTTTCTTAAACAGTAAAGTTAGCCCATTTCTTTTTATATATTGTGAAAGATGATGTCACGCCGAGTAAATAGATACCTAACATGTTATGGTTTAAAAATTGCGCACACCTCCGGAATGGCGACAAACTACAGTCAATAAAAATCTCCATAGGCGACGTTTTTGAGAATTTTTAACAGTTACCAGTTTAGAGTTAGAGTGTAGCTCTTCTTTCTAAATTATTGCTCTCGTTCTGGTGATCGTGGCACTACCTCACATGTGTGGTTTAAACAGCAATTTCATTTGCAACGCGACTTCCGTATATGCTCACGGCGACGGGGGCGGCTAAATATATATATATTTTTTTCCTATTTATTTTATTTTTTTTTTTACATTTTACCACAGGTTTTTAAAAAAAAAAATAAAAATCTGATCACTTTTATTGCTGTCACAAGTAATGTAAACATCCCTTGTGACAGCAATAGGCAGTGACAGGTACTCTTTATGGAGAGATTGGGGTCTAAAAGACCCCAGACCCCTCCAATACACTTCCATGTATTCAAAACGCCAAAAACGGCATTTTTGAATACATTCACTTTTTAAATCCGGCGCCTTTAGAAGCCGAGTAACCCGGATGTGACGTCATGAACGCCGCCTTTCGGGTTACGTCATCGGAGACCCGATCGAAGCCGCATTCGGCTTTGACTGAGACTCCATCCAGCCGGCAGTTGCATGGGTCTCCCGGTGGGACGGGAGACCCGAGCAGAGCTGCGGGAGGGGGGGGTGTCCCCTCCCGCTCACTGGGGTAATGATCGAGCAGCTCCTGTCCTGGCCACATCGGTTGCTACCGCCGGAAGCCGACCACTGGCTCTAAAAAAACGTACCGGGGTGATGCCTCTAGCTAGAACCACCTAAAGTCAGCTGACGTAGGTCTACGTGGCTGCTCGTTAAGTGGTTAAGTTGCACTATAATGCATTTTTTTCAGGTGTTCCAGTGCATTTTATTACCCTTTCTCTTTTTTTTTGGTAATGTATTCTTTTACTACGTCCTTTTTTTTTTCAGTGCAAACCAATGGAGGGTATTAGGGTAATCTGAAACAATAGAAAACAAGACTATTTTCCTTGTGCTTGCATTTAAACTGTGTTGGGCAACACTGCTTGTATGAACAAACTCTTAGCCTAGATTCACACTTATGCGGTGCAATGTTTAGTGTGATATCAAGGATAATTTCCAATGTGACTTCTTGCAAATTCACGAGAGATTACAATGCAATTTGGATACAGTTACGATTCTCTCTTTATCTCTCTCTATGAAAATTAGCTCATAAAGACATTATAGCCTGCTAGAAAGGGCACTGGAATTGCTTAGTCAGTGAACACCTATGCGTTTTCCATGCAGTTTCCATTAGACTCTATAGAGATGTAAATCGCACCACACACACAGGACCCTTATTAATAATGCATTGCATTTGGACTGCATATATATGAATGGCCACCATAGAAAGTTGTGTAATTTCACTTGTCATGCGATTCTATGCGTTTTGGAACTCATATGAAATTGCAACAGTCCGGGGCTTACTGGGTGATAAAGTATTGTGGAAAAATCAAATCTAGTTCTAGTCGAATATTCTTACCTTCATATACGCGAAGTCACGTCTTGCCTGAATGTAATTCCACTGGGCATTCTCCAGGAATCTGAAAGATAAAGAAGTAAACCATATAAACATAATGAACAGACAACTAAATCTGGCAATAGACTTTATAGGATGTTCAGACCAGGCAGCTCCATCCATTTATAGCTGATGTGATTCTGAACCCCAAAGAAAAGAAACAGAATAGAAAGAGAAGTAATAATGAAAACTTACTTTCTGGCCCAATCCTCTGTAAGTCCAGATCCCATTGAGAACTTTTTAATAAAGGCTTCAGCTGCATTTGGGCCGTCCAAGTCATAACAGCCATTGGTTCTGTAGAAGAAGTCCTCCGGAATCTGGTTTTCCATCTGCAAAACATCAAAATGAAATACGATTAAAAAACTGAGAAAGAAGCTATTGTGGAGAGAAGTAAATTTAGGGTCCTATTTATAGCAGAGGGCAGATGTCGCTGTCTGCTCCCCATTATACTCCATAGGGCTATGCACACCGTGCTCCACATTTTATAGATAACTTTCAATGTGGGGTCACAGTTTGTGCTCTGTGATAGTTCATTGAGCTGCTCTATGATTGGAGGAGAGCTGGTCATTTGTGTTCGTCCGGTCAAATAACCAGGCTGTCCCCCAGTTTTTATTTCTCACAACCCCATGGCTGTACTTTATAAATGCCCCCCTTAGTTATATACTGATAGTCTTACCTTCATCTTTGTAAAGATGGCCTCTGCGTCCTCCCAACTCCACTTCATATCAGAAAGGCACCTGAAAAAAAAAGTGTCAGTGAGATTAGTAACAGACAATACAATGACAGGACATATATATATATATTTAAGGTTAATACACAAAACTCCGCATTTATTTTCTAAGCAGCATGTATATGTAGTGGGAAGAATGGTAAGCACAGAATTTCCCTCTGACTTCCTGGGTCACCTCCATTTTGTCAGAGATCCAGCGAATGGATTATCTCATTGGTAAGGGGCGATGATATTATAAACAGCCTAGACTTCATACAGAAGAGCAGTAAAGGACTACACTCTGCTCTGAGCAGGTGAAAATTCCACTATGGACAAGTACAATAAAGGTTTTGTACCACCAAGAAAAAGTAGGCCGATAGAAAAGGAAAATCTGGTGTCAAAGTGCTTGTGTAGATGGGTTTTGGGCTTGTGGCTGTGACATCAGTTTGATATTAGTTGAAGAGATTTCGGAGATGATTCAGAATGAATTCACAGGTGTATATGACCTGCATTTGGACTCCTTCTGAGCTGCATTTCACCTGCTTCATACTGTTTTTGCATTCCTATTGACTTGTTTGTGAATGCAGAATTCACCTGAAGTGAACAAAAGCCCCTCAACATAAAATGCAAACTTGGAGATCACTAGAGTAATTCTGCGGAATAATAATAATAATAATAAAATTGAATAGCTTCCTCTATCCATCCTGCTGCTCCTTGTGTATTTTGACTGCCGCTGGTGACGGCCTTCAGAATACCCAAACAGCAGCTGCATGCAGTCGTTTTTGGTCCAAACATTTTCAATCAAAGAATGTCAGGCAGGAGGGGGGAGGGGGGCCACACATGGAGCTCATTTCTGCTGGCTCCTGATGAAAATCTTCTAGTGTATGGCCGGCTTTAATAGAATAAAAAACAATAAAATAGAAATAGAATCCCAGACTTACTTTTCCGCCCACTGAGGGCGCATGTTGCTCAGGCTGGCAAATTCAAAGACCATCAAGTTTTTCTTTGTTGGGAAGATGTTCTGTCCCTCATGCCTGTAAAAGCATTGTGGGGGAATTTGGCCTCCTGAATTCAGGGAGTTGAAATCATTCAAAGATTGGACCCAGTCCCAGTTGTTCTCCCGAAGACACCTGTAAAGAAATATGGAGGTTAGGACGGGTTGTAGAAGACATAATAGAGAATATTTGATTTTGATGAAAGTAAAAAATAAATGACATATGGACACATTTAAATAAGTAATACAGGTAAACCATTTGCTGGGTTTCCACATGTTCATATTGTTGAAGCTAAATGGGACTGACAGTCTCATATAAGAACTTGTCAGACCTAGATGCAGTGGTGTATTTAGGTTTTGTGCTGCCCTAGGCTAAACTTGTGCACCCCCGAATGTAAATATGACCCACCCCGTCCTGTAAAGGCCACACCCCTTCCTGTTTATGACCCGCCTTGTCATCTGTAAACCACAGACCACATCCACAGTCTATCAGTGTCCATCAGCGTAGCCTCATCAGTTCCCATAAGTTCAGCCTCATCAATGCAGCCTTATCAGTGCCGCCTCATTACTGCCCATCAGTGCAGCATATCAGTGGGTCCTCATCAGTGGCCATCAGTACAGCCCCATCAGTGGCCACCAGTGCAGCCTATCTGTTCATCACATCAGTGCCCATCAGTGCTGCCTTATCAGTGCAGCCCCATCAGTGCAGCTTATCAGTGCCGCCTCATCAGTGGCCATCAGTACAGCCCCCATCAGTGGCCACCAGTGCAGCGTATCAGTGCTGCCTTATGAGTGCAGCCATTGCCACCTCATCAGTGGCCATCAATGCAGCATATCAGTGCCCATCAGTGCTGCCTATTAGCGCCCATCAGTGCAGCATATCAGTCCTGCCTTATCAGTACAGCTCCATCAGTGCAGCCTTATGTCACAAGATTAGTAAGATTACTCCTTTCTTTTAAGATATTTATACTTGTGTTTGCTGCCACCGATTGTAATCATTCATGTATTTGTATAATGAATAGGAAGTCCATAGTCATTATAGAAGTGAAATAATCAGTGGCAGCAAACATAAAACCAAATATCGTATAAGACAGGAGTAATCTTACTAACCCAGTGACATATTGCGATGGCACATATGAGGTGAGCAGGTCCAAAATGTTATTGCCATTATAAACAATTAAAAGTCTTATTTGTATATGATGCAATTCAATATGCTCGCTTAAGGACAAGGATGTTTAATGAAATTAAATGATATCATTGACATGATGCCTGCCATACCTGGGGGCGTAGGAGGGTAGGCAGAGTATTAGTCTACAGTGCCACACTTATTAGTATTAAGTGTGGTCGGTAGCCTGCTGTCTGTCCACATGTCTTCACCTGCCGGTATTTTCCTTCCCGGCAGGTAGCAGTGTGATCGCATTATGGGGGTGCAAGACTAATTTGCCTCCTGCAGCCTGCCCTCTGGCCCCCCAATTCGCCCCAAAAATCTGGCACTACACTTAAAGCGTAGCGCAAGCCGGCGGGGACCCTTTTCGTGCGGGAGCCGGGGAGAGGCTGTTTTTTTTCTCAAAAGGGGAACAGCTTTATTGCTGCCCCCCTGCAAAGTGCCACCCTAGGCCTAGGCCAGGATACAGCACTGCCTAGATGTTAAAGAATGGAAAACAAAAATGTATGTGAAAACCATTCCCCAGAAACTGAGAGTTCCAATGGATTTAACAGAAACTTACTTGTCTGCGTATTCCTCAAACATTCCGGTGGCTTCAATGAACTTGTCCCGGATTTCGTCATGGTTAGACTCCACTTTTCCCCCGTTGAAAAAGAAATTGCTGGGGATTTCATCTTTAGCCTTCATCTTCTGGAAGATGATCATGGCTTGATTGTAGTCACCGTTGTTTTGGCTGAGACACCTAGAGAAAAAAATATTGGTAAGAAAAGGTGCAGAGAATATAACAATAGGACACGTAAAGAAGAAAGTCATTTATATTGTTTCAAAAACCCAAAACATTCCAAATATATGTACTGGAATGTGAAATTCCTCCCATCTGATGGGTTCCCTTTCATTGCCAGAAGCCCCTTTTAAATCCACAAAGAATTGACATTGACATTTTATAAAAGGTTCCATCTAAACCATAAGAGACCAAAAGAGAAATGTAGTTCTGGGTGGATTCAGCTGTAAAGAGAAGTCCATGCTACAACAGAGATTATAGTAATGGACTTTCCCTAAAGTGATCAGACCAATTTCTTCAACCAGGCTCCATCTTCTCAATTCTGCTCTAGTAAGGCTAAATGACACGGGACAGAATATGTTGTAGAACTGAGGCCAAACTCGAAAATGGTGGCTATATTGATGTGCATGACGGGGGAATCCAGAGAACCAATCAGGACCCTGCAGGTCAGGAGTAGACTATAAGACGACTCTGAACTTAGGAGACATTGTTTTTTTTTAACCACTTGCCGACCACCGCAAGTACATATACTGCGGCGGTCAGCCCCTCACAGGCAAAGTGACGTATAGGTACGTCACTAGCCTGTGAGGCTCTGGGGAGAGAGCGCGCGCCGCCGGAGGCACGCTCCCGCGCGGTCACGGACCCCCCCGCGCTTGTGACCGGCGGACCCGATGTCCGCCGGTCACTCGGCGATCGTCGGTGGAGAGGGAGAAAGGCAGGCAGCTAGTGTAAACAAGCCGCCTGTCATTCTCCCCTGTGTAGAAACTGTGATCATACGGTTCTGCTATGTAGGACCGTTGATCACTGTTCCTACAGCTCAAGCCACAGCCAATCACAGTTAGAATCACGCCCCTAGGGACACACACCACCCCTCCCTCTCAAAAAAAGTTAACCCCTTCACTACCAGTGTCATTTTACAGTAACAGTGCATATGTATAGCACTGATTACTGTAGAAATGTCACTGGTAACCCCAAAAGTGTCAAAAATGTCAGTCAAGGGTCCGATCCGTCCACCCCAATGTCGCAGTACCGCAAAAAAAAAACGCAGATCGCCGCCATTACGCGTTAAAAAAAAACAAAAATCTTTCCCTTTGTTAGTAAACGCGATAACTTTTGCGCAAACCAATCAAAATACGCTTTTGCGGGTTTTTTTACCTATTTAACATAAAACAAATTGGCCGAAAATGTTAAAAAATTTTGATTTTTACATTTTTTTTTTGGGAATTTCATATAAAAAAATATGAAAAATATTGTTATTTTTGCAAAATTGTCGCTCTTTTTTTGTTTATAGCGCGTGATCAAAAAATCGCACAGGTGATCAAATACCACCAAAAGAAAGCTCTGTTTGTGGGAAAAAAAGGACGTCAAATTTGTTTAGGAACAGTGTCGCACGACCGCGCAATTGTCCGTTAAAGTCGCACAGCGCCGAATCGCAAAAAGTGGCCTGGACGTAAGACAGCAAAATCCTCCGGTGGTAAAGTGGTTAATGAAAACATTGTCTTCATATGATGTTTCCTGCATAATTCAGACTGGCTTCAGAAACATCAATATTTTAAATATATATGTTCTAATTAAGATCCAATCATCCTTATTTTCTATAAGTGCCTTAAGACTTTGCATTGTGGGATAAAGCTGACAGGAAACCTTCATTCAGTGATAAGGAACTGCGTAGATTTTTCATTGTCTTTATGAAGGTTGTAAATCTTTTATATAATGCTTTATAACATGTCGCTTCTGGCAATGACTTGCCTTTATATTTACATTTTTATTGACATTTCACAAAGCTTTAACATCTGAACTCTTTTTTCAGCCATATGACTGTAATGTTCAAACCTCTTTGGCCTTATCTGAAATGAACTTCCATTTTGAAAAGACGTATACTAATCCTGGTGATAAAGCTTTATGAAGGAAGCCTCATATTATTTACTGACCCAGTCACAAGGTTATCTGGGTTTGAGGACTTTTTAGTTTTTATGACTATTCTTTCCATTGTAAATATCAAAGAACCCCAAAAAATGTTAAGAAAAAAACTTACAGTTTGGCCCATCTTGGGTACATTCCCGTAGCTTCGGAAAAGCTGGAAACCGACTCTTTCCTCAGCTGCTGATGTTGTGGCTGGCCGGTCGGTGTCTTCGGTGCAGTGGCCGGCTTAGTGGCCTTGGCCGGCTTAGTGGCCTTGGCAGGCGTAGCGGCCTTGGCAGGCTCATTTCTGATGCTGAAAACAAAGAAGATATTTGTTAGCATGGACTATTTAAAGCTTTAAGTCGTGTATTATTGTCTTTCAATAATATTTATTCAGTTTGAAGAGATACAAATCAAAATATGGATCACATTCAATAGGAGGATCACATCCCTAATCCTAAAATCCTCCCCCAACATGAGACCCTGGTCAGGAGATTGGTCCCATGTTTGAAAGGGGGAAAAAAAGTTAATATGTTTTTTTAGTAAGAATGACGATTCCCACCCCTGAGAACCAGCTGGAGACAAAGTAAGGACCTGTGTTGTAGGGCTCTGGGCTTCTTTCAGTGGTAGCAGATGGATATCAGTTTGAGATACTTCTCTGATTGTTCAGAAATTATTAACAGGTGCATTGGATCTGCAGGTGACCTGCTTTAAGATGGTCCTGCATTCTCACAGACATGTATGAAAATCATAGGAGTGCGCATGGGGTGTGCCAGATGTGCCTGGGCACACCCCCTGTGCATTACCATTATTGCTCTGTGGCAGCGGGAAGATGGGAAAGATCTCCCACTGAGCAACTGCTTATATGAGAAGTGTGGAAGGCAGTACTTCTCTTTTATTCTGAATCTGCAGGCAGGCACATAATATGCTGGCAGGGAGATCGGAAAGATCTCCTTTCTGACTGGCAATGTGCCACAAGGGAGAGTGGTACAGGGTTTAAAACCAATCAGGACAGCTGGCGGGAGCTAATGGGACCATACGCCAAGCTCCCTGATTGGTTGGAAAGCCAGTTTTATGGAACTTCTGCAAAGAGTGGTAAGAAAATGATGATGGGGTATGAATCCCCGATCCTTTACCCCCAGTTTTCCCTTCCAAGTTGTTCCAACCTGTATTCAAATTCCTGCAGATACAGCGCCGGTATTATCACTGCAACATCTGACCTTTGTTACCTGCCTAGTCTGTAGATCAGGGGTCTCCAAACTTTCTAAACAAAGGGCCAGTTTATCATCCTTCAGACATTAGTGGGGCCAGACTGTGTCCAGTGGGATTGGAATATTTCCTGGCATCAGTGAGAATAAACATCGCCATGTTTGGTATTAGGGGGAGGAATAGCGCCCCATTGTTGGTGTCAGTGGGAGAAATGGTTTCCCATTGTTGTCAGTTGGCAGAATGCATAGCTGCCAACATTTGAAAAAAATTTCCAGGGACACTTTGCAGCACAGCTATCAATTACTTACCACACCCACTTCCCTGAAGGTCCGCCCACTCCGCATAATTAATCTCCGCCTACTTATCAGATTATAGGGTCTACTTCATAAAGAGAAAATTACAGGAAATTGAAAAGGGAATTGAAAACTTAAGGCCAAAGTAGCAGAGTTGGAATAATTCTCCCATTCAGCTGCACTTCTGCCTAAAGTTTAAAATTCTCATCACAATTCCCTGCAATTCTAAAATGTGAAATGTGCTCAGGTGTGACCATAGAAAAAATGTAATATGGAAATGTGCAAGGTGTAAATAAGTACGATTATACTATCTGGTATAATTAGGTTTTATTATACTTATTTACACCTAACACTTTATTTAGATTTATTTAGATTTACATATTCCATTTTTTGTATGGTCACACCTGAGCACATTTCACACTTTATTCACCTGTCTTTGAATTCAGCCCTCTGTAGGGGGATAATTTTCATTTACATAAAACCATGTGGCATCCTTTCCTTCCTAACACATTACCCAGTCCATACCAGTATAGATCCTAACACATTACCCAGTCCATACCAGTATAGATCCTAACACATTACCCAGTCCATACCAGTATAGATCCTAACACATTACCCAGTCCATACCATCCTAACACATTACCCAGTCCATACCAGTATAGATTCTAACACATTACCCAGTCCATACCAGTATAGATCCTAACACATTACCCAGTCCATACCAGTATAGATCCTAACACATTACCCAGTCCATACCAGTATAGATCCTAACACATTACCCAGTCCATTAGGGCTGCAACTAACGATTATTTTAATAATCGATTAGTTGCCGATTATTTTTTCGATTAATCGATTAATCGGATTAAAATCATAAAAAAACTCAATGTGCCTTTTTTTTTGTTCATTTATTTAAAATAATAATGAACAAACAGAGTGTTAGTGCCGGTTCACACTCTTGCGGTTTGCGAGATCGCATGTAATTCGGAGCGCACTGCTCCTAAATTACATGCGATCTCATGTGCGGATGCAAGTTCATCCATACACTTTGTATGGCTGAATTCGCAGCGCAACCACAGCAAACTCGCACATGAGGCTTTTTTTGAGCCGCCTCAGAATCGGATCGCACAGTGGTAAGTGGTTCACACTTGTGCGATCTGATTCTGTGCGAACTTGCAGATCGCACTGCAATATGCAATCGCAACTGAGGGTGTCGTTAACTTTTAATTTGCACCCCCTGCGTATCGCATATGGCAGTGTGAACTGCCAGATGTGCGGATGCGATGCGGGAACACGCTGCATATTCGCAGCGTTCCCGCATCGCACAAATGTGAACCGGCACTAAGGCCATCGCATCCGCACATCTGGCAGTTCACACTGCCATATGCGATACGCAGGGGGTGCAAATTAAAAGTTAACGACACCCCCAGTTGCGATTGCATATTGCAGTGCGATCTGCAAGTTCGCACAGAATCGGATCGCACAAATGTGAACCACTTACCACTGTGCGATCCGATTCTGAGGCGGCTCAAAAAAAGCCTCATGTATGGCTGAACTCGCATCCGCACATGAGATCGCATGTAATTTAGGAGCAGTGCGCTCCGAATTACATGCAATCTCGCAAACCGCACAAGTGTGAACCGGCACTTATACCAAAACTTTTTTTTTTTTTTAATTAAGCTGCTATATACTGTGAATAATATAATAAATGCTTATCTAGATAAAAGAGTTAATATTCCTTATAAGGAGCAATATTACAATAGAAAAATATGTGAATAAAAACGTCCATGTCAGCCATAGATATGAAATAGGGAGCAAAGAAAGACAACCTATATGTGTTATATGGATGTTTATAATCACTTATTTTTCTATTATAATATTGCACTTTATAAGGAATATTAACTCTTATATCTGGATAATCTTTTATTCTGTTTTTGGCGGGCTGCATTGCATGGAATGGACACTGTAACTAGTACTAAGCTCGGCACTCACGTTTTGCTGCTTCTCCCTCAGCTCGATATGACTCACTCCCTCACTGACTCAGCAAGAAGGCAGAGAGGAAAGGAGGAGGGAGGAGGGAGGTCACGGAAGTGCCGAGCTGTGAGAGAGACAGAGGGCACACTGCTGCTTCACAGAGCAGACGGAGCTCGCTGACTGTCGGGGAATGTCAAGAATGCAGCACAACTAATCGACGGAGCAACTAATCGATAATGACAATCGTTGACAACGATTGTAATTATCGATTATTATCGATTTAGTCGATTAGTTGTTTCAGCCCTACAGTCCATACCAGTATAGATCCTAACACATTACCCAGTCCATATTATCCTAACACATACCAAGTCCATACCAGTATAGATATCCAGCATGAGATTTTTCCCATTGAGGTCTGTTTTAATTTTTTTGAGCAATATATATATATATATATATATATATATATATATATATATATATATATATATATATATAATATATATATATATATATATATGCACACACATACACATACACGGATATGTACACACATTTATCTCTAGAGCTAGAAAACTATATATATTTATCAATTAACAGGTGTATAAATTATATCTATAAAAAAAAACATTATTGATAGTAGTAATTAATGGAGTGTGAGGCCTCCAGCTTGTCGGAAGGTGCTCTGCCTCCCCCTGCTGGCGGATTTTGGAAAGTGCACCATGCTGACACCCTGCCTTCGGTGACACGTTAAATTTGCGACAGGCGGGAAGAGCGAGCGGGCAGAGAGAGAGAGACAACCTGCTGCCAGAACTACAACTCCTAGCTGGGGTGAGAGCGACACTGTGTGGCACAAAATTAATTTTTTTTTTAATGATTTACATAGTCCCTGATTAACAGAGACAATGTAAAATACCCAGGACAGGCTCCTATTTGCCGGGATTGTCCCGGGAAAAACGGAACAGTTGGCAGGTATGAGAATAGTGTTCTATCAGTGGGAGAAGTGCCCTGAGGGCCGGATAAAGGCAAGCAAAGGGCCGCATCTGGCCCCCAGGCCATAGTTTAGTGACCACTTCTTTAGATTGTCACAAATGGGGTTTATTCACTAAACAGGTGATTATGGACAATTGTCAAGGTCTTTGTAAATATAGATCAACTGTGAAAAAAAAGCCCCAGTTCATCTATTTTTCCTGCTGAGCTGTTTGGGCCAAAATTAAATCTCTGATTTGTGTTCATAACTTACTATTTAGTAACTAAATTCATACTATAATCATAAGCGGCAAATTGGGTTGTACAAAAATAAGACCAATGACACAGAAAATACTCTGCAATCATTAATATATATATATATACATACACGCATGTGTGTTTGGGCTATGGAGTGCACACGCTAAAGCAATAGGCTGCGCACTCCTATGATGAGAATGTAAAATGTGCCTGAAGTGAATAAAAGCCCCAGGTGACACAGGTCCTAAAATCTAGAGAAACTATACATCTGTCATTATTAGTCTGCACAATTATTAAAGCCAACTCATTGATCAGATTGTGTCCGTTAGCTAGGCAGTTGATCTATTTGACAGTTGGTCTATTTTTAGCTACAGACTCGTCGGGTCGGTTATATAACAGACTATGAAATGGACAATAGTATGATCTGTATTTCACATTACTGAGAGATACAAAATCGAATGATTAGCTGGTCACTTATAAATAAATTCTGTTTTATATGCTGTCAGTTTGTATTGATCCCCCTACTGGTTATTGATCGGAAATATCAGATACTTACTTCCTAGAAGGCTGAGCCTGGCATTGTTTTTCTTGATGTTTTTTGTTATTGCGGCGTTGATGTTGGCCGCTTTCTCCTACACGCTGGTAGGTGGTGTGATCTAATCTCACCATTTTGCCTGGAAGGAGATGTAAAGATTCCTGGCAATATTGCTCCTGATGTTTTTTGGTATTGCGGCGTTGATGTTGGCCGCTTTCTCCTACACGCTGGTAGGCGGTGCGATCTAATCTCACCATTTTGCCTGGAAAAAGATGTAAATATTCCTGGCAAGCTAAATTCGATATCCTGTAATTGTAGAGAAAATTACCAGATCGCAAAAATCTAGTAAATCTCTAAATCACACTATGGACAACACGAATAATCACAGAGAAGAAACAAAGATGTTTACTTCTCAAATCCAACTCCTAACTCCCACACTAAGCCCTGGCGCTGCCTTCTTATATAGTCTAATAGGCTCCGCCCCTTTTAACTGCCAACTAAGCTCCACCCCTTTAACTGCCGGTTAAGCCCCACCCCTTTAACTGTCGGCTAAGCTCCACCCCTTCCGTTGTTTTCTAAGCTCCGCCCCTTGCATGGCTTTCTAAGCTCCGCCCATTTTATGGCTTTTGCTGCAAGCTGCCACTATGACACGTATACAGTTAGTTAACCCCTTAGTGACTGAGGGCAAGCAACTGTTAGGCTCATTTACCATCTATGCAGTTTGCTTTTGATCGGTTTCTGCAGTGATTTTTGTGGTGTGTTTTGCATTTTTGCACATGTGATTTTACCATGATTTGTGTTTTACATTTTTTGCATTTTTTTTGGCCAATTTGTTGTTGGGCAGATTAAAAAAAAATTCAAATCGCAATAAATTTGCATGTTGAAAAACTCTCTACATGCTTTTCTGCAGCTTCACCATTGAAGTCTATTGAACCAAAAAAGTTTTAAATTTAACCACTTTACCACCGGAGGATTTTGCTGTCTTACGTCCAGGCCACTTTTTGCGATTCGGCACTGTGCGAATTTAACTGACAATTGCGTGGTCAGACAACCCCGTACCCAAACAAAATTTAAGTCCTTTTTTTCCCCACAAACAGAGCTTTCTTTTGGTGGTATTTGATCACCTGTGCAATTTTCAATTTTTGCGCTATAAACAAAAAAAGAGCGACAATTTTGAAAAAATAACAATATTTTTCACATTTTTTATATGAAATTCCCCCCCAAAAAATGTAAAAATCTAAATTTTTTATCATTTTAGGCCAGTTTTCTGCTACATATTTTTCATAAAAAAATCGCAATAAGTGTATTTTGATTGGTTTGCGCAAAAGTTATTGTGTTTACTAAGGGAAAGATTTCTGTCGTTTTTGGTGGGTTTTTTTTAACGAGTAATGGCGGCGATCTGCGTTTATTTTTTGCGGGACTGCGACATTGCGGCGGACAGATCGGACCCTTGACTGACATTTTTTACACTTTTGGGGGTACCAGTGACATTACTACAGTAATCAGTGCTATATATGTATGCACTGTTACTGTAAAAATGACACTGGCAGGGAAGGGGTTAATTTTATTGGAGAGGGAGGGGTTGATGTATGCCTGGTGCTTACTGACATGTGTGGGGGGAGGGGACTATGTGACACAGGGACAGATCGCAGGTTCAGCTATGCTGAACCCTGCAATCTGACCCTGCCTGTCACTTAGGAGATCCGTTTACACAAGCGGGCGGATCTCCAGACTCGATTCCCCGACGATCGGGGAAGAGCAGCGGTGATCCTCCTCCCCTGGCCCGACTCCCGCTGTGACTGAATACAGCGGGAGCGAGCCTCCGGCGGCGCACGCGCGCCGCCGAGAAGGGGTAGTGTCTAGCGACGTAGGTCTACGTCACCAGGCCTACAAGAGCCACTTTGCCGCAGTAGAGCTCTAGTGAGCAGCGGCAAAGTGGCTAAGAAAGTCCCTGACACTTTCCAAAAACACAGCGGCTGGAAAAAGCATAGATGTGAACGTGTCCCATAGGAAACCATGTTAAATGAACTGTAGTGCATTTTTACAAAAAGCACCAAAAAACGCATAGGTGTGGCTCGGTTTACCCCTATGTAGTTTGCTTTTGATCAGTTTCTGCAGTGATTTTTGTTGTACTTTTTGCACACTTGATTTTACCGCGATTTGCATTTTTGCATTCTCATTGCTTTTTTGGGGGGTAATTTGTTGTTGAGCAGATTAAAAAACACAAGTCGCAGCAAGACGGACTACATGCTTTTCTGCAGCTTCTCCATTGAAGTCTATTGAACCAAAAACACAAAAAAAAAGCACCGTTTTGTATTTTTAAAAAGTCCCTGAAAAAAGCATAGATGGGAATATGTCCCATAGGAAACCATGGTAAATAAACTGTAGCGGTACAGCGCCACCCTGAGGAGTATAAAAATAATAATCCCAGTGCTATATGTGAATCCTCTTACAAAGACAACACAATGTAAGAATAACAGTGAAGACACTATATCAGTGTCACTTTAACCACTTCCCTCCTGCTCTATAGTAAAAGGACGGCGGGTGGAAAGCACTCTTGTTCTGGGACGATGTCATATGATGGCGCCTCGGAACCGCCTCTCTTGCGTGCCCACAGGGGTATGCAGCGTGGCGATCTTGGTCACGCCGTGTTCCTAGGACATGGAGCAACCCCTGATCTCAGTAAAGAGCCGATGATGCGGCTCTTTACCCATGTGATCGGCTGTGTCCAATCACAGCTGTTTACATGTAAACAAGGAAGTGCCGTTTATCGGCTCTCCTTGGCTCACACTGACATTGCGTGTGGCGATGACAGCCGATCAGCGGCATCTCCTCGCAGGGGAGACCTGTACAGGTAATCGGTGCACTGATAATCAGTGCCCTGATTATAGCACAGCACCAGCAGTGCCCATCAGTATCACCAATCAGTGCCTATTAGTGATGCCAGTCAGTGCTGCATTTCAGTTCCTGCCCATCAGTGCCGCCTATCATTGCCCACCAGTGCCACCTATGAGTGCCGCCTATCAGTGCTCATCAGTGTGGCATGTTAGTGCCTCCTCATAAGTGCCACCTAATCAGTGTAGTCTAATCAGTGCCCATCAGTGAAGCCTATCAGTGCCACCTGATCAGCACACATCAGTGAAGTAGAAAAATTATTTATTTATAAAATTTACTGACGGAAACTCTTTTTTTTTTTAAATGTTCAATATATTTTTTTTTTTTTAGCAAACGATTGATAGATCCTAACACATTACCCAGTCCATATCATCCTAACACATTACCCAGTCCATACCAGTATAGATCCTAACACATTACCCAGTTCACACCAGTATAGATCCTAACACATTACCCAGTCCATACCATCCTAACACATTACAGAGTCCATACCAGTATAGTCCATACCAGTATAGATCCTAACACATTACCCAGTCCATATTATCCTAACACATACCAAGTCCATACCAGTATAGATATCCAGCATGAGATTTTTCCCATTGAGGATTGAGGTCTGTTTTAATTTTTTTGAGCAATACATATATATATAAATACACACACATACACATACACGGATATGTACACACATTTATCTAGAGCTAGAAAACTATATATATTTATCAATTAACAGGTGTATAAATTATATCTATAAAAAAAACGTTATTGATAGTAGTAATTAATGGAGTGTGAGGCCTCCAGCTTGTCGGAAGGTGCTCTGCCTCCCCCTGCTGGCGGATTTTGGAAAGTGCACCATGCTGACACCCTGCCTTCGGTGACACGTTAAATTTGCGACAGGCGGGAAGAGTGAGCAAAAAGAAGAGGGGAGAAGCGCTCTAAGTGCAGACAATTTATTGCAGATAACAAGGCAGGTGATATACACTCACTAGACATGAAGACTGAAAAGCTGTATGTGTCAAAGCAATCCTGCAGCCATCCTCTGGAGGGTGTCCTCTGGTCACAGGAAGCCGTATGCAGTACTGTCACTGGCGGTGGGAAGGAAGAAAGCCGGCTGTCTCCCACAACATCAGCGTTGAGCGGTCAAGCGGCTCGGATCTGCGGTTCCGTGTTGCGAGTGATGGATGGAGGCACTCTCACCCACAGGGATGGTGGGATCTGTCCGATGTGTTACGGCATGCACGACGCGTTTCTGAGCATGCGCGGGGTCCTCTGCACCCGGCGCGCTCTTTCATCAGGTGCTAGAGTGCCGTAGTCTCTGTGGGGCTTTATGTAGTGCTGAACAGAGGATAATTAGGCACAGCTGAAGTAAGGGGATGGCAACCGCCCACAGCACTGAGCAATAACCTAACCAATCAAACATTTTTGTAGCAATGGGAGAGATTAAAAACAACTTAGAAGTGGAGTATGATCGGTCGGCTGCCCTTAAATACACATGTATGTGGGCTAGACAACCGCTTATCACAGTGACAGCAAACAATTAGGCAATACAAAACATATAATAAATGTAAAATAGGGGTAAGCCTGGGTTTATCAAGGCTTATGAAGAACATGTAAAAACGTTCCAGGTTTAAAACGATACAATTATAAAAATAAAAAAGTTAATAAAAAGCATCTTTAAAAGGTATATTTTAAGAGCTAATGCATAATACCTATACAGGCTGTGGTATGGAGAAACATATAAGCAAATGAAACAATAAAAGGAGGGAGGGGGAGGGGGGGGGAGTAAAAAAGCCTTATATATTGGATAAGAAAATGGAGGATGGATATAACCCATATATAGGTGTACATATGTATATCCTAATAATTATATTTTCTGTATAAAGGATTTTTATATGGATTACCAACTACGGTACCACATGTATGATATATAGGGGAATAAGCCTTCTGATTGCTCAGTAGGTAAACCTTATAAAGTTTGTATAAAAGATTTATATACCAGAACCAGGGCCAAAGTGTATATATTAAAAAATCATCTGATATGATGTGATGAAAAAATAATAAATAAAGACCAACAGAAAACCCTGATAATAATTATAAGATAGTGTGCACGTCTAATTCTTCATTTAACCCTCGAGGAGCGAGAACATCTAACGTATAGATCCAGAAAGTCTCTCGCATACATAATTTGGAAAATCGTTCTCCCTCCGGCAAGTCTTTGGGAATCGATTCGATAACCCAAATTTTTAGTCCCTCGGTGGATTTTCCATGGACTTCTGAAAAATGTCGAGGGACACTATGAAGGTCACATCCACCTTCAATAAGACGGCGATGTTTGCCGAATCGTTGTCTGACTGGTCTGATGGTTCGACCTACATAGAGCAACTGGCAGGGACATATCAGACAATACACCACATAGTCTGTGGAACAGTTGAAAAAATTGTCCAAGACATAGATTTTGTCATTATGTGTAAAGTTCTTTTGGCCATGTTGCACAAAACTACACATTTTGCATAACTTTTTACGGCAGGCATACATGCCTTTCAGGGGGATCATCCATGACGGATGATTAGTGGCCTTGATGTTCCTTAATTTGCTGGGTGCTATTTTGTTTTTCAAGGTGGTAGCCCTCCTATAAGTCACTTTTGGCTTGTCCAAAATGACCGAGTTCAAGTGGGGGTCTTGTTTTAGGATATCCCAGTGTTTTGATAGAATTTTTTCCATTTTTCTATACTGACAATGGAACTTAGTGACAAAACGAACAGGATGGTATTCGCTCTTGGCCCTAGAACTAGGATGTTTCCCTGGAAGTTAGGCCTCATAGGCTGAGTTTACCAAATCATCAGGGTAGCCCTTCTCTGAGAATTTTTTCTTTAAGTGTTTACTTTGAGTTAGATAATCTCCATCTCTGGTACAGTTCTGTCGAAGTCGACAGAACTGGCCTTTTGGTATATTTTTCGTCCATTGGGGGTGATGGAAACTCTTATAATGGAGATATGAATTACCTCCCGTGGGTTTGATATAATTTTTGGCATGTATCTGATGTAGCTCATGTCCCAATTCCAGATCTAAAAAAGGCATAGAATCTGGATGTGAGACTGACGTGAACGATAGACCCAAAGAGTTGTTATTGCAGTGGCTGACAAAACCGTCAATCTGGGATGCGGAACCATCCCAGATGACGATAATGTCGTCAATATACCGCCCAAAAAAAACGATGTGTTGAGCAAATGGATTGTTCTGCCAAATGTATCTAAGTTCCCAATAGCCCATGGTCAGATTCGCATATGAAGGAGCAAAGTTAGCTCCCATGGCTGTGCCATTTATCTGCAGATAAAACGTGTCCTCAAACTGAAAATAGTTGTGGGTTCAGCACTACATAAAGCCCCACAGAGACTACGGCACTCTAGCACCTGATGAAAGAGCGCGCCGGGTGCAGAGGACCCCGCGCATGCTCAGAAACGCGTCGTGCATGCCGTAACACATCGGACAGATCCCACCATCCCTGTGGGTGAGAGTGCCTCCATCCATCACTCGCAACACGGAACCGCAGATCCGAGCCGCTTGACCGCTCACCGCTGATGTTGTGGGAGACAGCCGGCTTTCTTCCCTCCCACCGCCAGTGACAGTACTGCATACGGCTTCCTGTGACCAGAGGACACCCTCCAGAGGATGGCTGCAGGATTGCTTTGACACATACAGCTTTTCAGTCTTCATGTCTAGTGAGTGTATATCACCTGCCTTGTTATCTGCAATAAATTGTCTGCACTTAGAGCGCTTCTCCCCTCTTCTTTTTGTCTGTACAGATTCTTCCTCCTCATCTGTGGAAGAGCAGCTCAGTGCCCACGGACTTTATCCCTTTTAGGATCATCAACCTATTTATGGTATCCCATTGTCCCCTATTGTATGGTACCATTTTATGCCTATGTCCATTTGCAGCTACAACCTTTTTTATTGCCTGTGTTTTTTTTTTTTTTTTTTTCCCCTTCCCTCCCCTCCCCCTCCTCCCTGGATTCAGCTGCTTATTAGTTCTGTTCATCCACCCTTCATATGCTGGAGGTCTTCGTAGCGCTCTGTGTTTTGTTTTTTATGGGAAGAGTGAGCAGGCACAGAGAGAGAGACAACCTGCTGCCAGAACTACAACTCCTAGCTGGGGTGAGAGCGACACTGTGTGGCACAAAATAAAAAAAAAAAAAAAAAAAAAAATTTAAATGATTTACATAGTCCCTGATTAACAGGGACAATGTAAAATACCCAGGACAGGCTCCTATTTGCCGGGATTGTCCCGGGAAAAACGGAACAGTTGGCAGGTATGAGAATAGTGTTCTATCAGTGGGAGAAGTGCCCCGAGGGCCGGATAAAGGCAAGCAAAGGGCCGCATCTGGCCCCCAGGCCGCAGTTTAGTGACCACTTCTTTAGATTGTCACAAATGGGGTTTATTCACTAAACAGGTGATTATGGACAATTGTCAAGGTCTTTGTAAATATAGATCAACTGTGAAAAAAAAAAAACAGTTCATCTATTTTTCCTGCTGAGCCGTCTGGGCCAAAATTAAATCTCTGATTTGTGTTCATAACTTACTATTTAGTAACTAAATTCATACTATAATCATAAGCGGCAAATTGGGTTGTACAAAAATAAGACCAATGACAGAGAAAATACTCTATATTAAAAAAGAATAGCGCAACCATGCAAAAGAAATGACTATCAAATATGGAGACAATCCATAAATAAAAATGGGGATTTAGTTCCACCATATGGCCATATCGTGCTCAAGCCCACCACTGTGTCAAAGTACCCCATTATCGGTGGGTCCTACACTATCCATAAAAAAGGGGTGAATCCAGCCTCTCTTACCCTTGGAGACAACACTCCTTGCTGGGAAGGTGTGCTAATGCACTGCAGGGGACTCCTCCTATATCTACTTGATAGAGGACACCAATAGAGTAGAGGTGTGTGTGGGGGATGGGATGCTCAACCCCATAAGTCTGGTCAGACCGAATACATAATAAACAAGCAAAAAATTGGGGGAGCAAACCCTGAACATGTATATCTAAAGCCGGTGCAGCTATGGACCAAGCAACATGTATATTAAAAAAGAATAGCGCAACCATGCAAAAGAAATGACTATCAAATATGGAGACAATCCATAAATAAAAATGGGGATTTAGTTTAGTTGTTTATTAGAGAAAATACTCTGCAATCATTAATATATATATATATATATATATATACATACACACGCATGTGTGTTTGGGCTATGGAGTGCACACGCTAAATCAATAGGCTGCGCACACCTATGATGAGAATGTAAAATGTGCCTGAAGTGAATAAAAGCCCCAGGTGACGCAGGTCCTAAAATCTAGGGAAACTATACATCTGTCATTATTAGTCTGCACAATTATTAAAGCCAACTCATTGATCAGATTGTGTCCGTTAGCTAGGCAGTTGATCTATTTGACAGTTGGTCTATTTTTAGCTACAGACTCGTCGGGTCGGTTATATAACAGACTATGAAATGGACAATAGTATGATCTGTATTTCACATTACTGAGAGATACAAAATCTAATGATTAGCTGATCACTTATAAATAAATTCTGTTTTATATGCTGTCAGTTTGTATTGATCCCCCTACTGGTTATTGATCGGAAATATCAGATACTTACTTCCTAGAAGGCTGAGCCTGGCATTGTTTTTCTTGATGTTTTTTGTTATTGCGGCGTTGATGTTGGCCGCTTTCTCCTACACGCTGGTAGGTGGTGTGATCTAATCTCACCATTTTGCCTGGAAGGAGATGTAAAGATTCCTGGCAATATTGCTCCTGATGGTTTTTGGTATTGCGGCGTTGATGTTGGCCGCTTTCTCCTACACGCTGGTAGGTGGTGTGATCTAATCTCACCATTTTGCCTGGAAAAAGATGTAAATATTCCTGGCAAGCTAAATTCGATATCCTGTAATTGTAGAGAAAATTACCAGATCGCAGAAATCTAGTAAATCTCTAAATCACACTATGGACAACACGAATAATCACAGAGAAGAAACAAAGATGTTTACTCCTCAAATCCAACTCCTAACTCCCACACTAAGCCCTGGCTCTGCCTTCTTATATAGTCTAATAGGCTCCGCCCCTTTTAACTGCCAACTAAGCTCCACCCCTTTAACTGCCTGATAAGCTCCGCCCATTTAACTGTTGACTAAGCTCCGCCCCTTTTGTGGTTTTCCAAGCTCCGCCCCTTGCATGGATTTCTAAGCTCCGCCCTTTTATGGCTTTTGCTGCAAGCTGCCACTATGACACGTATACAGTTAGTTAACCCCTTAGTGACTGAGGGCAAGCAACTGTTAGGCTTGTTTACCATCTATGCAGTTTGCTTTTGATCGGTTTCTGCAGTGATTTTTGTGGTGTGTTTTGCATTTTTGCACATGTGATTTGTGTTTTACATTTTTTGCATTTTTTTTGGCCAATTTGTTGTTGGGCAGATTAAAAAAAAATGCAAATCGCAATAAATTTGCATGTTGAAAATACTCTCTATATGATTTTCTGCAGCTTCTCCTTTGAAGTCTATTGAACCAAAAAAGTTTTACGTTTAACCACTTTACCACCGGAGGATTTTGCTGTCTTATGTCTGAGCCACTGTTTGCGATTCGGCGCTGTGCGAATTTAACTGACAATTGCGTGGTCAGACAACGCCTTACCCAAACAAAATTTATTTTTCACATTTTTTATATAAAATTCCCCCCTCAAAAAATGTAAAAATCAAAATTTATCATTTTAGGCCAATTTGTTTTCTGCTACATATTTTTGGTAAAAAAAATCGCAATAAGCGTATTTTGATTGGTTTGCGCAAAAGTTATTGCGTTTACTAAGGGAAAGATTTCCGTCGTTTTTGGTGTTTTTTTTTTTTAACGAGTAATGGCGGCGATCTGCGATTTTTTTTTTTGCGGGACTGCGACATTGCTCCGGACAGATCGGACCCTTGACTGACATTTTTGACACTTTTGGGGGCACCAGTGACATTACTACAGTAATCAGTGCTATACATATGCACTGTTACTGTAAAAATGACACTGGCAGGGAAGGGGTTAATTTTATTGGAGAGGGAGGGGTTAATGTATGCCTGGTGCTTACTCACATGTGTGGGGGGAGGGGACTGGGTGACACAGGGACAGATCGCAGGTTCAGCTATGCTGAACACTGCAATCTGTCACTGCCTGTCACTTAGGAGATCCGTTTACACAAGCGGCGGATCTCCAGACTCGATTCCCCGACGATCGGGGAAGAGCAGCGGTGATCCTCCTCCCCTGGCCCGACTCCCGCTGTGACTGAATACAGTGGGAGCGAGCCTCCGGTGGGGCACGCGCGCCGCCGAGAAGGGGTAGTGTCTAGCGACGTAGGTCTACGTCACCAGACCTACAAGAGCCACTTTGCCGCAGTAGAGCTCTAGTGAGCAGCGGCAAAGTGGCTAAGAAAGTCCCTGACACTTTCCAAAAACACAGCGGCTGGAAAAAGCATAGATGTGAACGTGTCCCATAGGAAACCATGTTAAATGAACTGTAGTGCATTTTTGCAAAAAGCACCAGAAAACGCATAGCTGTGGCTCGGTTTACCCCTATGTAGTTTGCTTTTGATCAGTTTCTGCAGTGATTTTTGTTGTACGTTTTTGCACACTTGATTTTACCGCGATTTGCATTTTTGCATTCTCATTGCTTTTTTGGGGGGTAATTTGTTGTTGAGCAGATTAAAAAACACAAGTCGCAGCAAGACGCACTACATGCTTTTCTGCAGCTTCTCCATTGAAGTCTATTGAACCAAAAACACAAAAAAAAAGCACCGTTTTGTATTTTTAAAAAGTCCCTGAAAAAAGCATAGATGGGAATGTGTCCCATAGGAAACCATGGTAAATAAACTGTAGCGGTACAGCGCCACCCTGAGGAGTATACAAATAATAATCCCAGTGCTATATGTGAATCCTCTTACAAAGACAACACAATGTAAGAATAACAGTGAAGACACTATATCAGTGTCACTTTAACCACTTCCCACCCGCTCTATAGTAAAAGGACGGCGGGTGGAAAGCACTCTTGTTCTGGGACGATGTCATATGATGGCGCCTCGGAACCGCCTCTCTTGCGTGCCCACGGGGGTACGCAGCGTGGTGACCTTGGTCACGCCGTGTTCCTAGGACATGGAGCAACCCCCGATCTCAGTAAAGAGCCGATGATGCGGCTCTTTACCCATGTGATCGGCTGTGTCCAATCACAGCTGGTTACATGTAAACAAGGAAGTTCCATTTATCGGCTCTCCTTGGCTCACACTAACATTGCGTGTGGCGATGACAGCCGATCAGCGGCATCTCCTCGCAGGGGAGACCTGTACAGGTAATCGGTGCACTGATCATCAGTGCCCTGATTTTAGCACAGCCCCAGCAGTGCCCATCAGTATCACCAATCAGTGCCTATAAGTGATGCCAGTCAGTGCTGCATTTCAGTTCCTGCCCATCAGTGCCGCCTATCATTGCCCACCAGTGCCACCTATGAGTGCCGCCTATCAGTGCTCATCAGTGTGGCATGTTAGTGCCTCCTCATAAGTGCCACCTAATTAGTGTAGTCTAATCAGTGCCCATCAGTGAAGCCTATCAGTGCCACCTGATCAGCGCACATCAGTGAAGTAGAAAAATTATTTATTTATAACATTTACTGACAGAAACACTTTTTTTTTTTCAATTTTCAATATTTTTTTTTTAGCAAAAAACCCAGCAGTGATTTAATACCACGAAAAGAAAGCTCTATTTGTGTGTAATTTGTGTACAGCATTGCATGACCTCCCAATTGTCATTCAACCTCTACCAGCTTTGCACATCTAGAGAGGGACATTTTTTCCCATTCTTCTCTGTAAAATAGATCAAGCTCTGTCAGATTGGATGGAGAGCGTCTGTGAACAGCAATTTTCAAGTCTTGACACAGACTCTCAATTGTATTTAGGTCTGGACTTAGACTGGGCCATTCTAACACATGCATATTCTTTGATCTAATCCATTCCATTGTAGGTCTGGCTGTATGTTTAGGGTCGTTGTCCTGCTGGAAGTTAAACCTCTGCCCCTTCTCAAGTCTTTTGCAGACTCTTAACATGTTTTCTTTATAGATTGCCCTGTATTTGGCTCCATCCATCTTCCCATCAACTCTGACCACCTTTACTGTCCCTGCTGAAGAAAAGCATCCCCACAATATGATGCTGCCACCACCATGTTTCACGGTGTGGATGTTGTGTCCAGGGAGATTTGTAGTGTTAGTTTTCCGCCACACATAGCATTTAGCTTTTAGGCCAAAAAGTTTAATTTTGGTCTCATCTGACCTGAACACCTTCTTCCACATAAAGTCCCATCTCCCTGTCCTTCCCTCCTTCTATTGCCCCCTTTCCCTCCCCATTTTTTCCTTTATTCCCAATATATATTATACCTTCTTCCACATGTTTGCTGTGTCCCCCACATGGCTTCTCACAAACGGAAAACGGGACTTCTTATGGCTTTCTTTCAACACTGGCTTTCTTCTTGCCGCTCTTCCATAAAGGCCGGATTTGTGGAGATCACGACTAATACTTCTCCTGTGGAAGGATTCTCTCACCTGAACTGTGGATCTCTGAATCTCCTCCAGAGTTACCATGGGGGGCCTCTTGGCTGCTTCTCTGATGAATGCTCTCCTTGCCCATCCTGTCAGTTTAGGTGGACGGCCATGTCTTGCTAGGTTTGCAGTTGTGCCATACTCTTTCCATTTTCGGATGATGGATTGAACAGAGCTCCATGAGATGTTCAAAACTTGGGATATTTTTATATAACCTAACCCTGTTTAACCGCTTCTGGACTGCCCGCCGCAGATATACTGCTGCAGGCTGTCCCTCCTGCGTGAACCGACGTAGGGCTATGTCGGTCACGCGCCTGCAGCTAGGGGGTGAGCGCTCCCCACTGAGAGAGAAGAACGGTCAGCTGTTGTAAACACTTCTTCTCTCTGGAATGATCACAGAGTGCCTGTGATCCTTCAATATAGAATCACAGGTCTCTATGGTCATTCCATAATCCCCACCCCCATACAGCTAGAATCACTCCCCTAGGCTCACATTTAACCTTTTGATCACCCACAGTGTTAACCCCTTCCCTGCCATTGTTATTTCAGCAACAGTGCAAATTGTTAGCACTGATTACTGTAGTAATGTCACTGGTCCCCCAAAAGTGTCAAAAATGTCAGTTAGGGGTCCGATCTGTCTGCCCCAATGTCGCAGCCCCGCTAAAAATCGCAGATCGCCACCATTACTAGTAAAAAAAGAAAATAAACAATAAATATGACAAATCTTTCCCGTAGTTAG
The DNA here is from genome assembly GCF_965119305.1 of Pelophylax lessonae. NCBI lineage: Eukaryota > Metazoa > Chordata > Amphibia > Anura > Ranidae > Pelophylax > Pelophylax lessonae. The sequence continues at coordinate 33,330,451 of NC_138780.1, forward strand.
TAGACGCGATAACTTTTGTGCAAACCAATCAAAATACGCTTATTGTGATTTTTTTTAATAATAATATATAGCAGAAAACAAATTGGCCTAAAATGTTATAAAATTTTGATTTTTAAATTTCTTTTTGGGGAATGTTATATAGCAGAAAGTGAAAAATATTGTTTTTTTTCCGCTCTTTTTTTGTTCATAGCGCAAAAAATAAAAATCGCACAGGTGATCAAATACCACCAAAAGAAACCTCTATTTGTGGGAAAAAAGGACATATAATTTGGGTACAGCGTCGCACGATCACGCAATTGTCCGTTAAGGTAACGCAGTACCGAATCGCAAAAAATGGCCTGGTCATTAAGGGGGCAAATCCTTCCAGTCCAGAAGTGGTTAACTTCTCCACAACTTTATCCCTGACCTGTTGGGTGTGTTTCTTGGCCTTCATGATGCTGTTTGTTCACTAAGCTTCTCTAACAAACCTCTGAGGGCTTCACAGAACAGCTGTATTTATACTGAGATTAAAATGACACACAGGTGGGCTCTATTTACTAATTAGATGACTTCTGAAGGCAATTGGTTCCACTAGAGTTTAGTTAGGGGTATCCGAGTAAAGGGGGCTGAATACAAATGCACGCCACACTTTTCACATATTTATGAAAAAAATGAAAACCATTTATCATTTTCCTTCCATTTCACAATTATGTGTCACTTTGTGTTGGTCTATCACATAAAATCCCAATAAAATAATTTATGTTTTTGGTTGTAACATGACAAAATATGTAAAATGTCAAGGGGTATAAATAGTTTTTCAAGGCACTGTAGATGAAGAGTTGTTGGTAAGGAATACTTACAGACATATGAACTTATAAACACATGAACAGAGGAAAGGTGGGGATCCCTGGAAGAGTTCAGAATCTTGAATAGGTTTATAATTGATGCTGTGCTGCATGTAGTTGGCTCCTACCAGCGGGTATAGAAAACGATGGGCACACAGCTAAGTCATGTTAGGGTTGGACAGATCGGACCCATCTGGGACTGCTGATGGTGCAGCATGCCACCTCTGGATAAAGGATGGCAGGGTGGCAACCTGATCCAAGGCTCTTGTGGTTGCCTAGGTGGGGTCTGGAGTGTATTGGGGACATTCCAAACTCCCTATAATAGAAGTCATAATGGAAGAAGATTCAATAGGACTCAGAGGGTAAGGGGGGAATGTAAGAAAGGGAAATGATGGGGGATGGGGTGGTTGGAGATGTTAGGAGAGTAAGGGAGAAGTGCATGAAGAATGCTTGAGGGGGAAGATAGGGGATTCTGCTTTCAGAAAATATATGCATGGAGGTTCAAAGTAATTTTCTAACAAAAAAGGTGATTTTTTTCGTGTATGAAAAATGTAAAAATTGCCCCTGTAGGGAAGTGGTTAAAGGGGGGAAAAGGGGAGCAAACAATCATTGTCATGAAGTGCCGGAAACCTTCCTGGATGGCACCAGGTCCTTCTGACAGGTGAAGATCTCACATTTCTGAGCAGTGTTGAAGCTTAGTCCGCCACACTCCTATTGGTTCATCAGTATGATAGGCAACCCTATTCACCAATAGGAACTCAAAGATGGTGGGAAAGGGGCGGGCATACTTCAGCACTATCAAAGATCTGCCAGAGCAGGTCGAACTTTGGCACACCTGAGCATCAATGTTAATATATTGCATCATACCAGTTCTTCAATGTAATGGCCGCATTCGTTTTCATTTATTAGGCTTTATTTTTACCTGTGAATTTGCCAGTGACTCTTTTTAGAAAATGCTCACCATATTGTATCTCTGGAGAAGCAGCATTGCCACCCTAAGACATGACTACAGAACACCTCCCTCTCTCCTCTTCTCCATTACATAAGGGAGGTGGGGGTTGTTTTGTAGTCCACATAGAGAGCTGGAAATAGAGTAACTGATAACAGCCAGCAGAGGCACATTGCATTGGAAATTAGGAGCTTAATTGACTCCGGTAGGATCGACAGATATTTTTAGGGTTTACATACACTTTATAAATACGTTTTACCTGTTTTTTCTTTTTTTTTTCACTCTTCAGCACTGCTGTTCCATCAGAAGGTTGGGGGACTTCCAGTATGTACTGAGTGAACCCCTCTCCTGGTATATCAGGTGTCACTAGTGGCCCCCAGACAGGTAAGTTCCCTATGGAATCATTTCATACTGTGCATAGTCCATCTGACTCATGTCAATGGACGTTCTTATCAAATGCTGCATCATCTAGTCAAACGCAAACACGTGTTTGATAGGCAGAAGTGACATTTGACAAGAAAAGGCTCCATTTATTCTGCTTTTGTCTGAGGCCAGACACGCTTCAACATAACTTCTCACCTGCCATGACTACTACTCAAAGTCAGTAGCATTTTGCTGGCCTGCGTTTGACATCCGTTCCAATCACATGTCAAACACAGGAAAGAAATGCCCTTCTACCTGACCCCTAACATGGGTGTTTGGATGTTTTTACATTGCTTGAAAATCTATGGCAGCTGCTAATTGTAGGCTGTGGTGTATACTGTGTATGATGTTATCCTCAGTGCCAGGTAGTCCTGAAATAGGTTAAGGCAGTGCGATCTGCTGGTTGCCGATCCCCAGTATAGGCAATAAATCAGCTTACTTAGACTAGGAATTTAGAAAATGAACGCAATCACAGCAGCAATACCCAAATAGTTAAATCACTGACTGAAAAATAAAAATCCCAGCATACCTAACAGCATCAACTGCTCATACTTCAACATGCTCATCCAGCTTGCCACTACTCCAGTGCTACACATGTCCAATATCCAGTCTTCCCAGTCCCAGCTGTAGCCCTATTTACTGGTTGTTACTGGATTTTTCTCCACTTGCTGGCAGCCACTGTGGTTAGATGCTCTGCGGTGGCAGTAGTTGATCCTGTGGCCAGCAGAACTTTGTGAAGAGACATCCTAGAGACAGTCTGGGACTGCCCTGTCTACCCCTCTTCCCCTCCCCCTGCATTGTAGATAGCAGTGGATGGCACAAAGGGGTCTGTTATATACCTGTAACATGCCTATGATCAAATGGTAGATCATAATTGAAGAGTTTCTGCCCCCCCCCCCCCGGGTAAATCTTCCCCCGTAGATCATGTCACAGCAATATTTTCTCCTTCTCTTTTTTCCTTTAGCAGGAAATAGCTTTTATTGCTTTCTTGACTGTTGGGCACAGACTGGCATCATTGCTGAGCACTGTTGGGGCTGCACTGATAATCAGGGCACTGATTATCTGTACAGGTCTCCCCTGTGTGGAGATGCCACTGATCGTCTCTCCTCTCCTCACACTCTGTCAGTGTGGGGCAAGGAAAGCCAATAATTGGTGTTCTGTCAGAATAGGCGACCCGTCAGGTTAGCTAACAGAAGTGACGTTCCATCAGCTGAATACTTACTAGGCATGCGCAGGTTTGCTAATTTGACAAAACACCTGCAGCCATAAGGCGCCAGCGGACATCTTACTACACCCATCTATGTCTTGAATTTCACAGTCATTTAATGAATAAAGTGAGCGTACATAAATCAGTATAGTATATTGAGATCTGTCATGCTGTTTTTATGTTACATTTTCAATGCCTAAAGGTTTAGCGCTGACTAGTGTGGGGTGTACCAAGATGGCCTCCGCCACCTTCCTACTTCTGGCATCCAGCTTCATTAAAAATGTAACATTCAAAACAGCATCACAAATGTCAATATACTATATATGTTTATATCCACTCAGTTTACTGCTAAAATGACTGTGAAATTCAAGACGTTGCTGAGTGTAGTAACGTGTCTGCTGCCGCCTTCTGACTGCAGGTATTCTGTCACATCAGCAAACCTGCTACGCATGCGCAGTAAGTATTAAGCTCTTCTTCCTCTTTAAAACTGGTTCATTCAGAATCTGATGTAGCTGTGCATGGCATCCAATCAGCTTCTTACTTCAGCTTGTTCAATTAAGATTTGACAATAAAACCTGGAAGCTGATTGGTTTCTATGCAGAGCTGCACCAGATTTTGCACTTTCCAGTTTTAGTAAATCAACCTCAGTCCAGGTTAGGCAATAGCAATCCATTAAAGGAAGGTCAAACAGCACAGTTAGGCCCGGCGGGCAGGTGCAACCATGCGGAGCCACTTACAAACTGTAACAGTGCTCTGTAGACTTGAAAGGTGCTGTCCGTGTCTGCAACAAGGAGCGGAATGGGGCCTGGCTGATCCACACTCAAAAAGGAGGTTTCCTGAAGCAAGATAGATTTAGTCCCCACACGATCCCCACTCCTCTGGAACCTCTCCCTACCTCTATGTACTGTCTCTGTCAGACAGGGAACCTGTCCCTACACTAGCCACTCGTATACAGTGTGCCAAATCTGGAAGCCAGAGCCTTAATAAACTTTGCCTCGAGTCACAAGGGGGATCAGCGTCCAATCAGTTAGCTGCTTCCTGTGACTTCAGGAAATTAACCACTTTAACTCTGCTCACATTGCTGCTACTGGTTATGAGTAAGCGATCTACATCGTGAAACGCGTCAACCCGACACGTCTGTTTGTGCATTGTACTGTCTGTCTGCTTCATCTATGAAGAATAAAGGAGTTCGATTGTTTTCATCTTAAACACCTTGAGTGCGGTCTTTATCTTTTGGAAGTTTCTGTGCTTGGACGGCGGATCAGACCTGCACCAGGTTCTGAACTTGCACCTGAGCGGCCCTCTTCCTTGTGTGCAACGCTTTACCCTAATAAAATTGATGTCCTTTTTTTCATTCAAATAGAGTTTCTTTTGGTGGTATTTGATCACCTGTGCGATTTTTATTTTTTGCGCTATAAGCAAAAAAAGAGCAACGATTTTGAAAAAAAGCAATATTTCTCTTTCATTCATTCATTGATGGACACAGCTTCATATCTTCATTGACCGTTGGGTTATGCTGCTCTTCCTAGGAGTAGGACACTATGTGGAAAAAGGGTTAACATTATTTAACAAGGCTTTGACTACGCCCATGGGCAGTCCCAGGGGGTATACTCCCACTCCCTGTTCAGGAGTAAGGACCTAGCTCCTTGCTGGCCCTAGCTTTTTTTTCAAAATTTAAATGGAACCAGTGGCGGCTGGTGCTCAAAATCTTTGGGGTGCTCTAAAAATTTAGGTATTGCTTCACGGCAAAAAACGCGTGACTTAACAAACAATCATTAGGTTGGTTCAAGATTGACCAGCGTGTTCCTATTCAATGCACAGTGACCAGAATGTCCCACATCAATGCACAGTGACCTGACCAGCATGTCCCCATTAATGCACAGTGACCTGACCGGCATGTCCCATCAATCAGCATGTCCCATCAATGCACAGTGACCTGATCAGCATGTCCCATCAATGCACAGTGACCTGATCAGCATGTCCCATCAATGCACAGTGACCTGACCAGCATGTCCCATCAATGCACAGTGACCTGATCAGCATGTCCCATCAATGCACAGTGACACATAAGCATGTCCCATCAATGCACAGTGACTTGATAAGCATGTCCCATCAATGCACAGTGTCCTGATCAGCATGTCCCGTCAATGCAGAGTGACCTGACCAGCATGTCCCATCAATGCACAGTGACATGATAAGCATGTCCCATCAATACACAGTGACCTGATAAGCATGTCCCATCAATGCTCAGTGACCTGATAACTATGTCCCATCAATGCACAGTGACCTGATAAGCATGTCCCATCAATGCACAGTGACCTGATCAGCATGTCCCATCAATAAACAGTGACCTAATCAGCATGTCCCATTAATGCACGGTGACCTGATAAGCATGTCCCATCAATGCACAGTGACCTGATAAGCATGTCCCATCAATGCACAGTGACCTGACAGCATGTCCCATCAATGCACAGTGACCTGACCAGCATGTCCCATCAATGCACAGTGATCTGATAAGCATGTCCCATCAATGCACAGTGACCTGACCAGCATGCCCCATCAATGCACAGTGACTTGATAAGCATGTTCCATCAATGCACAGTGACCTGATTAGCATGTCCAATCAATGCACAGTGACATGATAAGCATGTCCCATCAATGCACATAGACCTGATAAGCATGTCCCATCAATTCACAGTGACCTGATCAGCATGTCCCATCAATGCAAAGTGACCTAATAAGCATGTCCCATCAATGCACAGTGACCTGATAATCATGTCCCATCGATGCACAGTGACTTGATCAGCATGTGTCATCAATGCACAGTGACCTGATCAGCATGTCCCATCAATGCACAATGACCTGATCAGCATGTCCCATCAATGCACAATGACCTGATCAGCATGTCTCATCAATGCACAGTGACCTGATAAGCATGTCCCATCAATGCACAGTGACCTGATAAGCATGTCCCATCAATGCACAGTGACCTGACCAGCATGCCCCATCAATGCACAGTGACCTGACCAGCATGTCCCATCCATGCACAGTGACCTGTTAAGCATGTCCCATCAATGCACAGTGACCTGATAAGCATGTCCCATCAATGCACAGTGACCTGTTAAGCATGTCCCATCAATGCACAGTGTCCTGACCAGCATGTCCCATCAATGCACAGTGACATGATAAGCATGTCCCATCAATACACAGTGACCTGATAAGCATGTCCCATCAATGCTCAGTGACCTGATAAGTATGTCCCATCAATGCACAGTGACCTGGTAAGCATGTCCCATCAATGCACAGTGACCTGATCAGCATGTCCCATCAATAAACAGTGACCTAATCAGCATGTCCCATTAATGCACGGTGACCTGATAAGCATGTCCCATCAATGCACAGTGTCCTGACCAGCATGTCCCATCAATGCACAGTGACATGATAA